>NW_028324173.1:3869720-4514673 GCF_054372755.1 Phalangium opilio
GTTTCCTCTTTTAAATTCCACCCGAATTGAAAAAAGCACACATATCCTCTTTTTGTTATTGTTTTATAAAGATGAAAGTTAATTTAATTTAAATTATTAACTAGCACTATCGGCAACGGCCATATCACGCTGAATACACCGGTTCTCCTCCGATCACCGAAGTTAATCAGCGTCGAGCGCAGTCAGTACTTGGGAGGGCGACCACTTAGGAACACTGCGTGCCGTTAGCTTTTTCACTTTTTTTTTCCTCTTTTAAATTCCAATAGATATGAAAAAAGCAAACATGTTTTTTTGTTATTGTTTTAAAAAGATGAAGGTTAATTTGTCTCACTTAATTTAAATTCGAATTATTATCTAGCACTCTCGGCAACGGCCATATCACGCTGAGAACACCGGTTCTCGTCCGATCGCCGACGTTAGCAGCGTCGAGCGCAGTCAGTACTTGGGAATACTGCGTGCCGTTGGCTTTTTCACTTTTGTTTCCTCTTTTAAATTCCACCCGATATGAAAAAAGCAAACATATCTTCTTTTTGTTATTGTTTTATAAAGATGAAGGTTAATTTGTCTCACTTAATTTAAATTCGAATTTTTAACTAGCACTCTCGGCAACGGCCATATCACGCTGAATACACCGGTTCTCGTCCGATAACTGAAGTTAAGCAGCGTCGAGCGCAGTCACTACTTGGGAGGGAGACCACTTAGGAACACTGCGTGCCGTTGGCTTTTTCACTTTTTTTTCCTCTTTTAAATTTTAATACATATGAAAAAAGCAAACATGTTTTCATTTTGTTATTGTTTTAAAAAGATGAAGGTTAATTTGTCTCACTTAATTTAAATTCGAATTTTTAACTAGCACTCTCGGCAACGGCCATATCACGCTGAGAACACCGGTTCTCGTCCGATCGCCGACGTTAGCAGCGTCGAGCGCAGTCAGTACTTGGGAATACTGCGTTACGTTGGTTTTTCACTTTTGTTTCCTCTTTTAAATTCCACCCGATTTGAAAAAAGCACACATATCTTCTTTTTGTTATTGTTTTATAAAGATGAAAGTTAATTAAATTAAAATTATTAACTAGCACTCTCGGCAACGGCCATATCACGCTGAATACACCGGTTCTCGTCCGATAACTGAAGTTAAGCAGCGTCGAGCGCAGTCACTACTTGGGAGGGAGACCACTTAGGAACACTGCGTGCCGTTGGCTTTTTCACTTTTTTTTCCTCTTTTAAATTTTAATAGATATGAAAAAATCAAACATGTTTTCATTTTGTTATTGTTTTAAAATGATGAAGGTTAATTTGTCTCACTTAATTTAAATTCGAATTATTAACTAGCACTCTCGGCAACGACCATATCACGCTGAATACAGCGGTTCTCGTCCGATCACCGAAGTTAAGCAGCGTCGAGCGCAGTCAGTCTTTGGGATGGAGACAACTTAGGAACACTGCGTGCCGTTGGCTTTTTCACTTTTTTTTCCTCTTTTAAATTTTAATAGATATGAAAAAAGCAAACATATCTTCTTTTTTGTTATTGTTTTATAAAGATGAAAGTTAATTAAATTCAAATTATTAACTAGCACTCTTGGCATCGGCCATATCACGCTGAATACACCGGTTCTCGTCCGATAACCGAAGTTAAGCAGCTTCGAGCGCAGTTAGTACTTGGGAGGGAGACCACTTCGGAACACTGCGTGCCGTTGGTTTTTTCACTTTTTTTCCTCTTATAAATTTTAATAGATATGAAAAAAGCAAACATGTTTTTTTTGTTATTGTTTTAAAATGATGAAGGTTAATTTGTCTCACTTAATTTAAATTCGAATTATTAACAAGCACTCTCGGCAACGGCCATATCACGCTGAAAACACCGGTTTTCGTCCGATCACCGAAGTTAAGCAGCGTCGAGCGCATACAGTACTTGGGAATACTGCGTTCCGTTGGTTTTTCACTTTTGTTTCCTCTTTTAAATTCCACCCGATTTGAAAAAAGCACACATATCTTCTTTTTGTTATTGTTTTATAAAGATGAAAGTTAATTAAATTAAAATTATTAACTAGCACTCTTGGCATCGGCCATATCACGCTGAATACACCGGTTCTCGTCCGATAACCGAAGTTAAGCAGCGTCGAGCGCAGTAAGTACTTGGGAGGGAGACCACTTAGGAACACTGCGTGCCGTTGGGTTTTTCACTTTTTTTCCTCTTTTAAATTTTAATAGATATGAAAAAAGCAAACATGTTTTTTTTTGTTATTGTTTTAAAATTATGAAGGTTAATTTGTCTCACTTAATTTAAATTCGAATTATTAACTAGCACTCTCGGCAACGACCATATCACGCTGAAAACACCGGTTCTCGTCCGATCACCGAAGTTAAGCAGCGTCGAGCGCAGTCAGTACTTGGGAGGGAGACCACTTAGGAACACTGCGTGCCGTTGGCTTTTTCACTTTTTTTTATTCTTTTAAATTTTAATAGATATAAAAAAAGCAAACATGTGTTTTTGTTATTGTTTTAAAATGATGAAGGTTAATTTGTCTCACTTAATTTAAATTCGAATTATTAACTAGCACTCTCGGCAACGGCCATATCACGCTGAAAACACCGGTTCACGTCCATTCACCGAAGTTAAGCAGAGTCGAGCGCATACAGTACTTGGGAATACTGCGTGCCGTTGGATTTTTCACTTTTGTTTCCTCTTTCAAATTCCACAAGATATGAATAAAGCAAACATGTCTTCTTTTTTGTTATTGTTTTATAAAGATGAAAGTTAATTAAATTCAAATTATTAACTAGCACTCTCGGCAACGGCCAAATCACGCTGAATACACCGGTTCTCGTCTGATAACCGAAGTTAAGCAGCGTCGAGCGCAGTCAGTACTTGGGAAGGAGACCACTTCGGAACACTGCGTGCCGTTGATTTTTTCACTTTTTTTTCCTCTTATAAATTTTAATAGATATGAAAAAAGCAAACATGTTTTTTTTGTTATTGTTTTAAAATGATGAAGGTTAATTTGTCTCACTTAATTTAAATTCGAATTATTAACAAGCACTCTCGGCAACGGCCATATCACGCTGAATACACCGGTTCTCGTCCGATAACCGAAGTTAAGCAGCGTCGTGCGCAGTCAGTATTTGGCAGGGCGACCACTTAGGAACACTGCGTGCCGTTAGCTTTTTCACTTTTTTTTCCTCTTTTAAATTCCAATAGATATGAAAAAAGCAAACATATTTTCTTTTTCTTATTGTTTTAAAAAGATGAAGGTTAATTTGTCTCACTTAATTTAAATTCGAATTATTATCTAGCACTCTCGGCAATGGCCATATCACGCTGAGAACACCGGTTCTCGTCCGATCGCCGACGTTAGCAGCGTCGAGCGCAGTCAGTACTTGGGAATACTGCGTGCCGTTGGCTTTTTCACTTTTGTTTCCTCTTTTAAATTCCACCCGATATGAAAAAAGCAAACATATCTTCTTTTTGTTATTGTTTTATAAAGATGAAGGTTAATTTGTTTCACTTAATTTAAATTCGAATTTTTAACTAGCACTCTCGGCAACGGCCATATCACGCTGAATACACCGGTTCTCGTCCGATCACCGAAGTTAAGCAGCGTCGAGCGCAGTCAGTACTTGGGAGGGCGACCACTTAGGAACACTGCGTGCCGTTGGGTTTTTCACATTTTTTCCTCTTTTAAATTCCAATAGATATGAAAAAAGCAAACATGTTTTTTTTTGTTATTGTTTTAAAATTATGAAGGTTAATTTGTCTCACTTAATTTAAATTCGAATTATTAACTAGCACTCTCGGCAACGGCCATATCACGCTGAGAACACCGGTTCTCGTCCGATCGCCGACGTTAGCAGCGTCGAGCGCAGTCAGTACTTGGGAATACTGCGTGCCGTTGGTTTTTCACTTTTGTTTCCTCTTTTAAATTCCACCCGATTTGAAAAAAGCACACATATCTTCTTTTTGTTATTGTTTTATAAAGATGAAAGTTAATTAAATTAAAATTATTAACTAGCACTCTCGGCAACGGCCATATCACGCTGAATACACCGGTTCTCGTCCGATAACTGAAGTTAAGCAGCGTCGAGCGCAGTCACTACTTGGTAGGGAGACCACTTAGGAACACTGCGTGCCGTTGGCTTTTTCACTTTTTTTTCCTCTTTTAAATTTTAATAGATATGAAAAAGCAAACATGTTTTCATTTTGTTATTGTTTTAAAATGATGAATGTTAATTTGTCTCACTTAATTTAAATTCGAATTATTAAGTAGCACTCTCGGCAACGGCCATATCACGCTGAATACACCGGTTTTCGTCCGATCACCGAAGTTAAGCAGCGTCGAGCGCATACAGTACTTGGGAATACTGCGTTCCGTTGGTTTTTCACTTTTGTTTCCTCTTTTAAATTCCACCCGATATGAAAGAAGCAAACATATCTTCTTTTTGTTATTGTTTTATAAAGATGAAAGTTAATTAAATTCAAATTATTAACTAGCATTCTCGACAACGACCATATCACGCTGAAAACACCAGTTCTCGTCCGATAACCGAAGTTAAGCAGCGTCGAGCGCAGTCAGTACTTGGGAACACTGCATGCCGATGGCTTTTTCACTTTTGTTTCCTCTTAAATTCCACCAGATATGAAAAAAAAACATATCTTCTTATTGTTATTTTTTATAAAGATGAAGGTTAATTAAGTTCAAATTATTAACTAGCACTCTCGGCAACGGCCATATCACGCTGAATACACCGGTTCTCGTCCGATCACCGAAGTTAAGCAGCGTCGAGCGCAGTCAGTACTTGGGAGGGCGACCACTTAGGAACACTGCGTGCCGTTAGCCTTTTCACTTTTTTTTCCTCTTTTAAATTCCAATAGATATGAAAAAAGCAAACATATTTTCTTTTTGTTATTGTTTTAAAAAGATGAAGGTTAATTTGTCTCGCTTAATTTAAATTCGAATTATTATCTAGCACTCTCGGCAACGGCCATATCACGCTGAGAACACCGGTTCTCGTCCGATCGCCGACGTTAGCAGCGTCGAGCGCAGTCAGTACTTGGGAATACTGCGTGCCGTTGGCTTTTTCACTTTTGTTTCCTCTTTAAAATTCCACCCGATATGAAAAAAGCAAACATATCTTCTTTTTGTTATTGTTTTATAAAGATGAAGGTTAATTTGTCTCACTTAATTTAAATTCGAATTTTTAACTAGCACTCTCGGCAACGGCCATATCACGCTGAGAACACCGGTTCTCGTCCGATCGCCGACGTTAGCAGCGTCGAGCGCAGTCAGTACTTGGGAATACTGCGTGCCGTTGGTTTTTCACTTTTGTTTCCTCTTTTAAATTCCAACCGAATTGAAAAAAGCACACATATCTTCTTTTTGTTATTGTTTTATAAAGATGAAAGTTAATTTAATTTAAATTATTAACTAGCACTATCGGCAACGGCCATAACACGCTGAATACACCGGTTCTCGTACGATAACCAAAGTTAAGCAGCGTCGAGCGCAGTCACTACTTGGGAACACTGCATGCCGATGGCTTTTTCACTTTTGTTTCCTCTTAAATTCCACCAGATATGAAAAAACAAACATATCTTCTTATTGTTATTTTTTATAAAGATGAAGGTAAATTAAGTTCAAATTATTAACTAGCACTCTCGGCAACGGCCATATCACGCTGAATGCACCGGTTCTCGTCCGATAACTGAAGTTAAGCAGCGTCGAGCGCAGTCACTACTTGGGAGGGAGACCACTTAGGAACACTGCGTGCCGTTGGCTTTTTCACTTTTTTTTCCTCTTTTAAATTTTAATAGATATGAAAAAATCAAACATGTTTTCATTTTGTTATTGTTTTAAAATGATGAAGGTTAATTTGTCTCACTTAATTTAAATTCGAATTATTAACTAGCACTCTCGGCAACGACCATATCACGCTGAATACAGCGGTTCTCGTCCGATCACCGAAGTTAAGCAGCGTCGAGCGCAGTCAGTCTTTGGGATGGAGACAACTTAGGAACACTGCGTGCCGTTGGCTTTTTCACTTTTTTTTTCCTCTTTTAAATTTTAATAGATATGAAAAAAGCAAACATATCTTCTTTTTTGTTATTGTTTTATAAAGATGAAAGTTAAATAAATTCAAATTATTAACTAGCACTCTTGGCATCGGCCATATCACGCTGAATACACCGGTTCTCGTCCGATAACCGAAGTTAAGCAGCTTCGAGCGCAGTTAGTACTTGGGAGGGAGACCACTTCGGAACACTGCGTGCCGTTGGTTTTTTCACTTTTTTTCCTCTTATAAATTTTAATAGATATGAAAAAAGCAAACATGTTTTTTTTGTTATTGTTTTAAAATGATGAAGGTTAATTTGTCTCACTTAATTTAAATTCGAATTATTAACAAGCACTCTCGGCAACGGCCATATCACGCTGAAAACACCGGTTTTCGTCCGATCACCGAAGTTAAGCAGAGTCGAGCGCATACAGTACTTGGGAATACTGCGTGCCGTTGGATTTTTCACTTTTGTTTCCTCTTTCAAATTCCACAAGATATGAATAAAGCAAACATGTCTTCTTTTTTGTTATTGTTTTATAAAGATGAAAGTTAATTAAATTCAAATTATTAACTAGCACTCTCGGCAAGTGCCAAATCACGCTGAATACACCGGTTCTCGTCCGATAACCGAAGTTAAGCAGCGTCGAGCGCAGTCAGTACTTGGGAGGGCGACCACTTAGGAACACTGCGTGCCGTTGGGTTTTTCACTTTTTTTCCTCTTTTAAATTCCAATAGATATGAAAAAAGCAAACATGTTTTTTTTTGTTATTGTTTTAAAATTATGAAGGTTAATTTGTCTCACTTAATTTAAATTCGAATTATTAACAAGCACTCTCGGCAACGGCCATATCACGCTGAATACACCGGTTCTCGTCCGATAACCGAAGTTAAGCAGCGTCGTGCGCAGTCAGTATTTGGCAGGGCGACCACTTAGGAACACTGCGTGCCGTTAGCTTTTTCACTTTTTTTTCCTCTTTTAAATTCCAATAGATATGAAAAAAGCAAACATATTTTCTTTTTCTTATTGTTTTAAAAAGATGAAGGTTAATTTGTCTCACTTAATTTAAATTCGAATTATTATCTAGCACTCTCGGCAATGGCCATATCACGCTGAGAACACCGGTTCTCGTCCGATCGCCGACGTTAGCAGCGTCTAGCGCAGTCAGTACTTGGGAATACTGCGTGCCGTTGGCTTTTTCACTTTTGTTTCCTCTTTTAAATTCCACCCGATATGAAAAAAGCAAACATATCTTCTTTTTGTTATTGTTTTATAAAGATGAAGGTTAATTTGTTTCACTTAATTTAAATTCGAATTTTTAACTAGCACTCTCGGCAACGGCCATATCACGCTGAATACACCGGTTCTCGTCCGATCACCGAAGTTAAGCAGCGTCGAGCGCAGTCAGTACTTGGGAGGGCGACCACTTAGGAACACTGCGTGCCGTTGGGTTTTTCACTTTTTTTCCTCTTTTAAATTCCAATAGATATGAAAAAAGCAAACATGTTTTTTTTTGTTATTGTTTTAAAATTATGAAGGTTAATTTGTCTCACTTAATTTAAATTCGAATTATTAACTAGCACTCTCGGCAACGGCCATATCACGCTGAGAACACCGGTTCTCGTCCGATCGCCGACGTTAGTAGCGTCGAGCGCAGTCAGTACTTGGGAATACTGCGTGCCGTTGGTTTTTCACTTTTGTTTCCTCTTTTAAATTCCACCCGATTTGAAAAAAGCACACATATCTTCTTTTTGTTATTGTTTTATAAAGATGAAAGTTAATTAAATTAAAATTATTAACTAGCACTCTCGGCAACGGCCATATCACGCTGAATACACCGGTTCTCGTCCGATAACTGAAGTTAAGCAGCGTCGAGCGCAGTCACTACTTGGGAGGGAGACCACTTAGGAACACTGCGTGCCGTTGGCTTTTTCACTTTTTTTTCCTCTTTTAAATTTTAATAGATATGAAAAAGCAAACATGTTTTCATTTTGTTATTGTTTTAAAATGATGAAGGTTAATTTGTCTCACTTAATTTAAATTCGAATTATTAAGTAGCACTCTCGGCAACGGCCATATCACGCTGAATACACCGGTTTTCGTCCGATCACCGAAGTTAAGCAGCGTCGAGCGCATACAGTACTTGGGAATACTGCGTTCCGTTGGTTTTTCACTTTTGTTTCCTCTTTTAAATTCCACCCGATATGAAAGAAGCAAACATATCTTCTTTTTGTTATTGTTTTATAAAGATGAAAGTTAATTAAATTCAAATTATTAACTAGCATTCTCGACAACGGCCATATCACGCTGAAAACACCAGTTCTCGTCCGATAACCGAAGTTAAGCAGCGTCGAGCGCAGTCAGTACTTGGGAACACTGCATGCCGATGGCTTTTTCACTTTTGTTTCCTCTTAAATTCCACCAGATATGAAAAAAAAACATATCTTCTTATTGTTATTTTTTATAAAGATGAAGGTTAATTAAGTTCAAATTATTAACTAGCACTCTCGGCAACGGCCATATCACGCTGAATACACCGGTTCTCGTCCGATCACCGAAGTTAAGCAGCGTCGAGCGCAGTCAGTACTTGGGAGGGCGACCACTTAGGAACACTGCGTGCCGTTAGCCTTTTCACTTTTTTTTCCTCTTTTAAATTCCAATAGATATGAAAAAAGCAAACATATTTTCTTTTTGTTATTGTTTTAAAAAGATGAAGGTTAATTTGTCTCGCTTAATTTAAATTCGAATTATTATCTAGCACTCTCGGCAACGGCCATATCACGCTGAGAACACCGGTTCTCGTCCGATCGCCGACGTTAGCAGCGTCGAGCGCAGTCAGTACTTGGGAATACTGCGTGCCGTTGGCTTTTTCACTTTTGTTTCCTCTTTAAAATTCCACCCGATATGAAAAAAGCAAACATATCTTCTTTTTGTTATTGTTTTATAAAGATGAAGGTTAATTTGTCTCACTTAATTTAAATTCGAATTTTTAACTAGCACTCTCGGCAACGGCCATATCACGCTGAGAACACCGGTTCTCGTCCGATCGCCGACGTTAGCAGCGTCGAGCGCAGTCAGTACTTGGGAATACTGCGTGCCGTTGGTTTTTCACTTTTGTTTCCTCTTTTAAATTCCAACCGAATTGAAAAAAGCACACATATCTTCTTTTTGTTATTGTTTTATAAAGATGAAAGTTAATTAAATTCAAATTATTAACTAGCATTCTCGACAACGGCCATATCACGCTGAAAACACCAGTTCTCGTCCGATAACCGAAGTTAAGCAGCGTCGAGCGCAGTCAGTACTTGGGAACACTGCATGCCGATGGCTTTTTCACTTTTGTTTCCTCTTAAATTCCACCAGATATGAAAAAAAAACATATCTTCTTATTGTTATTTTTTATAAAGATGAAGGTTAATTAAGTTCAAATTATTAACTAGCACTCTCGGCAACGGCCATATCACGCTGAATACACCGGTTCTCGTCCGATCACCGAAGTTAAGCAGCGTCGAGCGCAGTCAGTACTTGGGAGGGCGACCACTTAGGAACACTGCGTGCCGTTAGCCTTTTCACTTTTTTTTCCTCTTTTAAATTCCAATAGATATGAAAAAAGCAAACATATTTTCTTTTTGTTATTGTTTTAAAAAGATGAAGGTTAATTTGTCTCGCTTAATTTAAATTCGAATTATTATCTAGCACTCTCGGCAACGGCCATATCACGCTGAGAACACCGGTTCTCGTCCGATCGCCGACGTTAGCAGCGTCGAGCGCAGTCAGTACTTGGGAATACTGCGTGCCGTTGGCTTTTTCACTTTTGTTTCCTCTTTAAAATTCCACCCGATATGAAAAAAGCAAACATATCTTCTTTTTGTTATTGTTTTATAAAGATGAAAGTTAATTAAATTCAAATTATTAACTAGCATTCTCGACAACGGCCATATCACGCTGAAAACACCAGTTCTCGTCCGATAACCGAAGTTAAGCAGCGTCGAGCGCAGTCAGTACTTGGGAACACTGCATGCCGATGGCTTTTTCACTTTTGTTTCCTCTTAAATTCCACCAGATATGAAAAAAAAACATATCTTCTTATTGTTATTTTTTATAAAGATGAAGGTTAATTAAGTTCAAATTATTAACTAGCACTCTCGGCAACGGCCATATCACGCTGAATACACCGGTTCTCGTCCGATCACCGAAGTTAAGCAGCGTCGAGCGCAGTCAGTACTTGGGAGGGCGACCACTTAGGAACACTGCGTGCCGTTAGCCTTTTCACTTTTTTTTCCTCTTTTAAATTCCAATAGATATGAAAAAAGCAAACATATTTTCTTTTTGTTATTGTTTTAAAAAGATGAAGGTTAATTTGTCTCGCTTAATTTAAATTCGAATTATTATCTAGCACTCTCGGCAACGGCCATATCACGCTGAGAACACCGGTTCTCGTCCGATCGCCGACGTTAGCAGCGTCGAGCGCAGTCAGTACTTGGGAATACTGCGTGCCGTTGGCTTTTTCACTTTTGTTTCCTCTTTAAAATTCCACCCGATATGAAAAAAGCAAACATATCTTCTTTTTGTTATTGTTTTATAAAGATGAAGGTTAATTTGTCTCACTTAATTTAAATTCGAATTTTTAACTAGCACTCTCGGCAACGGCCATATCACGCTGAGAACACCGGTTCTCGTCCGATCGCCGACGTTAGCAGCGTCGAGCGCAGTCAGTACTTGGGAATACTGCGTGCCGTTGGTTTTTCACTTTTGTTTCCTCTTTTAAATTCCAACCGAATTGAAAAAAGCACACATATCTTCTTTTTGTTATTGTTTTATAAAGATGAAAGTTAATTTAATTTAAATTATTAACTAGCACTATCGGCAACGGCCATAACACGCTGAATACACCGGTTCTCGTACGATAACCGAAGTTAAGCAGCGTCGAGCGCAGTCACTACTTGGGAACACTGCATGCCGATGGCTTTTTCACTTTTGTTTCCTCTTAAATTCCACCAGATATGAAAAAACAAACATATCTTCTTATTGTTATTTTTTATAAAGATGAAGGTAAATTAAGTTCAAATTATTAACTAGCACTCTCGGCAACGGCCATATCACGCTGAATACACCGGTTCTCGTCCGATCACCGAAGTTAAGCAGCGTCGAGCGCAGTCAGTACTTGGGAGGGCGACCACTTAGGAACACTAAGTGCCGTTAGCTTTTTCACTTTTTTTTTCCTCTTTTAAATTCCAATAGATATAAAAAAGCAAACATATTTTCTTTTTGTTATTGTTTTAAAAAGATGAAGGTTAATTTGTCTCACTTAATTTAAATTCGAATTATTATCTAGCACTCTCGGCAACGGCCATATCACGCTGAGAACACCGGTTCTCGTCCGATCGCCGACGTTAGCAGCGTCGAGCGCAGTCAGTACTTGGGAATACTGCGTGCCGTTGGTTTTTCACTTTTGTTTCCTCTTTTAAATTCCACCCGATTTGAAAAAAGCACACATATCTTCTTTTTGTTATTGTTTTATAAAGATGAAAGTTAATTAAATTAAAATTATTAACTAGCACTCTCGGCAACGGCCATATCACGCTGAATACACCGGTTCTCGTCCGATAACTGAAGTTAAGCAGCGTCGAGCGCAGTCACTACTTGGGAGGGAGACCACTTAGGAACACTGCGTGCCGTTGGTTTTTTCACTTTTTTTTCCTCTTTTAAATTTTAATAGATATGAAAAAGCAAACATGTTTTCATTTTGTTATTGTTTTAAAATGATGAAGGTTAATTTGTCTCACTTAATTTAAATTCGAATTATTAACTAGCACTCTCGGCAACGGCCATATCACGCTGAATACACCGGTTTTCGTCCGATCACCGAAGTTAAGCAGCGTCGAGCGCATACAGTACTTTGGAATACTGCGTTCCGTTGGTTTTTCACTTTTGTTTCCTCTTTTAAATTCCACCCGATATGAAAGAAGCAAACATATCTTCTTTTTGTTATTGTTTTATAAAGATGAAGGTTAATTTGTCTCACTTAATTTAAATTCGAATTTTTAACTAGCACTCTCGGCAACGGCCATATCACGCTGAGAACACCGGTTCTCGTCCGATCGCCGACGTTAGCAGCGTCGAGCGCAGTCAGTACTTGGGAGTACTGCGTGCCGTTGGTTTTTCACTTTTGTTTCCTCTTTTAAATTCGACCCGATTTGAAAAAAGCACACATATCTTCTTTTTGTTATTGTTTTATAAAGATGAAAGTTAATTAAATTCAAATTATTAACTAGCACTCTCGGCAACGGCCATATCACGCTGAATACACCGGTTCTCGTCCGATAACTGAAGTTAAGCAGCGTCGAGCGCAGTCACCACTTGGGAGGGATACCACTTAGGAACACTGCGTGCCGTTGGCTTTTTCACTTTTTTTTCCTCTTTTAAATTTTAATAGATATGAAAAAGCAAACATGTTTTCATTTTGTTATTGTTTTAAAATGATGAAGGTTAATTTGTCTCACTTAATTTAAATTCAAATTATTAACTAGCACTCTCGGCAACGGCCATATCACGCTGAATACACCGGTTCTCGTCCGATAACCGAAGTTAAGCAGCGTCGAGCGCAGTCAGTACTTGGGAACACTGCATGCCGATGGCTTTTTCACTTTTGTTACCTCTCCGAGTGACGTATGTCACGGAGAGGTTCTAATTTCGACGTGTCTGTGTGTGTGTGTGTGTGTTTGTGTGTGTGTCTGTCTGTTGTTATTGACTTACACCCCAGGGGACCGTGTTCGCAGTTTCCGAATTGAAGCAAATGTGTTCGCTATTTCCGGACCGTATTCACAGTTCCCGGAAATTTCAAAACTTGAATCTATCCACAAATCAACTGGCCACTATTACTTCATCTGACTAGTCAATTGTCTATTCTACATGAATACCAATCTGTACTTATTGGATTCAAACACCACCATTTTGTGGTCTTTGTCCATTCCACATAGACACTAGTCTGTACTTACTGGCTTCTATCTCCATCATTTTCTGGTCTTTGTTTTGGTCCATCCCACATGGACACCATTTTGTACACCTGGCATCTAACACCACCATCTTCTGGTCTTTGTTTTTGTCCATCCCACATGGACACCAGTCTGTACACCTGGCTTCTAACACCACCATCTTCTGGTCTTTGTTTTTGTCCATCCCACATGGACACCAGTCTGTACACCTGGCTTCTAACACCACCATCTTCTGGCCTTTGTTTTTGTCCATCCCACATGGACACCAGTCTGTACACCTGGCTTCTACTCCTTAAGGTTAAGACATACGCGGCGATCGGCCAGTGTTCGTGAACTAGTCGAATAGGCCTACCGGACAACTTGCGCGGACGACTTGACACGGTAAAAGGTTATAATTAGCCTGGACGCGGTTGTGGTGTCTGACGACAAGAAAGCGAACTTGGTTAACTAAACATAAACAATTTATTTAACTAATGGTAAAAACTAAGCGAAGTGCCCGGACGGCGACTACAAAACCAAATCCAATTTTGATATTAAGTTATCTAATTATATAGTACGAACAAAAAATTAATTCTAAAAATGTACACTAACAAACAAACGATAAAAAATAGGTTTACAAAATTGGTATCTTTTTTATGTAATATCATTTTTTCCGATCGGAACATTCTCCCGGCCTTGATACGTTAGTAGCAAACTTTCAGGGCTCATCTTCATGGTCGAACGGTAGAAGGCATAGCTTGACGATGGGTCGTTTGATTTCACCTTTGGTGGTCCGTAAGGTAACGACCCGAGTATAGCCGTCTTGTCCCGGAAAAATTTCGATCACTCTGGCCAAAGGCCAATTTCCGGGTGAGGTAACGTCTGATTTGACCAAGACCATGTCCCCAACTTCGATATTGCGTTGCGGTTTCATCCATTTGGGTCGTTGTTGAAGTCTAGTTACGTACTCCCGAAGCCAGCGTTTATGGACATCCTGCTTTAGCTTCTGGAGTAGCTGCCATCGGTTAAGTCGGTTCATAGGTAGGTGAGATAAGTCAGGATCCGGTATTGCTTGAAGAGATTCTCCAATTAGGAAGTGACCTGGAGTGAGAACATTAAGATCGGTGGGATCCGATGAAAGCGGAGTTAACGGTCTTGAATTTAGGCAACCCTCTATCTGTGTGACTACGGTTGAGAACTCTTCGTAGGTCAGTCTGGTGTTACCAATGACTCGATGTAGGTGGTATTTTACCGACTTGACGCCGGCCTCCCATAGTCCGCCAAAATGTGGGGCTCCGGCAGGGTTAAAATGCCATGTTATGCCCTGTGCGGAAAGATGATCTGCGACAGCTGCATTGTGTGGATTTGACTGAATCAGTTTCATAAATTCCTTTAGTTCCTTGGCGGCCCCAACGAAGGTCGTTCCACAGTCGCTATATATATCGCTAGGCTTCCCACGTCTTGAAGTGAATCGGCGCAATGCTGCCAGAAAGGCTTCGGTGGTTTGTGATGAGACAATTTCAAGATGTAGTGCCTTCGTCACGAAGCATACAAAAAGGGATAAGTAAGCCTTGTAGGATGTCTTGCTTCTCGGAGTGATTGGACGAAGATAAAAGGGTCCTGCGTAGTCAACGCCAGTTCTCGCAAATGCTCGGCAGTATTGAACTCGAGCCCTTGGTAGATCACCCATCATCTGGTTAGCGGTGGCGGCACGATATCTGGTGCAGACTGCACATTTCCGAATTTGGTGTCTTACTGCATCTCTTCCTCGAATGATCCAATACTTTAATGATAGGATGCTCTGAACCATCTGAGTACCAGCATGCAGATTTTGGGTATGGGCCTCTTGAATGACCATCTCCGTAAATTTGTGATGTCTCGGTAGCAGAATTGGACGCTTTGTGGCTGTATCGAGATCTGCGTGTTTAAGTCTTCCTCCTACACGGAGGACCCCGATGGAATCCAAGACAGGATGTAGACATAGTAGTTTGCTTCGCTTCGGCAACGGATTACTCTGGCGTAAGGACTCTATCTCTTCCGGAAACATGTAGGCTTGGACTATCTTTACTAATGTGAGCAACGCGTTCTCTAATTCCATGCTTGTCAAGGGACCAGAAAGTATTACGGCTTTGAAGTTGGGGTCTTGTCTCTTCCGGTAACTGTTCAGGCCATTATGTTTGAAACGAAGTATCCATGCTGTTATGCGTCGTAGTCGCAGAAGCGTAGAGAACCGTGTAAAGATGTCGTTATCAACAATTATTCTTGTGGTCATAATGACGATTTTTTCTTCTTCTTCGATGGCTGTGGCATTCGTCTTGGAATCCGAAATGGATGGAGTTGGCCACGGCTCCCGACTGGATAGCCATAGAGGTCCCTTCCACCAGAGTTTATGGTTTAGTAGCTCGGGCACTGATACTCCTCTGGAGGCTGCATCAGCTGGATTCTCAAGTCCGGGAACATGATGCCAGTGTGATACCGGAATTATCTCTTGAATTCTTGAAACCCGGTTTGCGACAAACGTCTTCCATCGACGTGGACAAGAGGACAGCCAACATAATACGATGGTCGAATCTGTCCAAGCTTTAACTTGATTGAAGTTCAGATTTAAGGACTCTTGAACTGTTTCCATGAGATCCGCAAGGAGCAATGCACCACAGAGCTCCATCCTCGGGATTGATATCGCTTTATTTGCCGGAGCCACTCTTGTCTTTGCTGTGAGTAATGAAATGTGGACATTTCCAGCTTGATCGACCGATCTCAGATATACCACTCCAGCGTATGCTTTCTCGGATGCATCCGAAAATCCGTGAAGTTCGAGAACGGATATCTCAGGTAAAGAATGCATCCATCGGTCTATTCGAAGATCTTGAATGTTTATAATGGAATTCTTGAAATCCGCCCATAATGTTTGAACTCCTACGGAAGTTTCGGCATCCCAATCGATTTTCTCCTTCCATACATCCTGCATCAAGATTTTCGTGCGAATAATGATGGGGGCAAGCCAACCCATGGGATCGAAGATCTTCGATATTTCGGAAAGTAGAGTCCTCTTCGTAAGAGGTAACTGACAGGGCGCAGGTTGTACTTTGAACAGGAACTGATCTTTCCTCGTATCCCAGTAAAGTCCGAGTGTCTTGACAAGAGCATCGTCATCCATCGCTAGTATGTTCTTGGAATCTTGTAACTCAGGCGGTACTTCTGTTAAACAATCAGGGTCGTTTGAGGCAAATTTACTGAGTCGGAAACCGGCACCATCGCACAGTGAGCGAATCTGGTATATAGCGATCTTGGTTTGTGTTGCGGTTTGTCCTCCGCTCATTACATCGTCCATGTAAAAATCCCTTTTGATAATCGCAGCTCCCAACGGATGTTCATGTAACCCCGTGTCGCCCAGCTCCTGCAATACTCGAGTTGCCAAGAAGGGTGCCGAGGCTGTTCCATAGGTTACAGTGTTCAATTGGAATTCTTGAACAGGAGCCTTGGGTGTCGACCGCCACAGTATGCATTGCAGATTTCGTTGTTCTGGGACTACTAGTATCTGGCGGTACATTTTCATGATGTCAGCGACAAAGGCAATACGATGTATTCTGAACCGCATGACAATGGCATATAGCGAATCTTGGACCACTGGACCCACGAGTTGCGCGTCGTTGAAGGAGAATCCAGAGGTGGTCTTAGAAGATGCATCGAAGACCACTCGGAATTTACAGGTTTGGTTCCAATCTTTCATTACATAGTGATGAGGAATATAGACTCTTGCAGACTTCTTTTGGTTCTCTGGCAAGATCTTCGACATATGTCCCAACTCTTCGTACTGTTCCATGAATCCTTCGTATAAGGCTTTCAACTCCGGGCGTGCGTCGATCTTCCTTTCAATTTGGTAGAATCTTCTCAGGGCTATCTCGCGCGAAGATCCAAGAGGAATCGTTGGCTCTTTCATTGGTATGCGTACCACGAATCTTCCGGCTGGATCTCGGTAATGGAACTTTAGAAAATCCTCCTCGCAAGCTTTTTCTTCCGGCGTCATGACTTGTGTCTTTGGCACTTGTTCAATCGCCCAAAATTGATTCAGGGTTTCTTCGAGTGTGAGAGTATGATGAAGGTGTACTCTAGGTTGGTCAATGCTCGTCGGCCCGGAAACCAGCCATCCTAGCTTGGAATTGATCGCATCCGGAGAAAAGGCATCCTTGGTTCGTTTCCCATTTAAAAGGAGTTTGAAAAATACGTCAGCACCCAACAGTACATCAATGTCGCCAGGGATGTTAAACTCGGGATCCGCCAGTCGCAGCTTCCTGAGATGAGGCCAATTGCTTGTATCATATTTTCGTAAAGGTAGCTGACATGTGATTTTCTTCAATACATAAGCGTTGACACAAAACCTTTCTGACGTTGTGTCCTCGAAGAATGGTTTGAAATGAACCTGAGTAAGTCCTCTAGCTCGACCGAGTTGCGTCGCACCTAGGCCTACTACTTCCGTCTGGACTTTCTTTCGTGCGAGGCCCAGTCTCGCCATGCACGCTTCGGAGATGCACGATACAGTCGATCCGCCATCCAATAGAGCTCGAACTTGAAGGGCTGTCTCTTGCGCAGTTTTTACTTTGATTACAGCGGTAGCTAGTATGGAATCATCCCTTGCACAGGCGGCGTCCTGGACATGAAAATTCTGCGCCTGGCTTGGTTGTTGTCTATCGGACTCTTTTGTATTGGATGGTTGACTACTTGACTCTTTGTCTGGTTTCTCAACTTCCACGTGAAGAGGGGAGTGATGCTTTTTATCGCAGGTCTTGCAGTATTTTTCCAGTGGACATTCTTTCACTCTATGTCCCGTCCGAAGGCAGTTGAAACAAAGGTTCGATTGCTGTACTAATGATCGTCTTTCGTGGACCTTCATAGCGGACAGTCTTGGGCATCGGAAATTGAAATGATTGGCGGAACAGAACGAACATTTACCATCTGAGGACGATGCTCCAGTTCTGGTGTGCAAGGTCACTGGGTTCCTTGTGACGTGAGGATTGCGACCGGATGATGATGCCGCCAAAGAGCGCGCTCTTTGTTCAATAAATTCCAGCAGATCGCTTGATTTTGGTATCTCTGTGTTCTTGAGACTAAGTTCCCATTGCTCCTTAGAGGACGGATCTAACTTCTGGGTTAGAAGGAACACCAGAACGGCATCCCATTTATTCGCTATCGGAAGAGTGTCGAGAGCTCTGGTACATTCCATCGCCGCATCCACGATCGATCGTAAGGCATTTGAGTTGCTGGTTGGTATCATGGGCAGCGAGCAGAATCGTCTCATAATGGCAAAGTAGAGTTCTCTGTTGTTTTCGAACCTCTTGGTGACCGTATCCCAAGCAATGGTGTAATTGGCATCAGAAATGGTGAGTGATTTGATTAGATTTACGGCGTTTCCGGTTAAACTTGACTTGAGATAGGTAAATTTCTGGGCATCTGATAATTCTTGATTGTTGTGGATGGCAGTGAGGTACATGTCCCGGAATGATATCCAATTATGTATTTCTCCCGCGAACGTTGGGAGGTTGATTTTAGGTAATTTGATCTCCGAATGTGACCCTACAGACAACTGACGTGTCGAGATTGGAACCATAGTGGCTAGCATAGATTTAAGTGCGCATTTCGAATTCGTATACAACGTGAATAAGTCATCCCATTTCCGTTCATGCAGGCCAGCATTTTCAGCGTCCAACGAGACCACCTTGACATGCGCATCATCGATGACTTGCCACGACTTGTCCACTTCTTCCAGAAAAAATTCCAATTGCTGTTGATTAAGAGGAGTCTTGGCATGTGTTTGAACTCTGTTGCTGATGTTCTTCAGACCCAATTCGCCTTTATTCCGTTCCGCAGTGGCTTTCTCCAGAGCGGTTACTGGCATTGTGAACGTCCGCGGTGGTGATCAACCCAACGACCAGCTTTCCACGTAATTAAGCCGACTCTGACGATCCGGCTCGACGGACCATAAATGTTCGTGAACTAGTCGAATAGGCCTACCGGACAACTTGCGCGGACGACTTGACACGGTAAAAGGTTATAATTAGCCTGGACGCGGTTGTGGTGTCTGACGACAAGAAAGCGAACTTGGTTAACTAAACATAAACAATTTATTTAACTAATGGTAAAAACTAAGCGAAGTGCCCGGACGGCGACTACAAAACCAAATCCAATTTTGATATTAAGTTATCTAATTATATAGTACGAACAAAAAATTAATTCTAAAAATGTACACTAACAAACAAACGATAAAAAATAGGTTTACAAAATTGGTATCTTTTTTATGTAATATCATTTTTTCCGATCGGAACAGCCAGGGTTACGAGAAACGTCCGTCCTCCCAATGGTGGGGCTTCCACCAAAGGTTCACGCAATTGCGCTGTTCTTATCCATAGCTGCGATTCGACACCCTTATATACTACCTATTTGATGAAGGCGAAGCAACCGGCGTATGCTTCATTTCAAACGCCAATATTAGTCAAGTCTCTCAAGAATGTTTAATTGTTCTTTTTCAAAACGATGTAACGCTCAATAAGGCGAACAACTATCGAAGAAAATATTTAATATTAATTATATTTATTATATTATTTAAGATAATCATGTCTCTCAACTCAAAATTAATACGGAAAGGGTAAAACAGCAGTCTATGTGTTTGTCTATATGTGTCCGTCCGTTGTAACACTAGTGCGCTGCGTTAGAAGTTCGTTTTGTTTTGATGTGTAAAGAAATCCTTCAGAACCTTAATATTCCCGTTTTCCATAATATAAAATGAATATGTGGAAATATTTTTCGTAATTTTGATGCATTTAGTACTTTTGTAGCTTTATAGCTCCGTTTCATTTTGATATTCCAAAGATTTTTTTAATATTATTATTTAAAATGGATGTTTATATATTACTTAAGCTATACTACATCTGTTTATAGCATAATCCTTTCTAAAGTCACAGTGAATACAAGCTCAACGCTGTTATGTTGGCCAAATGAACTTTTGTTTGTCAATAGGCCTAGTGAACCAAACAGTAAACGTTAGGGTTTTGTTTTCGTTTCTGTATGCAGAGACATTAACGGTTCAGAATGAGCCGAAAGTTAAATACACTCTTAAATAATTAGGCTTAGATTTTATAATCATGGTGGAAATCTGGGCCGCGTTCAGCAGAGCCCAGCGATGTTAGCAGTGTCCTACATAACGGGATTTTGTTTTTGAATTTTGACGTCACGGTCCTTAGCGCTGAGCTACTAGCGCGGTCTTCAAAAAAAAATAGTCGGCTTTTTGGATAACGTGACGTAAGACGCGTAGTTCTCAGCTTGGCGAAAAAACCATGGAGGAATTAATACAAATAGGTTTATGGGACTATAGCTATTTAATTGGCGTGAAACCAGTTGATCACGCGAGAATTTTAAGAGATATGTTATTTTCTAATTTTAATTATAAAAGTTGTTATCTATCTCTATAAATATGTTATCCTACAATTTTTGTTAAGCCTTGGTACCTTGCACGCTTTATTGCGCTAGCGTCATTTATAAAACGCCGATGACCGGAGAAAAGCTATGACGACAGAGCTCACCGGTAAACATTTCCAAAATCCGCTGTCTTTTTTGGTGAGCTCTGCTGAACGCAGCCCAGACCAGTGAAAGGTCTGATCGTAATCGGATAATAGCTTCGTGTTTTCATGCTTTTTATGGTACGCATTTACTTTCAGTGTGTGTAGCCACAAATAAGCTTTGGTGTTATGTAACGTTAAGTCATGTTGTTAAACTAAGAAAATCGTTGAGGTGAAACGAGAGGATAGTGTTTACATGCCAACCCTGTTGTGAATATGGCTTTGAACATAGAGGGCATACAGTTGAGGAGTAGAAAATTGGGCCTTTACAAACACGTAAAGGTAATATCCCTCCAAAGTTTTATCTCTTCATTTCCCGTTTTTCCCCATCGGATGATTTAAATGTGTACAAGTATATCATTATTGGATGTAAAATGTCGTCTGATTTACAGTAAATTTGCTATGCTTTGTATACTGCTTTAATATTTCATAAATTTTAACTTAAGAAACATTTCCATATCTGGGTAAATAAGTTTGTAAGTAGTCGTCTTGACTCGGAGAGGTAATATTTTGGTTTTCCCAACTTGTTTCCTCTTAAATTCCACCAGATATGAAAAAACAAACATATCTTCTTATTGTTATTTTTTATAAAGATGAAGGTTAATTAAGTTCAAATTATTAACTAGCACTCTCGGCAACGGCCATATCACGCTGAATACACCGGTTCTCGTCCGATCACCGAAGTTAAGCAGCGTCGAGCGCAGTCAGTACTTGGGAGGGCGACCACTTAGGAACACTGCGTGCCGTTAGCCTTTTCACTTTTTTTTTCCTCTTTTAAATTCCAATAGATATGAAATAAGCAAACATGTTTTCATTTTGTTATTGTTTTAAAATGATGAAGGTTTATTTGTCTCACTTAATTTAAATTCGAATTATTAACTAGCACTCTCGGCAACGGCCATATCACGCTGAAAACACCGGTTCACGTCCGATCACCGAAGTTAAGCAGCGTCGAGCGCATACAGTACTTGGGAATACTGCGTGCCGTTTGTTTTTTCACTTTTGTTTCCTCTTTTAAATTCCACCAGATATGAAAAAAGCAAACATATCTTCTTTTTGTTATTGTTTTATAAAGATGAAGGTTAATTAAATTCAAATTATTAACTAGCACTCTCGGCAACGGCCATATCACGCTGAATACACCGGTTCTCGTCCGATAACCGAAGTTAAGCAGCGTCGAGCGCAGTCAGTACTTGCGAGGGCGACCACTTAGGAACACTGCGTGCCGTTAGCTTTTTCACTTTTTTTCCTCTTTTAAATTCCAATAGATATGAAAAAAGCATACATATTTTCTTTTTGTTATTGTTTGAAAAAGATGAAGGTTAATTTGTCTCACTTAATTTAAATTCGAATTATTATCTAGCACTCTCGGCAACGGCCATATCACGCTGAGAAAACCGGTTCTCGTCCGATTGCCGACGTTAGCAGCGTCGAGCGCAGTCAGTACTTGGTAATACTGCGTGCCGTTTGCTTTTTCACTTTTGTTTCCTCTTTCAAATTCCACCAGATATGAAAAAAGCAAACATATCTTCTTTTTGTTATTGTTTTATAAAGATGAAAGTTAATTAAATTCAAATTATTAACTAGCACTCTCGGCAA
This sequence comes from Phalangium opilio, assembly GCF_054372755.1. Classification (NCBI taxonomy): domain Eukaryota; kingdom Metazoa; phylum Arthropoda; class Arachnida; order Opiliones; family Phalangiidae; genus Phalangium; species Phalangium opilio. The sequence continues at coordinate 3,891,953 of NW_028324173.1, forward strand.
CGGCCATATCACGCTGAATACACCGATTCTCGTCCGATAACCGAAGTTAAGCAGCGTCGAACGCAGTCATTACTTGGGAGGGAGACCGCTTAGGAACACTGCGTGCCGTTGGCTTTTTCACTTTTTTTTCCTCTTTTAAATTTTAATAGATATGTAAAAAGCAAACAGGTTTTCTTTTTGTTATAGTTTTAAAATGATGAAGGTTAATTTGCCTCACTTAACTTAAATTCGAATTATTAACTAGCACTCTCGGCAACGGCCATATCACGCTGAAAACACCGGTTCACGTCCGATCACCGAAGTTAAGCAGCGTCGAGCGCATACAGTACTTGGGAATACTGCGTGCCGTTGGCTTTTTCACTTTTGTTTCCTCCTTTAAATTCCACCAGATATGAAAAAAACAAACATATCTTCTTTTTGTTATTGTTTTATAAAGATGAAGGTTAATTAAATTCAAATTATTAACTAGCACAATCGGCAACGGCCATATCACGCTGAATACACCGGTTCTCGTCCGATAACCGAAGTTAAGCAGCGTCGAGCGCAGTCAGTACTTGGGAGGGCGACCACTTAGGAACACTGCGTGCCGTTAGCATTTTCACTTTTTTTCCTCTTTTAAATTCCAATACATATGAAAAAAGCAAACATATTTTCTTTTTGTTATTGTTTAAAAAGATGAAGGTTAATTTGTCTCACTTAATTTAAATTCGAATTATTATCTAGCACTCTCGGCAACGGCCATATCACGCTGAGAACACCGGTTCTCGTACGATCGCCGACGTTAGCAGCGTCGAGCGCATACAGTACTTGGGAATACTGCGTGCCGTTGGCTTTTTCACTTTTGTTTCCTCTTTCAAATTCCACCAGATATGAAAAAAGCAAACATATCTTCTTTTTTGTTATTGTTTTATAAAGATGAAAGTTAATTAAATTCAAATTATTAACTAGCACTCTCGGCAACGGCCATATCACGCTGAATACACCGGTTCTCGTTCGATAACCGAAGTTAAGCAGCGTCGAGCGCAGTCACTACTAGGGAGGGAGACCACTTAGGAACACTGCGTGCCGTTGGCTTTTTCACTTTTTTTCCTCTTTTAAATTTTAATATATATGAAAAAAGCAAACACGTTTTCTTTTTGTTATTGTTTTAAAATGATGAAGGTTAATTTGTCTCACTTAATTTAAATTCGAATTATTAACTAGCACTCTCGGCAACGGCCATATCACGCTGAAAACACCGGTTCACGTCCGATCACCGAAGTAAAGCAGCGTCGAGCGCATACAGTACTTGGGAATACTGCGTGCCGTTTGCTTTTTCACTTTTGTTTCCTCTTTCAAATTCCACCAGATATGAAAAAAGCAAACATATCTTCTTTTTGTTATTGTTTTATAAAGAAGAAAGTTAATTAAAATCAAATTATTAACTAGCATTCTCGGCAACGGCCATATCACGCTGAATACACCGGTTCTCGTCCGATAATCGAAGTTAAGCGGCGTCGAGCGCAGTCACTACTTGGGAGGGAGACCACTTAGGAACACTGCGTGCCGTTGGCTTTTTCACTTTTTTTCCTCTTTTAAATTTTAATAGATATGTAAAAAGCAAACAGGTTTTCTTTTTGTTATTGTTTTAAAATGATGAAGGTTAATTTGTCTCACTTAATTTAAATCCGAATTATTAACTAGCACTCTCGGCAACGGCCATATCACGCTGAAAACACCGGTTCACGTCCGTTCACCGAAGTTAAGCAGCGTCGAGCGCATACAGTACTTGGGAATACTGCGTGCCGTTGGCTTTTTCACTTTTGTTTCCTCTTTCAAATTCCACCAGATATGAAAAAAGCAAACATATCTTCTTTTTGTTATTGTTTTATAAAGAGGAAAGTTAATTAAATTCAAATTATTAACTAGCATTCTCGGCAACGGCCATATCACGCTGAATACACCGGTTCTCGTCCGATAACCGAAGTTAAGCAGCGTCGAGCGCAGTCATTACTTGGGAGGGAGACCACTTAGGAACACTGCGTGCCGTTGGCTTTTTCACTTTTTTTTCCTCTTTTAAATTTTAATAGATATGTAAAAAGCAAACAGGTTTTCTTTTTGTTATTGTTTTAAAATGATGAAGGTTAATTTGTCTCACTTAATTTAAATCCGAATTATTAACTAGCACTCTCGGCAACGGCCATATCACGCTGAAAACACCGGTTCACGTCCGTTCACCGAAGTTAAGCAGCGTCGAGTGCATACAGTACTTGGGAATACTGCGTGCCGTTGGCTTTTTCACTTTTGTTTCCTCCTTTAAATTCCACCAGATATGAAAAAAGCAAACATATCTTCTTTTTGTTATTGTTTTATAAAGATGAAGGTTAATTAAATTCAAATTATTAACTAGCACTCTCGGCAACGGCCATATCACGCTGAATACACCGGTTCTCGTCCGATAACCGAAGTTAAGCAGCGTCGAGCGCAGTCACTACTTGGGAGGGAGAACACTTAGGAACACTGCGTGCCGTTGGCTTTTTCACTTTTTTTTCCTCTTTTAAATTTAAATAGATATGAAAAAAGCAAACATGTTTTCTTTTTGTTATTGTTTTAAAATGATGAAGGTTAATTTGTCTCACTTAATTTAAAATCGAATTATTAACTTGCACTCTCGGCAACGGCCATATCACGCTGAAAACACCGGTTCACGTCCGATCACCGAAGTTAAGCAGCGTCGAGCGCATACAGTACTTGGGAATACTGCGTGCCGTTTGTTTTTTCACTTTTGTTTCCTCTTTTAAATTCCACCAGATATGAAAAAAGCAAACATATCTTCTTTTTGTTATTGTTTTTTAAAGATGAAGGTTAATTAAATTCAAATTATTAACTACCACTCTCGGCAACGGCCATATCACGCTGAATACATCGGTTCTCGTCCGATAACCGAAGTTAAGCAGCGTCGAGCGCAGTCAGTACTTGGGAGGGCGACCACTTAGGAACACTGCGTGCCGTTAGCTTTTTCACTTTTTTTTCCTCTTTTAAATTCCAATAGATATGAAAAAAGCAAACATATTTTCTTTTTGTTATTGTTTGAAAAAGATGAAGGTTAATTTGTCTCACTTAATTTAAATTCGAATTATTATCTAGCACTCTCGGCAACGGCCATATCACGCTGAGAACACCGGTTCTCGTCCGATCGCCGAAGTTAGCAGCGTCGAGCGCAGTCAGTACTTGGGAATACTGCGTGCCGTTTGCTTTTTCACTTTTGTTTCCTCTTTCAAATTCCACCAGATATGAAAAAAGCAAACATATCTTCTTTTTGTTATTGTTTTATAAAGAGGAAAGTTAATTAAATTCAAATTATTAACTAGCATTCTCGGCAACGGCCATATCACGCTGAATACACCGGTTCTCGTCCGATAACCGAAGTTAAGCAGCGTCGAGCACAGTCATTACTTGGGAGGGAGACCACTTAGGAACACTGCGTGCCGTTGGCTTTTTCACTTTTTTTTCCTCTTTTAAATTTTAATAGATATGTAAAAAGCAAACAGGTTTTCTTTTTGTTATTGTTTTAAAATGATGAAGGTTAATTTGTCTCACTTAATTTAAATCCGAATTATTAACTAGCACTCTCGGCAACGGCCATATCACGCTGAAAACACCGGTTCACGTCCGTTCACCGAAGTTAAGCAGCGTCGAGCGCATACAGTACTTGGGAATACTGCGTGCCGTTGGCTTTTTCACTTTTGTTTCCTCTTTCAAATTCCACCAGATATGAAAAAAGCAAACATATCTTCTTTTTTGTTATTGTTTTATAATGATGAAAGTTAATTAAATTCAAATTATTAACTAGCACTCTCGGCAACGGCCATATCACGCTGAATACACCGGTTCTCGTTCGATAACCGAAGTTAAGCAGCGTCGAGCGCAGTCACTACTTGGGAGGGAGAACACTTAGGAACACTGCGTGCCGTTGGCTTTTTCACTTTTTTTTCCTCTTTTAAATTTTAATAGATATGAAAAAAGCAAACATGTTTTCTTTTTGTTATTGTTTTAAAATGATGAAGGTTAATTTGTCTCACTTAATTTAAATTCGAATTATTAACTTGCACTCTCGGCAACGGCCATATCACGCTGAAAACACCGGTTCACGTCCGATCACCGAAGTTAAGCAGCGTCGAGCGCATACAGTACTTGGGAATACTGCGTGCCGTTTGTTTTTTCACTTTTGTTTCCTCTTTTAAATTCCACCAGATATGAAAAAAGCAAACATATCTTCTTTTTGTTATTGTTTTTTAAAGATGAAGGTTAATTAAATTCAAATTATTAACTAGCACTCTCGGCAACGGCCATATCACGCTGAATACATCGGTTCTCGTCCGATAACCGAAGTTAAGCAGCGTCGAGCGCAGTCAGTACTTGGGAGGGCGACCACTTAGGAACACTGCGTGCCGTTAGCTTTTTCACTTTTTTTTCCTCTTTTAAATTCCAATAGATATGAAAAAAGCAAACATATTTTCTTTTTGTTATTGTTTGAAAAAGATGAAGGTTAATTTGTCTCACTTAATTTAAATTCGAATTATTATCTAGCACTCTCGGCAACGGCCATATCACGCTGAGAACACCGGTTCTCGTCCGATCGCCGAAGTTAGCAGCGTCGAGCGCAGTCAGTACTTGGGAATACTGCGTGCCGTTTGCTTTTTCACTTTTGTTTCCTCTTTCAAATTCCACCAGATATGAAAAAAGCAAACATATCTTCTTTTTGTTATTGTTTTATAAAGAGGAAAGTTAATTAAATTCAAATTATTAACTAGCATTCTCGGCAACGGCCATATCACGCTGAATACACCGGTTCTCGTCCGATAACCGAAGTTAAGCAGCGTCGAGCGCAGTCATTACTTGGGAGGGAGACCACTTAGGAACACTGCGTGCCGTTGGCTTTTTCACTTTTTTTTCCTCTTTTAAATTTTAATAGATATGTAAAAAGCAAACAGGTTTTCTTTTTGTTATTGTTTTAAAATGATGAAGGTTAATTTGTCTCACTTAATTTAAATCCGAATTATTAACTAGCACTCTCGGCAACGGCCATATCACGCTGAAAACACCGGTTCACGTCCGTTCACCGAAGTTAAGCAGCGTCGAGCGCATACAGTACTTGGGAATACTGCGTGCCGTTTGTTTTTTCACTTTTGTTTCCTCTTTTAAATTCCACCAGATATGAAAAAAGCAAACATATCTTCTTTTTGTTATTGTTTTTTAAAGATGAAGGTTAATTAAATTCAAATTATTAACTAGCATTCTCGGCAACGGCCATATCACGCTGAATACACCGGTTCTCGTCCGATAACCGAAGTTAAGCAGCGTCGAGCGCAGTCATTACTTGGGAGGGAGACCACTTAGGAACACTGCGTGCCGTTGGCTTTTTCACTTTTTTTTCCTCTTTTAAATTTTAATAGATATGAAAAAAGCAAACATGTTTTCTTTTTGTTATTGTTTTAAAATGATGAAGGTTAATTTGTCTCACTTAATTTAAATTCGAATTATTAACTTGCACTCTCGGCAACGGCCATATCACGCTGAAAACACCGGTTCACGTCCGATCACCGAAGTTAAGCAGCGTCGAGCGCATACAGTACTTGGGAATACTGCGTGCCGTTTGTTTTTTCACTTTTGTTTCCTCTTTTAAATTCCACCAGATATGAAAAAAGCAAACATATCTTCTTTTTGTTATTGTTTTTTAAAGATGAAGGTTAATTAAATTCAAATTATTAACTAGCACTCTCGGCAACGGCCATATCACGCTGAATACATCGGTTCTCGTCCGATAACCGAAGTTAAGCAGCGTCGAGCGCAGTCAGTACTTGGGAGGGCGACCACTTAGGAACACTGCGTGCCGTTAGCTTTTTCACTTTTTTTTCCTCTTTTAAATTCCAATAGATATGAAAAAAGCAAACATATTTTCTTTTTGTTATTGTTTGAAAAAGATGAAGGTTAATTTGTCTCACTTAATTTAAATTCGAATTATTATCTAGCACTCTCGGCAACGGCCATATCACGCTGAGAACACCGGTTCTCGTCCGATCGCCGAAGTTAGCAGCGTCGAGCGCAGTCAGTACTTGGGAATACTGCGTGCCGTTTGCTTTTTCACTTTTGTTTCCTCTTTCAAATTCCACCAGATATGAAAAAAGCAAACATATCTTCTTTTTGTTATTGTTTTATAAAGAGGAAAGTTAATTAAATTCAAATTATTAACTAGCATTCTCGGCAACGGCCATATCACGCTGAATACACCGGTTCTCGTCCGATAACCGAAGTTAAGCAGCGTCGAGCGCAGTCATTACTTGGGAGGGAGACCACTTAGGAACACTGCGTGCCGTTGGCTTTTTCACTTTTTTTCCTCTTTTAAATTTTAATAGATATGTAAAAAGCAAACAGGTTTTCTTTTTGTTATTGTTTTAAAATGATGAAGGTTAATTTGTCTCACTTAATTTAAATCCGAATTATTAACTAGCACTCTCGGCAACGGCCATATCACGCTGAAAACACCGGTTCACGTCCGTTCACCGAAGTTAAGCAGCGTCGCGCGCATACAGTACTTGGGAATACTGCGTGCCGTTGGCTTTTTTACTTTTGTTTCCTCTTTCAAATTCCACCAGATATGAAAAAAGCAAACATATCTTCTTTTTTGTTATTGTTTTATAATGATGAAAGTTAATTAAATTCAAATTATTAACTAGCACTCTCGGCAACGGCCATATCACGCTGAGTACACCGGTTCTCGTTCGATAACCGAAGTTAAGCAGCGTCGAGCGCAGTCACTACTTGGGAGGGAGAACACTTAGGAACACTGCGTGCCGTTGGCTTTTTCACTTTTTTTCCTCTTTTAAATTTTAATAGATATGAAAAAAGCAAACATGTTTTCTTTTTGATATTGTTTTAAAATGATGAAGGTTAATTTGTCTCACTTAATTTAAATTCGAATTATTAACTTGCACTCTCGGCAACGGCCATATCACGCTGAAAACACCGGTTCACGTCCGATCACCGAAGTTAAGCAGCGTCGAGCGCATACAGTACTTGGGAATACTGCGTGCCGTTTGTTTTTTCACTTTTGTTTCCTCTTTTAAATTCCACCAGATATGAAAAAAGCAAACATATCTTCTTTTTGTTATTGTTTTTTAAAGATGAAGGTTAATTAAATTCAAATTATTAACTAGCACTCTCGGCAACGGCCATATCACGCTGAATACATCGGTTCTCGTCCGATAACCGAAGTTAAGCAGCGTCGAGCGCAGTCAGTACTTGGGAGGGCGACCACTTAGGAACACTGCGTGCCGTTAGCTTTTTCACTTTTTTTTCCTCTTTTAAATTCCAATAGATATGAAAAAAGCAAACATATTTTCTTTTTGTTATTGTTTGAAAAAGATGAAGGTTAATTTGTCTCACTTAATTTAAATTCGAATTATTATCTAGCACTCTCGGCAACGGCCATATCACGCTGAGAACACCGGTTCTCGTCCGATCGCCGAAGTTAGCAGCGTCGAGCGCAGTCAGTACTTGGGAATACTGCGTGCCGTTTGCTTTTTCACTTTTGTTTCCTCTTTCAAATTCCACCAGATATGAAAAAAGCAAACATATCTTCTTTTTGTTATTGTTTTATAAAGAGGAAAGTTAATTAAATTCAAATTATTAACTAGCATTCTCGGCAACGGCCATATCACGCTGAATACACCGGTTCTCGTCCGATAACCGAAGTTAAGCAGCGTCGAGCGCAGTCATTACTTGGGAGGGAGACCACTTAGGAACACTGCGTGCCGTTGGCTTTTTCACTTTTTTTTCCTCTTTTAAATTTTAATAGATATGTAAAAAGCAAACAGGTTTTCTTTTTGTTATTGTTTTAAAATGATGAAGGTTAATTTGTCTCACTTAATTTAAATCCGAATTATTAACTAGCACTCTCGGCAACGGCCATATCACGCTGAAAACACCGGTTCACGTCCGTTCACCGAAGTTAAGCAGCGTCGAGCGCATACAGTACTTGGGAATACTGCGTGCCGTTGGCTTTTTCACTTTTGTTTCCTCTTTCAAATTCCACCAGATATGAAAAAAGCAAACATATCTTCTTTTTTGTTATTGTTTTATAATGATGAAAGTTAATTAAATTCAAATTATTAAGTAGCACTCTCGGCAACGGCCATATCACGCTGAGTACACCGGTTCTCGTTCGATAACCGAAGTTAAGCAGCGTCGAGCGCAGTCACTACTTGGGAGGGAGAACACTTAGGAACACTGCGTGCCGTTGGCTTTTTCACTTTTTTTTCCTCTTTTAAATTTTAATAGATATGAAAAAAGCAAACATGTTTTCTTTTTGATATTGTTTTAAAATGATGAAGGTTAATTTGTCTCACTTAATTTAAATTCGAATTATTAACTTGCACTCTCGGCAACGGCCATATCACGCTGAAAACACCGGTTCACGTCCGATCACCGAAGTTAAGCAGCGTCGAGCGCATACAGTACTTGGGAATACTGCGTGCCGTTCGTTTTTTCACTTTTGTTTCCTCTTTTAAATTCCACCAGATATGAAAAAAGCAAACATATCTTCTTTTTGTTATTGTTTTTTAAAGATGAAGGTTAATTAAATTCAAATTATTAACTAGCACTCTCGGCAACGGCCATATCACGCTGAATACATCGGTTCTCGTCCGATAACCGAAGTTAAGCAGCGTCGAGCGCAGTCAGTACTTGGGAGGGCGACCACTTAGGAACACTGCGTGCCGTTAGCTTTTTCACTTTTTTTTCCTCTTTTAAATTCCAATAGATATGAAAAAAGCAAACATATTTTCTTTTTGTTATTGTTTGAAAAAGATGAAGGTTAATTTGTCTCACTTAATTTAAATTCGAATTATTATCTAGCACTCTCGGCAACGGCCATATCACGCTGAGAACACCGGTTCTCGTCCGATCGCCGAAGTTAGCAGCGTCGAGCGCAGTCAGTACTTGGGAATACTGCGTGCCGTTTGCTTTTTCACTTTTGTTTCCTCTTTCAAATTCCACCAGATATGAAAAAAGCAAACATATCTTCTTTTTGTTATTGTTTTATAAAGAGGAAAGTTAATTAAATTCAAATTATTAACTAGCATTCTCGGCAACGGCCATATCACGCTGAATACACCGGTTCTCGTCCGATAACCGAAGTTAAGCAGCGTCGAGCGCAGTCATTACTTGGGAGGGAGACCACTTAGGAACACTGCGTGCCGTTGGCTTTTTCACTTTTTTTTCCTCTTTTAAATTTTAATAGATATGTAAAAAGCAAACAGGTTTTCTTTTTGTTATTGTTTTAAAATGATGAAGGTTAATTTGTCTCACTTAATTTAAATCCGAATTATTAACTAGCACTCTCGGCAACGGCCATATCACGCTGAAAACACCGGTTCACGTCCGTTCACCGAAGTTAAGCAGCGTCGAGCGCATACAGTACTTGGGAATACTGCGTGCCGTTGGCTTTTTCACTTTTGTTTCCTCTTTCAAATTCCACCAGATATGAAAAAAGCAAACATATCTTCTTTTTTGTTATTGTTTTATAATGATGAAAGTTAATTAAATTCAAATTATTAAGTAGCACTCTCGGCAACGGCCATATCACGCTGAGTACACCGGTTCTCGTTCGATAACCGAAGTTAAGCAGCGTCGAGCGCAGTCACTACTTGGGAGGGAGAACACTTAGGAACACTGCGTGCCGTTGGCTTTTTCACTTTTTTTTCCTCTTTTAAATTTTAATAGATATGAAAAAAGCAAACATGTTTTCTTTTTGATATTGTTTTAAAATGATGAAGGTTAATTTGTCTCACTTAATTTAAATTCGAATTATTAACTTGCACTCTCGGCAACGGCCATATCACGCTGAAAACACCGGTTCACGTCCGATCACCGAAGTTAAGCAGCGTCGAGCGCATACAGTACTTGGGAATACTGCGTGCCGTTCGTTTTTTCACTTTTGTTTCCTCTTTTAAATTCCACCAGATATGAAAAAAGCAAACATATCTTCTTTTTGTTATTGTTTTTTAAAGATGAAGGTTAATTAAATTCAAATTATTAACTAGCACTCTCGGCAACGGCCATATCACGCTGAATACATCGGTTCTCGTCCGATAACCGAAGTTAAGCAGCGTCGAGCGCAGTCAGTACTTGGGAGGGCGACCACTTAGGAACACTGCGTGCCGTTAGCTTTTTCACTTTTTTTTCCTCTTTTAAATTCCAATAGATATGAAAAAAGCAAACATATTTTCTTTTTGTTATTGTTTGAAAAAGATGAAGGTTAATTTGTCTCACTTAATTTAAATTCGAATTATTATCTAGCACTCTCGGCAACGGCCATATCACGCTGAGAACACCGGTTCTCGTCCGATCGCCGAAGTTAGCAGCGTCGAGCGCAGTCAGTACTTGGGAATACTGCGTGCCGTTTGCTTTTTCACTTTTGTTTCCTCTTTCAAATTCCACCAGATATGAAAAAAGCAAACATATCTTCTTTTTGTTATTGTTTTATAAAGAGGAAAGTTAATTAAATTCAAATTATTAACTAGCATTCTCGGCAACGGCCATATCACGCTGAATACACCGGTTCTCGTCCGATAACCGAAGTTAAGCAGCGTCGAGCGCAGTCATTACTTGGGAGGGAGACCACTTAGGAACACTGCGTGCCGTTGGCTTTTTCACTTTTTTTTCCTCTTTTAAATTTTAATAGATATGTAAAAAGCAAACAGGTTTTCTTTTTGTTATTGTTTTAAAATGATGAAGGTTAATTTGTCTCACTTAATTTAAATCCGAATTATTAACTAGCACTCTCGGCAACGGCCATATCACGCTGAAAACACCGGTTCACGTCCGTTCACCGAAGTTAAGCAGCGTCGAGCGCATACAGTACTTGGGAATACTGCGTGCCGTTGGCTTTTTCACTTTTGTTTCCTCTTTCAAATTCCACCAGATATGAAAAAAGCAAACATATCTTCTTTTTTGTTATTGTTTTATAATGATGAAAGTTAAATAAATTCAAATTATTAACTAGCACTCTCGGCAACGGCCATATCACGCTGAATACACCGGTTATCGTTCGATAACCGAAGTTAAGCAGCGTCGAGCGCAGTCACTACTTGGGAGGGAGAACACTTAGGAACACTGCGTGCCGTTGGCTTTTTCACTTTTTTTTCCTCTTTTAAATTTTAATAGATATGAAAAAAGCAAACATGTTTTCTTTTTGATATTGTTTTAAAATGATGAAGGTTAATTTGTCTCACTTAATTTAAATTCGAATTATTAACTTGCACTCTCGGCAACGGCCATATCACGCTGAAAACACCGGTTCACGTCCGATCACCGAAGTTAAGCAGCGTCGAGCGCATACAGTACTTGGGAATACTGCGTGCCGTTTGTTTTTTCACTTTTGTTTCCTCTTTTAAATTCCACCAGATATGAAAAAAGCAAACATATCTTCTTTTTGTTATTGTTTTTTAAAGATGAAGGTTAATTAAATTCAAATTATTAACTAGCACTCTCGGCAACGGCCATATCACGCTGAATACATCGGTTCTCGTCCGATAACCGAAGTTAAGCAGCGTCGAGCGCAGTCAGTACTTGGGAGGGCGACCACTTAGGAACACTGCGTGCCGTTAGCTTTTTCACTTTTTTTTCCTCTTTTAAATTCCAATAGATATGAAAAAAGCAAACATATTTTCTTTTTGTTATTGTTTGAAAAAGATGAAGGTTAATTTGTCTCACTTAATTTAAATTCGAATTATTATCTAGCACTCTCGGCAACGGCCATATCACGCTGAGAACACCGGTTCTCGTCCGATCGCCGAAGTTAGCAGCGTCGAGCGCAGTCAGTACTTGGGAATACTGCGTGCCGTTTGCTTTTTCACTTTTGTTTCCTCTTTCAAATTCCACCAGATATGAAAAAAGCAAACATATCTTCTTTTTGTTATTGTTTTATAAAGAGGAAAGTTAATTAAATTCAAATTATTAACTAGCACTCTCGGCAACGGCCATATCACGCTGAATACACCGGTTCTCGTTCGATAACCGAAGTTAAGCAGCGTCGAGCGCAGTCACTACTTGGGAGGGAGACCACTTAGGAACACTGCGTGCCGTTGGCATTTTCACTTTTTTTTCCTCTTTTAAATTTTAATAGATATGAAAAAAGCAAACATGTTTTCTTTTTGTTATTGTTTTAAAATGATGAAGGTTAATTTGTCTCACTTAATTTAAATTCGAATTATTAACTTGCACTCTCGGCAACGGCCATATCACGCTGAAAACACCGGTTCACGTCCGATCACCGAAGTTAAGCAGCGTCGAGCGCATACAGTACTTGGGAATACTGCGTGCCGTTTGTTTTTTCACTTTTGTTTCCTCTTTTAAATTCCACCAGATATGAAAAAAGCAAACATATCTTCTTTTTGTTATTGTTTTTTAAAGATGAAGGTTAATTAAATTCAAATTATTAACTAGCACTCTCGGCAACGGCCATATCACGCTGAATACATCGGTTCTCGTCCGATAACCGAAGTTAAGCAGCGTCGAGCGCAGTCAGTACTTGGGAGGGCGACCACTTAGGAACACTGCGTGCCGTTAGCTTTTTCACTTTTTTTTCCTCTTTTAAATTTTAATAGATATGTAAAAAGCAAACAGGTTTTCTTTTTGTTATTGTTTTAAAATGATGAAGGTTAATTTGTCTCACTTAATTTAAATCCGAATTATTAACTAGCACTCTCGCCAACGGCCATATCACGCTGAAAACACCGGTTCACGTCCGTTCACCGAAGTTAAGCAGCGTCGAGCGCATACAGTACTTGGGAATACTGCGTGCCGTTGGCTTTTTCACTTTTGTTTCCTCTTTCAAATTCCACCAGATATGAAAAAAGCAAACATATCTTCTTTTTTGTTATTGTTTTATAATGATGAAAGTTAATTAAATTCAAATTATTAAGTAGCACTCTCGGCAACGGCCATATCACGCTGAGTACACCGGTTCTCGTTCGATAACCGAAGTTAAGCAGCGTCGAGCGCAGTCACTACTTGGGAGGGAGAACACTTAGGAACACTGCGTGCCGTTGGCTTTTTCACTTTTTTTTCCTCTTTTAAATTTTAATAGATATGAAAAAAGCAAACATGTTTTCTTTTTGATATTGTTTTAAAATGATGAAGGTTAATTTGTCTCACTTAATTTAAATTCGAATTATTAACTTGCACTCTCGGCAACGGCCATATCACGCTGAAAACACCGGTTCACGTCCGATCACCGAAGTTAAGCAGCGTCGAGCGCATACAGTACTTGGGAATACTGCGTGCCGTTCGTTTTTTCACTTTTGTTTCCTCTTTTAAATTCCACCAGATATGAAAAAAGCAAACATATCTTCTTTTTGTTATTGTTTTTTAAAGATGAAGGTTAATTAAATTCAAATTATTAACTAGCACTCTCGGCAACGGCCATATCACGCTGAATACATCGGTTCTCGTCCGATAACCGAAGTTAAGCAGCGTCGAGCGCAGTCAGTACTTGGGAGGGCGACCACTTAGGAACACTGCGTGCCGTTAGCTTTTTCACTTTTTTTTCCTCTTTTAAATTTTAATAGATATGTAAAAAGCAAACAGGTTTTCATTTTGTTATTGTTTTAAAATGATGAAGGTTAATTTGTCTCACTTAATTTAAATCCGAATTATTAACTAGCACTCTCGGCAACGGCCATATCACGCTGAAAACACCGGTTCACGTCCGTTCACCGAAGTTAAGCAGCGTCGAGCGCATACAGTACTTGGGAATACTGCGTGCCGTTGGCTTTTTCACTTTTGTTTCCTCTTTCAAATTCCACCAGATATGAAAAAAGCAAACATATCTTCTTTTTTGTTATTGTTTTATAATGATGAAAGTTAATTAAATTCAAATTATTAAGTAGCACTCCCGGCAACGGCCATATCACGCTGAGTACACCGGTTCTCGTTCGATAACCGAAGTTAAGCAGCGTCGAGCGCAGTCACTACTTGGGAGGGAGAACACTTAGGAACACTGCGTGCCGTTGGCTTTTTCACTTTTTTTTTCTCTTTTAAATTTTAATAGATATGAAAAAAGCAAACATGTTTTCTTTTTGATATTGTTTTAAAATGATGAAGGTTAATTTGTCTCACTTAATTTAAATTCGAATTATTAACTTGCACTCTCGGCAACGGCCATATCACGCTGAAAACACCGGTTCACGTCCGATCACCGAAGTTAAGCAGCGTCGAGCGCATACAGTACTTGGGAATACTGCGTGCCGTTCGTTTTTTCACTTTTGTTTCCTCTTTTAAATTCCACCAGATATGAAAAAAGCAAACATATCTTCTTTTTGTTATTGTTTTTTAAAGATGAAGGTTAATTAAATTCAAATTATTAACTAGCACTCTCGGCAACGGCCATATCACGCTGAATACATCGGTTCTCGTCCGATAACCGAAGTTAAGCAGCGTCGAGCGCAGTCAGTACTTGGGAGGGCGACCACTTAGGAACACTGCGTGCCGTTAGCTTTTTCACTTTTTTTTCCTCTTTTAAATTCCAATAGATATGAAAAAAGCAAACATATTTTCTTTTTGTTATTGTTTTAAAAAGATGAAGGTTAATTTGTCTCACTTAATTTAAATTCGAATTATTATCTAGCACTCTCGGCAACGGCCATATCACGCTGAAAACACCGGTTCACGTCCGTTCACCGAAGTTAAGCAGCGTCGAGCGCATACAGTACTTGGGAATACTGCGTGCCGTTGGCTTTTTCACTTTTGTTTCCTCTTTCAAATTCCACCAGATATGAAAAAAGCAAACATATCTTCTTTTTTGTTATTGTTTTATAATGATGAAAGTTAATTAAATTCAAATTATTAAGTAGCACTCTCGGCAACGGCCATATCACGCTGAGTACACCGGTTCTCGTTCGATAACCGAAGTTAAGCAGCGTCGAGCGCAGTCACTACTTGGGAGGGAGAACACTTAGGAACACTGCGTGCCGTTGGCTTTTTCACTTTTTTTTCCTCTTTTAAATTTTAATAGATATGAAAAAAGCAAACATGTTTTCTTTTTGATATTGTTTTAAAATGATGAAGGTTAATTTGTCTCACTTAATTTAAATTCGAATTATTAACTTGCACTCTCGGCAACGGCCATATCACGCTGAAAACACCGGTTCACGTCCGATCACCGAAGTTAAGCAGCGTCGAGCGCATACAGTACTTGGGAATACTGCGTGCCGTTCGTTTTTTCACTTTTGTTTCCTCTTTTAAATTCCACCAGATATGAAAAAAGCAAACATATCTTCTTTTTGTTATTGTTTTTTAAAGATGAAGGTTAATTAAATTCAAATTATTAACTAGCACTCTCGGCAACGGCCATATCACGCTGAATACATCGGTTCTCGTCCGATAACCGAAGTTAAGCAGCGTCGAGCGCAGTCAGTACTTGGGAGGGCGACCACTTAGGAACACTGCGTGCCGTTAGCTTTTTCACTTTTTTTTCCTCTTTTAAATTCCAATAGATATGAAAAAAGCAAACATATTTTCTTTTTGTTATTGTTTGAAAAAGATGAAGGTTAATTTGTCTCACTTAATTTAAATTCGAATTATTATCTAGCACTCTCGGCAACGGCCATATCACGCTGAGAACACCGGTTCTCGTCCGATCGCCGAAGTTAGCAGCGTCGAGCGCAGTCAGTACTTGGGAATACTGCGTGCCGTTTGCTTTTTCACTTTTGTTTCCTCTTTCAAATTCCACCAGATATGAAAAAAGCAAACATATCTTCTTTTTGTTATTGTTTTATAAAGAGGAAAGTTAATTAAATTCAAATTATTAACTAGCATTCTCGGCAACGGCCATATCACGCTGAATACACCGGTTCTCGTCCGATAACCGAAGTTAAGCAGCGTCGAGCGCAGTCATTACTTGGGAGGGAGACCACTTAGGAACACTGCGTGCCGTTGGCTTTTTCACTTTTTTTTCCTCTTTTAAATTTTAATAGATATGTAAAAAGCAAACAGGTTTTCTTTTTGTTATTGTTTTAAAATGATGAAGGTTAATTTGTCTCACTTAATTTAAATCCGAATTATTAACTAGCACTCTCGGCAACGGCCATATCACGCTGAAAACACCGGTTCACGTCCGTTCACCGAAGTTAAGCAGCGTCGAGCGCATACAGTACTTGGGAATACTGCGTGCCGTTGGCTTTTTCACTTTTGTTTCCTCTTTCAAATTCCACCAGATATGAAAAAAGCAAACATATCTTCTTTTTTGTTATTGTTTTATAATGATGAAAGTTAAATAAATTCAAATTATTAACTAGCACTCTCGGCAACGGCCATATCACGCTGAATACACCGGTTATCGTTCGATAACCGAAGTTAAGCAGCGTCGAGCGCAGTCACTACTTGGGAGGGAGAACACTTAGGAACACTGCGTGCCGTTGGCTTTTTCACTTTTTTTTCCTCTTTTAAATTTTAATAGATATGAAAAAAGCAAACATGTTTTCTTTTTGATATTGTTTTAAAATGATGAAGGTTAATTTGTCTCACTTAATTTAAATTCGAATTATTAACTTGCACTCTCGGCAACGGCCATATCACGCTGAAAACACCGGTTCACGTCCGATCACCGAAGTTAAGCAGCGTCGAGCGCATACAGTACTTGGGAATACTGCGTGCCGTTTGTTTTTTCACTTTTGTTTCCTCTTTTAAATTCCACCAGATATGAAAAAAGCAAACATATCTTCTTTTTGTTATTGTTTTTTAAAGATGAAGGTTAATTAAATTCAAATTATTAACTAGCACTCTCGGCAACGGCCATATCACGCTGAATACATCGGTTCTCGTCCGATAACCGAAGTTAAGCAGCGTCGAGCGCAGTCAGTACTTGGGAGGGCGACCACTTAGGAACACTGCGTGCCGTTAGCTTTTTCACTTTTTTTTCCTCTTTTAAATTCCAATAGATATGAAAATAGCAAACATATTTTCTTTTTGTTATTGTTTGAAAAAGATGAAGGTTAATTTGTCTCACTTAATTTAAATTCGAATTATTATCTAGCACTCTCGGCAACGGCCATATCACGCTGAGAACACCGGTTCTCGTCCGATCGCCGAAGTTAGCAGCGTCGAGCGCAGTCAGTACTTTGGAATACTGCGTGCCGTTTGCTTTTTCACTTTTGTTTCCTCTTTCAAATTCCACCAGATATGAAAAAAGCAAACATATCTTCTTTTTGTTATTGTTTTATAAAGAGGAAAGTTAATTAAATTCAAATTATTAACTAGCATTCTCGGCAACGGCCATATCACGCTGAATACACCGGTTCTCGTCCGATAACCGAAGTTAAGCAGCGTCGAGCGCAGTCATTACTTGGGAGGGAGACCACTTAGGAACACTGCGTGCCGTTGGCTTTTTCACTTTTTTTTCCTCTTTTAAATTTTAATAGATATGTAAAAAGCAAACAGGTTTTCTTTTTGTTATTGTTTTAAAATGATGAAGGTTAATTTGTCTCACTTAATTTAAATCCGAATTATTAACTAGCACTCTCGGCAACGGCCATATCACGCTGAAAACACCGGTTCACGTCCGTTCACCGAAGTTAAGCAGCGTCGAGCGCATACAGTACTTGGGAATACTGCGTGCCGTTGGCTTTTTCACTTTTGTTTCCTCTTTCAAATTCCACCAGATATGAAAAAAGCAAACATATCTTCTTTTTTGTTATTGTTTTATAATGATGAAAGTTAATTAAATTCAAATTATTAAGTAGCACTCTCGGCAACGGCCATATCACGCTGAGTACACCGGTTCTCGTTCGATAACCGAAGTTAAGCAGCGTCGAGCGCAGTCACTACTTGGGAGGGAGAACACTTAGGAACAATGCGTGCCGTTGGCTTTTTCACTTTTTTTTCCTCTTTTAAATTTTAATAGATATGAAAAAAGCAAACATGTTTTCTTTTTGATATTGTTTTAAAATGATGAAGGTTAATTTGTCTCACTTAATTTAAATTCGAATTATTAACTTGCACTCTCGGCAACGGCCATATCACGCTGAAAACACCGGTTCACGTCCGATCACCGAAGTTAAGCAGCGTCGAGCGCATACAGTACTTGGGAATACTGCGTGCCGTTCGTTTTTTCACTTTTGTTTCCTCTTTTAAATTCCACCAGATATGAAAAAAGCAAACATATCTTCTTTTTGTTATTGTTTTTTAAAGATGAAGGTTAATTAAATTCAAATTATTAACTAGCACTCTCGGCAACGGCCATATCACGCTGAATACATCGGTTCTCGTCCGATAACCGAAGTTAAGCAGCGTCGAGCGCAGTCAGTACTTGGGAGGGCGACCACTTAGGAACACTGCGTGCCGTTAGCTTTTTCACTTTTTTTTCCTCTTTTAAATTCCAATAGATATGAAAAAAGCAAACATATTTTCTTTTTGTTATTGTTTGAAAAAGATGAAGGTTAATTTGTCTCACTTAATTTAAATTCGAATTATTATCTAGCACTCTCGGCAACGGCCATATCACGCTGAGAACACCGGTTCTCGTCCGATCGCCGAAGTTAGCAGCGTCGAGCGCAGTCAGTACTTGGGAATACTGCGTGCCGTTTGCTTTTTCACTTTTGTTTCCTCTTTCAAATTCCACCAGATATGAAAAAAGCAAACATATCTTCTTTTTGTTATTGTTTTATAAAGAGGAAAGTTAATTAAATTCAAATTATTAACTAGCATTCTCGGCAACGGCCATATAACGCTGAATACACCGGTTCTCGTCCGATAACCGAAGTTAAGCAGCGTCGAGCGCAGTCATTACTTGGGAGGGAGACCACTTAGGAACACTGCGTGCCGTTGGCTTTTTCACTTTTTTTTCCTCTTTTAAATTTTAATAGATATGTAAAAAGCAAACAGGTTTTCTTTTTGTTATTGTTTTAAAATGATGAAGGTTAATTTGTCTCACTTAATTTAAATCCGAATTATTAACTAGCACTCTCGGCAACGGCCATATCACGCTGAAAACACCGTTTCACGTCCGTTCACCGAAGTTAAGCAGCGTCGAGCGCATACAGTACTTGGGAATACTGCGTGCCGTTGGCTTTTTCACTTTTGTTTCCTCTTTCAAATTCCACCAGATATGAAAAAAGCAAACATATCTTCTTTTTTGTTATTGTTTTATAATGATGAAAGTTAATTAAATTCAAATTATTAACTAGCACTCTCGGCAACGGCCATATCACGCTGAATACACCGGTTCTCGTTCGATAACCGAAGTTAAGCAGCGTCGAGCGCAGTCACTACTTGGGAGGGAGAACACTTAGGAACACTGCGTGCCGTTGGCTTTTTCACTTTTTTTTCCTCTTTTAAATTTTAATAGATATGAAAAAAGCAAACATGTTTTCTTTTTGATATTGTTTTAAAATGATGAAGGTTAATTTGTCTCACTTAATTTAAATTCGAATTATTAACTTGCACTCTCGGCAACGGCCATATCACGCTGAAAACACCGGTTCACGTCCGATCACCGAAGTTAAGCAGCGTCGAGCGCATACAGTACTTGGGAATACTGCGTGCCGTTTGTTTTTTCACTTTTGTTTCCTCTTTTAAATTCCACCAGATATGAAAAAAGCAAACATATCTTCTTTTTGTTATTGTTTTTTAAAGATGAAGGTTAATTAAATTCAAATTATTAACTAGCACTCTCGGCAACGGCCATATCACGCTGAATACATCGGTTCTCGTCCGATAACCGAAGTTAAGCAGCGTCGAGCGCAGTCAGTACTTGGGAGGGCGACCACTTAGGAACACTGCGTGCCGTTAGCTTTTTCACTTTTTTTTCCTCTTTTAAATTCCAATAGATATGAAAAAAGCAAACATATTTTCTTTTTGTTATTGTTTGAAAAAGATGAAGGTTAATTTGTCTCACTTAATTTAAATTCGAATTATTATCTAGCACTCTCGGCAACGGCCATATCACGCTGAGAACACCGGTTCTCGTCCGATCGCCGAAGTTAGCAGCGTCGAGCGCAGTCAGTACTTGGGAATACTGCGTGCCGTTTGCTTTTTCACTTTTGTTTCCTCTTTCAAATTCCACCAGATATGAAAAAAGCAAACATATCTTCTTTTTGTTATTGTTTTATAAAGAGGAAAGTTAATTAAATTCAAATTATTAACTAGCACTCTCGGCAACGGCCATATCACGCTGAATACATCGGTTCTCGTTCGATAACCGAAGTTAAGCAGCGTCGAGCGCAGTCACTACTTGGGAGGGAGACCACTTAGGAACACTGCGTGCCGTTGGCTTTTTCACTTTTTTTTCCTCTTTTAAATTTTAATAGATATGAAAAAAGCAAACATGTTTTCTTTTTGTTATTGTTTTAAAATGATGAAGGTTAATTTGTCTCACTTAATTTAAATTCGAATTATTAACTTGCACTCTCGGCAACGGCCATATCACGCTGAAAACACCGGTTCACGTCCGATCACCGAAGTTAAGCAGCGTCGAGCGCATACAGTACTTGGGAATACTGCGTGCCGTTTGTTTTTTCACTTTTGTTTCCTCTTTTAAATTCCACCAGATATGAAAAAAGCAAACATATCTTCTTTTTGTTATTGTTTTTTAAAGATGAAGGTTAATTAAATTCAAATTATTAACTAGCACTCTCGGCAACGGCCATATCACGCTGAATACATCGGTTCTCGTCCGATAACCGAAGTTAAGCAGCGTCGAGCGCAGTCAGTACTTGGGAGGGCGACCACTTAGGAACACTGCGTGCCGTTAGCTTTTTCACTTTTTTTTCCTCTTTTAAATTCCAATAGATATGAAAAAAGCAAACATATTTTCTTTTTGTTATTGTTTGAAAAAGATGAAGGTTAATTTGTCTCACTTAATTTAAATTCGAATTACTATCCAGCACTCTCGGCAACGGCCATATCACGCTGAGAACACCGGTTCTCGTCCGATCGCCGACGTTAGCAGCGTCGAGCGCAGTCAGTACTTGGGAATACTGCGTGCCGTTTGCTTTTTCACTTTTGTTTCCTCTTTCAAATTCCACCAGATATGAAAAAAGCAAACATATCTTCTTTTTGTTATTGTTTTGTAAAGATGAAAGTTAATTAAAATCAAATTATTAACTAGCATTCTCGGCAACGGCCATATCACGCTGAATACACCGGTTCTCGTCCGATAATCGAAGTTAAGCGGCGTCGAGCGCAGTCACTACTTGGGAGGGAGACCACTTAGGAACACTGCGTGCCGTTGGCTTTTACACTTTTTTTTCCTCTTTTAAATTTTAATAGATATGAAAAAAGCAAACATGTTTTCTTTTTGTTATTGTTTTAAAATGATGAAGGTTAATTTGTCTCACTTAATTTAAATTCGAATTATTAACTAGCACTCTCGGTAACGGCCATATCACGCTGAAAACACCGGTTCACGTCCAATCACCGAAGTTAAGCAGCGTCGAGCGCATACAGTACTTGGGAATACTGCGTGCCGTTGGCTTTTTCACTTTTGTTTCCTCTTTCAAATTCCACCAGATATGAAAAAAGCAAACATATCTTTTTGTTATTGTTTTATAAAGATGAAAGTTAATTAAATTCAAATTATTAACTAGCACTCTCGGCAACGGCCATATCACGCTGAATACACCGGTTCTCGTCCGATAACCGAAGTTATGCGGCGTCGAGCGCAGTCACTACTTGGGAGAGAGACCACTTAGGAACACTGCGTGCCGTTGGCTTTTTCACTTTTTTTTCCTCTTTTAAATTTTAATAGATATGAAAAAAGCAAACATGTTTTCTTTTTGTTATTGTTTTAAAATGATGAAGGTTAATTTGTCTCACTTAATTTAAATTCGAATTATTAACTAGCACTCTCGGTAACGGCCATATCACGCTGAAAACACCGGTTCACGTAGGATCACCGAAGTTAAGCAGCGTCGAGCGCATACAGTACTTGGGAATACTGCGTGCCGTTGGCTTTTTCACTTTTGTTTCCTCCTTTAAATTCCACCAGATATGAAAAAACAAACATATCTTCTTTTTGTTATTGTTTTATAAAGATGAAGGTTAATTAAATTCAAATTATTAACTAGCACTCTCGGCAACGGCCGTATCACGCTGAATACACCGGTTCTCGTCCGATAACCGAAGTTAAGCAGCGTCGAGCGCAGTCAGTACTTGGGAGGGCGACCACTTAGGAACACTGCGTGCCGTTAGCTTTTTCACTTTTTTTTCCTCTTTTAAATTCCAATAGATATGAAAAAAGCAAACATATTTTCTGTTTGTTATTGTTTTCAAAAGATGAAGGTTAATTTGTCTCACTTAATTTAAATTCGAATTATTATCTAGCACTCTCGGCAACGGCCATATCACGCTGAGAACACCGGTTCTCGTCCGATCGCCGACGTTAGCAGCGTCGAGCGCAGTCAGTACTTGGGAATACTGCGTGCCGTTTGCTTTTTCACTTTTGTTTCCTCTTTCAAATTCCACCAGATATGAAAAAAGCAAACATATCTTCTTTTTGTTATTGTTTTATAAAGATGAAAGTTAAGTAAATTCAAATTATTAACTAGCACTCTCGGCAACGGCCATATCACTCTGAATACACCGGTTCACGTCCGATAACCGAATTTAGCAGCGTCGAGCGCAGTCACTACTTGGGAGGGAGACCACTTAGGAACACTGCGTGCCGTTGACTTTTTCACTTTTTTTTCCTCTTTTAAATTTTAATAGATATGAAAAAAGCAAACATGTTTTCTTTTTGTTATTGTTTTAAAATGATGAAGGTTAATTTGCCTCACATAATTTAAATTCGAATTATTAACTAGCACTCTCGGCAACGGCCATATCACACTGAAAACACCGATTCTCGTCCGATAACCGAAGTTAATCAGCGTCGAGCGCAGTCATTACTTGGGAGGGAGACCACTTAGGAACACTGCGTGCCGTTGGCTTTTTCACTTTTTTTTCCTCTTTTAAATTTTAATAGATATGTAAAAAGCAAACAGGTTTTCTTTTTGTTATTGTTTTAAAATGATGAAGGTTAATTTGTCTCACTTAATTTAAATTCGAATTATTAACTAGCACTCTCGCCAACGGCCATATAACGCTGAAAACACCGGTTTACGTCCGATCACCGAAGTTAAGCAGCGTCGAGCGCATACAGTACTTGGGAATACTGCGTGCCGTTCGCTTTTTCACTTTTGTTTCCTCCTTTAAATTCCACCAGATATGAAAAAAGCAAACATATCTTCTTTTTGTTATTGTTTTATAAAGATGAAGGTTAATTAAATACAAATTATTAACTAGCACTCTCGGCAACGGCCATATCACGCTGAATACACCGGTTCTCGTCCGATAACCGAAGTTAAGCGGCGTCGAGCGCAGTCACTACTTGGGAGGGAGACCACTTAGGAACACTGCGTGCCGTTGGCTTTTACACTTTTTTTTCCTCTTTTAAATTTTAATAGATATGAAAAAAGCAAACATGTTTTCTTTTTGTTATTGTTTTAAAATGATGAAGGTTAATTTGTCTCACTTAATTTAAATTCGAATTATTAACTAGCACTCTCGGTAACGGCCATATCACGCTGAAAACACCGGTTCACGTCCAATCACCGAAGTTAAGCAGCGTCGAGCGCATACAGTACTTGGGAATACTGCGTGCCGTTGGCTTTTTCACTTTTGTTTCCTCTTTCAAATTCCACCAGATATGAAAAAAGCAAACATATCTTTTTGTTATTGTTTTATAAAGATGAAAGTTAATTAAATTCAAATTATTAACTAGCACTCTCGGCAACGGCCATATCACGCTGAATACACCGGTTCTCGTCCGATAACCGAAGTTATGCGGCGTCGAGCGCAGTCACTACTTGGGAGAGAGACCACTTAGGAACACTGCGTGCCGTTGGCTTTTTCACTTTTTTTTCCTCTTTTAAATTTTAATAGATATGAAAAAAGCAAACATGTTTTCTTTTTGTTATTGTTTTAAAATGATGAAGGTTAATTTGTCTCACTTAATTTAAATTCGAATTATTAACTAGCACTCTCGGTAACGGCATATCACGCTGAAAACACCGGTTCACGTAGGATCACCGAAGTTAAGCAGCGTCGAGCGCATACAGTACTTGGGAATACTGCGTGCCGTTGGCTTTTTCACTTTTGTTTCCTCCTTTAAATTCCACCAGATATGAAAAAAGCAAACATATCTTCTTTTTGTTAATGTTTTATAAAGATGAAGGTTAATTAAATTCAAATTATTAACTAGCACTCTCGGCAACGGCCGTATCACGCTGAATACACCGGTTCTCGTCCGATAACCGAAGTTAAGCAGCGTCGAGCGCAGTCAGTACTTGGGAGGGCGACCACTTAGGAACACTGCGTGCCGTTAGCTTTTTCACTTTTTTTTCCTCTTTTAAATTCCAATAGATATGAAAAAAGCAAACATATTTTCTGTTTGTTATTGTTTTAAAAAGATGAAGGTTAATTTGTCTCACTTAATTTAAATTCGAATTATTATCTAGCACTCTCGGCAACGGCCATATCACGCTGAGAACACCGGTTCTCGTCCGATCGCCGACGTTAGCAGCGTCGAGCGCAGTCAGTACTTGGGAATACTGCGTGCCGTTTGCTTTTTCACTTTTGTTTCCTCTTTCAAATTCCACCAGATATGAAAAAAGCAAACATATCTTCTTTTTGTTATTGTTTTATAAAGATGAAAGTTAAGTAAATTCAAATTATTAACTAGCACTCTCGGCAACGGCCATATCACGCTGAATACACCGGTTCACGTCCGATAACCGAATTTAGCAGCGTCGAGCGCAGTCACTACTTGGGAGGGAGACCACTTAGGAACACTGCGTGCCGTTGACTTTTTCACTTTTTTTTCCTCTTTTAAATTTTAATAGATATGAAAAAAGCAAACATGTTTTCTTTTTGTTATTGTTTTAAAATGATGAAGGTTAATTTGCCTCACATAATTTAAATTCGAATTATTAACTAGCACTCTCGGCAACGGCCATATCACACTGAAAACACCGATTCTCGTCCGATAACCGAAGTTAATCAGCGTCGAGCGCATACAGTACTTGGGAATACTGCGTGCCGTTGGCTTTTTCACTTTTGTTTCCTCCTTTAAATTCCACCAGATATGAAAAAAGCAAACATATCTTCTTTTTGTTATTGTTTTATAAAGATGAAGGTTAATTAAATTCAAATTATTAACTAGCACTCTCGGCAACGGCCATATCACGCTGAATACACCGGTTCTCGTCCGATAACCGAAGTTAAGCAGCGTCGAGCGCAGTCAGTACTTGGGAGGGCGACCACTTAGGAACACTGCGTGCCGTTAGCTTTTTCACTTTTTTTTTCCTCTTTTAAATTCCAATAGATATGAAAAAAGCAAACATATTTTCTGTTTGTTATTGTTTTAAAAAGATGAAGGTTAATTTGTCTCACTTAATTTAAATTCGAATTATTATCTAGCACTCTCGGCAACGGCCATATCACGCTGAGAACACCGGTTCTCGTCCGATCGCCGACGTTAGCAGCGTCGAGCGCAGTCAGTACTTGGGAATACTGCGTGCCGTTTGCTTTTTCACTTTTGTTTCCTCTTTCAAATTCCACCAGATATGAAAAAAGCAAACATATCTTCTTTTTGTTATTGTTTTATAAAGATGAAAGTTAAGTAAATTCAAATTATTAACTAGCACTCTCGGCAACGGCCATATCACGCTGAATACACCGGTTCACGTCCGATAACCGAAGTTAGCAGCGTCGAGCGCAGTCACTACTTGGGAGGGAGACCACTTAGGAACACTGCGTGCCGTTGACTTTTTCACTTTTTTTTCCTCTTTTAAATTTTAATAGATATGAAAAAAGCAAACATGTTTTCTTTTTGTTATTGTTTTAAAATGATGAAGGTTAATTTGTCTCACATAATTTAAATTCGAATTATTAACTAGCACTCTCGGCAACGGCCATATCACACTGAAAACACCGATTCTCGTCCGATAACCGAAGTTAATCAGCGTCGAGCGCAGTCATTACTTGGGAGGGAGACCACTTAGGAACACTGCGTGCCGTTGGCTTTTTCACTTTTTTTTCCTCTTTTAAATTTTAATAGATATGTAAAAAGCAAACAGGTTTTCTTTTTGTTATTGTTTTAAAATGATGAAGGTTAATTTGTCTCACTTAATTTAAATTCGAATTATTAACTAGCACTCTCGCCAACGGCCATATAACGCTGAAAACACCGGTTTACGTCCGATCACCGAAGTTAAGCAGCGTCGAGCGCATACAGTACTTGGGAATACTGCGTGCCGTTCGCTTTTTCACTTTTGTTTCCTCTTTCAAATTCCACCAGATATGAAAAAAGCAAACATATCTTCTTTTTGTTATTGTTTTATAATGATGAAGGTTAATTAAATTCAAATTATTAACTAGCACTCTCGGCAACGGCCATATCACGCTGAATACACCGGTTCTCGTCCGATAACCGAAGTTAAGCAGCGTCGAGCGCAGTCACTACTAGGGAGGGAGACCACTTAGGAACACTGCGTGCCGTTGGCTTTTTCACTTTTTTTTTTCCTCTTTTAAATTTTAATAGATATGAAAAAAGCAAACATGTATTCTTTTTTTATTGTTTTAAAATGATGAAGGTTAATTTGTCTCACTTAATTTAAATTCGAATTATTAACTAGCACTCTCGGTAACGGCCATATCACGCTGAAAACACCGGTTCACGTCCGATCACCGAAGTTAAGCAGCGTCGAGCGCATACAGTACTTGGGAATACTGCGTGCCGTTGGCTTTTTCACTTTTGTTTCCTCCTTTAAATTCCACCAGATATGAAAAAAGCAAACATATCTTCTTTTTGTTATTGTTTTATAAAGATGAAGGTTAATTAAATTCAAATTATTAACTAGCACTCTCGGCAACGGCCATATCACGCTGAATACACCGGTTCTCGTCCGATAACCGAAGTTAAGCAGCGTCGAGCGCAGTCAGTACTTGGGAGGGCGACCACTTAGGAACACTGCGTGCCGTTAGCTTTTTCACTTTTTTTTTCCTCTTTTAAATTCCAATAGATATGAAAAAAGCAAACATATTTTCTGTTTGTTATTGTTTTAAAAAGATGAAGGTTAATTTGTCTCACTTAATTTAAATTCGAATTATTATCTAGCACTCTCGGCAACGGCCATATCACGCTGAGAACACCGGTTCTCGTCCGATCGCCGACGTTAGCAGCGTCGAGCGCAGTCAGTACTTGGGAATACTGCGTGCCGTTTGCTTTTTCACTTTTGTTTCCTCTTTCAAATTCCACCAGATATGAAAAAAGCAAACATATCTTCTTTTTGTTATTGTTTTATAAAGATGAAAGTTAAGTAAATTCAAATTATTAACTAGCACTCTCGGCAACGGCCATATCACGCTGAATACACCGGTTCACGTCCGATAACCGAAGTTAGCAGCGTCGAGCGCAGTCACTACTTGGGAGGGAGACCACTTAGGAACACTGCGTGCCGTTGACTTTTTCACTTTTTTTTCCTCTTTTAAATTTTAATAGATATGAAAAAAGCAAACATGTTTTCTTTTTGTTATTGTTTTAAAATGATGAAGGTTAATTTGTCTCACATAATTTAAATTCGAATTATTAACTAGCACTCTCGGCAACGGCCATATCACACTGAAAACACCGATTCTCGTCCGATAACCGAAGTTAATCAGCGTCGAGCGCAGTCATTACTTGGGAATACTGCGTGCCGTTGGCTTTTTCACTTTTGTTTCCTCCTTTAAATTCCACCAGATATGAAAAAAGCAAACATATCTTCTTTTTGTTTTTGTTTTATAAAGATGAAGGTTAATTAAATTCAAATTTTTAACTAGCACTCTCGGCAACGGCCATATCACGCTGAATACACCGGTTCACGTCCGATAACCGAAGTTAGCAGCGTCGAGCGCAGTCACTACTTGGGAGGGAGACCACTTAGGAACACTGCGTGCCGTTGACGTTTTCACTTTTTTTTCCTCTTTTAAATTTTAATAGATATGAAAAAAGCAAACATGTTTTCTTTTTGTTATTGTTTTAAAATGATGAAGGTTAATTTGCCTCACATAATTTAAATTCGAATTATTAACTAGCACTCTCGGCAACGGCCATATCACACTGAAAACATCGATTCTCGTCCGATCGCCGACGTTAGCAGCGTCGAGCGCAGTCAGTACTTGGGAATACTGCGTGCCGTTTGCTTTTTCACTTTTGTTTCCTCTTTCAAATTCCACCAGATATGAAAAAAGCAAACATATCTTCTTTTTGTTATTGTTTTATAATGATGAAGGTTAATTAAATTCAAATTATTAACTAGCACTCTCGGCAACGGCCATATCACGCTGAATACACCGGTTCTCGTCCGATAACCGAAGTTAAGCAGCGTCGAGCGCAGTCACTACTAGGGAGGGAGACCACTTAGGAACACTGCGTGCCGTTGGCTTTTTCACTTTTTTTTTCCTATTTAAATTTTAATAGATATGAAAAAAGCAAACATGTTTTCTTTTTGTTATTGTTTTAAAATGATGAAGGTTAATTTGTCTCACTTAATTTAAATTCGAATTATTAACTAGCACTCTCGGTAACGGCCATATCACGCTGAAAACACCGGTTCACGTCCGATCACCGAAGTTAAGCAGCGTCGAGCGCATACAGTACTTGGGAATACTGCGTGCCGTTGGCTTTTTCACTTTTGTTTCCTCCTTTAAATTCCACCAGATATGAAAAAAGCAAACATATCTTCTTTTTGTTATTGTTTTATAAAGATGAAGGTTAATTAAATTCAAATTATTAACTAGCACTCTCGGCAACGGCCATATCACGCTGAATACACCGGTTCTCGTCCGATAACCGAAGTTAAGCAGCGTCGAGCGCAGTCAGTACTTGGGAGGGCGACCACTTAGGAACACTGCGTGCCGTTAGCTTTTTCACTTTATTTTCCTCTTTTAAATTCCAATAGATATGAAAAAAGCAAACATATTTTCTGTTTGTTATTGTTTTAAAAAGATGAAGGTTAATTTGTCTCACTTAATTTAAATTCGAATTATTATCTAGCACTCTCGGCAACGGCCATATCACGCTGAGAACACCAGTTCTCGTCCGATCGCCGACGTTAGCAGCGTCGAGCGCAGTCAGTACTTGGGAATACTGCGTGCCGTTTGCTTTTTCACTTTTGTTTCCTCTTTCAAATTCCACCAGATATGAAAAAAGCAAACATATCTTCTTTTTGTTATTGTTTTATAAAGATGAAAGTTAAGTAAATTCAAATTATTAACTAGCACTCTCGGCAACGGCCATATCACGCTGAATACACCGGTTCACGTCCGATAACCGAAGTTAGCAGCGTCGAGCGCAGTCACTACTTGGGAGGGAGACCACTTAGGAACACTGCGTGCCGTTGACTTTTTCACTTTTTTTTCCTCTTTTAAATTTTAATAGATATGAAAAAAGCAAACATGTTTTCTTTTTGTTATTGTTTTAAAATGATGAAGGTTAATTTGTCTCACATAATTTAAATTCGAATTATTAACTAGCACTCTCGGCAACGGCCATATCACACTGAAAACACCGATTCTCGTCCGATAACCGAAGTTAATCAGCGTCGAGCGCAGTCATTACTTGGGAATACTGCGTGCCGTTGGCTTTTTCACTTTTGTTTCCTCCTTTAAATTCCACCAGATATGAAAAAAGCAAACATATCTTCTTTTTGTTATTGTTTTATAAAGATGAAGGTTAATTAAATTCAAATTATTAACTAGCACTCTCGGCAACGGCCATATCACGCTGAATACACCGGTTCACGTCCGATAACCGAAGTTAGCAGCGTCGAGCGCAGTCACTACTTGGGAGGGAGACCACTTAGGAACACTGCGTGCCGTTGACGTTTTCACTTTTTTTTCCTCTTTTAAATTTTAATAGATATGAAAAAAGCAAACATGTTTTCTTTTTGTTATTGTTTTAAAATGATGAAGGTTAATTTGCCTCACATAATTTAAATTCGAATTATTAACTAGCACTCTTGGCAACGGCCATATCACACTGAAAACACCGATTCTCGTCCGATAACCGAAGTTAATCAGCGTCGAGCGCAGTCATTACTTGGGAGGGAGACCACTTAGGAACACTGCGTGCCGTTGGCTTTTTCACTTTTTTTTCCTCTTTTAAATTTTAATAGATATGTAAAAAGCAAACAGGTTTTCTTTTTGTTATTGTTTTAAAATGATGAAGGTTAATTTGTCTCACTTAATTTAAATTCGAATTATTAACTAGCACTCTCGCCAACGGCCATATAACGCTGAAAACACCGGTTTACGTCCGATCACCGAAGTTAAGCAGCGTCGAGCGCATACAGTACTTGGGAATACTGCGTGCCGTTGGCTTTTTCACTTTTGTTTCCTCCTTTAAATTCCACCAGATATGAAAAAAGCAAACATATCTTCTTTTTGTTATTGTTTTATAAAGATGAAGGTTAATTAAATTCAAATTATTAACTAGCACTCTCGGCAACGGCCATATCACGCTGAATACACCGGTTCTCGTCCGATAACCGAAGTTAAGCAGCGTCGAGCGCAGTCAGTACTTGGGAGGGCGACCACTTAGGAACACTGCGTGCCGTTAGCTTTTTCACTTTTTTTTCCTCTTTAAAATTCCAATAGATATGAAAAAAGCAAACATATTTTCTTTTTGTTATTGTTTTAAAAAGATGAAGGTTAATTTGTCTCACTTAATTTAAATTCGAATTATTATCTAGCACTCTCGGCAACGGCCATATCACGCTGAGAACACCGGTTCTCGTCCGATCGCCGACGTTAGCAGCGTCGAGCGCAGTCAGTACTTGGGAATACTGCGTGCCGTTTGCTTTTTCACTTTTGTTTCCTCTTTCAAATTCCACCAGATATGAAAAAAGCAAACATATCTTCTTTTTGTTATTGTTTTATAATGATGAAGGTTAATTAAATTCAAATTATTAACTAGCACTCTCGGCAACGGCCATATCACGCTGAATACACCGGTTCTCGTCCGATAACCGAAGTTAAGCAGCGTCGAGCGCAGTCACTACCAGGGAGGGAGACCACTTAGGAACACTGCGTGCCGTTGGCTTTTTCACTTTTTTTTCCTCTTTTAAATTTTAATAGATATGAAAAAAGCAAACATGTTTTCTTTTTGTTATTGTTTTAAAATGATGAAGGTTAATTTGTCTCACTTAATTTAAATCCGAATTATTAACTAGCACTCTCGGCAACGGCCATATCACGCTAAAAACACCGGTTCAAGTCCGATCACCGAAGTTAAGCAGCGTCGAGCGCATACAGTATTTGGGAATACTGCGTTCCGTTTGTTTTTTCACTTTTGTTTCCTCTTTCAAATTCCACCAGATATGAAAAAAGCAAACATATCTTTTTGTTATTGTTTTATAAAGATGAAAGTTAATTAAATTCAAATTATTAACTAGCACTCTCGGCAACGGCCATATCACGCTGAATACACCGGTTCTCGTCCGATAACCGAAGTTATGCGGCGTCGAGCGCAGTCACTACTTGGGAGAGAGACCACTTAGGAACACTGCGTGCCGTTGGCTTTTTCACTTTTTTTTCCTCTTTTAAATTTTAATAGATATGAAAAAAGCAAACATGTTTTCTTTTTGTTATTGTTTTAAAATGATGAAGGTTAATTTGTCTCGCTTAATTTAAATTCGAATTATTAACTAGCACTCTCGGTAACGGCCATATCACGCTGAAAACACCGGTTCACGTCCGTTCACCGAAGTTAAGCAGCGTCGAGCGCATACAGTACTTGGGAATACTGCGTGCCGTTGGCTTTTTCACTTTTGTTTCCTCCTTTAAATTCCACCAGATATGAAAAAAGCAAACATATCTTCTTTTTGTTATTGTTTTATAAAGATGAAGGTTAATTAAATTCAAATTATTTACTAGCACTCTCGGCTACGGCCATATCACGCTGAATACACCGGTTCTCGTCCGATAACCGAAGTTAAGCAGCGTCGAGCGCAGTCAGTACTTGGGAGGGCGACCACTTAGGAACACTGCGTGCCGTTAGCTTTTTCACTTTTTTTTTTCCTCTTTTAAATTCCAATAGATATGAAAAAAGCAAACATATTTTCTGTTTGTTATTGTTTTAAAAAGATGAAGGTTAATTTGTCTCACTTAATTTAAATTCGAATTATTATCTAGCACTCCCGGCAACGGCCATATCACGCTGAGAACACCGGTTCTCGTCCGATCGCCGACGTTAGCAGCGTCGAGCGCAGTCAGTACTTGGGAATACTGCGTGCCGTTTGCTTTTTCACTTTTGTTTCCTCTTTCAAATTCCACCAGATATGAAAAAAGCAAACATATCTTCTTTTTGTTATTGTTTTATAAAGATGAAAGTTAAGTAAATTCAAATTATTAACTAGCACTCTCGGCAACGGCCATATCACGCTGAATACACCGGTTCACGTCCGATAACCGAAGTTAGCAGCGTCGAGCGCAGTCACTACTTGGGAGGGAGACCACTTAGGAACACTGCGTGCCGTTGACTTTTTCACTTTTTTTTCCTCTTTTAAATTTTAATAGATATGAAAAAAGCAAACATGTTTTCTTTTTGTTATTGTTTTAAAATGATGAAGGTTAATTTGTCTCACATAATTTAAATTCGAATTATTAACTAGCACTCTCGGCAACGGCCATATCACACTGAAAACACCGATTCTCGTCCGATAACCGAAGTTAATCAGCGTCGAGCGCAGTCATTACTTGGGAATACTGCGTGCCGTTGGCTTTTTCACTTTTGTTTCCTCCTTTAAATTCCACCAGATATGAAAAAAGCAAACATGTTTTCTTTTTGTTATTGTTTTAAAATGATGAAGGTTAATTTGTCTCACATAATTTAAATTCGAATTATTATCTAGCACTCCCGGCAACGGCCATATCACACTGAAAACACCGGTTCACGTCCGATCACCGAAGTAAAGCAGCGTCGAGCGCATACAGTACTTGGGAATACTGCGTGCCGTTGGCTTTTCCACTTTTGTTTCCTCTTTAAATTCCACCAGATATGAAAAAAGCAAACATATCTTCTTTTTGTTATTGTTTTATAATGATGAAGGTTAATTAAATTCAAATTATTAACTAGCACTCTCGGCAACGGCCATATCACGCTGAATACACCGGTTCTCGTCCGATAACCGAAGTTAAGCAGCGTCGAGCGCAGTCACTACTAGGGAGGGAGACCACTTAGGAACACTGCGTGCCGTTGGCTTTTTCACTTTTTTTTTCCTCTTTTAAATTTTAATAGATATGAAAAAAGCAAGTATGTTTTCTTTTTGTTATTGATTTAAAATGATGAAGGTTTATTTGTCTCACTTAATTTAAATTCGAATTATTAACTAGCACTCTCGGCAACGGCCATATCACGCTAAAAACACCGGTTCACGTCCGATCACCGAAGTTAAGCAATACGTGAACAAACAAACCCCTCCATAGAAAATGCATTAAACTATACTTTGCAGGCTCGTAACTCTGTTTCTACTGGAGATACGGGGATGTCCTTTGAGTATGTTATAGTCCAATTTGTCCCCCATCTAATCATACTAAAAACATTGAGCTACAACAAACAGGGGCCGAGTAATTAAGCTAAACGTAAACAAACAACCCGTCCATAGGAAATGCATAAGACTATACTTTGCAGGCCCATAACTCTGTGTCTACTAGAGATACGGGGATGTCCTTAGGATATGTTATAGTCCAAATTGTCCCTCATCTAACCATTTTAAAAACATTGAGCTACGACAAACAGGGGCCGAGATATTAAGCAAAATGTTCGTCAACTTTGGTATCGTCTCACTTATTGTTATTATGTTACTTATGATTTTTGCACTAAATTTTGGAGGCTCATAACTCTTGTTCTACAAGAGATACTGGGATCTCCTTTGGATATGTTATAGTACTCTTCGCTAACCATACAAGGATACTTTAAACTTGAGGCTACCTTAATATCGTCGTCAACTTATTTTTTGTCTCACTTATTGTTAGAAGGTTACTTTTGATTTTTGAAAGTAAACTTTGCAGGCTCGTAACTCTGTTTTTACTGGAGATACGGGGATGTCCTTTGAGTATGTTATAGACCAATTTGTCCCCCATCTAGCCATACTAAGAATTAGGGCTACGACAAACAGTAGTCGAGTAATTAAGCTAATCGTAAACAAACAAACCCCTCCATAGGAAATACATTAGACTAAATTCTGGAGGCTCGTAACTCTGGTTCTACCAGAGATACGGGGATGTAAATAATGTGACCTTGACACAAATGTTCGGATAATTATAAAGGTCTTTGCATGTTCCAACCTGTGGCCTTCCGGGAGTGAGGCGGATGCGATAACCGCTACACTAAAGATATGTTATTATTTTTAATCGAAAGAACAGGGTCAAGTAATTAAGCAATACGTGAACAAACAAACCCCTCCATAGAAAATGCATTAGACTAAATTCTGGAGGCTCGTAACTCTGGTTCTACCAGAGATACGGGGATGTAAATAATGTGACCTTGACACAAATGTTCGGATAATTATAAAGGTCTTTGCATGTTCGAACCTGTGGCCTTCCGGGAAACAACCCGTCCATAGGAAATGCATTAGACTATACTTTGCAGGCCCATAACTCTGTGTCTACTAGAGATACGGGGATGTCCTTAGGATATGTTATAGTCCAAATTGTCCCCCTTCTAACCATACTAAAAACTTTGGGTTACGACGAACAGGGACCGAGTACTTAAGCAAAACGTAAAGAAACAAACCCCCTCCATAGGGGTTTGTTTGTTTACGATTAGCTTAATTACTCAACTACGAGCCTGCAAAGTATAGTCTAATGCATTTCCTATGGAGGGGGTTTGTTTCGTAACGTTTTGCTTAAGTACTCGGCCCCTGTTTGTCGTAGCCCAAAGTTTTTAGTATGGTTAGATGGGGGACAATTTGGACTATAAAATATCCTAAGGACATCCCCGTATCTCTAGTAGACACAGAGTTATGGGCCTGCAAAGTATAGTCTTATGCATTTCCTATGGAGGGGTTGTTTGTTTACGTTTAGCCTAATTACTCGGACCCTGTTTGTCGTAGCCCAAAGTTTTTAGTATGCATAGATGGGGGACAAATTGGACTAAAACATACTCAAAGGACATCTCCGTATCTCCAGTAGAAACAGAGTTACGAGCCTGCAAAGTTTATTTTCAAAACTCAAAAGTAACCTTCTAACAATAAGTGAGACAAAAAGTAAGTTGACGACGATATTGCGGTAGCCTCAAGTTTAAAGTATCCTTGTATGGGGATCAAAGAGTACTATAACATATCCAAAGGAGATCCCAGTATCTCTTGTAGAACAAGAGTTATGAGCCTCCAAAGTTTAGTGCAAAAATCATAAGTAACATAATAAAAATAAGTGAGACGATACCAAAGTTGACGAACATTTTGCTTAATATCTCGGCCCCTGTTTGTCGTAGCTCAATGTTTTTAGTATGGTTAGATGGGGGACAATTTGGACTATAACATTTCCTAAGGACATCCCCGTATCTCTAGTAGACACAGAGTTACGAGCCTGCAAAGTATAGTCTAATGCATTTTCTATGGAGGGGTTTGTTTGTTCACGTATTGCTTAATTACTTGACCCTGTTCTTTCGATTAAAAATAATAACATATCTTTAGTGTAGCGGTTATCGCATCCGCCTCACTCCCGGAAGGCCACAGGTTCGAAACCGCGAAGTTTTTTTTATAATTATCCGAACATATGTGTCAAGGTCACATTATTTACATCCCCGTATCTCTAGTAGACACAGAGTTATGGGCCTGCAAAGTATAGTCTAATGCATTTCCTATGGAGGGGTTGTTTTTTTACGTTTAACTTATTAACTCGGCCCCTGTTTGTCGTAGCCCAAAGTTTTTAGTATGGTTAGATGGGGGACAATTTGGACTATAACATATCCGAAGGACATCCTCGTATCTCCAGTAGAAACAGAGTAACGAGCCTGCAAATTATAGTCTAACTCATTTCCTATGGAGGGGGCTTGTTTCTTTACGTTTTGCCTAAGTACTCGGCTCCTGTTTGTCGTAACCCAAATATTTTAATATGGTTAGATGGGGGACACGTTGGACAATACCATACTCAAAGGACATCCCCGTATCTCGAGTAGAAACAGAGTTACGAGCCTGCAAAAAATAGTCTAATGCATTTCCTATGGAGGGGTTGTTTGTTTACGTTTAGCTTAATTACTCGGCCCCTGTTTGTCGTAGCTCAATGTTTTTAGTATGGCAAACGTTTGACCGAATTCAGCTTAATTCCCTATAAAACACTCATTAAAAGTGATTTCATCTCGATTGAACAATAAACAAAAATGTACCTCGATTTTTAATAATATTTTCAAAATCGACGTTTCTCGGCCAGAGAAACACATTTTGAGTTTTTCTTCACTATTTTCAAATATAACCACTGAAACCATTATTTTTGTACTTTTTGCTTTAATTCAAGCAAATGTAACGATATTCATTCAAAAAACTGTTAAAATTAAATTTTCAATAAGAAATCGTTGTGACGAATTTTGTATCTTGAAGAAAAAAAACATGCGATTTTTTCGGTACCTTTTTTAATGCATTTTTTTCTGGACAAACGTTTGACCGAATTCAGCTTAATTCCCTATAAAACACTCATTAAAAGTGATTTCATCTCGATTGAACAATAAACAAAAATGTACCTCGATTTTTAATAATATTTTCAAAATCGACGTTTCTCGGCCAGAGAAACACATTTTGAGTTTTTCTTCACTATTTTCAAATATAACCACTGAAACCATTATTTTTGTACTTTTTGCTTTAATTCAAGCAAATGTAACGATATTCATTCAAAAAACTGTTAAAATTAAATTTTCAATAAGAAATCGTTGTGACGAATTTTGTATCTTGAAGAAAAAAAACATGCGATTTTTTCGGTACCTTTTTGAATGCATTTTTTTCTGGACAAACGTTTGACCGAATTCAGCTTAATTCCCTATAAAACACTCATTAAAAGCGATTTCATCTCGATTGAAC
This sequence comes from Phalangium opilio, assembly GCF_054372755.1. Lineage (NCBI taxonomy): Eukaryota > Metazoa > Arthropoda > Arachnida > Opiliones > Phalangiidae > Phalangium > Phalangium opilio. The sequence goes on from NW_028324173.1 coordinate 3,929,083, forward strand.
AATAAACAAAAATGTACCTCGATTTTTAATAATATTTTCAAAATCGACGTTTCTCGGCCAGAGAAACACATTTTGAGTTTTTCTTCACTATTTTCAAATATAACCACTGAAACCATTATTTTTGTACTTTTTGCTTTAATTTAAGCAAATGTAACGATATTCATTCAAAAAACTGTTAAAATTAAATTTTCAATAAGAAATCGTTGTGACGAATTTTGTATCTTGAAGAAAAAAAACATGCGATTTTTTCGGTACCTTTTTGAATGCATCTTTTTCTGGACATATATTTGACCGAATTCAGCTTAATTCCCTATAAAACACTCATTAAAAGTGATTTCATCTCGATTGAACGATAAATAAAAATGTACCTCGATTTTTAATAATATTCTCAAAATCGACGTTTCTCGGCCAGAGAAACGCATTTTGAGTATTTCTTCACTATTTTCAAATATAACCACTGAAACCATTATTTTTGTACTTTTTGCTTTAATTCAAGCAAATATATCGATATTCATTTAAAAAACTGTTAAAATTCAATTTTCAATAAGAAATCGTACTCCCAGATTTTGTATCTTGAAGAAAAAAAACATGCGATTTTTTCGGTACTTTTTAGAATGCATTTTTTTCTGGACAAATATTTGACCGAATTCAGCTTAATTCCCTATAAAACACTCACTAAAAGTGATTTCATCTCGATTGAACAATAAATAAAAATGTACCTCGATTTTTAATAATATTTTCAAAATCGACGTTTCTCGGCCAGAGAAACACATTTTGAGTATTTCTTCACTATTTTCAAATATAACCTCTGAAACCATTATTTTTGTACTTTTTGTTTTACTTCAAGCAAATGTAACGATATTCATACAAAAAGCTGTTAAAATTCAATGTTCAATAAAAAATCGTAGTCACGGATTTTGTATCTAGAAGAAAAAAAATGCGATTTTTTCGGTAGACTTTTGAATGCATTTTTTTCTGGACAAATTTTTGACCGAATTCAGCTTAATTCTCTATAAAACACTCATTAAAAGTGATTTCATCTCGATTGAACAATAAACAAAAATGTACCTCGATTTTTAATAATATTTTCAAAATCGACGTTTCTCGGCCAGAGAAACACATTTTGAGTTTTTCTTCACTATTTTCAAATATAACCACTGAAACCATTATTTTTGTACTTTTTGCTTTAATTCAAGCAAATGTAACGGTATTCATTCAAAAAACTGTTAAAATTAAATTTTCAATAAGAAATCGTTGTGACGAATTTTGTATCTTGAAGAAAAAAAATGCGATTTTTTCGGTAGACTTTTGAATGCATTTTTTTCTGGACAAATTTTTGACCGAATTCAGCTTAATTCCCTATAAAACACTCATTTAAAGTGATTTCATCTCGATTGAACAATAAATAAAAATGTACCTCGATTTTTAATAATATTCTCAAAATCGACGTTTCTCGGCCAGAGAAACACATTTTGAGTATTTCTTCACTATTTTCAAATATAACCTCTGAAACCATTATTTTTGTACTTTTTGTTTTAATTCAAGCAAATGTAACGATATTCATACAAAAAGCTGTTAAAATTCAATGTTCAATAAGAAATCGTAGTCACGGATTTTGTATCTAGAAGAAAAAAAATGCGATTTTTTCGGTAGACTTTTGAATGCATTTTTTTCTGGACAAATTTTTGACCGAATTCAGCTTAATTCCCTATAAAACACTCATTAAAAGTGATTTCATCTCGATTGAACAATAAATAAGAATGTACATCGATTTTTAATAATATTTTCAAAATCGACGTTTCTCGGCCAGAGAAACACATTTTGAGTTTTTCTTCACTATTTTCAAATATAACCACTGAAACCATTATTTTTGTACTTTTTGCTTTAATTCAAGCAAATGTAACGATATTCATTCAAAAAACTGTTAAAATTAAATTTTCAATAAGAAATCGTTGTGACGAATTTTGTATCTTGAAGAAAAAAAACATGCGATTTTTTCGGTACCTTTTTGAATGCATTTTTTTCTGGACATATATTTGACCGAATTCAGCTTAATTCCCTATAAAACACTCATTAAAAGTGATTTCATCTCGATTGAACAATAAATAAAAATGTACCTCGATTTTTAATAATATTCTCAAAATCGATGTTTCTCGGCCAGAGAAACACATTTTGAGTATTTCTTCGAGAAACGTCGATTTTGAAAATATTATTAAAAATCGAGGTACATTTTTATTTATTGTTCAATCGAGATGAAATCACTTTTAGTGAGTGTTTTATAGGGAATTTAGCTGAATTCGGTCAAATATTTGTCCAGAAAAAAATGCATTCTAAAAAGTACCGAAAAAATCGCATGTTTTTTTCTTCAAGATTCAAAATCTGTGGGTACGATTTCTTATTGAAAATTGAATTTTAACAGTTTTTTGAATGAATATCGTTATATTTGCTTGAATTAAAGCAAAAAGTACAAAAATAATGGTTTCAGTGGTTATATTTGAAAATAGTGAAGAAATACTCAAAATGTGTTTCTCTGGCCGAGAAACGTCGATTTTGAGAATATTATTAAAAATCGAGGTACATTTTTATTTATTGTTCAATCGAGATGAAATCACTTTAAATGAGTGTTTTATAGGGAATTAAGCTGAATTCGGTCAAATATATGTCCAGAAAAAAATGCATTCAAAAAGGTACCGAAAAAATCGCATGTTTTTTTTCTTCAAGATACAAAATTCGTCACAACGATTTCTTATTGAAAATTAAATTTTAACAGTTTTTTGAATGAATATCGTTACATTTGCTTGAATTAAAGCAAAAAGTACAAAAATAATGGTTTCAGTGGTTATATTTGAAAATAGTGAAGAAAAACTCAAAATGTGTTTCTCTGGCCGAGAAACGTCGATTTTGAAAATATTATTAAAAATTGAGGTACATTTTTGTTTATTGTTCAATCGAGATGAAATCACTTTTAATGAGTGTTTTATAGGGAATTAACCTGAATTCGGTCAAACGTTTGTCCAGAAAAAAATGCATTCAAAAAGGTACCGAAAAAATCGCATGTTTTTTTTCTTCAAGATACAAAATTCGTCACAACGATTTCTTATTGAAAATTTAATTTTAACAGTTTTTTGAATGAATATCGTTACATTTGCTTGAATTAAAGCAAAAAGTACAAAAATAATGGTTTCAGTGGTTATATTTGAAAATAGTGAAGAAAAACTCAAAATGTGTTTCTCTGGCCGAGAAACGTCGATTTTGAAAATATTATTAAAAATCGAGGTACATTTTTGTTTATTGTTCAATCGAGATGAAATCACTTTTAATGAGTGTTTTATAGGGAATTAAGCTGAATTCGGTCAAACGTTTGTCCAGAAAAAAATGCCTTAAAAAAGTACCGAAAAAATCGCATGTTTTTTTTCTTCGACATACAAAATTCGTCACAACGATTTCTTATTGAAAATTGAATTTTAACAGTTTTTTGAATGAATATCGTTATATTTGCTTGAATTAAAGCAAAAAGTACAAAAATAATGGTTTCAGTGGTTATATTTGAAAATAGTGAATAAATACTCAAAATGTGTTTCTCTGGCCGAGAAACGTCGATTTTGAGAATATTATTAAAAATCGAGGTACATTTTTATTTATTGTTCAATCGAGATGAAATCACTTTTAATGAGTGTTTTATAGGGAATTAAGCTGAATTCGGTCAAATATATGTCCAGAAAAAAATGCATTCAAAAAGGTACCGAAAAAATCGCATGTTTTTTTTCTTCAAGATACAAAATTCGTCACAACGATTTCTTATTGAAAATTTAATTTTAACAGTTTTTTGAATGAATATCGTTACATTTGCTTGAATTAAAGCAAAAAGTACAAAAATAATGGTTTCAGTGGTTATATTTGAAAATAGTGAAGAAAAACTCAAAATGTGTTTCTCTGGCCGAGAAACGTCGATTTTGAAAATATTATTAAAAATCGAGGTACATTTTTGTTTATTGTTCAATCGAGATGAAATCACTTTTAATGAGTGTTTTATAGGGAATTAAGCTGAATTCGGTCAAACGTTTGTCCAGAAAAAAATGCATTAAAAAAGTACCGAAAAAATCGCATGTTTTTTTTCTTCGACATACAAAATTCGTCACAACGATTTCTTATTGAAAATTGAATTTTAACAGCTTTTTGAATGAATATCGTTATATTTGCTTGAATTAAAGCAAAAAGTACAAAAATAATGGTTTCAGTGGTTATATTTGAAAATAGTGAAGAAATACTCAAAATGTGTTTCTCTGGCCGAGAAACGTCGATTTTGAAAATATTATTAAAAATCGATGTACATTCTTATTTATTGTTCAATCGAGATGAAATCACTTTTAATGAGTGTTTTATAGGGAATTAAGCTGAATTCGGTCAAACGTTTGTCCAGAAAAAAATGCATTCAAAAAGGTACCGAAAAAATCGCATGTTTTTTTTCTTCAAGATACAAAATCCGTCACAACGATTTCTTATTGAAAATTTAATTTTAACAGTTTTTTGAATGAATATCGTTACATTTGCTTGAATTAAAGCAAAAAGTACAAAAATAATGGTTTCAGTGGTTATATTTGAAAATAGTGAAGAAAAACTCAAAATGTGTTTCTCTGGCCGAGAAACGTCGATTTTGAAAATATTATTAAAAATCGAGGTACATTTTTGTTTATTGTTCAATCGAGATGAAATCACTTTTAATGAGTGTTTTATAGGGAATTAAGCTGAATTCGGTCAAATATATGTCCAGAAAAAAATGCATTCAAAAAGGTACCGAAAAAATCGCATGTTTTTTTTCTTCAAGATACAAAATTCGTCACAACGATTTCTTATTGAAAATTGAATTTTAACAGTTTTTTGAATGAATATCGTTATATTTGCTTGAATTAAAGCAAAAAGTACAAAAATAATGGTTTCAGTGGTTATATTTGAAAATAGTGAAGAAATACTCAAAATGTGTTTCTCTGGCCGAGAAACGTCGATTTTGAAAATATTATTAAAAATCGATGTACATTCTTATTTATTGTTCAATCGAGATGAAATCACTTTTAATGAGTGTTTTATAGGGAATTAAGCTGAATTCGGTCAAAAATTTGTCCAGAAAAAAATGCATTCAAAAGTCTACCGAAAAAATCGCATTTTTTTTCTTCTAGATACAAAATCCGTGACTACGATTTCTTATTGAACATTGAATTTTAACAGCTTTTTGTATGAATATCGTTACATTTGCTTGAATTAAAACAAAAAGTACAAAAATAATGGTTTCAGAGGTTATATTTGAAAATAGTGAAGAAATACTCAAAATGTGTTTTTCTGGCCGAGAAACGTCGATTTTGAAAATATTATTAAAAATCGAGGTACATTTTTATTTATTGTTCAATCGAGATGAAATCACTTTTAGTGAGTGTTTTATAGGGAATTAAGCTGAATTCGGTCAAATATTTGTCCAGAAAAAAATGCATTCTAAAAAGTACCGAAAAAATCGCATGTTTTTTTCTTCAAGATTCAAAATCTGTGAGTACGATTTCTTATTGAAAATTGAATTTTAACAGTTTTTTGAATGAATATCGTTATATTTGCTTGAATTAAAGCAAAAAGTACAAAAATAATGGTTTCAGTGGTTATATTTGAAAATAGTGAAGAAATACTCAAAATGTGTTTCTCTGGCCGAGAAACGTCGATTTTGAGAATATTATTAAAAATCGAGGTACATTTTTATTTATTGTTCAATCGAGATGAAATCACTTTTAATGAGTGTTTTATAGGGAATTAAGCTGAATTCGGTCAAATATATGTCCAGAAAAAAATGCATTCAAAAAGGTACCGAAAAAATCGCATGTTTTTTTTCTTCAAGATACAAAATTCGTCACAACGATTTCTTATTGAAAATTTAATTTTAACAGTTTTTTGAATGAATATCGTTACATTTGCTTGAATTAAAGCAAAAAGTACAAAAATAATGGTTTCAGTGGTTATATTTGAAAATAGTGAAGAAAAACTCAAAATGTGTTTCTCTGGCCGAGAAACGTCGATTTTGAAAATATTATTAAAAATCGAGGTACATTTTTGTTTATTGTTCAATCGAGATGAAATCACTTTTAATGAGTGTTTTATAGGGAATTAAGCTGAATTCGGTCAAACGTTTGTCCAGAAAAAAATGCATTAAAAAAGTACCGAAAAAATCGCATGTTTTTTTTCTTCGACATACAAAATTCGTCACAACGATTTCTTATTGAAAATTGAATTTTAACAGCTTTTTGAATGAATATCGTTATATTTGCTTGAATTAAAGCAAAAAGTACAAAAATAATGGTTTCAGTGGTTATATTTGAAAATAGTGAAGAAATACTCAAAATGTGTTTCTCTGGCCGAGAAACGTCGATTTTGAAAATATTATTAAAAATCGATGTACATTCTTATTTATTGTTCAATCGAGATGAAATCACTTTTAATGAGTGTTTTATAGGGAATTAAGCTGAATTCGGTCAAACGTTTGTCCAGAAAAAAATGCATTCAAAAAGGTACCGAAAAAATCGCATGTTTTTTTTCTTCAAGATACAAAATCCGTCACAACGATTTCTTATTGAAAATTTAATTTTAACAGTTTTTTGAATGAATATCGTTACATTTGCTTGAATTAAAGCAAAAAGTACAAAAATAATGGTTTCAGTGGTTATATTTGAAAATAGTGAAGAAAAACTCAAAATGTGTTTCTCTGGCCGAGAAACGTCGATTTTGAAAATATTATTAAAAATCGAGGTACATTTTTGTTTATTGTTCAATCGAGATGAAATCACTTTTAATGAGTGTTTTATAGGGAATTAAGCTGAATTCGGTCAAATATATGTCCAGAAAAAAATGCATTCAAAAAGGTACCGAAAAAATCGCATGTTTTTTTTCTTCAAGATACAAAATTCGTCACAACGATTTCTTATTGAAAATTGAATTTTAACAGTTTTTTGAATGAATATCGTTATATTTGCTTGAATTAAAGCAAAAAGTACAAAAATAATGGTTTCAGTGGTTATATTTGAAAATAGTGAAGAAATACTCAAAATGTGTTTCTCTGGCCGAGAAACGTCGATTTTGAAAATATTATTAAAAATCGATGTACATTCTTATTTATTGTTCAATCGAGATGAAATCACTTTTAATGAGTGTTTTATAGGGAATTAAGCTGAATTCGGTCAAAAATTTGTCCAGAAAAAAATGCATTCAAAAGTCTACCGAAAAAATCGCATTTTTTTTCTTCTAGATACAAAATCCGTGACTACGATTTCTTATTGAACATTGAATTTTAACAGCTTTTTGTATGAATATCGTTACATTTGCTTGAATTAAAACAAAAAGTACAAAAATAATGGTTTCAGAGGTTATATTTGAAAATAGTGAAGAAATACTCAAAATGTGTTTTTCTGGCCGAGAAACGTCGATTTTGAAAATATTATTAAAAATCGAGGTACATTTTTATTTATTGTTCAATCGAGATGAAATCACTTTTAGTGAGTGTTTTATAGGGAATTAAGCTGAATTCGGTCAAATATTTGTCCAGAAAAAAATGCATTCTAAAAAGTACCGAAAAAATCGCATGTTTTTTTCTTCAAGATTCAAAATCTGTGAGTACGATTTCTTATTGAAAATTGAATTTTAACAGTTTTTTGAATGAATATCGTTATATTTGCTTGAATTAAAGCAAAAAGTACAAAAATAATGGTTTCAGTGGTTATATTTGAAAATAGTGAAGAAATACTCAAAATGTGTTTCTCTGGCCGAGAAACGTCGATTTTGAGAATATTATTAAAAATCGAGGTACATTTTTATTTATTGTTCAATCGAGATGAAATCACTTTTAATGAGTGTTTTATAGGGAATTAAGCTGAATTCGGTCAAATATATGTCCAGAAAAAAATGCATTCAAAAAGGTACCGAAAAAATCGCATGTTTTTTTTCTTCAAGATACAAAATTCGTCACAACGATTTCTTATTGAAAATTTAATTTTAACAGTTTTTTGAATGAATATCGTTACATTTGCTTGAATTAAAGCAAAAAGTACAAAAATAATGGTTTCAGTGGTTATATTTGAAAATAGTGAAGAAAAACTCAAAATGTGTTTCTCTGGCCGAGAAACGTCGATTTTGAAAATATTATTAAAAATCGAGGTACATTTTTGTTTATTGTTTAATCGAGATGAAATCACTTTTAATGAGTGTTTTATAGGGAATTAAGCTGAATTCGGTCAAACGTTTGTCCAGAAAAAAATGCATTAAAAAAGTACCGAAAAAATCGCATGTTTTTTTTCTTCGACATACAAAATTCGTCACAACGATTTCTTATTGAAAATTGAATTTTAACAGTTTTTTGAATGAATATCGTTATATTTGCTTGAATTAAAGCAAAAAGTACAAAAATAATGGTTTCAGTGGTTATATTTGAAAATAGTGAAGAAATACTCAAAATGTGTTTCTCTGGCCGAGAAACGTCGATTTTGAAAATATTATTAAAAATCGATGTACATTCTTATTTATTGTTCAATCGAGATGAAATCACTTTTAATGAGTGTTTTATAGGGAATTAAGCTGAATTCGGTCAAAAATTTGTCCAGAAAAAAATGCATTCAAAAGTCTACCGAAAAAATCGCATTTTTTTTCTTCTAGATACAAAATCCGTGACTACGATTTCTTATTGAACATTGAATTTTAACAGCTTTTTGTATGAATATCGTTACATTTGCTTGAATTAAAACAAAAAGTACAAAAATAATGGTTTCAGAGGTTATATTTGAAAATAGTGAAGAAATACTCAAAATGTGTTTCTCTGGCCGAGAAACGTCGATTTTGAAAATATTATTAAAAATCGAGGTACATTTTTATTTATTGTTCAATCGAGATGAAATCACTTTTAGTGAGTGTTTTATAGGGAATTAAGCTGAATTCGGTCAAATATTTGTCCAGAAAAAAATGCATTCTAAAAAGTACCGAAAAAATCGCATGTTTTTTTCTTCAAGATTCAAAATCTGTGAGTACGATTTCTTATTGAAAATTGAATTTTAACAGTTTTTTGAATGAATATCGTTATATTTGCTTGAATTAAAGCAAAAAGTACAAAAATAATGGTTTCAGTGGTTATATTTGAAAATAGTGAAGAAATACTCAAAATGTGTTTCTCTGGCCGAGAAACGTCGATTTTGAAAATATTATTAAAAATCGATGTACATTCTTATTTATTGTTCAATCGAGATGAAATCACTTTTAATGAGTGTTTTATAGGGAATTAAGCTGAATTCGGTCAAACGTTTGTCCAGAAAAAAATGCATTCAAAAAGGTACCGAAAAAATCGCATGTTTTTTTTCTTCAAGATACAAAATCCGTCACAACGATTTCTTATTGAAAATTTAATTTTAACAGTTTTTTGAATGAATATCGTTACATTTGCTTGAATTAAAGCAAAAAGTACAAAAATAATGGTTTCAGTGGTTATATTTGAAAATAGTGAAGAAAAACTCAAAATGTGTTTCTCTGGCCGAGAAACGTCGATTTTGAAAATATTATTAAAAATCGAGGTACATTTTTGTTTATTGTTCAATCGAGATGAAATCACTTTTAATGAGTGTTTTATAGGGAATTAAGCTGAATTCGGTCAAATATATGTCCAGAAAAAAATGCATTCAAAAAGGTACCGAAAAAATCGCATGTTTTTTTTCTTCAAGATACAAAATTCGTCACAACGATTTCTTATTGAAAATTGAATTTTAACAGTTTTTTGAATGAATATCGTTATATTTGCTTGAATTAAAGCAAAAAGTACAAAAATAATGGTTTCAGTGGTTATATTTGAAAATAGTGAAGAAATACTCAAAATGTGTTTCTCTGGCCGAGAAACGTCGATTTTGAAAATATTATTAAAAATCGATGTACATTCTTATTTATTGTTCAATCGAGATGAAATCACTTTTAATGAGTGTTTTATAGGGAATTAAGCTGAATTCGGTCAAAAATTTGTCCAGAAAAAAATGCATTCAAAAGTCTACCGAAAAAATCGCATTTTTTTTCTTCTAGATACAAAATCCGTGACTACGATTTCTTATTGAACATTGAATTTTAACAGCTTTTTGTATGAATATCGTTACATTTGCTTGAATTAAAACAAAAAGTACAAAAATAATGGTTTCAGAGGTTATATTTGAAAATAGTGAAGAAATACTCAAAATGTGTTTCTCTGGCCGAGAAACGTCGATTTTGAAAATATTATTAAAAATCGAGGTACATTTTTATTTATTGTTCAATCGAGATGAAATCACTTTTAGTGAGTGTTTTATAGGGAATTAAGCTGAATTCGGTCAAATATTTGTCCAGAAAAAAATGCATTCTAAAAAGTACCGAAAAAATCGCATGTTTTTTTCTTCAAGATTCAAAATCTGTGAGTACGATTTCTTATTGAAAATTGAATTTTAACAGTTTTTTGAATGAATATCGTTATATTTGCTTGAATTAAAGCAAAAAGTACAAAAATAATGGTTTCAGTGGTTATATTTGAAAATAGTGAAGAAATACTCAAAATGTGTTTCTCTGGCCGAGAAACGTCGATTTTGAGAATATTATTAAAAATCGAGGTACATTTTTATTTATTGTTCAATCGAGATGAAATCACTTTTAATGAGTGTTTTATAGGGAATTAAGCTGAATTCGGTCAAATATATGTCCAGAAAAAAATGCATTCAAAAAGGTACCGAAAAAATCGCATGTTTTTTTTCTTCAAGATACAAAATTCGTCACAACGATTTCTTATTGAAAATTTAATTTTAACAGTTTTTTGAATGAATATCGTTACATTTGCTTGAATTAAAGCAAAAAGTACAAAAATAATGGTTTCAGTGGTTATATTTGAAAATAGTGAAGAAAAACTCAAAATGTGTTTCTCTGGCCGAGAAACGTCGATTTTGAAAATATTATTAAAAATCGATGTACATTCTTATTTATTGTTCAATCGAGATGAAATCACTTTTAATGAGTGTTTTATAGGGAATTAAGCTGAATTCGGTCAAACGTTTGTCCAGAAAAAAATGCATTCAAAAAGGTACCGAAAAAATCGCATGTTTTTTTTCCTCAAGATACAAAATCCGTCACAACGATTTCTTATTGAAAATTTAATTTTAACAGTTTTTTGAATGAATATCGTTACATTTGCTTGAATTAAAGCAAAAAGTACAAAAATAATGGTTTCAGTGGTTATATTTGAAAATAGTGAAGAAAAACTCAAAATGTGTTTCTCTGGCCGAGAAACGTCGATTTTGAAAATATTATTAAAAATCGAGGTACATTTTTGTTTATTGTTCAATCGAGATGAAATCACTTTTAATGAGTGTTTTATAGGGAATTAAGCTGAATTCGGTCAAATATATGTCCAGAAAAAAATGCATTCAAAAAGGTACCGAAAAAATCGCATGTTTTTTTTCTTCAAGATACAAAATTCGTCACAACGATTTCTTATTGAAAATTTAATTTTAACAGTTTTTTGAATGAATATCGTTACATTTGCTTGAATTAAAGCAAAAAGTACAAAAATAATGGTTTCAGTGGTTTTATTTGAAAATAGTGAAGAAAAACTCAAAATGTGTTTCTCTGGCCGAGAAACGTCGATTTTGAAAATATTATTAAAAATCGAGGTACATTTTTGTTTATTGTTCAATCGAGATGAAATCACTTTTAATGAGTGTTTTATAGGGAATTAAGCTGAATTCGGTCAAACGTTTGTCCAGAAAAAAATGCATTCAAAAAGGTACCGAAAAAATCGCATGTTTTTTTTCCTCAAGATACAAAATCCGTCACAACGATTTCTTATTGAAAATTTAATTTTAACAGTTTTTTGAATGAATATCGTTACATTTGCTTGAATTAAAGCAAAAAGTACAAAAATAATGGTTTCAGTGGTTATATTTGAAAATAGTGAAGAAAAACTCAAAATGTGTTTCTCTGGCCGAGAAACGTCGATTTTGAAAATATTATTAAAAATCGAGGTACATTTTTGTTTATTGTTCAATCGAGATGAAATCACTTTTAATGAGTGTTTTATAGGGAATTAAGCTGAATTCGGTCAAATATATGTCCAGAAAAAAATGCATTCAAAAAGGTACCGAAAAAATCGCATGTTTTTTTTCTTCAAGATACAAAATTCGTCACAACGATTTCTTATTGAAAATTTAATTTTAACAGTTTTTTGAATGAATATCGTTACATTTGCTTGAATTAAAGCAAAAAGTACAAAAATAATGGTTTCAGTGGTTTTATTTGAAAATAGTGAAGAAAAACTCAAAATGTGTTTCTCTGGCCGAGAAACGTCGATTTTGAAAATATTATTAAAAATCGAGGTACATTTTTGTTTATTGTTCAATCGAGATGAAATCACTTTTAATGAGTGTTTTATAGGGAATTAAGCTGAATTCGGTCAAACGTTTGTCCAGAAAAAAATGCATTAAAAAAGTACCGAAAAAATCGCATGTTTTTTTTCTTCGACATACAAAATTCGTCACAACGATTTCTTATTGAAAATTGAATTTTAACAGTTTTTTGAATGAATATCGTTATATTTGCTTGAATTAAAGCAAAAAGTACAAAAATAATGGTTTCAGTGGTTATATTTGAAAATAGTGAAGAAATACTCAAAATGTGTTTCTCTGGCCGAGAAACGTCGATTTTGAAAATATTATTAAAAATCGATGTACATTCTTATTTATTGTTCAATCGAGATGAAATCACTTTTAATGAGTGTTTTATAGGGAATTAAGCTGAATTCGGTCAAACGTTTGTCCAGAAAAAAATGCATTCAAAAAGGTACCGAAAAAATCGCATGTTTTTTTTCTTCAAGATACAAAATCCGTCACAACGATTTCTTATTGAAAATTTAATTTTAACAGTTTTTTGAATGAATATCGTTACATTTGCTTGAATTAAAGCAAAAAGTACAAAAATAATGGTTTCAGTGGTTATATTTGAAAATAGTGAAGAAAAACTCAAAATGTGTTTCTCTGGCCGAGAAACGTCGATTTTGAAAATATTATTAAAAATCGAGGTACATTTTTGTTTATTGTTCAATCGAGATGAAATCACTTTTAATGAGTGTTTTATAGGGAATTAAGCTGAATTCGGTCAAATATATGTCCAGAAAAAAATGCATTCAAAAAGGTACCGAAAAAATCGCATGTTTTTTTTCTTCAAGATACAAAATTCGTCACAACGATTTCTTATTGAAAATTGAATTTTAACAGTTTTTTGAATGAATATCGTTATATTTGCTTGAATTAAAGCAAAAAGTACAAAAATAATGGTTTCAGTGGTTATATTTGAAAATAGTGAAGAAATACTCAAAATGTGTTTCTCTGGCCGAGAAACGTCGATTTTGAAAATATTATTAAAAATCGATGTACATTCTTATTTATTGTTCAATCGAGATGAAATCACTTTTAATGAGTGTTTTATAGGGAATTAAGCTGAATTCGGTCAAAAATTTGTCCAGAAAAAAATGCATTCAAAAGTCTACCGAAAAAATCGCATTTTTTTTCTTCTAGATACAAAATCCGTGACTACGATTTCTTATTGAACATTGAATTTTAACAGCTTTTTGTATGAATATCGTTACATTTGCTTGAATTAAAACAAAAAGTACAAAAATAATGGTTTCAGAGGTTATATTTGAAAATAGTGAAGAAATACTCAAAATGTGTTTCTCTGGCCGAGAAACGTCGATTTTGAAAATATTATTAAAAATCGAGGTACATTTTTATTTATTGTTCAATCGAGATGAAATCACTTTTAGTGAGTGTTTTATAGGGAATTAAGCTGAATTCGGTCAAATATTTGTCCAGAAAAAAATGCATTCTAAAAAGTACCGAAAAAATCGCATGTTTTTTTCTTCAAGATTCAAAATCTGTGAGTACGATTTCTTATTGAAAATTGAATTTTAACAGTTTTTTGAATGAATATCGTTATATTTGCTTGAATTAAAGCAAAAAGTACAAAAATAATGGTTTCAGTGGTTATATTTGAAAATAGTGAAGAAATACTCAAAATGTGTTTCTCTGGCCGAGAAACGTCGATTTTGAGAATATTATTAAAAATCGAGGTACATTTTTATTTATTGTTCAATCGAGATGAAATCACTTTTAATGAGTGTTTTATAGGGAATTAAGCTGAATTCGGTCAAATATATGTCCAGAAAAAAATGCATTCAAAAAGGTACCGAAAAAATCGCATGTTTTTTTTCTTCAAGATACAAAATTCGTCACAACGATTTCTTATTGAAAATTTAATTTTAACAGTTTTTTGAATGAATATCGTTACATTTGCTTGAATTAAAGCAAAAAGTACAAAAATAATGGTTTCAGTGGTTATATTTGAAAATAGTGAAGAAAAACTCAAAATGTGTTTCTCTGGCCGAGAAACGTCGATTTTGAAAATATTATTAAAAATCGATGTACATTCTTATTTATTGTTCAATCGAGATGAAATCACTTTTAATGAGTGTTTTATAGGGAATTAAGCTGAATTCGGTCAAACGTTTGTCCAGAAAAAAATGCATTCAAAAAGGTACCGAAAAAATCGCATGTTTTTTTTCCTCAAGATACAAAATCCGTCACAACGATTTCTTATTGAAAATTTAATTTTAACAGTTTTTTGAATGAATATCGTTACATTTGCTTGAATTAAAGCAAAAAGTACAAAAATAATGGTTTCAGTGGTTATATTTGAAAATAGTGAAGAAAAACTCAAAATGTGTTTCTCTGGCCGAGAAACGTCGATTTTGAAAATATTATTAAAAATCGAGGTACATTTTTGTTTATTGTTCAATCGAGATGAAATCACTTTTAATGAGTGTTTTATAGGGAATTAAGCTGAATTCGGTCAAATATATGTCCAGAAAAAAATGCATTCAAAAAGGTACCGAAAAAATCGCATGTTTTTTTTCTTCAAGATACAAAATTCGTCACAACGATTTCTTATTGAAAATTTAATTTTAACAGTTTTTTGAATGAATATCGTTACATTTGCTTGAATTAAAGCAAAAAGTACAAAAATAATGGTTTCAGTGGTTATATTTGAAAATAGTGAAGAAAAACTCAAAATGTGTTTCTCTGGCCGAGAAACGTCGATTTTGAAAATATTATTAAAAATCGAGGTACATTTTTGTTTATTGTTCAATCGAGATGAAATCACTTTTAATGAGTGTTTTATAGGGAATTAAGCTGAATTCGGTCAAATATATGTCCAGAAAAAAATGCATTCAAAAAGGTACCGAAAAAATCGCATGTTTTTTTTCTTCAAGATACAAAATTCGTCACAACGATTTCTTATTGAAAATTTAATTTTAACAGTTTTTTGAATGAATATCGTTACATTTGCTTGAATTAAAGCAAAAAGTACAAAAATAATGGTTTCAGTGGTTTTATTTGAAAATAGTGAAGAAAAACTCAAAATGTGTTTCTCTGGCCGAGAAACGTCGATTTTGAAAATATTATTAAAAATCGAGGTACATTTTTGTTTATTGTTCAATCGAGATGAAATCACTTTTAATGAGTGTTTTATAGGGAATTAAGCTGAATTCGGTCAAACGTTTGTCCAGAAAAAAATGCATTAAAAAAGTACCGAAAAAATCGCATGTTTTTTTTCTTCGACATACAAAATTCGTCACAACGATTTCTTATTGAAAATTGAATTTTAACAGTTTTTTGAATGAATATCGTTATATTTGCTTGAATTAAAGCAAAAAGTACAAAAATAATGGTTTCAGTGGTTATATTTGAAAATAGTGAAGAAATACTCAAAATGTGTTTCTCTGGCCGAGAAACGTCGATTTTGAAAATATTATTAAAAATCGATGTACATTCTTATTTATTGTTCAATCGAGATGAAATCACTTTTAATGAGTGTTTTATAGGGAATTAAGCTGAATTCGGTCAAAAATTTGTCCAGAAAAAAATGCATTCAAAAGTCTACCGAAAAAATCGCATTTTTTTTCTTCTAGATACAAAATCCGTGACTACGATTTCTTATTGAACATTGAATTTTAACAGCTTTTTGTATGAATATCGTTACATTTGCTTGAATTAAAACAAAAAGTACAAAAATAATGGTTTCAGAGGTTATATTTGAAAATAGTGAAAAAATACTCAAAATGTGTTTCTCTGGCCGAGAAACGTCGATTTTGAAAATATTATTAAAAATCGAGGTACATTTTTATTTATTGTTCAATCGAGATGAAATCACTTTTAGTGAGTGTTTTATAGGAAATTAAGCTGAATTCGGTCAAATATTTGTCCAGAAAAAAATGCATTCTAAAAAGTACCGAAAAAATCGCATGTTTTTTTCTTCAAGATTCAAAATCTGTGAGTACGATTTCTTATTGAAAATTGAATTTTAACAGTTTTTTGAATGAATATCGTTATATTTGCTTGAATTAAAGCAAAAAGTACAAAAATAATGGTTTCAGTGGTTATATTTGAAAATAGTGAAGAAATACTCAAAATGTGTTTCTCTGGCCGAGAAACGTCGATTTTGAGAATATTATTAAAAATCGAGGTACATTTTTATTTATTGTTCAATCGAGATGAAATCACTTTAAATGAGTGTTTTATAGGGAATTAAGCTGAATTCGGTCAAATATATGTCCAGAAAAAAATGCATTCAAAAAGGTACCGAAAAAATCGCATGTTTTTTTTCTTCAAGATACAAAATTGGTCACAACGATTTCTTATTGAAAATTTAATTTTAACAGTTTTTTGAATGAATATCGTTACATTTGCTTGAATTAAAGCAAAATGTACAAAAATAATGGTTTCAGTGGTTATATTTGAAAATAGTGAAGAAAAACTCAAAATGTGTTTCTCTGGCCGAGAAACGTCGATTTTGAAAATATTATTAAAAATTGAGGTACATTTTTGTTTATTGTTCAATCGAGATGAAATCACTTTTAATGAGTGTTTTATAGGGAATTAAGCTGAATTCGGTCAAACGTTTGTCCAGAAAAAAATGCATTAAAAAAGTACCGAAAAAATCGCATGTTTTTTTTCTTCGACATACAAAATTCGTCACAACGATTTCTTATTGAAAATTGAATTTTAACAGTTTTTTGAATGAATATCGTTATATTTGCTTGAATTAAAGCAAAAAGTACAAAAATAATGGTTTCAGTGGTTATATTTGAAAATAGTGAAGAAATACTCAAAATGTGTTTCTCTGGCCGAGAAACGTCGATTTTGAAAATATTATTAAAAATCGATGTACATTCTTATTTATTGTTCAATCGAGATGAAATCACTTTTAATGAGTGTTTTATAGGGAATTAAGCTGAATTCGGTCAAACGTTTGTCCAGAAAAAAATGCATTCAAAAAGGTACCGAAAAAATCGCATGTTTTTTTTCCTCAAGATACAAAATCCGTCACAACGATTTCTTATTGAAAATTTAATTTTAACAGTTTTTTGAATGAATATCGTTACATTTGCTTGAATTAAAGCAAAAAGTACAAAAATAATGGTTTCAGTGGTTATATTTGAAAATAGTGAAGAAAAACTCAAAATGTGTTTCTCTGGCCGAGAAACGTCGATTTTGAAAATATTATTAAAAATCGAGGTACATTTTTGTTTATTGTTCAATCGAGATGAAATCACTTTTAATGAGTGTTTTATAGGGAATTAAGCTGAATTCGGTCAAATATATGTCCAGAAAAAAATGCATTCAAAAAGGTACCGAAAAAATCGCATGTTTTTTTTCTTCAAGATACAAAATTCGTCACAACGATTTCTTATTGAAAATTTAATTTTAACAGTTTTTTGAATGAATATCGTTACATTTGCTTGAATTAAAGCAAAAAGTACAAAAATAATGGTTTCAGTGGTTTTATTTGAAAATAGTGAAGAAAAACTCAAAATGTGTTTCTCTGGCCGAGAAACGTCGATTTTGAAAATATTATTAAAAATCGAGGTACATTTTTGTTTATTGTTCAATCGAGATGAAATCACTTTTAATGAGTGTTTTATAGGGAATTAAGCTGAATTCGGTCAAATATATATGTAACGTAAAATTAAATGGTCTTCAGGTATTGTGGAAAAACCTTGACTTTTTACGTCACATCTGAGACGTCACAACACCGCTCCCGGATGGGCTCGAACCACCAACCTATCGGTTAACAGCCGAACGCGCTAACCATTGAGCCACGGAAGCTCCGAAATTAAATGGTTGTCACTTATTTTGTAAAAACCTTGACTTTTTACGTCACAGCTGAGACCTCACAACACCGCTCCCGGATGGGCTCGAACCACCAACCTTTAGGTTAACAGCCGAACGCGCTAACCATTGAGCCACGGAAGCCCAAAAATTAAATGCTCGTCAGGTATTGTGTAAAAACCTTGACTTTTTGCGTCACATCTGAGACCTCACAACACCGCTCCCGGATGGGCTCGAACAACCAACCTATTGGTTAACAGCCGAACGCGCTAACCATTGCGCCACGGAAGCCCAAAAATTAAACGTTCGTCAGGTATTGTGAAAAAACCTTGACTTTTTACGTTACATCTGAGACCTCACAACACCGCTCCCGGATGGGCTCGAACCACCAACCTATTGGTTAACAGCCGAACGTGCTAACCATTGAGCCACGGAAGCTCAGAAATTAAATGGTTGTCAGGTATTGTGGATAAGTTATGACTTTTTACGTTACATCTGAGACCCTACAACACCTCTTCCGGTTGGGCTCGAACCACCAACCTTTCGGTTAACAGCCGAACGCGCTAACCATTGCGCCAAGGAAGCCCAAAAATTTAATGGTCGTCAGGTATTGTGGCAAAACTTTGGCTTTCTACGTTACATTTGAGATCCCACACCACCGCTCCCGGGTGGGATCGAACCACCAACCTATTGGTTAACAGCCGAACGCGCTAACCATTGAGCCACGGAAGCTCAGAAATTAATTGATTGTCACGTATTGTGGATAAGTTTTGACTTTTTACGCTACATCTGAGACCCACAACACCTCTTCCGGGTGGGCTTGAACCACCAGCCTTTCGATTAACAGTTGAACGCGCTAATAATTGCGCCAAGGAAGCCCAAAAATTAAATGTTCGTCAGGTATCGTGGAAAAACTCTGGCATTTTACGTTACATCTGAGACGTCACAACACCGCTCCCGGATGGGCTCGAACCACCAACCTTTAGGTTAACAGCCGAACACGCTAACCATTGAGCCACGGAAGCCCAAAAATTAAATGCTCGTCAGGTATTGTGTAAAAACCTTGACTTTTTGCGTCACATCTGAGACCTCACAACACCGCTCCCGGATGGGCTCGAACAACCAACCTATTGGTTAACAGCCGAACGCGCTAACCATTGCGCCACGGAAGCCCAAAAGTTAAATGATCGTCAGGTATTGTGTAAAAACCATGACTTTTTACGTCACTTCTGAGACCTCACAACACCGCTCCCGGATGGGCTCGAACAACCAACCTATTGGTTAACAGCCGAACGCGCTAACCATTGCGCCACGGAAGCCCAAAAATTAAACGTTCGTCAGGTATTGTGAAAAAACCTTGACTTTTTACGTTACATCTGAGACCTCACAACACCGCTCCCGGATGGGCTCGAACCACCAACCTATTGGTTAACAGCCGAACGTGCTAACCATTGAGCCACGGAAGCTCAGAAATTAAATGGTTGTCAGGTATTGTGGATAAGTTATGACTTTTTACGTTACATCTGAGACCCTACAACACCTCTTCCGGTTGGGCTCGAACCACCAACCTTTCGGTTAACAGCCGAACGCGCTAACCATTGCGCCAAGGAAGCCCAAAAATTTAATGGTCGTCAGGTATTGTGGCAAAACTTTGGCTTTCTACGTTACATTTGAGATCCCACACCACCGCTCCCGGGTGGGATCGAACCACCAACCTATTGGTTAACAGCCGAACGCGCTAACCATTGAGCCACGGAAGCTCAGAAATTAATTGATTGTCACGTATTGTGGATAAGTTTTGACTTTTTACGCTACATCTGAGACCCACAACACCTCTTCCGGGTGGGCTTGAACCACCAGCCTTTCGATTAACAGTTGAACGCGCTAATAATTGCGCCAAGGAAGCCCAAAAATTAAATGTTCGTCAGGTATCGTGGAAAAACTCTGGCATTTTACGTTACATCTGAGACGTCACAACACCGCTCCCGGATGGGCTCGAACCACCAACCTTTAGGTTAACAGCCGAACACGCTAACCATTGAGCCACGGAAGCCCAAAAATTAAATGCTCGTCAGGTATTGTGTAAAAACCTTGACTTTTTGCGTCACATCTGAGACCTCACAACACCGCTCCCGGATGGGCTCGAACAACCAACCTATTGGTTAACAGCCGAACGCGCTAACCATTGCGCCACGGAAGCCCAAAAGTTAAATGATCGTCAGGTATTGTGTAAAAACCATGACTTTTTACGTCACTTCTGAGACCTCACAACACCGCTCCCGGATGGGCTCGAACAACCAACCTATTGGTTAACAGCCGAACGCGCTAACCATTGCGCCACGGAAGCCCAAAAATTAAATGTTCGTCAGGTATTGTGGAAAAACTCTGACATTTTACGTTACATCTGAGACCTCACAACACCGCTCCAAGATGGGCTCGAACCACCAACCTATTGGTTAACAGCCGAACGCGCTAACCATTGAGCCACGGAAGCCCAAAAATTAAATGCTCGTCAGGTATTGTTTAAAAACCTTGGCTTTTTTACGTCACATCTGAGACCTCACAACACCTCTCCCGGGTGGGCTCGAACCTTCAACCTTTCGATTAACAGCTGAACGCGCTAATCATTGCGCCACGGAAGCCCAAAAATTAAATGTTTGTCAGGTGTTGTGGAAAAAACCTTGACTTTTTACGTTACATCTGAGACCTCACAACACCGCTCCCGGATGGGCTCGAACCACCAACCTATTGGTTAACAGCCCAACGCGCTAACCATTGCGCCACGGAAGCCCAAAAATTAAATGGTCTTCAGGTATTGTGGAAAAACCTTGACTTTTTACGTCACATCTGAGACGTCACAACACCGCTCCCGGATGGGCTCGAACCACCAACCTATCGGTTAACAGCCGAACGCCCTAACCATTGAGCCACGGAAGCTCTGAAATTAAATGGTTGTCACTTATTGTGGAAAAGTTTTGACTTTTTACGCTACATCTGAGACCCCACAACACCTCTCTCGGGTGGGCTCGAACCTTCAACCTTTCGATTAACAGCTGAACGCGCTAATCATTGCGCCACGGAAGCCCAAAAATTAAATGTTCGTCAGGTATTGTGGAAAAACTCTGACATTTTACGTTACATCTGAGACATCACAACACCGCTCCCGTATGGGCTCGAACCACCAACCTATTGGTTAAGAGCCGAACGCGCTAACCATTGCGCCACGGAAGCCCCCAAATTAAATGGTCTTCAGGTATTGTGGAAAAACCTTGACTTTTTACGTCACATCTGAGACGTCACAACACCGCTCCCGGATGGGCTCGAACCACCAACCTATCGGTTAACAGCCGAACGCGCTAACCATTGAGCCACGGAAGCTCTGAAATTAAATGGTTGTCACTTATTTTGTAAAAACCTTGACTTTTTACGTCACATCTGAGACCTCACAACACCGCTCCCGGATGGGCTCGAACCACCAACCTTTAGGTTAACAGCCGAACGCGCTAACCATTGAGCCACGGAAGCCCAAAAATTAAATGCTCGTCAGGTATTGTGTAAAAACCTTGACTTTTTGCGTCACATCTGAGACCTCACAACACCGCTCCCGGATGGGCTCGAACAACCAACCTATTGGTTAACAGCCGAACGCGCTAACCATTGCGCCACGGAAGCCCAAAAATTAAATGTTCGTCAGGTATTGTGAAAAAACTCTGACATTTTACGTTACATCTGAGACCTCACAACACCGCTCCCGGATGGGCTCGAACCACCAACCTATTGGTTAACAGCCGAACGCGCTAACCATTGAGCCACGGAAGCTCAGAAATTAAATGGTTGTCAGGTATTGTGGATAAGTTATGACTTATTACGTTACATCTGAGACCCTACAACACCTCTCTCGGTTGGGCTCGAACCACCAACCTTTCGGTTAACAGCCGAACGCGCTAACCATTGCACCAAGGAAGCCCAAAAAATAAATGGTCGTCAGGTATTGTGGAAAAACTTTGGCTTTCTACGTTACATTTGAGATCCCACAACACCGCTCCCGGGTGGGTCGAACCACCACCCTATTGGTTAAAAGCTGAACGCGCTAACCATTGCGCCACGGAAGCCCAAAAATTAAATGCTCGTCAGGTATTGTGTAAAAACCTTGGCTTTTTACGTCACATCTGAGACCTCACAACACCGCTCCCGGATGGGCTCGAACCACCAACCTATTGGTTAACAGCCGAACGCGCTAACCATTCAGCCACGGAAGCTCAGAAAATAAATGGTTGTCACGTATTGTGGAAAAGTTTTGACTTTTTTCGCTACATCTGAGACCCCACAACACCTCTCCCGGTTGGGCACGAACCACCAACTTTTCGGTTAACAGCCGAACGCGCTAACCATTGCGCCACGGAAGCCCAAAAGTTAATGCTCGTCAGGTATTATGTAAAAACCTTGACATTTTACGTTACATCTGAGACCTCACAACACCGCTCCCGGATGGGCTCGAACCACCAACCTATTGGTTAACAGCCGAACGCGCTAACCATTGAGCCACGAAAGCTCAGAAATTAAATGGTTGTCAGGTATTGTGGATAAGTTATGACTTATTACGTTACTTCTGAGACCCTACAACACCTCTCCCGGTTGGGCTCGAACCACCAACCTTTCGGTTAACAGCCGAACGCGCTAACCATTGCGCCAAGGAAGCCCAAAAATTAAATGTTCGTCAGGTATTGTGGAAAAACCTTGACTTTTTACGTCACATCTGAGACCTCACAACACCGCTCCCGGATGGGCTCGAACCAACAACCTATTGGTTAACAGCCGAACACAATACGTGACAACCATTTAATTTCTGAGCTTCCGTGGCTGAATGGTTAGCGCGTTCGGCTGTTAACCAATAGGTTGGTGGTTCGAGCCCATCCGGGAGCGGTTTTGTGAGGTCTCAGATGTGACGTAAAAAGTCAAGGTTTTTACACAATACCTGACGAGCATTTAATTTTTGGGCTTCCGTGGCGCAATGGTTAGCGCGTTCAGCTTTTAACCAATAGGGTGGTGGTTCGACCCACCCGGGAGCGGTGTTGTGGAATCTCAAATGTAACGTAGAAAGCCAAAGTTTTTCCACAATACCTGACGACCATTTATTTTTTGGGCTTCCTTGGCGCAATGGTTAGCGCGTTCGGCTGTTAACCGAAAGGTTGGTGGTTCGAGCCCAACCAAGAGAAATGTGTTGTAGGGTCTCAGATGTAACGTAATAAGTCATAACTTATCCACAATTCCTGACAACCATTGAATTTCTGAGCTTCCGTGGCTCAATGGTTAGCGCGTTCGGCTGTTAACCAATAGGTTGGTGGTTCGAGCAGATCAGGGAGCGGTGATGTGAGGTCTCAGATGTAACGTAAAATGTCAGAGTTTTTCCACAATACCTGACGAACATTTAATTTTTGGGCTTCCTTGGCGCAATTATTAGCGCGTTCAACTGTTAATCGAAAGGCTGGTGGTTCAAGCCCACCCGGAAGAGGTGTTGTGGGGTCTCAGATGTAGCGTAAAAAGTCAAAACTTTTCCATAATACGTGACAACCATTTAATTTCTGAGCTTCCGTGGCACAATGGTTAGCGCGTTCAGCAGTTAACAAATAGGTTAGTGGTTCGAGCCCACCCGGGAGCGGCGTTGTGGGATCTCAAACGTAACGTAGAAAGCCAAAGTTTTTCCACAATACCTGACGACCATTTAATATTTGGGCTTCCGTGGCGCAATGGTTAGCGCGTTCGGCTGTTAACCAATAGGTTGGTTGTTCGAGCCCATCCGGGAGCGCTGTTGTGAGGTCTCAGATGTGACGCAAAAAGTCAAGGTTTTTACACAATACCTGACGAGCATTTAATTTTTGGGCTTCCGTGGCTCAATGGTTAGCGCGTTCGGCTGTTAACCTAAAGGTTGGTGGTTCGAGCCCATCCGGGAGCGGTGTTGTGACGTCTCAGATGTAACGAAAAATGTCAGAGTTTTTCCACAATACCTGACGAACATTTAATTTTTGGGCTTCCTTGGCGCAATTATTAGCGCGTTCAACTGTTAATCGAAAGGCTGGTGGTTCAAGCCCACCCGGAAGAGGTGTTGTGGGGTCTCAGATGTAGCGTAAAAAGTCAAAACTTATCCACAATACAACGCGCTAACCATAGCGCCAAGGAAGCCCAAAAATTTAATGGTCGTCAGGTATTGTGGCAAAACTTTGGCTTTCTACGTTACATTTGAGATCCCACACCATCGCTCCCGGGTGGGCTCGAACCACCAACCTATTGGTTAACAGCCGAACGCGCTAACCATTGAGCCACGGAAGCTCAGAAATTAAATGGTTGTCACGTATTGTGGATAAGTTTTGACTTTTTACGCTACATCTGAGACCCCACAACACCTCTTCCGGGTGCGCTTGAACCACCAACCTTTCGGTTAACAGCTGAACGCGCTGACCATTGCGCCACGGAAGCCCAAAAATTAAATGGTCGTCAGGTATTGTGGAAAAATTTTGGCTTTCAACGTTACATTTGAGATCCCAAAACACCGCTCCCGGGTGGGCTCGAACCACCAACCTATTGGTTAACAGCCGAACGCGCTAACCATTGCGCCACGGAAGCCCAAAATTTAACTGGTCGTCAGGTGTTGTGGAAAAAACCTTGACATTTTACGTCACATCTGAGACGTCACAGTATTGTGGAAAAACTTTGGCTTTCTACGTTACATTTGAGATCCCACACCACCGCTCCCGGGTGGGCTCGAACCACCAACCTATTGCTTAACAGCCGAACGCGCTAACCATTGAGCCACGGAAGCTCAGAAATTAAATGGTTGTCACGTATTGTGGATAAGTTTTGACTTTTTACGCTACATCTGAGACCCCACAACACCTCCTCCGGGTGCGCTTGAACCACCAGCCTTTCGATTAACAGTTGAACGCGCTAATAATTGCGCCACGGAAGCCCAAAAATTAAATGTTCGTCAGGTATTGTGGAAAAACTCTGACATTTTACGTTACATCTGAGACGTCACAACACCGTTCCCGGATGGGCTCGAACCACCAACCTTTCGGTTAACAGCTGAACGCGCTGACCATTGCGCCACGGAAGCCCAAAAGTTAAATGTTCGTCAGGTATTGTGGAAAAACTCTGACATTTTACGTTACATATGAGACCTCACAACACCGCTCCCGGATGGGCTCGAACCACCAACCTATTGGTTAACAGCCGAACGCGCTAAACATTGCGCCACGGAAGCCCAAAATTTAAATGGTCGTCAGGTGTTGTGGAAAAAACCTTGACTTTTTACGTCACATCTGACACGTCACAACAACGCTCCCGGATGGGCTCGAACCACACACCTATTGGTTAACAGCCGAACGCGCTAACCTTTGAGCCACGGAAGCTCAGAAATTAAAAGGTTGTCAGGTATTGTAGATAAGTTATGACTTTTTACGTTACATCTGAGACCCTACAACACCTCTTCCGGTTGGGCTCGAACCACCAATCTTTCGGTTAACAGCCGAACGCACTAACAATTGCGCCAAGGAAGCCCAAAAATTTAATGGTCGTCAGGTATTGTGGAAAAACTTTGGCTTTCTACGTTACATTTGAGATCCCACACCACCGCTCCCGGGTGGGCTCGAACCACCAACCTATTGGTTAACAGCCGAACGCGCTAACCATTGAGCCACGGAAGCTCAGAAATTAAATGGTTGTCACGTATTGTGGATAAGTTTTGACTTTTTACGCTACATCTGAGACCCCACAACACCACTTCCGGGTGGGCTTGAACCATTAGCCTTTCGATTAACAGTTGAACGCGCTAATAATTGCGCCAAGGAAGCCCAAAAATAAAAGGTTCGTCAGGTATTGTGGAAAAACTCTGACATTTTACGTTACATCTGAGACGTCACAACACCGCTCCCGGATGGGCTGGAACCACCAACCTTTAGGTTAACAGCCGAACGCGCTAACCGTTGAGCCACGGAAGCCCAAAAATTAAATGCTCGTCAGGTATTGTGTAAAAACCTTGACTTTTTACGTCACATCTGAGACCTCACAACACCGCTCCCGGATGGGCTCGAACCACCAACCTTTCGGTTAACAGCCGAATGCGCTAACCATTGAGCCACGGAAGCTCAGAAATTAAATGGTTGTCACGTATTGTGGATAAGTTTTGACTTTTTACGCTACATCTGAGACCCCACAACACCTCTTCCGGGTGGGCTTGAACCACCAGCCTTTCGATTAACAGTTGAACGCGCTAATAATTGCACCAAGGAAGCCCAAAAATTAAATGTTCGTCAGGTATTGTGGAAAAACTCTGACATTTTACGTTACATCTGAGACGTCACAACACCGCTCCCGGATGGGCTCGAACCACCAACCTTTAGGTTAACAGCCGAACGCGCTAACCATTGAGCAACGGAAGCCCAAAAATTAAATGCTCGTCAGGTATTGTGTAAAAACCTTGACTTTTTGCGTCACAATTGAGACCTCACAACACCGCTCCCGGATGGGCTCGAACAACCAACCTATTTGTTAACAGCCGAACGCGCTAACCATTGCGCCACGGAAGCCCAAAAGTTAAATGCTCGTCAGGTATTGTGTAAAAACCTTGACTTTTTACGTCACATCTGAGACCTCACAACACCGCTCCCGGATGGGCTCGAACAACCAACCTATTGGTTAAAAGCTGAACGCGCTACTCATTGCGCCACGGAAGCCCAAAAATAAAATGCTCGTCAGGTATTGTGTAAAAACCTTGGCTTTTTACGTCACATCTGAGACCTCACAACACCGCTCCCGGATGGGCTCGAACCACCAACCTATTGGTTAACAGCCGAACGCGCTAACCATTCAGCCACGGAAGCTCAGAAATTAAATGGTTGTCACGTATTGTGGAAAAGTTTTGACTTTTTTCGCTACATCTGAGACCCCACAACACCTCTCCCGGTTGGGCTCGAACCACCAACCTTTCGGTTAACAGCCAAACGCGCTAACCATTGCGCCACGGAAGCCCAAAAGTTAAATGCTCGTCAGGTATTGTGTAAAAACCTTGACTTTTTACGTCACATCTGAGACCTCACAACACCGCTCCCGGATGGGTTCGAACAACCAACCTATTGGTTGACAGCCGAACGCGCTAACCATTGCGCCACGGAAGCCCAAAAATTAAATGTTCGTCAGGTATTGTGGAAAAACTCTGACATTTTACGTTACATCTGAGACCTCACAACACCGCTCCCGGATGGGCTCGAACCACCAACCTTTCGGTTAACAGTCGAACGCGCTAACCATTGAGCCACGGAAGCTCAGAAATTAAATGGTTGTCAGGTATTGTGGATAAGTTATGACTTATTACGTTACATCTGAGACCCTACAACACCTCTCCCGGTTGGGCTCGAACCACCAACCTTTCGGTTAACAGCCGAACGCGCTAACCATTGCGCCACGGAAGCCCAAAAATTTAATGGTCGTCAGGTATTGTGGCAAAACTTTGGCTTTCTACGTTACATTTGAGATCCCACACCACCGCTCCCGGGTGGGCTCGAACCACCAACCTATTGGTTAACAGCCGAACGCGCTAACTATTGAGCCACGGAAGCTCAGAAATTAAATGGTTGTCACGTATTGTGGATAAGTTTTGACTTTTTACGCTACATCTGAGACCCCACAACACCTCTTCCGGGTGCGCTTGAACCACCAGCCTTTCGACTAACAGTTGAACGCGCTAATAATTGCGCCACGGAAGCCCAAAAATTAAATGTTCGTCAGGTATTGTGGAAAAACTCTGACATTTTACGTTACATCTGAGCCGTCACAACACCGCTCCCGGATGGGCTCGAACCACCAACCTTTCGGTTAACAGCTGAACGCGCTGACCATTGCGCCACGGAAGCCCAAAAATTAAATGGTCGTCAGGTATTGTGGAAAAATTTTGGCTTTCAACGTTACATTTGAGATCCCACAACACCGCTCCCGGGTGGGCTTGAACTACCAACCTTTCGGTTAACAGCCGAACGCGCTAACTATTGCGCCACGAAAGCCAAAAAGTTAAATGCTCGTCAGGTATTGTGTAAAAACCTTGACTTTTTGCGTCACATCTGAGACCTCACAACACCGCTCCCGGATGGGCTCGAACCACCAACCTATTGGTTAACAGCCGAACGCGCTAACCATTGAGCCACGGAAGCTCAGAAATTAAATGGTTGTCAGGTATTGTGGAAAAACTTTGGCTTTCTACGTTACATCTGAGACGTCACAACACCGCTCCCGGATGGGCTCGAACCACCAACCTTTAGGTTAATAGCCGAACGCGCTAACCATTGAGCCACGGAAGCCCAAAAATTAAATGCTCGTCAGGTATTGTGTAAAAACCTTGACTTTTTGCGTCACATCTGAGACCTCACAACACCGCTCCCGGATGGGCTCGAACAACCAACCTATTGGTTAACAGCCGAACGCGCTAACCATTGCGCCACGGAAGCCCAAAAGTTAAATGCTCGTCAGGTATTGTGTAAAAACCTTGACTTTTTACGTCACATCTGAGACCTCACAACACCGCTCCCGGATGGGCTCGAGCCACACACCTATTGGTTAACAGCCGAACGCGCTAACCTTTGAGCCACGGAAGCTCAGAAATTAAATGGTTGTCAGGTATTGTGGATAAGTTTTGACTTTTTACGCTACATCTGAGACCCCACAACACCTCTTCCGGGTGGAGTGTAACCACCAGCCTTTCGATTAACAGTTTAACGCGCTAATAATTGCGCCAAGGAAGCCCAAAGATTAAATGTTCGTCAGGTATTGTGGAAAAACTCTGACATTTTACGTTACATCTGAGACGTCACAACACCGCTCCCGGATGGGCTCGAACCACCAGCCTTTAGGTTAACAGCCGAACGCGCTAACCATTGAGCCACGGAAGCCCAAAAATTAAATGCTCGTCAGGTATTGTGTATAAACCTTGACTTTTTGCGTCACATCTGAGACCTCACAACACCGCTCCCGGATGGGCTCGAACAACCAACCTATTGGTTAACAGCCGAACGCGCTAACCATTGCGCCACGGAAGCCCAAAAGTTAAATGCTCGTCAGGTATTGTGTAAAAACCTTGACTTTTTACGTCACATCTGAGACCTCACAACACCGCTCTCGGATGGGCTCGAGCCACACACCTATTGGTTAACAGCCGAACGCGCTAACCTTTGAGCCACGGAAGCTCAGAAATTAAATGGTTGTCAGGTATTGTGGATAAGTTATGACTTTTTACGTTACATCTGAGACCCTACAACACCTCTTCCGGTTGCGCTCGAACCACCAACCTTTCGGTTAACAGCCGAACGCGCTAACCATTGCGCCACGGAAGCCCAAAAATTAAATGGTTGTCAGGTATTGTGGATAAGTTATGACTTATTACGTTACATCTGAGACCCTACAACACCTCTCTCGGTTGGGCTCGAACCACCAACCTTTCGGTTAACAGCCGAACGCGCTAACCATTGCGCCAAGGAAGCCCAAAAAATAAATGGTCGTCAGGTATTGTGGAAAAACTTTGGCTTTCTACGTTACATTTGAGACCCCACAACACCGCTCCCGGGTGGGCTCGAACCACCACCCTATTGGTTAAAAGCTGAACGCGCTAACCATTGCGCCACGGAAGCCCAAAAATTAAATGCTCGTCAGGTATTGTGTAAAAACTCTGACATTTTACGTTACATCTGAGACCTCACAACACCGCTCCCGGATGGGCTCGAACCACCAACCTATTGGTTAACAGCCGAACGCGCTAACCATTGCGCCACGGAAGCCCAAAAATTAAATGGTCGTCAGGTATTGTGGAAAAATTTTGGCTTTCAACGTTACATTTGAGATCCCAAAACACCGCTCCCGGGTGGGCTCGAACCACCAACCTATTTGTTAACAGCCGAATTCGCTAACCATTGAGCCACGGAAGCTCAGAATTTAAATGGTCGTCAGGTGTTGTGGAAAAAACCTTAACTTTTTACGTCACATCTGAGACGTCACAACACCGCTCCCGGATGGGCTCGAACCACACACCTATTGGTTACCAGCCGAACGCGCTAACCTTTGAGCCAAGGAAGCTCAGAAACTAAATGGTTGTCAGGTATTGTAGATAAGTTATGACTTTTTACGTTACATCTGAGACCCTACAACACCTCTTCCGGTTGGGCTCGAACCACCAACCTTTCGGTTAACAGCCGAACGCACTAACAATTGCGCCAAGGAAGCCCAAAAATTTAATGGTCGTCAGGTATTGTGGAAAAACTTTGGCTTTCTACGTTACATTTGAGATCCCACACCACCGCTCTTGGGTGGGCTCGAACCACCAACCTATTGGTTAACAGCCGAACGCGCTAACCATTGAGCCAAGGAAGCCCAAAAATTTAATGGTCGTCAGGTATTGTGGAAAAACTTTGGCTTTCTACGTTACATTTGAGATCCCACACCACCGCTCTTGGGTGGGCTCGAACCACCAACCTATTGGTTAACAGCCGAACGCGCTAACCATTGAGCCACGGAAGCTCAGAAATTAAATGGTTGTCACGTATTGTGGATAAGTTTTGACTTTTTACGCTACATCTGAGACCCCACAACACCTCTTCCGGGTGGGCTTGAACCATTAGCCTTTCGATTAACAGTTGAACGCGCTAATAATTGCGCCAAGGAAGCCCAAAGATTAAATGTTCGTCAGGTATTGTGGAAAAACTCTGACATTTTACGTTACATCTGAGACGTCACAACACCGCTCCCGGATGGACTCGAACCACCAGCCTTTAGGTTAACAGCCGAACGCGCTAACCATTGAGCCACGGAAGCCCAAAAATTAAATGCTCGTCAGGTATTGTGTAAAAACCTTGACTTTTTGCGTCACATCTGAGACCTCACAACACCGCTCCCGGATGGGCTCGAACAACCAACCTATTGGTTAACAGCCGAACGCGCTAACCATTGCGCCACGGAAGCCCAAAAGTTAAATGCTCGTCAGGTATTGTGTAAAAACCTTGACTTTTTACGTCACATCTGAGACCTCACAACACCGCTCTCGGATGGGCTCGAGCCACACACCTATTGGTTAACAGCCGAACGCGCTAACCTTTGAGCCACGGAAGCTCAGAAATTAAATGGTTGTCAGGTATTGTGGATAAGTTTTGACTTTTTACGTTACATCTGAGACCCTACAACACCTCTTCCGGTTGCGCTCGAACCACCAACCTTTCGGTTAACAGCCGAACGCGCTAACCATTGCGCCACGGAAGCCCAAAAATTAAATGGTTGTCAGGTATTGTGGATAAGTTATGACTTATTACGTTACATCTGAGACCCTACAACACCTCTCTCGGTTGGGCTCGAACCACCAACCTTTCGGTTAACAGCCGAACGCGCTAACCATTGCGCCAAGGAAGCCCAAAAAATAAATGGTCGTCAGGTATTGTGGAAAAACTTTGGCTTTCTACGTTACATTTGAGACCCCACAACACCGCTCCCGGGTGGGCTCGAACCACCACCCTATTGGTTAAAAGCTGAACGCGCTAACCATTGCGCCACGGAAGCCCAAAAATTAAATGCTCGTCAGGTATTGTGTAAAAACTCTGACATTTTACGTTACATCTGAGACCTCACAACACCGCTCCCGGATGGGCTCGAACCACCAACCTATTGGTTAACAGCCGAACGCGCTAACCATTGCGCCACGGAAGCCCAAAAATTAAATGGTCGTCAGGTATTGTGGAAAAATTTTGGCTTTCAACGTTACATTTGAGATCCCAAAACACCGCTCCCGGGTGGGCTCGAACCACCAACCTATTTGTTAACAGCCGAATTCGCTAACCATTGAGCCACGGAAGCTCAGAATTTAAATGGTCGTCAGGTGTTGTGAAAAAACCTTGACTTTTTACGTCACATCTGAGACGTCACAACACCGCTCCCGGATGGGCTCGAACCACACACCTATTGGTTACCAGCCGAACGCGCTAACCTTTGAGCCAAGGAAGCTCAGAAACTAAATGGTTGTCAGGTATTGTAGATAAGTTATGACTTTTTACGTTACATCTGAGACCCTACAACACCTCTTCCGGTTGGGCTCGAACCACCAACCTTTCGGTTAACAGCCGAACGCACTAACAATTGCGCCAAGGAAGCCCAAAAATTTAATGGTCGTCAGGTATTGTGGAAAAACTTTGGCTTTCTACGTTACATTTGAGATCCCACACCACCGCTCCCGGGTGGGCTCGAACCACCAACCTATTGGTTAACAGCCGAACGCGCTAACCATTGAGCCACGGAAGCTCAGAAATTAAATGGTTGTCACGTATTGTGGATAAGTTTTGACTTTTTACGCTACATCTGAGACCCCACAACACCACTTCCGGGTGGGCTTGAACCATTAGCCTTTCGATTAACAGTTGAACGCGCTAATAATTGCGCCAAGGAAGCCCAAAAATAAAAGGTTCGTCAGGTATTGTGGAAAAACTCTGACATTTTACGTTACATCTGAGACGTCACAACACCGCTCCCGGATGGGCTGGAACCACCAACCTTTAGGTTAACAGCCGAACGCGCTAACCGTTGAGCCACGGAAGCCCAAAAATTAAATGCTCGTCAGGTATTGTGTAAAAACCTTGACTTTTTGCGTCACATCTGAGACCTCACAACACCGCTCCCGGATGGGCTCGAACAACCAACCTATTGGTTAAAAGCTGAACGCGCTAACCATTGCGCCACGGAAGCCCAAAGATTAAATGCTCGTCAGGTATTGTGTAAAAACCTTGGCTTTTTACGTCACATCTGAGACCTCACAACACCGCTCCCGGATGGGCTCGAACCACCAACCTATTGGTTAACAGCCGAACGCGCTAACCATTCAGCCACGGAAGCTCAGAAATTAAATGTTTGTCACGTATTGTGGAAAAGTTTTGACTTTTTACGCTACATCTGAGACCCTATAACATCTCTCCCGGTTGGGCTCGAACCACCAACCTTTCGGTTAACAGCCGAACGTGCTAACCATTGCGCCACGGAAGCCCAAAAGTTAAATGCTCGTCAGGTATTGTGTAAAAACCTTGACTTTTTACGTCACATCTGAGACCTCACAACACCGCTCCCGGATGGGTTCGAACAACCAACCTATTGGTTAACAGCCGAACGCGCTAACCATTGCGCCACGGAAGCCCAAAAATTAAATGTTCGTCAGGTATTGTGGAAAAACTCTGACATTTTACGTTACATCTGAGACCTCACAACACCGCTCCCGGATGGGCTCGAACCACCAACCTATTGGTTAACAGCCGAACGCGCTAACCATTGCGCCACGGAAGCCCAAAAATTAAATGGTCGTCAGGTATTGTGGAAAAATTTTGGCTTTCAACGTTACATTTGAGATCCCAAAACACCGCTCCCGGGTGGGCTCGAACCACCAACCTATTTGTTAACAGCCGAATTCGCTAACCATTGAGCCACGGAAGCTCAGAATTTAAATGGTCGTCAGGTGTTGTGAAAAAACCTTGACTTTTTACGTCACATCTGAGACGTCACAACACCGCTCCCGGATGGGCTCGAACCACACACCTATTGGTTACCAGCCGAACGCGCTAACCTTTGAGCCAAGGAAGCTCAGAAACTAAATGGTTGTCAGGTATTGTAGATAAGTTATGACTTTTTACGTTACATCTGAGACCCTACAACACCTCTTCCGGTTGGGCTCGAACCACCAACCTTTCGGTTAACAGCCGAACGCACTAACAATTGCGCCAAGGAAGCCCAAAAATTTAATGGTCGTCAGGTATTGTGGAAAAACTTTGGCTTTCTACGTTACGTTTGAGATCCCACACCACCGCTCCCGGGTGGGCTCGAACCACCAACCTATTGGTTAACAGCCGAACGCGCTAACCATTGAGCCACGGAAGCTCAGAAATTAAATGGTTGTCACGTATTGTGGATAAGTTTTGACTTTTTACGCTACATCTGAGACCCCACAACACCACTTCCGGGTGGGCTTGAACCATTAGCCTTTCGATTAACAGTTGAACGCGCTAATAATTGCGCCAAGGAAGCCCAAAAATAAAAGGTTCGTCAGGTATTGTGGAAAAACTCTGACATTTTACGTTACATCTGAGACGTCACAACACCGCTCCCGGATGGGCTGGAACCACCAACCTTTAGGTTAACAGCCGAACGCGCTAACCGTTGAGCCACGGAAGCCCAAAAATTAAATGCTCGTCAGGTATTGTGTAAAAACCTTGACTTTTTGCGTCACATCTGAGACCTCACAACACCGCTCCCGGATGGGCTCGAACAACCAACCTATTGGTTAAAAGCTGAACGCGCTAACCATTGCGCCACGGAAGCCCAAAGATTAAATGCTCGTCAGGTATTGTGTAAAAACCTTGGCTTTTTACGTCACATCTGAGACCTCACAACACCGCTCCCGGATGGGCTCGAACCACCAACCTATTGGTTAACAGCCGAACGCGCTAACCATTCAGCCACGGAAGCTCAGAAATTAAATGTTTGTCACGTATTGTGGAAAAGTTTTGACTTTTTACGCTACATCTGAGACCCTATAACATCTCTCCCGGTTGGGCTCGAACCACCAACCTTTCGGTTAACAGCCGAACGTGCTAACCATTGCGCCACGGAAGCCCAAAAGTTAAATGCTCGTCAGGTATTGTGTAAAAACCTTGACATTTTACGTTACATCTGAGACCTCACAACACCGCTCCCGCATGGGCTCGAACCACCAACCTTTCGGTTAACAGCCGAATGCGCTAACCATTGAGCCACGGAAGCTCAGAAATTAAATGGTTGTCACGTATTGTGGATAAGTTTTGACTTTTTACTCTACATCTGAGACCCCACAACACCTCTTCCGGGTGGGCTTGAACCACCAGCCTTTCGATTAACAGTTGAACGCGCTAATAATTGCACCAAGGAAGCCCAAAAATTAAATGTTCGTCAGGTATTGTGGAAAAACTCTGACATTTTACGTTACATCTGAGACGTCACAACACCGCTCCCGGATGGGCTCGAACCACCAACCTTTAGGTTAACAGCCGAACGCGCTAACCATTGAGCCACGGAAGCCCAAAAATTAAATGCTCGTCAGGTATTGTGTAAAAACCTTGACTTTTTGCGTCACAATTGAGACCTCACAACACCGCTCCCGGATGGGCTCGAACAACCAACCTATTTGTTAACAGCCGAACGCGCTAACCATTGCGCCACGGAAGCCCAAAAGTTAAATGCTCGTCAGGTATTGTGTAAAAACCTTGACTTTTTACGTCACATCTGAGACCTCACAACACCGCTCCCGGATGGGCTCGAACAACCAACCTATTGGTTAAAAGCTGAACGCGCTAACCATTGCGCCACGGAAGCCCAAAAATAAAATGCTCGTCAGGTATTGTGTAAAAACCTTGGCTTTTTTCGCTACATCTGAGACCCCACAACACCTCTCCCGGTTGGGCTCGAACCACCAACCTTTCGGTTAACAGCCAAACGCGCTAACCATTGCGCCACGGAAGCCCAAAAGTTAAATGCTCGTCAGGTATTGTGTAAAAACCTTGACTTTTTACGTTACATCTGAGACCTCACAACACCGCTCCCGGATGGGCTCGAACCACCAACCTTTCGGTTAACAGCCGAACGCGCTAACCATTGAGCCACGGAAGCTCAGAAATTAAATGGTTGTCAGGTATTGTGGATAAGTTATGACTTATTACGTTACATCTGAGACCCTACAACACCTCTCCCGGTTGGGCTCGAACCACCAACCTTTCGATTAACAGCCGAACGCGCTAACCATTGCGCCACGGAAGCCCAAAAATTTAATGGTCGTCAGGTATTGTGGCAAAACTTTGGCTTTCTACGTTACATTTGAGATCCCACACCACCGCTCCCGGGTGGGCTCGAACCACCAACCTTTCGGTTAACAGCCGAACGCGCTAACCATTGCGCCACAGAAGCCCAAAAGTTAAATGCTCGTCAGGTATTGTGTAAAAACCTTGACTTTTTACGTCACATCTGAAACCTCACAACACCGCTCCCGGATGGGTTCGAACAACCAACCTATTGGTTAACAGCCGAACGCGCTAACCATTGCGCCACGGAAGCCCAAAGATTAAATGTTCGTCAGGTATTGTGGAAAAACTCTGACATTTTACGTTACATCTGAGACCTCACAACACCGCTCCCGGATGGGCTCGAACCACCAACCTATTGGTTAACAGCCGAACGCGCTAACCATTGAGCCACGGAAGCTCAGAAATTAAATGGTTGTCAGGTATTGTGGATAAGTTATGACTTATTACGTTACATCTGAGACCCTACAACACCTCTCTCGGTTGGGCTCGAACCACCAACCTTTCGGTTAACAGCCGAACGCGCTAACCATTGCGCCAAGGAAGCCCAAAAAATAAATGGTCGTCAGGTATTGTTGAAAAACTTTGTCTTTCTACGTTACATTTGAGATCCCACAACACCGCTCCCGGGTGGGCTCGAACCACCACCCTATTGGTTAAAAGCTGAACGCGCTAACCATTGCGCCACGGAAGCCCAAAATTTAAATGGTCGTCAGGTGTTGTGGAAAAAACCTTGACTTTTTACGTCACATCTGAGACGTCACAACACCGCTCCCGGATGGGCTCGAACCACACACCTATTGGTTAACAGCCGAACGCGCTAACCTTTGAGCCACGGAAGCTCAGAAATTAAAAGGTTGTCAGGTATTGTATATAAGTTATGACTTTTTACGTTACATCTGAGACCCTACAACACCTCTTCCGGTTGGGCTCGAACCACCAACCTTTCGGTTAACAGCCGAACGCGCTAACCATTGCGCCACGGAAGCCCAAATATTAAATGCTCGTCAGGTATTGTGTAAAAACCTTGGCTTTTTACGTCACATCTGAGACCTCACAACACCGCTCCCGGATGGGCTCGAACCACCAACCTATTGGTTAACAGCCGAAAGCGCTAACCATTGAGCAACGGAAGCTCAGAAATTAAATGGTTGTCACGTATTGTGGAAAAGTTTTGAATTTTACGCTACATCTGAGACCACACAACACCTCTCCCGGGTGGGCTCGAACCTTCAACCTTTCGATTAACAGCTGAACGTGCTAAACATTGCGCCACGGAAGCCCAAAAGTTAAATGGTCGTAAGGTATTGTGGAAAAACTTTGGCTTTCTACGTTACGTTTGAGATCCCACAACACCGCGCCCGGGTGGGTTCGAACCACCAACCTATTGGTTAACAGCCGAACGACCTAACCATTGCGCCACGGAAGCCCAAAAATTAAATGATCGTCAGGTATTGTGGAAAAACTTTGGCTTTTTACGTCACATCTGAGACCTCACAACACCGCTCCCGGATGGGCTCGAACCACCAACCTATTGGTTAACAGCCGAAAGCGCTAACCATTGAGCCACGGAAGCTCAGAAATTAAATGGTTGTCACGTATTGTGGAAAAGTTTTGACTTTTTACGCTACATCTGAGACCCCACAACACCTCTCCCGGGTGGGCTCGAACCTCCAACCTTTCGATTAACAGCTGAACGCGCTAAACATTGCGCCACGGAAGCCCAAAAGTTAAATGGTCGTCAGGTATTGTGGAAAAACTTTGGCTTTCTACGTTACGTTTGAGATCCCACAACACCGCGCCCGGGTGGGTTCGAACCACCAACCTATTGGTTAACAGCCGAAAGCGCTAACCATTGAGCAACGGAAGCTCAGAAATTAAATGGTTGTCACGTATTGTGGAAAAGTTTTGAATTTTACGCTACATCTGAGACCCCACAACACCTCTCCCGGGTGGGCTCGAACCTTCAACCTTTCGATTAACAGCTGAACGCGCTAAACATTGCGCCACGGAAGCCCAAAAGTTAAATGGTCGTCAGGTATTGTGGAAAAACTTTGGCTTTCTACGTTACGTTTGAGATCCCACAACACCGCGCCCGGGTGGGTTCGAACCACCAACCTATTGGTTAACAGCCGAACGACCTAACCATTGCGCCACGGAAGCCCAAAAATTAAATGATCGTCAGGTATTGTGGAAAAACTTTGGCTTTTTACGTCACATCTGAGACCTCACAACACCGCTCCCGGATGGGCTCGAACCACCAACCTATTGGTTAACAGCCGAAAGCGCTAACCATTGAGCCACGGAAGCTCAGAAATTAAATGGTTGTCACGTATTGTGGAAAAGTTTTGACTTTTTACGCTACATCTGAGACCCCACAACACCTCTCCCGGGTGGGCTCGAACCTCCAACCTTTCGATTAACAGCTGAACGCGCTAAACATTGCGCCACGGAAGCCCAAAAGTTAAATGGTCGTCAGGTATTGTGGAAAAACTTTGGCTTTCTACGTTACGTTTGAGATCCCACAACACCGCGCCCGGGTGGGTTCGAACCACCAACCTATTGGTTAACAGCCGAACGCCCTAACCATTGCGCCACGGAAGCCCAAAAATTAAATGATCGTCAGGTATTGTGGAAAAACTTTGGCTTTCTACGTTACATTTGAGATCCCACAACGCCGCTCCCGGGTGGGCTCGAACCACTAACCTATTGGTTAACAGCCGAACGCGCTAACCTTTGAGCCACGGAGGCTCAGAAATTAAATGGTTGTCACTTATTGTGGAAACGTTTTGACTTTTTACGCTACATCTGAGACCCCACAACACCTCTCCCGGGTGGGCTCGAACCACCAACCTTTCGATGAACAGCTGAACGCGCTAACCATTGCGCCGAGGAAGCCCAAAAATTCAATGTTCGTCAGGTATTGTGGAAAAACTCTGACTTTTTACGTAACATCTGAGACCTCATAGCACCGCTCCCGGGTGTGCTCGAACCACCAACCTTTCTGTTAACAGCCGAACGCGCTAACGATTGCGCCACGGAAGCCCGAAAATTAAATGGTCGTCCGGTATTGTGGAAAAACCTTGACTTTTTACGTCACATCTGAGACGTCACAACACCGCTCCCGGATGGGCTCGAACCACACACCTATTGGTTAACAGCCGAACGCGCTAACCTTTGAGCCAAGGAAGCCCAAAAATTTAATGGTCGTCAGGTATTGTGGCAAAACTTTGGCTTTCTACGTTACATTTGAGATCCCACACAACCGCTCCCGGGTGGGCTCGAATCACCAACCTATTGGTTAACAGCCGAACGCGCTAACCATTGAGCCACGGAAGCTCAGAAATTAAATGGTTGTCACGTATTGCGGAAAGGTTTTGACTTTTTACGCTACATCTGAGACCCCACAACACCTCTCTCGGGTGGGCTCGAACCTTCAACCTTTCGATTAACAGCTGAACGCGCTAGTCATTGCGCCACGGAGCCCAAAAATTAAATGTTCGTCAGGTATTGTGGAAAAACTCTGACATTTTACGTTACATCTGAGACCTCACAACACCGCTCCCGGATGGGCTCGAACCACCAACCTATTGGTTAACAGCCGAACGCGCTAACCATTGCGCCACGGAAGCCCAAAAATTAAATGGTCGTCAGGTGCTGTGGAAAAAACCTTGACTTTTTACGTCACATCTGAGACGTCACAACACCGCTCCCGGATGGGCTCGAACCACACACCTATTGGTTAACAGCCGAACGCGCTAACCTTTGAGCCACGGAAGCTCAGAAATTAAATGGGTGTCAGGTATTGTGACGAGCATTTAACTTTTGGGCTTCCGTGGCGCAATGATTAGCGCGTTCGGCTGTTAACCAATAGGTTGGTGGTTGGAGCCCATCCGGGAGCGGTGTTGTGAGGTCTCAGCTGTGACGTAAAAAGTCAAGGTTTTTTACACAATACCTGACGAGCATTTAACATTTGGGCTTCCGTGGCGCAATGGTTAGCGCGTTCGGCTGTTAACCAATAGGTTGGTGGTTCGAGCCCATCCGGGAGCGGTGTTGTGAGGTCTCAGATGTGACGTAAAAAGTCAAGGTTTTTACACAATACCTGACGAGCATTTAACTTTTGGGCTTCCGTGGCGCAATGGTTAGCGCGTTCGGCTGTTAACCAATAGGTTGGTGGTTGGAGCCCATCCGGGAGCGGTGTTGTGAGGTCTCAGATGTGACGTAAAAAGTCAAGGTTTTTACACAATACCTGACGAGCATTTAACTTTTGGGCTTCCGTGGCGCAATGGTTAGCGCGTTCGGCTGTTAACCAATATTTTGGTGGTTGGAGCCCATCCGGGAGCGGTGTTGTGAGGCCTCAGCTGTGACGTAAAAAGTCAAGGTTTTTACACAATACCTGACGAGCATTTAACATTTGGGCTTCCGTGGCGCAATGGTTAGCGCGTTCGGCTGTTAACCAATAGGTTGGTGGTTCGAGCCCATCCGGGAGCGGTGTTGTGAGGTCTCAGATGTGACGTAAAAAGTCAAGGTTTTTACACAATACCTGACGAGCATTTTACTTTTGGGCTTCCGTGGCGCAATGGTTAGCGCGTTCGGCTGTTAACCAATAGGTTGGTGGTTCGAGCCCACCCGGGAGCGGTGTTGTGTGATCTCAATTGTAACGTAGAAAGCCAAAGATTTTCCACAATACCTGACGACCATTTAATATTTGGGCTTCCGTAGCGCAATGGTTAGCACGTTCGGCTGTTAACCAATAGGTTGGTGGTTCGAGCCCATCCGGGAGCGGTGTTGTGAGGTCTCAGATGTGACGTAAAAAGTCAAAGTTTTTCCACAATACCTGACAACCATTTAATTTCTGAGCTTCCGTGGCTCAATGGTTAGCGCGTTCGGCTGTTAACTAATAGGTTGGTGGTTCGAGCCCACCCGGGAGCGGTGTTGTGGGATCTCAAATGTAACGTAGAAAGCCAAAGTTTTTGCACAATACCTGACGACCATTTAATTTTTGGGCTTCCGTGGCGCAATGGTTAGCGCGTTCGGCTGTTAACCAATAGCCCTCCGGGAGCGGTGTTGTGAGGTCTCAGATGTGACGTAAGAGTCAAGGTTTTTACACAATACCTGACGAACATTTACCTTTTGGGCTTCCGTGGCGCAATGGTTAGCGCGTTCGACTGTTAACCAATAGGTTGGTGGTTCGAGCCCATCCGGGAGCGGTGATGTGAGGTCTCAGATTTGACGTAAAAAGTCAAGGTTTTTACACAATACCTGACGAGCATTTAAATTTTGGGCTTCCGTGGCGCAATGGTTAGCGCGTTCAGCTGTTAACCAATAGGTTGGTGGTTCGAGCCCACCCGGGAGCGGTGTTGTGGGATCTCAAATGTAACGTAGAAAGCCAAAGGTTTTCCACAATACCTGACAACCATTTAATTTCTGAGCTTCCGTGGCTCAATGGTTAGCGCGTTCGGCTGTTAACCAATAGGTTGGTGGTTCGGGCCCACCCGGGAGCGGTGTTGTGCGATCTCAAATGTAACGTAGAAAGCCAAGGTTTTTCCACAATACCTGACGA
This sequence comes from Phalangium opilio, assembly GCF_054372755.1. Lineage (NCBI taxonomy): Eukaryota > Metazoa > Arthropoda > Arachnida > Opiliones > Phalangiidae > Phalangium > Phalangium opilio. Next base: position 3,970,767 of record NW_028324173.1, read on the forward strand.
GCATTTAATTTTTGGGCTTTCGTGGCGCAATGGTTAGCGCGTTCAGCTGTTAATTGAAAGGTTGGTGGCTCGAGCCCACCCGGGAGAGGTGTTGTGGGGTCTCAAATGTAACGTAGAAAGCCAAAGTTTTTCCACAATACCTGACGACCATTTAATCTTTGGGCTTCCGTGGCGCAATAGTTAGCGCGTTCGGCTGTTAACCGAAAGGTTGGTGGTTCAAGCCCATCCGGGAGCGGTGTTGTGCCGTCTCAGATGTGACGTAAAAAGTCAAGGTTTTTCCACAATACCTGACGACCATTTAATTTTTGGGCTTCCGTGGCGCAATGGTTAGCGCGTTCAGCTGCTATTCAAAAGACTGGTGGTTTGAGCCCTCCCGGGAGCGGTGTTCTGACTTCTCAGATGTAACGTAAAATGTCAGAGTTTTTCCACAATACCTGACGAGCATTTAGCTTTTGGGCTTCCGTGGCGCAATGGTTAGCGCGTTCGGGTGTTAACCAATAGGTTGGTGGTTCGAGCCCATTCGGGAGCGGTGTTGTGAGGTCTCAGATGTAACGTAATAAGTCATAAATTATCCACAATACCTGACAACCATTTAATTTCTGAGCTTCCGTGGCTCAATGATTAGCGCGTTCGGCTGTTTACCATTAGGTTGGTGGTTCGAGCCCATCCGGGAAAGGTGTTGTGAGGTCTCAGATGTGACGTAAAAAGTGAAGGTTTTTACACAATACCTGACGAGCATTTAACTTTTGGGCTTCCGTGGCGCAATGGTTAGCGCGTTCGGCTGTTAACCAATAGGTTGGTGGTTGGAGCCCATCCGGGAGCGGTGTTGTGAGGTCTCAGATGTGACGTAAAAAGTCAAGGTTTTTACACAATACCTGACGAGCATTTAACTTTTGGGCTTCCGTGGCGCAATGGTTAGCGCGTTCGGCTGTTAACCAATATTTTGGTGGTTGGAGCCCATCCGGGAGCGGTGTTGTGAGGCCTCAGCTGTGACGTAAAAAGTCAAGGTTTTTACACAATACCTGACGAGCATTTAACATTTGGGCTTCCGTGGCGCAATGGTTAGCGCGTTCGGCTGTTAACCAATAGGTTGGTGGTTCGAGCCCATCCGGGAGCGGTGTTGTGAGGTCTCAGATGTGACGTAAAAAGTCTAGGTTTTTACACAATACCTGACGAGCATTTTACTTTTGGGCTTCCGTGGCGCAATGGTTAGCGCGTTCGGCTGTTAACCAATAGGTTGGTGGTTCGAGCCCACCCGGGAGCGGTGTTGGGTGATCTCAATTGTAACGTAGAAAGCCAAAGATTTTCCACAATACCTGACGACCATTTAATATTTGGGCTTCCGTGGCGCAATGGTTAGCACGTTCGGCTGTTAACCAATAGGTTGGTGGTTCGAGCCCCTCCGGGAGCGGTGTTGTGAGGTCTCAGATGTGACGTAAAAGTCAAGGTTTTTACACAATAAATGACGACCATTTAACTTTTGGGCTTCCGTGGCGCAATGGTTAGCGCGTTCGGCTGTTAACCAATAGGTTGGTGGTTCGAACCCATCCGGGAGCGGTGATGTGAGGTCTCAGATGTGACGTAAAAAGTCAAGGTTTTTACACAATACCTGACGAGCATTTAAGTTTTGGGCTTCGGTGGCGCAATGGTTAGCGCGTTCGGCTGTTAACCAATAGGTTGGTGGTTCGAGCCCACCCGGGAGCGGTGTTGTGGGATCTCAAATGTAACGTAGAAAGCCAAAGTTTTTGCACAATACCTGACGACCATTTAATTTTTGGGCTTCCGTGGCGCAATGGTTAGCGCGTTCGGCTGTTAACCAATAGGTTGGTGGTTCGAGCCCCTCCGGGAGCGGTGTTGTGAGGTCTCAGATGTGACGTAAAAGTCAAGGTTTTTACACAAAACCTGACGAGCATTTAACTTTTGGGCTTCCGTGGCGCAATGGTTAGCGCGTTCGGCTGTTAACCAATAGGTTGGTGGTTCGAACCCATCCGGGAGCGGTGATGTGAGGTCTCAGATGTGGCGTAAAAATTCAAGGTTTTTACACAATACCAGACGAGCATTTAAGTTTTGGGCTTCGGTGGCGCAATGGTTAGCGCGTTCAGCTGTTAACCAATAGGTTGGTGGTTCGAGCCCACCCGGGAGCGGTGTTGTGAGGTCTCAGATGTGACGTAAAAAGTCAAAGTTTTTCCACAATACCTGACAACCATTTAGTTTCTGAGCTTCCGTGGCTCAATGCTTAGCGCGTTCGGCTGTTAACCAATAGGTTGGTGGTTCGAGCCCACCCGGGAGCGGTGTTGTGGGATCTCAAATGTAACGTAGAAAGCCAAAGTTTTTGCACAATGCCTGACGACCATTTAATATTTGGGCTTCCGTGGCGCAATGGTTAGCGCGTTCGGCTGTTAACCAATAGGTTGGTGGTTCGAGCCCCTCCGGGAGCGGTGTTGTGAGGTCTCAGATGTGACGTAAAAGTCAAGGTTTTTACACAATACCTGACGACCATTTAACTTTTGGGCTTCCGTGGCGCAATGGTTAGCGCGTTCTGCTGTTAACCAATAGGTTGGTGGTTCGAACCCATCCGGGAGGTGATGTGAGGTCTCAGATGTGACGTAAAAAGTGAAGGTTTTTTCACAATACCTGACGAGCATTTAAGTTTTGGTCTTCGGTGGCGCAATGGTTAGCGCGTTCAGCTGTTAACCAATAGGTTGGTGGTTCGAACCCATCCGGGAGGTGATGTGAGGTCTCAGATGTGACGTAAAAAGTGAAGGTTTTTTCACAATACCTGACGAGCATTTAAGTTTTGGGCTTCGGTGGCGCAATGGTTAGCGCGTTCAGCTGTTAACCAATAGGTTGGTGGTTCGAGCTCACCCGGGAGAGGTGTTGTGGGGTCTCAAATGTGACGTAGAAAGCCAAAGTTTTTCTACAATACCTGACAACCATTTAATTTCTGAGCTTCCGTGGCTCAATGGCTGGCGCGTTCGGCTGTTAACCAATAGGTTGGTGGTTCGAGCCCACCCGGGAGCGGTGTTGTGGGATGTCAAATGTAACGTAGAAAGGCAAAGTTTTTGCACAATACCTGACGACCATTTAATTTTTGGGCTTCCGTGGCGCAATGGTTAGCGCGTTCGGCTGTTAACCAATAGGTTGGTGGTTCGAGCCCCTCCGGGAGCGGTGTTGTGAGGTCTCAGATGTGACGTAAAAGTCAAGGTTTTTACACAATACCTGAAGAGCATTTAACTTTTGGGCTTCCGTGGCGCAATGGTTAGCGCGTTCGGCTGTTAACCAATAGGTTGGTGGTTCGAACCCATCCGGGAGCGGTGATGTGAGGTCTCAGATGTGACGTAAAAAGTCAAGGTTTTTACACAATACCTGACGAGCATTTAAGTTTTGGGCTTCGGTGGCGCAATGGTTAGCGCGTTCAGCTGTTAACCAATAGGTTGGTGGTTCGAGCCCACCCGGGAGCGGTGTTGTGAGGTCTCAGATGTGACGTAAAAAGTCAAAGTTTTTCCACAATACCTGACAACCATTTAATTTCTGAGCTTCCGTGGCTCAATGGTTAGCGCGTTCGGCTGTTAACCAATAGGTTGGTGGTTCGAGCCCACCCGGGAGCGGTGTTGTGGGATCTCAAATGTAACGTAGAAAGCCAAAGTTTTTGCACAATGCCTGACGACCATTTAATTTTTGGGCTTCCGTGGCGCAATGGTTAGCGCGTTCGGCTGTTAACCAATAGGTTGGTGGTTCGAGCCCCTCCGGGAGCGGTGTTGTGAGGTCTCAGATGTGACGTAAAAGTCAAGGTTTTTACACAATACCTGACGACCATTTAACTTTTGGGCTTCCGTGGCGCAATGGTTAGCGCGTTCGGCTGTTAACCAATAGGTTGGTGGTTCGAACCCATCCGGGAGGTGATGTGAGGTCTCAGATGTGACGTAAAAAGTGAAGGTGTTTTCACAATACCTGACGAGCATCTAAGTTTTGGGCTTCGGTGGCGCAATGGTTAGCGCGTTCAGATGTTAACCAATAGGTTGGTGGTTCGAGCCCACCCGGGAGCGGTGTTGTGAGGTCTCAGATGTGACGTAAAAAGTCAAAGTTTTTCCACAATACCTGACAACCATTTAATTTCTGAGCTTCCGTGGCGCAATGGTTAGCGCGTTCGGCTGTTAACCAATAGGTTGGTGGTTCAAGCCCCTCCGGGAGCGGTGTTGTGAGGTCTCAGATGTGACGTAGAAAGCCAAAGTTTTTGCACAATACCTGACGACCATTTAATTTTTGGGCTTCCGTGGCGCAATGGTTAGCGCGTTCGGCTGTTAACCAATAGGTTGGTGGTTCGAGCCCCTCCGGGAGCGGTGTTGTGAGGTCTCAGATGTGACGTAAAAGTCAAGGTTTTTACACAATACCTGACGAGCATTTAACTTTGGGGCTTCCGTGGCGCATTGGTTAGCGCGTTCGGCTGTTAACCAATAGGTTGGTGGTTCGAACCCATCCGGGAGCGGTGATGTGAGGTCTCAGATGTGACGTAAAAAGTCAAGGTTTTTACACAATACCTGACGAGCATTTAAGTTTTGGGCTTCGGTGGCGCAATGGTTAGCGCGTTCAGCTGTTAACCAATAGGTTGGTGGTTCGAGCCCACCCGGGAGCGGTGTTGTGAGGTCTCAGATGTGACGTAAAAAGTCAAAGTTTTTCCACAATACCTGACAACCATTTAATTTCTGAGCTTCCGTGGCTCAATGGTTAGCGCGTTCGGCTGTTAACCAATAGGTTGGTGGTTCGAGCCCACCCGGGAGCGGTGTTGTGGGATCTCAAATGTAACGTAGAAAGCCAAAGTTTTTGCACAATGCCTGACGACCATTTAATTTTTGGGCTTCCGTGGCGCAATGGTTAGCGCGTTCGGCTGTTAACCAATAGGTTGGTGGTTCGAGCCCCTCCGGGAGCGGTGTTGTGAGGTCTCAGATGTGACGTAAAAGTCAAGGTTTTTACACAATACCTGACGACCATTTAACTTTTGGGCTTCCGTGGCGCAATGGTTAGCGCGTTCGGCTGTTAACCAATAGGTTGGTGGTTCGAACCCATCCGGGAGGTGATGTGAGGTCTCAGATGTGACGTAAAAAGTGAAGGTTTTTTCACAATACCTGACGAGCATCTAAGTTTTGGGCTTCGGTGGCGCAATGGTTAGCGCGTTCAGATGTTAACCAATAGGTTGGTGGTTCGAACCCATCCGGGAGGTGATGTGAGGTCTCAGATGTGACGTAAAAAGTGAAGGTTTTTTCACAATACCTGACGAGCATTTAAGTTTTGGGCTTCGGAGGCGCAATGGTTAGCGCGTTCAGCTGTTAACCAATAGGTTGGTGGTTCGAGCCCACCCGGGAGCGGTGTTGTGAGGTCTCAGATGTGACGTAAAAAGTCAAAGTTTTTCCACAATACCTGACAACCATTTAATTTCTGAGCTTCCGTGGCGCAATGGTTAGCGCGTTCGGCTGTTAACCAATAGGTTGGTGGTTCAAGCCCCTCCGGGAGCGGTGTTGTGAGGTCTCAGATGTGACGTAGAAAGCCGAAGTTTTTGCACAATACCTGACGACCATTTAATTTTTGGGCTTCCGTGGCGCAATGGTTAGCGCGTTCGGCTGTTAACCAATAGGTTGGTGGTTCGAGCCCCTCCGGGAGCGGTGTTGTGTGGTCTCAGATGTGACGTAAAAGTCAAGGTTTTTACACAATACCTGACGAGCATTTAACTTTGGGGCTTCCGTGGCGCAATGGTTAGCGCGTTCGGCTGTTAACCAATAGGTTGGTGGTTCGAACCCATTCGGGAGCGGTGATGTGAGGTCTCAGATGTGACGTAAAAAGTCAAGGTTTTTACACAATACCTGACGAGCATATAAGTTTTGGGCTTCGGTGGCGCAATGGTTAGCGCGTTCAGCTGTTAACCAATAGGTTGGTGGTTCGAGCCCACCCGGGAGCGGTGTTGTGAGGTCTCAGATGTGACGTAAAAAGTCAAGATTTTTACACAATACCTGACGAGCATTTAATTTTTGGGCTTGCGTGTCGCAATGGTTAGCGCGTTCAGCTGTTAATCGAAAGGTTGGTGGTTCGAGCCCACCCGGGAGAGGTGTTGTGGGGTCTCAAATGTAACGTAGAAAGCCAAATTTTTTCCACAATACCTGACAACCATTTAATTTCTGAGCTTCCGTGGCTCAATGGTTAGCGCGTTCGGCTGTTAACCAATAGGTTGGTGGTTCGAGCCCACCCGGGAGCGGTGTTGTGGGATCTCAAATGTAACGTAGAAAGCCAAAGTTTTTCCACAATACCTGACGACCATTTAATTTTTGGGCTTCCATGGCGCAATGGTTAGCGCGTTCGGCTGTTAACCAATAGGTTGGTGGTTCGAGCCCCTCCGGGAGCAGTGTTGTGAGGTCTCAGATGTGACGTAAAAGTCAAAGTTTTTACACAATACCTGACGAGCATTTAACTTTTGGGCTTCCGTGGCGCAATGGTTAGCGCGTTCGGCTGTTAACCAATAGGTTGGTGGTTCGAACCCATCCGGGAGCGGTGATGTGAGGTCTCAGATGTGACGTAAAAAGTCAAGGTTTTTACACAATACCTGACGAGCATTTAAGTTTTGGGCTTCGGTGGCGCAATGGTTAGCGCGTTCAGCTGTTAACCAATAGGTTGGTGGTTCGAGCCCACCCGGGAGCGGTGTTGTGAGGTCTCAGATGTGACGTAGAAAGTCAAGGTTTTTACACAATACCTGACGAGCATTTAATTTTTGGGCTTCCGTGGTGCAATGGTTAGCGCGTTCAGCTGTTAACCAATAGGTTGGTGGTTCGAGCCCACCCGGGAGCGGTGTTGTGAGGTCTCAGATGTGACGTAAAAAGTCAAGGTTTTTACACAATACCTGACGAGCATTTAGTTTTTGGGCTTCCGTGGCGCAATGGTTAGCGCGTTCAGCTGTTAACCAATAGGTTGGTGGTTCGAGCCCACGCGGGAGCGGTGTTGTGGGATCTCAAATGTAACGTAGATAGCCAAAGTTTTTGCACAATACCTGACGACCATTTAATTTTCGGGCTTCCGTGGCGCAATGGTTAGCGCGTTCGGCTGTTAACCAATAGGTTGGTGGTTCGAGCCCCTCCGGGAGCGGTGTTGTGAGGTCTCAGATGTGACGTAAAAGTCAAGGTTTTTACACAATACCTGACGACCATGTAACTTTTGGGCTTCCGTGGCGCAATGGTTAGCGCGTTCGGCTGTTAACCAATAGGTTGGTGGTTCGAACCCATCCGGGAGGTGATGTGAGGTCTCAGATGTGACGTAAAAAGTGAAGGTTTTTTCACAATACCTGACGAGCATTTAAGTTTTGGGCTTCGGTGGCGCAATGGTTAGCGTGTTCAGCTGTTAACCAATAGGTTGGTGGTTCGAACCCATCCGGGAGGTGATGTGAGGTCTCAGATGTGACGTAAAAAGTGAAGGTTTTTTCACAATACCTGACGAGCATTTAAGTTTTGGGCTTCGGTGGCGCAATGGTTAGCGCGTTCAGCTGTTAACCAATAGGTTGGTGGTTCGAGCCCACCCGGGAGCGGTGTTGTGAGGTCTAAGATGTGACGTAAAAAGTCAAAGTTTTTCCACAATACCTGACAACCATTTAATTTCTGAGCTTCCGTGGCGCAATGGTTAGCGCGTTCGGCTGTTAACCAATAGGTTGGTGGTTCAAGCCCCTCCGGGAGCGGTGTTGTGAGATCTCAGATGTGACGTAAAAGTCAAGGTTTTTGCACAATACCTGACGACCATTTAATTTTTGGGCTTCCGTGGCGCAATGGTTAGCGCGTTCGGCTGTTAACCAATAGGTTGGTGGTTCGAGCCCCTCCGGGAGCGGTGTTGTGAGGTATCAGATGTGACGTAAAAGTCAAGGTTTTTACACAATACCTGACGAGCATTTAACTTTGGGGCTTCCGTGGCGCAATGGTTAGCGCGTTCGGCTGTTAACCAATAGGTTGGTGGTTCGAACCCATCCGGGAGCGGTGATGTGAGGTCTCAGATGTGACGTAAAAAGTCAAGGTTTTTACACAATACCTGACGAGCATTTAAGTTTTGGGCTTCGGTGGCGCAATGGTTAGCGCGTTCAGCTGTTAGTCGAAAGGTTGGTGGTTCGAGCCCACCCGGGAGAGGTGTTGTGGGGTCTCAAATGTGACGTAGAAAGCCAAAGTTTTTCTACAATACCTGACAACCATTTAATTTCTGAGCTTCCGTGGCTCAATGGCTAGCGCGTTCGGCTGTTAACCAATAGGTTGGTGGTTCGAGCCCACCCGGGAGCGGTGTTGTGGGATGTCAAATGTAACGTAGAAAGCCAAAGTTTTTGCACAATACCTGACGACCATTTAATTTTTGGGCTTCCGTGGCGCAATGGTTAGCGCGTTCGGCTGTTAACCAATAGGTTGGTGGTTCGAGCCCCTCCGGGAGCGGTGTTGTGAGGTCTCAGATGTGACGTAAAGGTCAAGGTTTTTACACAATACCTGACGAGCATTTAAGTTTTGGGCTTCGGTGGCGCAATGGTTAGCGCGTTCAGCTGTTAACCAATAGGTTGGTGGTTCGAGCCCACCCGGGAGCGGTGTTGTGAGGTCTCAGATGTGACGTAAAAAGTCAAGATTTTTACACAATACCTGACGAGCATTTAATTTTTGGGCTTCCGTGTCGCAATGGTTAGCGCGTTCAGCTGTTAATCGAAAGGTTGGTGGTTCGAGCCCACCCGGGAGAGGTGTTGTGGGGTCTCAAATGTAACGTAGAAAGCCAAAGTTTTTCCACAATACCTGACAACCATTTAATTTCTGAGCTTCCGTGGCTCAATGGTTAGCGCGTTCGGCTGTTAACCAATAGGTTGGTGGTTCGAGCCCACCCGGGAGCGGTGTTGTGGGATCTCAAATGTAACGTAGAAAGCTAAAGTTTTTCCACAATACCTGACGACCATTTAATTTTTGGGCTTCCGTGGCGCAATGGTTAGCGCGTTCGGCTGTTAACCAATAGGTTGGTGGTTCGAGCCCCTCCGGGAGCGGTGTTGTGAGGTCTCAGATGTGACGTAAAAGTCAAGGTTTTTACACAATACCTGACGAGCATTTAACTTTTGGGCTTCCGTGGCGCAATGGTTAGCGCGTTCGGCTGTTAACCAATAGGTTGGTGGTTCGAACCCATCCGGGAGCGGTGATGTGAGGTCTCAGATGTGACGTAAAAAGTCAAGGTTTTTACACAATTCCTGACGAGCATTTAAGTTTTGGGCTTCGGTGGCGCAATGGTTAGCGCGTTCAGCTGTTAACCAATAGGTTGGTGGTTCGAGCCCACCCGGGAGCGGTGTTGTGAGGTCTCAGATGTGACGTAAAAAGTCAAGGTTTTTACACAATACCTGACGAGCATTTAATTTTTGGGCTTCCGTGGTGCAATGGTTAGCGCGTTCAGCTGTTAACCAATAGGTTGGTGGTTCGAGCCCATCCGGGAGCGGTGTTGTGAGGTCTCAGATGTGACTTAAAAAGTCAAGGATTTTACACAATACCTGACGAGCATTTAGTTTTTGGGCTTCCGTGGCGCAATGGTTAGCGCGTTCAGCTGTTAACCAATAGGTTGGTGGTTCGAGCCCACGCGGGAGCGGTGTTGTGGGATCTCAAATGTAACGTAGATAGCCAAAGTTTTTGCACAATACCTGACGACCATTTAACTTTCGGGCTTCCGTGGCGCAATGGTTAGCGCTTTGGCTGTTAACCAATAGGTTGGTGGTTCGAGCCCCTCCGGGAGCGGTGTTGTGAGGTCTCAGATGTGACGTAAAAGTCAAGGTAATTACACAATACCTGACGAGCATTTAACTTTTGGGCTTCCGTGGAGCAATGGTTAGCGCGTTCGGCTGTTAACCAATAGGTTGGTGGTTCGAGCCCATCCAAGAGCGGTGATTTGAGGTCTCAGATATGACGTAAAAAGTCAAGGTTTTTACACAATACCTGACGAGCATTTAAATTTTGGGCTTCCGTGGCACAATGGTTAGCGCGTTCAGCTGTTAACCAATAGGTTGGTGGTTCGAGCCCACCCGGGAGCGGTGTTGTGAGGTCTCAGATGTGACGTAAACAGTCAAGGTTTTTACACAATACCTGACGAGCATTTAATTTTTGGGCTTCCGTGTTGCAATGGTTAGCGCGTTCAGCTGTTAATCGAAAGGTTGGTGGTTCGAGCCCACTCGGGAGAGGTGTTGTGGGGTCTCAAATGTAACGTAGAAAGCCAAAGTTTTTCCACAATACCTGACAACCATTTAATTTCTGAGCTTCCGTGGCTCAATGGTTATCGCGTTCGGCTGTTAACCAATAGGTTGGTGGTTCGAGCCCACCCGGGAGCGGTGTTGTGGGATCTCAAATGTAACGTAGAAAGCCAAAGTTTTTCCACAATACCTGACGACCATTTAATTTTTGGGCTTCCGTGGCGCAATGGTTAGCGCGTTCGGCTGTTAACCGAAAGTTTGGTGGTTCAAGCCCACCCGGGAGTGGTGTTGAGAGGTCTCAGATGTGACGTAAAATGTCAAGGTTTTTTCACAATACCTGACGAACATTTAATTTTTGAGCTTCTGAGGCGCAATGGTTAGCGCGTTCAGCTGTTAACCAATAGGTTGGTGGTTCGAGCCCACCCGGGAGCGGTGTTGTGGGATCTCAAATGTAACGTAAAAATTCAAAACTTTTCCACAATACGTGACAACCATTTAATTTCTGAGGTTCCGTGGCTCAATGGTTAGCGCGTTCGGCTGTTAGCCAATAGGTTGGTGGTTCGAGCCCACCCGGGAGCGGTGTTGTGGGATCTCAAATGTAACGTTGAAAGCCAAAGTTTTTCCACAATACCTGACGACCTTTTAATTTTTGGGCTTCCGTGGCGCAATGGTTAGCACGTTCAGCTGTTAATCGAAAGGTTGGTGGTTCGAGCCCATCCGGGAGCGGTGTTGTGAGGTCTCAGATGTCACGTAAAAAGTCAAGGTTTTTACACAATACCTGACGAGCATTTAATTTTTGGGCTTCCGTGGTGCAATGGTTAGCGCGTTCAGCTGTTAATCGAAAGGTTGGTGGTTCGAGCCCACTCGGGAGAGGTGTTGTGGGGTCTCAAATGTAACGTAGAAAGCCAAAGTTTTTCCACAATACCTGACAACCATTTAATTTCTGAGCTTCCGTGGCTCAATGGTTATCGCGTTCGGCTGTTAACCAATAGGTTGGTGGTTCGAGCCCACCCGGGAGCGGTGTTGTGGGATCTCAAATTTAACGTAGAAAGCCAAAAATTTTCCACGATACCTGACGACCATTTAATTTTTGGGCTTACGTGGCGCAATGGTTAGCGCGTTCGGCTGTTAACCGAAAGGTTGGTGGTTCAAGCCCACCCGGGAGTGGTGTTGAAAGGTCTCAGATGTGACGTAAAATGTCAAGGTTTTTACACAATACCTGACGAACATTTAATTTTTGGGCTTCTGAGGCGCAATGTTTAGCGCGTTCAGCTGTTAACCAATAGGTTTGTGGTTCGAGCCCACCCGGGAGCGGTGTTGTGGGATCTCAAATGTAACGTAAAAATTCAAAACTTTTCCACAATACGTGACAACCATTTAATTTCTGAGGTTCCGTGGCTCAATGGTTAGCGCGTTCGGCTGTTAGCCAATAGGTTGGTGGTTCGAGCCCACCCGGGAGCGGTGTTGTGGGATCTCAAATGTAACGTTGAAAGCCAAAGTTTTTCCACAATACCTGACGACCTTTTAATTTTTGGGCTTCCGTGGCGCAATGGTTAGCACGTTCAGCTGTTAATCGAAAGGTTGGTGGTTCGAGCCCATCCGGGAGCGGTGTTGTGAGGTCTCAGATGTCATGTAAAAAGTCAAGGTTTTTACACAATACCTGACGAGCATTTAATTTTTGGGCTTCCGTGGCGCAATGGTTAGCGCGTTCAGCTGTTAATCGAAAGGTTGGTGGTTCGAGCCCACCCGGGAGAGGTGTTGTTGGGGTCTCAAATGTAACGTAGAAAGCCAAAGTTTTTCCACAATACCTGACAACCATTTAATTTCTGAGCTTCCGTGGCTCAATGGTTAGCGCGTTCGGCTGTTAACCAATAGGTTGGTGGTTCGAGCCCATCCGGGAGCGGTGTTGTGAGGTCTCAGATTTGACGTAAAAAGTCAAGGTTTTTACACAATACCTGACGAGCATTTAATTTTTTGGCTTTCGTGGCGCAATAGTTAGCGCGTTCGGCTGTTAACCGAAAGGTTGGTAGTTCAAGCCCACCCGGGAGCGGTGTTGTGGGATCTCGAATGTAACGTAGAAAGCCAAAGTTTTTCCACAATACCTGACAACCATTTAATTTCTGAGCTTCCGTGGCTCAATGGTTATCGCGTTCGGCTGTTAACCAATAGGTTGGTGGTTCGAGCCCACCCGGGAGCGGTGTTGTGGGATCTCAAATGTAACGTAGAAAGCCAAAGTTTTTCCACAATACCTGACGACCATTTAATTTTTGGGCTTCCGTGGCGCAATGGTTAGCGCGTTCGGCTGTTAACCGAAAGTTTGGTGGTTCAAGCCCACCCGGGAGTGGTGTTGAGAGGTCTCAGATGTGACGTAAAATGTCAAGGTTTTTACACAATACCTGACGAACATTTAATTTTTGGGCTTCTGAGGCGCAATGGTTAGCGCGTTCAGCTGTTAACCAATAGGTTGGTGGTTCGAGCCCACCCGGGAGCGGTGTTGTGGGATCTCGAATGTAACGTAGAAAGCCAAAGTTTTCCACAATACCTGACGACCATTTAATTTTTGGGCTTCCGTGGCGCAATGGTTAGCGCGTTCGGCTGTTAACCGAAAGGTTGGTGGTTCAAGCCCATCCGGGAGCGGTGTTGTGCCGTCTCAGATGTGACGTAAAAAGTCAAGGTTTTTCCACAATACCTGACGAGCATCTAACTTTTGGGCTTCCGTGGCGCAATGGTTAGCGCGTTCAGCTGTTAACCAATAGGTTGGTGGTTCGAGCCAACCCGGGAGCGGTGTTGTGTGATCTCAAATGTAACGTAGAAAGCCAAAGTTTTTCCACAATACCTGACGACCATTTAATTTTTGGGCTTCCGTGGCGCAATGGTTAGCACGTTCGGCTGTTAACCAATAGGTTGGTGGTTCGAGCCCATCCGGAAGCGGTGTTGTGAGGTCTCAGATGTGACGTAAAAAGTCAAAGTGTTTCCACAATACCTGACAACCATTTAAATTCTGAGCTTCCGTGGCTCAATGGTTAGCGCGTTCGGCTGTTAACCAATAGGTTGGTGGTTCAAGCCCACCCGGGAGCGGTGTTGTGGGATCTCAAATGTGTAACATAGAAAGCCAAAGTTTTTGCACAATACCTGACGACCATTTAATTTTTGGGCTTCCGTGGCGCAATGGTTAGCGCGTTCGGCTGTTAACCAATAGGTTGGTGGTTCGAGCCCATCAGGGAGCGGTGTTGTGAGGTCTCAGCTGTGACGTAAAAGTCAAGGTTTTTACACAATACCTGACGAGCGTTTATCTTTTGGGCTTCCGTGGCGCAATGGTTAGCGCGTTCAGCTGTTAACCAATAGGTTGGTGGTTCGAGCCCACCCGGGAGCGGTGTTGTGGGATCTCAAATGTAACGTAGAAAGCCAAAGTTTTTCCACAATACCTGACGACCATTTAATTTTCGGGCTTCCGTGGCGCAATGGTTAGCACGTTCGGCTGTTAACCAATAGGTTGTTGGTTCGAGCCCATCCAGGAGCGGTGTTGTGAGGTCTCAGATGTGACGTAAAAAGCCAAGGTTTTTACACAATACCTGACGACCATTTAATTTTTGGGCTTCCGTGGCGCAATGGTTAGCGCGTTCAGCTCTTAATTGAAAGGTTGGTGGTTCGAGCCCACCCGGGAGAGGTGTTGTGGGGTCTCAAATGTAACGTAGAAAGCCAAAGGTTTTCCACAATACCTGACAACCATTTAATTTCTGAGCTTCCGTGGCTCAATGGTTAGCGCGTTCGGCTGTTAACCAATAGGTTGGTGGTTCGAGCCCACCCGGGAGCGGTGTTGTGGGATCTCAAATGTAACGTAGAAAGCCAAAGTTTTTCCACAATACCTGACGACTATTTAATCTTTGGGCTTCCGTGGCGCAATAGTTAGCGCGTTCGGCTGTTAACCGAAAGGTTGGTAGTTCAAGCCCACCCGGGAGCGGTGTTGTGGTATCTCGAATGTAACGTAGAAAGCCAAAGTTTTCCACAATACCTGACGACCATTTAATTTTTGGGCTTCCGTGGCGCAATGGTTAGCGCGTTCGGCTGTTAACCGAATGGTTGGTGGTTCAAGCCCATACGGGAGCGGTGTTGTGCCGTCTCAGATGTGACGTAAAAAGTCAAGGTTTTTCCACAATACCTGACGACCATTTAATTTTTGGGCTTCCGTGGCGCAATGGTTAGCGCGTTTAGCTGCTATTCAAAAGACTGGTGGTTTGAGCCCTCCCGGGAGCGGTCTTCTGACGTCTCAGATGGAACGTAAAATGTCAGAGTTTTTCCACAATACCTGACGAGCATTTAGCTTTTGGGCTTCCGTGGCGCAATGGTTAGCGCGTTCGGGTGTTAACCAATAGGTTGGTGGTTCGAGCCCATTCGGGAGCGGTGTTGCGAGGTCTCAGATGCGACGTAAAAAGTCAAGGTTTTTCCACAATACCTGACGACCATTTAATTTTTGGGCTTCCGTGGCGCAATGGTTAGCGCGTTCGGCTGTTAACCGAAAGGTTGGTGGTTCGAGCCCAACCGGGAGAGGTGTTGTAGGGTCTCAGATGTAACGTAATAAGTCATAAATTATCCACAATACCTGACAACCATTTAATTTCTGAGCTTCCGTGGCTCAATGATTAGCGCGTTCGGCTGTTTACCAATAGGTTGGTGGTTCGAGCCCATCCGGGAAAGGTGTTGTGAGGTCTCAGATGTGACGTAAAAAGTCAAGGTTTTTACACAATACCTGACGAGCATTTAATTTTTGGGCTTCCGTGGCGCAATGGTTAGCGCGTTCAGCTGTTAACCAATAGGTTGGTGGTTCGAGCCCACCCGGGAGCGGTGTTGTGGGATATCAAATGTAACGTAGAAAGCCAAAGTTTTTCCACAATACCTGACGACCATTTAATTTTTGGGCTTCCGTGGCGCAATGGTTAGCACGTTTGGCTGTTAACCAATAGGTTGGTGGTTCGAGCCCATCCGGGAGCGGTGTTGTGAGGTCTCAGATGTGACGTAAAAAGTCAAGGTTTTTACACAATACCTGACGAGCATTTAACTTTTGGGCTTCCGTGGCGCAATGGTTAGCGCGTTCGGCTGTTAACCAATAGGTTGGTGGTTGGAGCCCATCTTGGAGCGGTGTTGTGAGGTCTCAGATGTGACGTAAAAAGTCAAGGTTTATACACAATACCTGACGAGCATTTAACATTTGGGCTTCCGTGCCGCAATAGTTAGCGCGTTCGGCTGTTAACAAATAGGTTGGTGGTTCGAGCCCATCCGGGAGCGGTGTTGTGAGGTCTCAGATGTGACGTAAAAAGTCAAGGTTTTTATACAATACCTGACGAGCATTTAACTTTTGGGCTTCCGTGGCGCAATGGTTAGCGCGTTCGGCTGTTAACCAATAGGTTGGTGGTTGGAGCCCATCCGGGAGCGGTGTTGTGAGGTCTCAGATGTGACGTAAAAAGTCAAAGTTTTTACACAATACCTGACGAGCATTTAACATTTGGGCTTCCGTGCCGCAATGGTTAGCGCGTTCGGCTGTTAACAAATAGGTTGGTGGTTCGAGCCCATCCGGGAGCGGTGTTGTGAGGTCTCAGATGTGACGTAAAAAGTCAAGGTTTTTACACAATACCTGACGAGCATTTAACTTTTGGGCTTCCGTGGCGCAATGGTTAGCGCGTTCGGCTGTTAACCAATAGGTTGGTGGTTGGAGCCCATCCGGGAGCGGTGTTGTGAGGTCTCAGATGTGACGTAAAAAGTCAATGTTTTTACACAATACCTGACGAGCATTTAATTTTTGGGCTTCCGTGGCGCAATGGTTAGCGCGTTCAGCTGTTAACCAATAGGTTGGTGGTTCGAGCCCACCCGGGAGCGGTGTTGTGGGATCTCAAATGTAACGTAGAAAGCCAAAGTTTTTCCACAATACCTGACGACCATTTAATTTTTGGGCTTCCGTGGCGCAATGGTTAGCACGTTTGGCTGTTAACCAATAGGTTGGTGGTTCGAGCCCATCCGGGAGCGGTGTTGTGAGGTCTCAGATGTGACGTAAAAAGTCAAGGTTTTTACACAATACCTGACGAGCATTTAACTTTTGGGCTTCCGTGGCGCAATGGTTAGCGCGTTCGGCTGTTAACCAATAGGTTGGTGGTTGGAGCCCATCTTGGAGCGGTGTTGTGAGGTCTCAGATGTGACGTAAAAAGTCAAGGTTTATACACAATACCTGACGAGCATTTAACATTTGGGCTTCCGTGCCGCAATAGTTAGCGCGTTCGGCTGTTAACAAATAGGTTGGTGGTTCGAGCCCATCCGGGAGCGGTGTTGTGAGGTCTCAGATGTGACGTAAAAAGTCAAGGTTTTTATACAATACCTGACGAGCATTTAACTTTTGGGCTTCCGTGGCGCAATGGTTAGCGCGTTCGGCTGTTAACCAATAGGTTGGTGGTTGGAGCCCATCCGGGAGCGGTGTTGTGAGGTCTCAGATGTGACGTAAAAAGTCAAAGTTTTTACACAATACCTGACGAGCATTTAACATTTGGGCTTCCGTGCCGCAATGGTTAGCGCGTTCGGCTGTTAACAAATAGGTTGGTGGTTCGAGCCCATCCGGGAGCGGTGTTGTGAGGTCTCAGATGTGACGTAAAAAGTCAAGGTTTTTACACAATACCTGACGAGCATTTAACTTTTGGGCTTCCGTGGCGCAATGGTTAGCGCGTTCGGCTGTTAACCAATAGGTTGGTGGTTGGAGCCCATCCGGGAGCGGTGTTGTGAGGTCTCAGATGTGACGTAAAAAGCCAAGGTTTTTACACAATACCTGACGAGCATTTAATTTTTGGGCTTCCGTGGCGCAATGGTTAGCGCGTTCGGCTGTTAACCAATAGGTTGGTGGTTCGAGCCCACCCGGGAGCGTTGTTGTGTGATCTCAAATGTAACGTAGAAAGCCAAAGATTTTCCACAATACCTGACGACCATTTAATATTTGGGCTTCCGTGGCGCAATGGTTAGCACGTTCGGCTGTTAACCAATAGGTTGGTGGTTCGAGCCCATCCGGGAGCGGTGTTGTGAGGTCTCAGATGTGACGTAAAAAGTCAAAGTTTTTCCACAATACCTGACAACCATTTAATTTCTGAGCTTCCGTGGCTCAATGGTTAGCGCGTTCGGCTGTTAACCAATAGGTTGGTGGTTCGAGCCCATCCGGGAGAGGTGTTGTGGGGTCTCAAATGTAACGTAAAAAGTCAAAACTTTTCCACAATACATGACAACCATTTAATTTCTGAGCTTCCGTGGTGCAATGGTTAGCGCGTTCAGCTGTTAATCGAAAGGTTGGTAGTTCGAGCCCACCCGGGAGAGGTGTTGTGGGGTCTCAAATGTAACGTAGAAAGCCAAAGTTTTTCCACAATACCTGACGACCATTTAATTTTTGGGCTTCCGTGGCGCAATGGTTAGCGCGTTCGGCTGTTAACCGAATGGTTGGTGGTTCAAGCCCATACGGGAGCGGTGTTGTGCCGTCTCAGATGTGACGTAAAAAGTCAAGGTTTTTCCACAATACCTGACGACCATTTAATTTTTGGGCTTCCGTGGCGCAATGGTTAGCGCGTTTAGCTGCTATTCAAAAGACTGGTGGTTTGAGCCCTCCCGGGAGCGGTCTTCTGACGTCTCAGATGGAACGTAAAATGTCAGAGTTTTTCCACAATACCTGACGAGCATTTAGCTTTTGGGCTTCCGTGGCGCAATGGTTAGCGCGTTCGGGTGTTAACCAATAGGTTGGTGGTTCGAGCCCATTCGGGAGCGGTGTTGCGAGGTCTCAGATGCGACGTAAAAAGTCAAGGTTTTTCCACAATACCTGACGACCATTTAATTTTTGGGCTTCCGTGGCGCAATGGTTAGCGCGTTCGGCTGTTAACCGAAAGGTTGGTGGTTCGAGCCCAACTGGGAGAGGTGTTGTAGGGTCTCAGATGTAACGTAATAAGTCATAAATTATCCACAATACCTGACAACCATTTAATTTCTGAGCTTCCGTGGCTCAATGATTAGCGCGTTCGGCTGTTTACCAATAGGTTGGTGGTTCGAGCCCATCCGGGAAAGGTGTTGTGAGGTCTCAGATGTGACGTAAAAAGTAAAGGTTTTTACACAATACCTGACGAGCATTTAATTTTTGGGCTTCCGTGGCGCAATGGTTAGCGCGTTCAGCTGTTAACCAATAGGTTGGTGGTTCGAGCCCACCCGGGAGCGGTGTTGTGGGATCTCAAATGTAACGTAGAAAGCCAAAGTTTTTCCACAATACCTGACGACCATTTAATTTTTGGGCTTCCGTGGCGCAATGGTTAGCACGTTTGGCTGTTAACCAATAGGTTGGTGGTTCGAGCCCATCCGGGAGCGGTGTTGTGAGGTCTCAGATGTGACGTAAAAAGTCAAGGTTTTTACACAATACCTGACGAGCATTTAACTTTTGGGCTTCCGTGGCGCAATGGTTAGCGCGTTCGGCTGTTAACCAATAGGTTGGTGGTTGGAGCCCATCTTGGAGCGGTGTTGTGAGGTCTCAGATGTGACGTAAAAAGTCAAGGTTTATACACAATACCTGACGAGCATTTAACATTTGGGCTTCCGTGCCGCAATAGTTAGCGCGTTCGGCTGTTAACAAATAGGTTGGTGGTTCGAGCCCATCCGGGAGCGGTGTTGTGAGGTCTCAGATGTGACGTAAAAAGTCAAGGTTTTTATACAATACCTGACGAGCATTTAACTTTTGGGCTTCCGTGGCGCAATGGTTAGCGCGTTCGGCTGTTAACCAATAGGTTGGTGGTTGGAGCCCATCCGGGAGCGGTGTTGTGAGGTCTCAGATGTGACGTAAAAAGTCAAAGTTTTTACACAATACCTGACGAGCATTTAACATTTGGGCTTCCGTGCCGCAATGGTTAGCGCGTTCGGCTGTTAACAAATAGGTTGGTGGTTCGAGCCCATCCGGGAGCGGTGTTGTGAGGTCTCAGATGTGACGTAAAAAGTCAAGGTTTTTACACAATACCTGACGAGCATTTAACTTTTGGGCTTCCGTGGCGCAATGGTTAGCGCGTTCGGCTGTTAACCAATATTTTGGTGGTTGGAGCCCATCCGGGAGCGGTGTTGTGAGGTCTCAGATGTGACGTAAAAAGTCAAGGTTTTTACACAATACCTGACGAGCATTTAATTTTTGGGCTTCCGTGGCGCAATGGTTAGCACGTTCGGCTTTTAACCAATAGGTTGGTGGTTCGAGCCCACCCGGGAGCGTTGT
Organism: Phalangium opilio; assembly: GCF_054372755.1. Classification (NCBI taxonomy): domain Eukaryota; kingdom Metazoa; phylum Arthropoda; class Arachnida; order Opiliones; family Phalangiidae; genus Phalangium; species Phalangium opilio. Next base: position 3,990,233 of record NW_028324173.1, read on the forward strand.
TGTGTGATCTCAAATGTAACGTAGAAAGCCAAAGATTTTCCACAATACCTGACGACCATTTAATATTTGGGCTTCCGTGGCGCAATGGTTAGCACGTTCGGCTGTTAACCAATAGGTTGGTGGTTCGAGCCCATCCGGGAGCGGTGTTGTGAGGTCTCAGATGTGACGTAAAAAGTCAAAGTTTTTCCACAATACCTGACAACCATTTAATTTCTGAGCTTCCGTGGCTCAATGGTTAGCGCGTTCGGCTGTTAACCAATAGGCTGGTGGTTCGAGCCCACCCGGGAGAGGTGTTGTGGGGTCTCAAATGTAACGTAAAAAGTCAAAACTTTTCCACAATACATGACAACCATTTAATTTCTGAGCTTCCGTGGTGCAATGGTTAGCGCGTTCAGCTGTTAATCGAAAGGTTGGTAGTTCGAGCCCACCCGGGAGCGGTGTTGTGGGATCTCAAATGTAACGTAGAAAGCCAAAGTTTTTCCACAATACCTGACGACCATTTAATTTTTGGGCTTCCGTGGCGCAATGGTTAGCGCGTTCGGCTGTTAACCAATAGGTTGGTGGTTCGAGCCTCTCCGGGAGCGGTGTTGTGCGGTCTCAGATGTGACGTAAAAGTCAAGGTTTTTACACAATACCTGACGAGCATTTAACTTTTGGGCTTCCGTGGCGCAATGGTTAGCGCGTTCGGCTGTTAACCAATAGGTTGGTGGTTCGAACCCATCCGGGAGCGGTGTTGTGAGGTCTCAGATGTGACGTAAAAAGTCAAGGTTTTTACACAATACCTGACGAGCATTTAATTTTTGGGCATCCGTGGCGCAATGGTTAGCGCGTTCAGCTGTTAACCAATAGGTTGGTGGTTCGAGCCCACCCGGGAGCGGTGTTGTGGGATCTCAAATGTAACGTAAAAAGTCAAAACTTTTCCACAATACATGACAAATATTTAATTTCTGAGCTTCCGTGGCTCAATGGTTAGCGCGTTCGGCTGTTAGCCAATAGGTTGGTGGATCGAGCCCACCCGGGAGCGATGTTGTGGGATCTCAAATGTAACGTAGAAAGCCAAAGTTTTTACACAATACCTGACGACCATTTAATTTTTGGGCTTCCGTGGCGCAATGGTTAGCGCGTTCGGCTGTTAACCGAAAGGTTGGTGGTTCGAGCCCAACTGGGAGAGGTGTTGTAGGGTCTCAGATGTAACGTAATAAGTCATAAATTATCCACAATACCTGACAACCATTTAATTTCTGAGCTTCCGTGGCTCAATGATTAGCGCGTTCGGCTGTTTACCAATAGGTTGGTGGTTCGAGCCCATCCGGGAAAGGTGTTGTGAGGTCTCAGATGTGACGTAAAAAGTAAAGGTTTTTACACAATACCTGACGAGCATTTAATTTTTGGGCTTCCGTGGCGCAATGGTTAGCGCGTTCAGCTGTTAACCAATAGGTTGGTGGTTCGAGCCCACCCGGGAGCGGTGTTGTGGGATCTCAAATGTAACGTAGAAAGCCAAAGTTTTTCCACAATACCTGACGACCATTTAATTTTTGGGCTTCCGTGGCGCAATGGTTAGCACGTTTGGCTGTTAACCAATAGGTTGGTGGTTCGAGCCCATCCGGGAGCGGTGTTGTGAGGTCTCAGATGTGACGTAAAAAGTCAAGGTTTTTACACAATACCTGACGAGCATTTAACTTTTGGGCTTCCGTGGCGCAATGGTTAGCGCGTTCGGCTGTTAACCAATAGGTTGGTGGTTGGAGCCCATCTTGGAGCGGTGTTGTGAGGTCTCAGATGTGACGTAAAAAGTCAAGGTTTATACACAATACCTGACGAGCATTTAACATTTGGGCTTCCGTGCCGCAATAGTTAGCGCGTTCGGCTGTTAACAAATAGGTTGGTGGTTCGAGCCCATCCGGGAGCGGTGTTGTGAGGTCTCAGATGTGACGTAAAAAGTCAAGGTTTTTATACAATACCTGACGAGCATTTAACTTTTGGGCTTCCGTGGCGCAATGGTTAGCGCGTTCGGCTGTTAACCAATAGGTTGGTGGTTGGAGCCCATCCGGGAGCGGTGTTGTGAGGTCTCAGATGTGACGTAAAAAGTCAAAGTTTTTACACAATACCTGACGAGCATTTAACATTTGGGCTTCCGTGCCGCAATGGTTAGCGCGTTCGGCTGTTAACAAATAGGTTGGTGGTTCGAGCCCATCCGGGAGCGGTGTTGTGAGGTCTCAGATGTGACGTAAAAAGTCAAGGTTTTTACACAATACCTGACGAGCATTTAACTTTTGGGCTTCCGTGGCGCAATGGTTAGCGCGTTCGGCTGTTAACCAATATTTTGGTGGTTGGAGCCCATCCGGGAGCGGTGTTGTGAGGTCTCAGATGTGACGTAAAAAGTCAAGGTTTTTACACAATACCTGACGAGCATTTAATTTTTGGGCTTCCGTGGCGCAATGGTTAGCACGTTCGGCTTTTAACCAATAGGTTGGTGGTTCGAGCCCACCCGGGAGCGTTGTTGTGTGATCTCAAATGTAACGTAGAAAGCCAAAGATTTTCCACAATACCTGACGACCATTTAATATTTGGGCTTCCGTGGCGCAATGGTTAGCACGTTCGGCTGTTAACCAATAGGTTGGTGGTTCGAGCCCATCCGGGAGCGGTGTTGTGAGGTCTCAGATGTGACGTAAAAAGTCAAAGTTTTTCCACAATACCTGACAACCATTTAATTTCTGAGCTTCCGTGGCTCAATGGTTAGCGCGTTCGGCTGTTAACCAATAGGCTGGTGGTTCGAGCCCACCCGGGAGAGGTGTTGTGGGGTCTCAAATGTAACGTAAAAAGTCAAAACTTTTCCACAATACATGACAACCATTTAATTTCTGAGCTTCCGTGGTGCAATGGTTAGCGCGTTCAGCTGTTAATCGAAAGGTTGGTAGTTCGAGCCCACCCGGGAGCGGTGTTGTGGGATCTCAAATGTAACGTAGAAAGCCAAAGTTTTTCCACAATACCTGACGACCATTTAATTTTTGGGCTTCCGTGGCGCAATGGTTAGCGCGTTCGGCTGTTAACCAATAGGTTGGTGGTTCGAGCCTCTCCGGGAGCGGTGTTGTGCGGTCTCAGATGTGACGTAAAAGTCAAGGTTTTTACACAATACCTGACGAGCATTTAACTTTTGGGCTTCCGTGGCGCAATGGTTAGCGCGTTCGGCTGTTAACCAATAGGTTGGTGGTTCGAACCCATCCGGGAGCGGTGTTGTGAGGTCTCAGATGTGACGTAAAAAGTCAAGGTTTTTACACAATACCTGACGAGCATTTAATTTTTGGGCATCCGTGGCGCAATGGTTAGCGCGTTCAGCTGTTAACCAATAGGTTGGTGGTTCGAGCCCACCCGGGAGCGGTGTTGTGGGATCTCAAATGTAACGTAAAAAGTCAAAACTTTTCCACAATACATGACAAATATTTAATTTCTGAGCTTCCGTGGCTCAATGGTTAGCGCGTTCGGCTGTTAGCCAATAGGTTGGTGGATCGAGCCCACCCGGGAGCGATGTTGTGGGATCTCAAATGTAACGTAGAAAGCCAAAGTTTTTACACAATACCTGACGACCATTTAATTTTTGGGCTTCCGTGGCGCAATGGTTAGCGCGTTCGGCTGTTAACCAACAGGTTGGTGGTTCGAGCCCATCCGGGAGCGGTGTTGTGAGGTCTCAGATGTGACGTAAAAAGTCAAGGTTTTTACACAATACCTGACGAGCATTTAACTTTTGGGCTTCCGTGGCGCAATGGTTAGCGCGTTCAGCTGTTAACCAATAGGTTGGTGTTTCGAGCCCACGCGGGAGCGGTGTTGTGGAATCTCAAATGTAACGTAGATAGCCAAAGTTTTTGCACAATACCTGACGACCATTTAATTTTCGGGCTTCCGTGGCGCAATGGTTAGCGCGTTCGGCTGTTAACCAATAGGTTGGTGGTTCGAGCCCCTCCGGGAGTGGTGTTGTGAGGTCTCAGATGTGACGTAAAATTCAAGGTTTTTACACAATACTTGACGAGCATTTAACTTTTGGGCTTCCGTTGTGCAATGGTTAGCGCGTTCGGCTGTTAACCAATAGGTTGGTGGTTCGAGCCCATCCAAGAGCGGTGATGTGAGGTCTCAGATGTGACGTAAAAAGTCAAGGTTTTTACACAATACCTGACGAGCATTTAATTTTTGGGCTTCCGTGGCGCAATGGTTAGCGCGTTCAGCTGTTAATCGAAAGGCTGGTGGTTCGAGCCCACCCGGGAGAGGTGTTGTGGGGTCTCAAATGTAACGTAGAAAGCCAAAGTTTTTCCACAATACCTGACAACCATTTATTTCTGAGCTTCCGTGGCTCAATGGTTAGCGCGTTCGGCTGTTAACCAATAGGTTGGTGGTTCGAGCCCACACGGGAGCGGTGTTGTGGGATCTCAAATGTAACGTAGAAAGCCTAAGTTTTTCCACAATACCTGACAACCATTTAATTTTTGGGCTTCCGTGGCGCAATGGTTAGCGCGTTTGGCTGTTAACCGAAAGGTTGGTGGTTCAAGCCCACCCGGGAGTGGTGTTGAGAGGTCTCGGATGTGACGTAAAAAGTCAAGGTTTTTACACAATACCTGACGAGCATTTAACTTTTGGGCTTCCGTGGCGCAATGGTTAGCGCGTTCGGCTGTTAACCAATAGGTTGGTGGTTCGAGCCCATCCGGGAGCGGTGTTGTGAGGTCTCAGATGTGACGTAAAAAGTCAAGGATTTTACACAATACCTGACGAGCATTTAGTTTTTGGGCTTCCGTGGCGCAATGGTTAGCGCGTTCAGCTGTTAACCAATAGGTTGGTGTTTCGAGCCCACGCGGGAGCGGTGTTGTGGGATCTCAAATGTAACGTAGATAGCCAAAGTTTTTGCACAATACCTGACGACCATTTAATTTTCGGGCTTCCGTGGCGCAATGGTTAGCGCGTTCGGCTGTTAACCAATAGGTTGGTGGTTCGAGCCCCTCCGGGAGCGGTGTTGTGAGGTCTCAGATGTGACGTAAAAGTCAAGGTTTTTACACAATACCTGACGAGCATGTAACTTTTGGGCTTCCTAGCCAATAGGTTGGTGGTTCAAGCCCACCCGGGAGTGGTGTTGAGAGGTCTCAGATGTGACGTAAAAAGTCAAGGTTTTTACACAATACCTGACGAGCATTTAATTTTTGGGCTTCTGTGGCGCAATGGTTAGCGCGTTCAGCTGTTAACCAATAGGTTGGTGGTTCGAGCCCACCCGGGAGCGGTGTTGTGGGATCTCAAATGTAACGTAAAAATTCAAAACTTTTCCACAATACGTGACAACCATTTAATTTCTGAGCTTCCGTGGCTCAATGGTTAGCGCGTTCGGCTGTTAGCCAATAGGTTGGTGGTTCGAGCCCACCCGGGAGCGGTGTTGTGGGATCTCAAATGTAACGTTGAAAGCCAAAGTTTTTCCACAATACCTGACGACCATTTAATTTTTGGGCTTCCGTGGCGCAATGGTTAGCACGTTTGGCTGTTAACCAATAGGTTGGTGGTTCGAGCCCATCCGGGAGCGGTGTTGTGAGGTCTCAGATGTGACGTAAAAAGTCAAGGTTTTTACACGATACCTGACAACCATTTAATTTCTGAGCTTCCGTGGCGCAATGGTTAGCGCGTTCAGCTGTTAATCGAAAGGTTGGTGGTTCGAGCCCACCCGGGAGCGGTGTTGTGGGATCTCAAATGTAACGTTGAAAGCCAAAGTTTTTCCACAATACCTGACGACCATTTAATTTTTGGGCTTCCGTGGCGCAATGGTTAGTGCGTTCAGCTGTTAATCGAAAGGTTGGTGGTTCGAGCCCACCCGGGAGAGGTGTTGTAGGGGTCTCAAATGTAACGTAGAAAGCCAAAGTTTTTCCACGATACCTGACAACCATTTAATTTCTGAGCTTCCGTGGCGCAATGGTTAGCGCTTTCAGCTGTTAATCGAAAGGTTGGTGGTTCGAGCCCTCCCGGGAGAGGTGTTGTGGGGTCTCAAATGTAACGTAGAAAGCCAAAGTTTTTCCACAATACCTGACAACCATTTAATTTCTGAGCTTCCGTGGTTCAATGGTTAGCACGTTCGGCTGTTAACCAATAGGTTGGTGGTTCGAGCCCACCCGGGAGCGGTGTTGTGGGATCTCAAATGTAACGTAGAAAGCCAAAGTTTTTCCACAATACCTGACGACCATTTAATTTTTGGGCTTCCGTGGCGCAATGGTTAGCGCGTTCGGCTGTTAACCAATAGGTTAGTGGTTCGAGCCCCTCCGGGAGCGGTGTTGTGAGGTATCAGATGTGACGTAAAAGTCAAGGTTTTTACATTATACCTGACGAGCATTTAATTTTTGGGCTTCCGTGGCGCAATGGTTAGCACGTTTGGCTGTTAACCAATAAGTTGGTGGTTCGAGCCCATCCGGGAGCGGTGTTGTGAGGTCTCAGATGTGACGTAAAAAGTCAAGGTTTTTACACAATACCTGACGAGCATTTAATTTTTGGGCTTCCGTGGCGCAATGGTTAGCGCGTTCAGCTGTTAATCGAAAGGTTGGTGGTTCGAGCCCACCCGGGAGAGGTGTTGTTGGGGTCTCAAATGTAACGTAGAAAGCCAAAGTTTTTCCACAATACCTGACAACCATTTAATTTCTGAGCTTCCGTGGCTCAATGGTTAGCGCGTTCGGCTGTTAACCAATAGGTTGGTGGTTCGAGCCCATCCGGGAACGGTGTTGTGAGGTCTCAGATGTGACGTAAAAAGTCAAGGTTTTTACACAATACCTGACGAGCATTTAACTTTTGGGCTTCCGTGGCGCAATGGTTAGCGCGTTCGGCTGTTAACCAATAGGTTGGTGGTTGGAGCCCATCCGGGAGCGGTGTTGTGAGGTCTCAGATGTGACGTAAAAAGTCAAGGTTTTTACACAATACCTGACGAGCATTTAATTTTTGGGCTTCCGTGGCGCAATGGTTAGCGCGTTCAGCTGTTAATCGAAAGGTTGGTGGTTCGAGCCCACCCGGGAGAGGTGTTGTGGGGTCTCAAATGTAACGTAGAAAGCCAAAGTATTTCCACAATACCTGACAACCATTTAATTTCTGAGCTTCCGTGGCTCAATGGTTAGCGCGTTCGGCTGTTAACCAATAGGTTGGTGGTTCGAGCCTACACGGGAGCGGTGTTGTGGGATCTCAAATGTAACGAAGAAAGCCAAAGTTTTTCCACAATACCTGACGACCATTTAATTTTTGGGCTTCCGTGGCGCAATGGTTAGCGCGTTCGGCTGTTAACCAATAGGTTGGTGGTTCGAGCCCCTCCGGGAGCGGTGTTGGGAGGTCTCAGATGTGACGTAAAAGTCAAGGTTTTTACACAATACCTGACGAGCATTTAACTTTTGGGCTTCCGTGGCGCAATGGTTAGCGCGTTCGGCTGTTAACCAATAGGTTGGTGGTTCGAACCCATCCGGGAGCGGTGTTGTGGGGTCTCAAATGTAACGTAGAAAGCCGAAGTTTTTCCACAATACCTGACAACCATTTAATTTCTGAGCTTCCGTGGCTCAATGGTTAGCGCGTTCGGCTGTTAACCAATAGGTTGGTGGTTCGAGCCCATCCGGGAGCGGTGTTGTGAGGTCTCAGATGTGACGTAAAAAGTCAAGGTTTTTACACAATACCTGACGAGCATTTAATTTTTGGGCTTCCGTGGCGCAATGGTTAGTGCGTTCAGCTGTTAATCGAAAGGTTGGTGGTTCGAGCCCACCCGGGAGAGGTGTTGTTGGGGTCTCAAATGTAACGTAGAAAGCCAAAGTTTTTCCACAATACCTGACAACCATTTAATTTCTGAGCTTCCGTGGCGCAATGGTTAGCGCGTTCAGCTGTTAATCGAAAGGTTGGTGGTTCGAGCCCACCCGGGAGAGGTGTTGTGGGGTCTCAAATGCAACGTAGAAAGCCAAAGTTTTTCCACAATACCTGACAACCATTTAATTTCTGAGCTTACGTGGTTCAATGGTTAGCACGTTCGGCTGTTAACCAATAGGTTGGTGGTTCGAGCCCACCCGGGAGCGGTGTTGTGGGATCTCAAATGTAACGTAGAAAGCCAAAGTTTTTCCACAATTCCTGACGACCATTTAATTTTTGGGCTTCCGTGGCGCAATGGTTAGCGCGTTCGGCTGTTAACCAATAGGTTGGTGGTTCGAGCCCCTCCGGGAGCGGTGTTGTGAGGTATCAGATGTGACGTAAAAGTCAAGGTTTTTACATTATACCTGACGAGCATTTAATTTTTGGGCTTCCGTGGCGCAATGGTTAGCACGTTTGGCTGTTAACCAATAAGTTGGTGGTTCGAGCCCATCCGGGAGCGGTGTTGTGAGGTCTCAGATGTGACGTAAAAAGTCAAGGTTTTTACACAATACCTGACGAGCATTTAATTTTTGGGCTTCCGTGGCGCAATGGTTAGCGCGTTCAGCTGTTAATCGAAAGGTTGGTGGTTCGAGCCCACCCGGGAGAGGTGTTGTTGGGGTCTCAAATGTAACGTAGAAAGCCAAAGTTTTTCCACAATACCTGACAACCATTTAATTTCTGAGCTTCCGTGGCTCAATGGTTAGCGCGTTCGGCTGTTAACCAATAGGTTGGTGGTTCGAGCCCATCCGGGAACGGTGTTGTGAGGTCTCAGATGTGACGTAAAAAGTCAAGGTTTTTACACAATACCTGACGAGCATTTAACTTTTGGGCTTCCGTGGCGCAATGTCTAGCGCGTTCGGCTGTTAACCAATAGGTTGGTGGTTGGAGCCCATCCGGGAGCGGTGTTGTGAGGTCTCAGATGTGACGTAAAAAGTCAAGGTTTTTACACAATACCTGACGAGCATTTAATTTTTGGGCTTCCGTGGCGCAATGGTTAGCGCGTTCAGCTGTTAATCGAAAGGTTGGTGGTTCGAGCCCACCCGGGAGAGGTGTTGTGGGGTCTCAAATGTAACGTAGAAAGCCAAAGTATTTCCACAATACCTGACAACCATTTAATTTCTGAGCTTCCGTGGCTCAATGGTTAGCGCGTTCGGCTGTTAACCAATAGGTTGGTGGTTCGAGCCTACACGGGAGCGGTGTTGTGGGATCTCAAATGTAACGTAGAAAGCCAAAGTTTTTCCACAATACCTGACGACCATTTAATTTTTGGGCTTCCGTGGCGCAATGGTTAGCGCGTTCGGCTGTTAACCAATAGGTTGGTGGTTCGAGCCCCTCCGGGAGCGGTGTTGTGAGGTCTCAGATGTGACGTAAAAGTCAAGGTTTTTACACAATACCTGACGAGCATTTAACCTTTGGGCTTCCGTGGCGCAATGGTTAGCGCGTTCGGCTGTTAACCAATAGGTTGGTGGTTCGAGCCCACCCGGGAGCGGTGTTGTGGGATCTCAAATGTAACGTAGAAAGCCAAAGTTTTTCCACAATACCTGACGACCATTTAATTTTTGGGCTTCCGTGGCGCAATGGTTAGCGCGTTCGGCTGTTAACCGAAAGGTTGGTGGTTCAAGCTCACCCGGGAGCGGTGTTGTGAGGCCTCAGATGTGACGTAAAAAGTCAAGGTTTTTACACAATACCTGACGAGCATTTAATTTTTGGGCATCCGTGGCGCAATGGTTAGCGCGTTCAGCTGTTAACCAATAGGTTGGTGGTTCGAGCCCACCCGGGAGCGGTGTTGTGGGATCTCAAATGTAACGTAAAAAGTCAAAACTTTTCCACAATACATGACAACCATTTAATTTCTGAGCTTCCGTGGCTCCATGGTTAGCGCGTTCGGCTGTTAGCCAATAGGTTGGTGGATCGAGCCCACCCGGGAGCGGTGTTGTGGGATCTCAAATGTAACGTAGAAAGCCAAAGTTTTTCCACAATACCTGACGACCATTTAATTTTTGGGCTTCCGTGGCGCAATGGTTAGCGCGTTCGGCTGTTAACCAATAGGTTGGTGGTTCGAGCCCATCCGGGAGCGGTGTTGTGAGGTCTCAGATGTGACGTAAAAAGTCAAGGTTTTTACACAATACCTGACGAGCATTTAACTTTTGGGCTTCAGTGGCGCAATGGTTAGCGCGTTCGGCTGTTAACCAATAGGTTGGTGGTTCGAGCCCCTCCGAGAGCGGTGTTGTGAGGTCTCAGATGTGACGTAAAAGTCAAGGTTTTTACACGATACCTGACGAGCCTTTAACTTTTGGGCTTCCGTGGCGCAATGGTTAGCGCGTTCGGCTGTTAACCAATAGGTTGGTGGTTCGAGCCCATCCAAGAGCGGTGATGTGAGGTCTCAGATGTGACGTAAAAAGTCAAGGTTTTTACACAATACCTGACGAGCATTTAAATTTTGGGCTTCCGTGGCACAATGGTTAGCGCGTTCAGCTGTTAACCAATAGGTTGGTGGTTCGAGCCCACCCGGGAGCGGTGTTGTGAGGTCTCAGATGTGACGTAAAAAGTCAAGGTTTTCACACAATACCTGACGAGCATTTAATTTTTGGGCTTCCGTGGCGCAATGGTTAGCGCGTTCAGCTGTTAATCGAAAGGTTGGTGGTTCGAGCCCACCCGGGAGAGGTGTTGTGGGGTCTCAAATGTAACGTAGAAAGCCAAAGTTTTTCCACAATACCTGACAACCATTTAATTTCTGAGCTTCCGTGGCTCAATGGTTAGCGCGTTCGGCTGTTAACCAATAGGTTGGTGGTTCGAGCCCACCCGGGAGCGGTGTTGTGGGATCTCAAATGTAACGTAGAAAGGCAAAGTTTTTCCACAATACCTGACGACCATTTAATTTTTGGGCTTCCGTGGCGCAATGGTTAGCGCGTTCGGCTGTTAACCGAAAGGTTGGTGGTTCAAGCCCACCCGGGAGTGGTGTTGAGAGGTCTCCGATGTGACGTAAATAGTCAAGGTTTTTACACAATACCTGACGAGCATTTAATTTTTGGGCTTCTGTGGCGCAATGGTTAGCGCGTTCAGCTGTTAACCAATAGGTTGGTGGTTCGAGCCCACCTGGGAGCGGTGTTGTGGGATCTCAAATGTAACGTAAAATTTCAAAACTTTTCCACAATACGTGACAACCATTTAATTTCTGAGCTTCCGTGGCTCAATGGTTAGCGCGTTCGGCTGTTAGCCAATAGGTTGGTGGTTCGAGCCCACCCGGGAGCGGTGTTGTGGGATCTCAAATGTGACGTAGATAGCCAAAGTTTTTGCACAATACCTGACGACCATTTAATTTTTGGGCTTCCGTGGCGCAATGGATAGCACGTTTGGCTGTTAACCAATAAGTTGGTGGTTCGAGCCCACCCGGGAGAGGTGTTGTGGGGTCTCAAATGTAACGTAAAAAGTCAAAACTTTTCCACAATACATGACAACCATTTAATTTCTGAGCTTCCGTGGTGCAATGGTTAGCGCGTTCAGCTGTTAATCGAAAGGTTGGTAGTTCGAGCCCACCCGGGAGAGGTGTTGTGGGGTCTCAAATGTAACGAAGAAAGCCAATTTTTTTCCACAATACCTGACAACCATTTAATTTCTGAGCTTCCGTGGCTCAATGGTTAGCGCGTTCGGCTGTTAACCAATAGGTTGGTGGTTCGAGCCCACCCGGGAGCGGTGTTGTGGGATCTCAAATGTAACGTAGAAAGCCAAAGTTTTTCCACAATACCTGACGACCATTTAATTTTTGGGCTTCCGTGGCGCAATGGTTAGCGCGTTCGGCTGTTAACCAATAGGTTGGTGGTTCGAGCCCCTCCGGGAGCGGTGTTGTGAGGTCTCAGATGTGACGTAAAAGTCAAGGTTTTTACACAATACCTGACGAGCATTTAACTTTTGGGCTTCCGTGGCGCAATGGTTAGCGCGTTCGGCTGTTAACCAATAGGTTGGTGGTTCGAACCCATCCGGGAGCGGTGTTGTGAGGTCTCAGATGTGACGTAAAAAGTCAAGGTTTTTACACAATACCTGACGAGCATTTAATTTTTGGGCATCCGTGGCGCAATGGTTAGCGCGTTCAGCTGTTAACCAATAGGTTGGTGGTTCGAGCCCACCCGGGAGCGGTGTTGTGGGATCTCAAATGTAACGTAAAAAGTCAAAACTTTTCCACAATACATGACAACTATTTAATTTCTGAGCTTCCGTGGCTCAATGGTTAGCGCGTTCGGCTGTTAGCCAATAGGTTGGTGGATCGAGCCCACCCGGGAGCGATGTTGTGGGATCTCAAATGTAACGTAGAAAGCCAAAGATTTTCCACAATACCTGACGACCATTTAATTTTTGGGCTTCCGTGGCGCAATGGTTAGCGCGTTCGGCTGTTAACCAACAGGTTGGTGGTTCGAGCCCATCCGGGAGCGGTGTTGTGAGGTCTCAGATGTGACGTAAAAAGTCAAGGTTTTTACACAATACCTGACGAGCATTTAACTTTTGGGCTTCCGTGGTGCAATGGTTAGCGCGTTCGGCTGTTAACCAAAAGGTTGGTGGTTCGAGCCCATCCGGGAGCGGTGTTGTGAGGTCTCAGATGTGACGTAAAAAGTCAAGGATTTTACACAATACCTGACGAGCATTTAGTTTTTGGGCTTCCGTGGCGCAAGGGTTAGCGCGTTCAGCTGTTAACCAATAGGTTGGTGTTTCGAGCCCACGCGGGAGCGGTGTTGTGGAATCTCAAATGTAACGTAGATAGCCAAAGTTTTTGCACAATACCTGACGACCATTTAATTTTCCGGCTTCCGTGGCGCAATGGTTAGCGCGTTCGGCTGTTAACCAATAGGTTGGTGGTTCGAGCCCCTCCGGGAGCGGTGCTGTGAGGTCTCAGATGTGACGTAAAATTCAAGGTTTTTACACAATACTTGACGAGCATTTAACTTTTGGGCTTCCGTGGTGCAATGGTTAGCGCGTTCGGCTGTTAACCAATAGGTTGGTGGTTCGAGCCCATCCAAGAGCGGTGATGTGAGGTCTCAGATGTGACGTAAAAAATCAAGGTTTTTACACAATACCTGACGAGCATTTAAATTTTGGGCTTCCGTGGCACAATGGTTAGCGCGTTCAGCTGTTAACCAATAGGTTGGTGGTTCGAGCCCACCCGGGAGCGGTGTTGTGAGGTCTCAGATGTGACGTAAAAATTCAAAACTTTTCCATAATACGTGACAACCATTTAATTTCTGAGCTTCCGTGGCTCAATGGTTAGCGCGTTCGGCTGTTAGCCAATAGGTTGGTGGTTCAAGCCCACCCGGGAGCGGTGTTGTGGGATCTCAAATGTAACGTAGAAAGCCAAAGTTTTTCCACAATACCTGACAACCATTTAATTTCTGAGCTTCCGTGGCTCAATGGTTAGCGCGTTCGGCTGTTAACCAATAGGTTGGTGGTTCGAGCCCACCCGGGAGCGGTGTTGTGGGATCTCAAATGTAACGTAGAAAGCCAAAGTTTTTCCACAATACCTGACGACCATTTAATTTTTGGGCTTCCGTGGCGCAATGGTTAGCGCGTTCGGCTGTTAACCGAAAGGTTGGTGGTTCAAGCCCACCCGGGAGTGGTGTTGAGAGGTCTCGGATGTGACGTAAAAAGTCAAGGTTTTTACACAATACCTGACGAGCATTTAACTTTTGGGCTTCCGTGGCGCAATGGTTAGCGCGTTCGGCTGTTAACCAATAGGTTGGTGGTTCGAGCCCATCCGGGAGCGGTGTTGTGAGGTCTCAGATGTGACGTAAAAAGTCAAGGATTTTACACAATACCTGACGAGCATTTAGTTTTTGGGCTTCTGTGACGCAATGGTTAGCGCGTTCGGCTGTTAACCAATAGGTTGGTGGTTCGAGCCCATCCAAGAGCGGTGATGTGAGGTCTCAGATGTGACGTAAAAAGTCAAGGTTTTTACACAATACCTGACGAGCATTTAAATTTTGGGCTTCCGTGGCACAATGGTTAGCGCGTTGAGCTGTTAACCAATAGGTTGGTGGTTCGAGCCCACCCGGGAGCGGTGTTGTGAGGTCTCAGATGTGACGTAAAAATTCAAAACTTTTCCACAATACGTGACAACCATTTAATTTCTGAGCTTCCGTGGCTCAATGGTTAGCGCGTTCGGCTGTTAGCCAATAGGTTGGTGGTTCAAGCTCACCCGGGAGTGGTGTTGAGAGGTCTCAGATGTGACGTAAAAAGTCAAGGTTTTTACACAATACCTGACGAGCATTTAATTTTTGGGCTTCTGTGCCGCAATGGTTAGCGCGTTCAGCTGTTAACCAATAGGTTGGTGGTTCGAGCCCACCCGGGAGCGGTGTTGTGGGATCTCAAATGTAACGTAAAAATTCAAAACTTTTCACAATACGTGACAACCATTTAATTTCTGAGCTTCCGTGGCTCAATGGTTAGCGCGTTCGGCTGTAAGCCAATAGGTTGGTGGTTCGAGCCCACCCGGGAGCGGAGTTGTGGGATCTCAAATGTAACGTTGAAGGCCAAAGTTTTTCCACAATACCTGACGACCATTTAATTTTTGGGCTTCCGTGGCGCAATGGTTAGCACGTTTGGCTGTTAACCAATAGGTTGGTGGTTCGAGCCCATACGGGAGCGGTGTTGTGAGGTCTCAGATGTGACGTAAAAAGTCAAGGTTTTTACACAATACCTGACGAGCATTTAATTTCTGAGCTTCCGTGGCTCAATGGTTAGCGCGTTCGGCTGTTAGCCAATAGGTTGATGGATCGAGCCCACCCGGGAGCGATGTTGTGGGATCTCAAATGTAACGTAGAAAGCCAAAGTTTTTCCACAATACCTGACGACCATTTAATTTTTGGGCTTCCGTGGCGCAATGGTTAGCGCGTTCGGCTGTTAACCAACAGGTTGGTGGTTCGAGCCCATCCGGGAGCGGTGTTGTGAGGTCTCAGATGTGACGTAAAAAGTCAAGGTTTTTACACAATACCTGACGAGCATTTAACTTTTGGGCTTCCGTGGTGCAATGGTTAGCGCGTTCGGCTGTTAACCAAAAGGTTGGTGGTTCGAGCCCATCCGGGAGCGGTGTTGTGAGGTCTCAGATGTGACGTAAAAAGTCAAGGATTTTACACAATACCTGACGAGCATTTAGTTTTTGGGCTTCCGTGGCGCAAGGGTTAGCGCGTTCAGCTGTTAACCAATAGGTTGGTGTTTCGAGCCCACGCGGGAGCGGTGTTGTGGAATCTCAAATGTAACGTAGATAGCCAAAGTTTTTGCACAATACCTGACGACCATTTAATTTTCGGGCTTCCGTGGCGCAATGGTTAGCGCGTTCGGCTGTTAACCAATAGGTTGGTGGTTCGAGCCCCTCCGGGAGCGGTGCTGTGAGGTCTCAGATGTGACGTAAAATTCAAGGTTTTTACACAATACTTGACGAGCATTTAACTTTTGGGCTTCCGTGGTGCAATGGTTAGCGCGTTCGGCTGTTAACCAATAGGTTGGTGGTTCGAGCCCATCCAAGAGCGGTGATGTGAGGTCTCAGATGTGACGTAAAAAATCAGGGTTTTTACACAATACCTGACGAGCATTTAAATTTTGGGCTTCCGTGGCACAATGGTTAGCGCGTTCAGCTGTTAACCAATAGGTTGGTGGTTCGAGCCCACCCGGGAGCGGTGTTGTGAGGTCTCAGATGTGACGTAAAAATTCAAAACTTTTCCACAATACGTGACAACCATTTAATTTCTGAGCTTCCGTGGCTCAATGGTTAGCGCGTTCGGCTGTTAGCCAATAGGTTGGTGGTTCAAGCCCACCCGGGAGCGGTGTTGTGGGATCTCAAATGTAACGTAGAAAGCCAAAGTTTTTCCACAATACCTGACGACCATTTAATTTTTGGGCTTCCGTGGCGCAATTGTTAGCGCGTTCAGCTGTTAAATGAAAGGCTGGTGGTTCGAGCCCACCCGGGAGAGGTGTTGTGGGGTCTCAAATGTAACGTAGAAAGCCAAAGTTTTTCCACAATACCTGACAACCATTTAATTTCTGAGCTTCCGTGGCTCAATGGTTAGCGCGTTCGGCTGTTAACCAATAGGTTGGTGGTTCGAGCCCACCCGGGAGCGGTGTTGTGGGATCTCAAATGTAACGTAGAAAGCCAAAGTTTTTCCACAATACCTGACGACCATTTAATTTTTGGGCTTCCGTGGCGCAATGGTTAGCACGTTTGGCTGTTAACCAATAGGTTGGTGGTTCGAGCCCATCCGGGAGCGGTGTTGTGAGGTCTCAGATGTGACGTAAAAAGTCAAGGTTTTTACACAATACCTGACGAGCATTTAATTTTTGGGCTTCCGTGGCGCAATGGTTAGTGCGTTCAGCTGTTAATCGAAAGGTTGGTGGTTCGAGCCCACCCGGGAGAGGTGTTGTTGGGGTCTCAAATTTAACGTAGAAAGCCAAAGTTTTTCCACATTACCTGACAACCATTTAATTTCTGAGCTTCCGTGGCGCAATGGTTAGCGCGTTCAGCTGTTAATCGAAAGGTTGGTGGTTCGAGCCCACCCGGGAGAGGTGTTGTGGGGTCTCAAATGTAACGTAGAAAGCCAAAGTTTTTCCACAATACCTGACAACCAATTAATTTCTGAGCTTCCGTGGTTCAATGGTTAGCACGTTCGGCTGTTAACCAATAGGTTGGTGGTTCGAGCCCACCCGGGAACGGTGTTGTGGGATCTCAAATGTAACGTAGAAAGCCAAAGTTTTTCCACAATACCTGACGACCATTTAATTTTTGGGCTTCCCTGGCGCAATGGTTAGCGCGTTCGGCTGTTAACCAATAGGTTGGTGGTTCGAGCCCCTCCGGGAGCGGTGTTGTGAGGTATCAGATGTGACGTAAAAGTCAAGGTTTTTACATTATACCTGACGAGCATTTAATTTTTGGGCTTCCGTGGCGCAATGGTTAGCACGTTTGGCTGTTAACCAATAAGTTGGTGGTTCGAGCCCATCCGGGAGCGGTGTTGTGAGGTCTCAGATGTGACGTAAAAAGTCAAGGTTTTTACACAATACCTGACGAGCATTTAATTTTTGGGATTCCGTGGCGCACTGGTTAGCGCGTTCAGCTGTTAATCGAAAGGTTGGTGGTTCGAGCCCACCCGGGAGAGGTGTTGTTGGGGTCTCAAATGTAACGTAGAAAGCCAAAGTTTTTCCACAATACCTGACAACCATTTAATTTCTGAGCTTCCGTGGCTCAATGGTTAGCGCGTTCGGCTGTTAACCAATAGGTTGGTGGTTCGAGCCCATCCGGGAGCGGTGTTGTGAGGTCTCAGATGTGACGTAAAAAGTCAAGGTTTTTACACAATACCTGACGAGCATTTAACTTTTGGGCTTCCGTGGCGCAATGGTTAGCGCGTTCGGCTGTTAACCAATAGGTTGGTGGTTGGAGCCCATCCGGGAGCGGTGTTGTGAGGTCTCAGATGTGACGTAAAAAGTCAAGGTTTTTACACAATACCTGACGAGCATTTAATATTTGGGCTTCCGTGGCGCAATGGTTAGCGCGTTCAGCTGTTAATCGAAAGGTTGGTGGTTCGAGCCCACCCGGGAGAGGTGTTGTGGGGTCTCAAATGTAACGTAGAAAGCCAAAGTTTTTCCACAATACCTGACAACCATTTAATTTCTGAGCTTCCGTGGATCAATGGTTAGCGCGTTCGGCTGTTAACCAATAGGTTGGTGGTTCGAGCCTACACGGGAGCGGTGTTGTGGGATCTCAAATGTAACGTAGAAAGCCAAAGTTTTTCCACAATACCTGACGACCATTTAATTTTTGGGCTTCCGTGGCGCAATGGTTAGCACGTTTGGCTGTTAACCAATAAGTTGGTGGTTCGAGCCCACCCGGGAGAGGTGTTGTGGGGTCTCAAATGTAACGTAAAAAGTCAAAACTTTTCCACAATACATGACAACCATTTAATTTCTGAGCTTCCGTGGTGCAATGGTTAGCGCGTTCAGCTGTTAATCGAAAGGTTGGTAGTTCGAGCCCACCCGGGAGAGGTGTTGTGGGGTCTCAAATGTAACGAAGAAAGCCAATTTTTTTCCACAATACCTGACAACCATTTAATTTCTGAGCTTCCGTGGCTCAATGGTTAGC
Source organism: Phalangium opilio (assembly GCF_054372755.1). Lineage (NCBI taxonomy): Eukaryota > Metazoa > Arthropoda > Arachnida > Opiliones > Phalangiidae > Phalangium > Phalangium opilio. Next base: position 4,008,222 of record NW_028324173.1, read on the forward strand.
GCGTTCGGCTGTTAACCAATAGGTTGGTGGTTCGAGCCCACCCGGGAGCGGTGTTGTGGGATCTCAAATGTAACGTAGAAAGCCAAAGTTTTTCCACAATACCTGACGACCATTTAATTTTTGGGCTTCCGTGGCGCAATGGTTAGCGCGTTCGGCTGTTAACCAATAGGTTGGTGGTTCGAGCCCCTCCGGGAGCGGTGTTGTGAGGTCTCAGATGTGACGTAAAAGTCAAGGTTTTTACACAATACCTGACGAGCATTTAACTTTTGGGCTTCCGTGGCGCAATGGTTAGCGCGTTCGGCTGTTAACCAATAGGTTGGTGGTTCGAACCCATCCGGGAGCGGTGTTGTGAGGTCTCAGATGTGACGTAAAAAGTCAAGGTTTTTACACAATACCTGACGAGCATTTAATTTTTGGGCATCCGTGGCGCAATGGTTAGCGCGTTCAGCTGTTAACCAATAGGTTGGTGGTTCGAGCCCACCCGGGAGCGGTGTTGTGGGATCTCAAATGTAACGTAAAAAGTCAAAACTTTTCCACAATACATGACAACTATTTAATTTCTGAGCTTCCGTGGCTCAATGGTTAGCGCGTTCGGCTGTTAGCCAATAGGTTGGTGGATCGAGCCCACCCGGGAGCGATGTTGTGGGATCTCAAATGTAACGTAGAAAGCCAAAGTTTTTCCACAATACCTGACGACCATTTAATTTTTGGGCTTCCGTGGCGCAATGGTTAGCGCGTTCGGCTGTTAACCAACAGGTTGGTGGTTCGAGCCCATCCGGGAGCGGTGTTGTGAGGTCTCAGATGTGACGTAAAAAGTCAAGGTTTTTACACAATACCTGACGAGCATTTAACTTTTGGGCTTCCGTGGTGCAATGGTTAGCGCGTTCGGCTGTTAACCAAAAGGTTGGTGGTTCGAGCCCATCCGGGAGCGGTGTTGTGAGGTCTCAGATGTGACGTAAAAAGTCAAGGATTTTACACAATACCTGACGAGCATTTAGTTTTTGGGCTTCCGTGGCGCAAGGGTTAGCGCGTTCAGCTGTTAACCAATAGGTTGGTGTTTCGAGCCCACGCGGGAGCGGTGTTGTGGAATCTCAAATGTAACGTAGATAGCCAAAGTTTTTGCACAATACCTGACGACCATTTAATTTTCCGGCTTCCGTGGCGCAATGGTTAGCGCGTTCGGCTGTTAACCAATAGGTTGGTGGTTCGAGCCCCTCCGGGAGCGGTGCTGTGAGGTCTCAGATGTGACGTAAAATTCAAGGTTTTTACACAATACTTGACGAGCATTTAACTTTTGGGCTTCCGTGGTGCAATGGTTAGCGCGTTCGGCTGTTAACCAATAGGTTGGTGGTTCGAGCCCATCCAAGAGCGGTGATGTGAGGTCTCAGATGTGACGTAAAAAATCAAGGTTTTTACACAATACCTGACGAGCATTTAAATTTTGGGCTTCCGTGGCACAATGGTTAGCGCGTTCAGCTGTTAACCAATAGGTTGGTGGTTCGAGCCCACCCGGGAGCGGTGTTGTGAGGTCTCAGATGTGACGTAAAAATTCAAAACTTTTCCATAATACGTGACAACCATTTAATTTCTGAGCTTCCGTGGCTCAATGGTTAGCGCGTTCGGCTGTTAGCCAATAGGTTGGTGGTTCAAGCCCACCCGGGAGCGGTGTTGTGGGATCTCAAATGTAACGTAGAAAGCCAAAGTTTTTCCACAATACCTGACAACCATTTAATTTCTGAGCTTCCGTGGCTCAATGGTTAGCGCGTTCGGCTGTTAACCAATAGGTTGGTGGTTCGAGCCCACCCGGGAGCGGTGTTGTGGGATCTCAAATGTAACGTAGAAAGCCAAAGTTTTTCCACAATACCTGACGACCATTTAATTTTTGGGCTTCCGTGGCGCAATGGTTAGCGCGTTCGGCTGTTAACCGAAAGGTTGGTGGTTCAAGCCCACCCGGGAGTGGTGTTGAGAGGTCTCGGATGTGACGTAAAAAGTCAAGGTTTTTACACAATACCTGACGAGCATTTAACTTTTGGGCTTCCGTGGCGCAATGGTTAGCGCGTTCGGCTGTTAACCAATAGGTTGGTGGTTCGAGCCCATCCGGGAGCGGTGTTGTGAGGTCTCAGATGTGACGTAAAAAGTCAAGGATTTTACACAATACCTGACGAGCATTTAGTTTTTGGGCTTCTGTGACGCAATGGTTAGCGCGTTCGGCTGTTAACCAATAGGTTGGTGGTTCGAGCCCATCCAAGAGCGGTGATGTGAGGTCTCAGATGTGACGTAAAAAGTCAAGGTTTTTACACAATACCTGACGAGCATTTAAATTTTGGGCTTCCGTGGCACAATGGTTAGCGCGTTCAGCTGTTAACCAATAGGTTGGTGGTTCGAGCCCACCCGGGAGCGGTGTTGTGAGGTCTCAGATGTGACGTAAAAATTCAAAACTTTTCCACAATACGTGACAACCATTTAATTTCTGAGCTTCCGTGGCTCAATGGTTAGCGCGTTCGGCTGTTAGCCAATAGGTTGGTGGTTCAAGCTCACCCGGGAGTGGTGTTGAGAGGTCTCAGATGTGACGTAAAAAGTCAAGGTTTTTACACAATACCTGACGAGCATTTAATTTTTGGGCTTCTGTGCCGCAATGGTTAGCGCGTTCAGCTGTTAACCAATAGGTTAATGGTTCGAGCCCACCCGGGAGCGGTGTTGTGGGATCTCAAATGTAACGTAAAAATTCAAAACTTTTCCACAATACGTGACAACCATTTAATTTCTGAGCTTCCGTGGCTCAATGGTTAGCGCGTTCGGCTGTAAGCCAATAGGTTGGTGGTTCGAGCCCACCCGGGAGCGGAGTTGTGGGATCTCAAATGTAACGTTGAAGGCCAAAGTTTTTCCACAATACCTGACGACCATTTAATTTTTGGGCTTCCGTGGCGCAATGGTTAGCACGTTTGGCTGTTAACCAATAGGTTGGTGGTTCGAGCCCATCCGGGAGCGGTGTTGTGAGGTCTCAGATGTGACGTAAAAAGTCAAGGTTTTTACACAATACCTGACGAGCATTTAATTTCTGAGCTTCCGTGGCTCAATGGTTAGCGCGTTCGGCTGTTAGCCAATAGGTTGATGGATCGAGCCCACCCGGGAGCGATGTTGTGGGATCTCAAATGTAACGTAGAAAGCCAAAGTTTTTCCACAATACCTGACGACCATTTAATTTTTGGGCTTCCGTGGCGCAATGGTTAGCGCGTTCGGCTGTTAACCAACAGGTTGGTGGTTCGAGCCCATCCGGGAGCGGTGTTGTGAGGTCTCAGATGTGACGTAAAAAGTCAAGGTTTTTACACAATACCTGACGAGCATTTAACTTTTGGGCTTCCGTGGTGCAATGGTTAGCGCGTTCGGCTGTTAACCAAAAGGTTGGTGGTTCGAGCCCATCCGGGAGCGGTGTTGTGAGGTCTCAGATGTGACGTAAAAAGTCAAGGATTTTACACAATACCTGACGAGCATTTAGTTTTTGGGCTTCCGTGGCGCAAGGGTTAGCGCGTTCAGCTGTTAACCAATAGGTTGGTGTTTCGAGCCCACGCGGGAGCGGTGTTGTGGAATCTCAAATGTAACGTAGATAGCCAAAGTTTTTGCACAATACCTGACGACCATTTAATTTTCGGGCTTCCGTGGCGCAATGGTTAGCGCGTTCGGCTGTTAACCAATAGGTTGGTGGTTCGAGCCCCTCCGGGAGCGGTGCTGTGAGGTCTCAGATGTGACGTAAAATTCAAGGTTTTTACACAATACTTGACGAGCATTTAACTTTTGGGCTTCCGTGGTGCAATGGTTAGCGCGTTCGGCTGTTAACCAATAGGTTGGTGGTTCGAGCCCATCCAAGAGCGGTGATGTGAGGTCTCAGATGTGACGTAAAAAATCAGGGTTTTTACACAATACCTGACGAGCATTTAAATTTTGGGCTTCCGTGGCACAATGGTTAGCGCGTTCAGCTGTTAACCAATAGGTTGGTGGTTCGAGCCCACCCGGGAGCGGTGTTGTGAGGTCTCAGATGTGACGTAAAAATTCAAAACTTTTCCACAATACGTGACAACCATTTAATTTCTGAGCTTCCGTGGCTCAATGGTTAGCGCGTTCGGCTGTTAGCCAATAGGTTGGTGGTTCAAGCCCACCCGGGAGCGGTGTTGTGGGATCTCAAATGTAACGTAGAAAGCCAAAGTTTTTCCACAATACCTGACGACCATTTAATTTTTGGGCTTCCGTGGCGCAATTGTTAGCGCGTTCAGCTGTTAAATGAAAGGCTGGTGGTTCGAGCCCACCCGGGAGAGGTGTTGTGGGGTCTCAAATGTAACGTAGAAAGCCAAAGTTTTTCCACAATACCTGACAACCATTTAATTTCTGAGCTTCCGTGGCTCAATGGTTAGCGCGTTCGGCTGTTAACCAATAGGTTGGTGGTTCGAGCCCACCCGGGAGCGGTGTTGTGGGATCTCAAATGTAACGTAGAAAGCCAAAGTTTTTCCACAATACCTGACGACCATTTAATTTTTGGGCTTCCGTGGCGCAATGGTTAGCACGTTTGGCTGTTAACCAATAGGTTGGTGGTTCGAGCCCATCCGGGAGCGGTGTTGTGAGGTCTCAGATGTGACGTAAAAAGTCAAGGTTTTTACACAATACCTGACGAGCATTTAATTTTTGGGCTTCCGTGGCGCAATGGTTAGTGCGTTCAGCTGTTAATCGAAAGGTTGGTGGTTCGAGCCCACCCGGGAGAGGTGTTGTTGGGGTCTCAAATTTAACGTAGAAAGCCAAAGTTTTTCCACATTACCTGACAACCATTTAATTTCTGAGCTTCCGTGGCGCAATGGTTAGCGCGTTCAGCTGTTAATCGAAAGGTTGGTGGTTCGAGCCCACCCGGGAGAGGTGTTGTGGGGTCTCAAATGTAACGTAGAAAGCCAAAGTTTTTCCACAATACCTGACAACCAATTAATTTCTGAGCTTCCGTGGTTCAATGGTTAGCACGTTCGGCTGTTAACCAATAGGTTGGTGGTTCGAGCCCACCCGGGAACGGTGTTGTGGGATCTCAAATGTAACGTAGAAAGCCAAAGTTTTTCCACAATACCTGACGACCATTTAATTTTTGGGCTTCCCTGGCGCAATGGTTAGCGCGTTCGGCTGTTAACCAATAGGTTGGTGGTTCAAGCCCACCCGGGAGCGGTGTTGTGAGGTCTCAGATGTGACGTAAAAAGTCAAGGTTTTTACACAATACCTGACGACCATTTAATTTTTGGGCTTCCCTGGCGCAATGGTTAGCGCGTTCGGCTGTTAACCAATAGGTTGGTGGTTCGAGCCCCTCCGGGAGCGGTGTTGTGAGGTATCAGATGTGACGTAAAAGTCAAGGTTTTTACATTATACCTGACGAGCATTTAATTTTTGGGCTTCCGTGGCGCAATGGTTAGCACGTTTGGCTGTTAACCAATAAGTTGGTGGTTCGAGCCTATCCGGGAGCGGTGTTGTGAGGTCTCAGATGTGACGTAAAAAGTCAAGGTTTTTACACAATACCTGACGAGCATTTAATTTTTGGGCTTCCGTGGCGCAATGGTTAGCGCGTTCAGCTGTTAATCGAAAGGTTGGTGGTTCGAGCCCACCCGGGAGAGGTGTTGTGGGGTCTCAAATGTAACGTAGAAAGCCAAAGTTTTTCCACAATACCTGACAACCATTTAATTTCTGAGCTTCCGTGGTTCAATGGTTAGCACGTTCGGCTGTTAACCAATAGGTTGGTGGTTCGAGCCCACCCGGGAACGGTGTTGTGGGATCTCAAATGTAACGTAGAAAGCCAAAGTTTTTCCACAATACCTGACGACCATTTAATTTTTGGGCTTCCCTGGCGCAATGGTTAGCAAGTTCGGCTGTTAACCAATAGGTTGGTGGTTCGAGCCCCTCCGGGAGCGGTGTTGTGAGGTATCAGATGTGACGTAAAAGTCAAGGTTTTTACATTATACCTGACGAGCATTTAATTTTTGGGCTTCCGTGGCGCAATGGTTAGCACGTTTGGCTGTTAACCAATAAGTTGGTGGTTCGAGCCCATCCGGGAGCGGTGTTGTGAGGTCTCAGATGTGACGTAAAAAGTCAAGGTTTTTACACAATACCTGACGAGCATTTAATTTTTGGGATTCCGTGGCGCACTGGTTAGCGCGTTCAGCTGTTAATCGAAAGGTTGGTGGTTCGAGCCCACCCGGGAGAGGTGTTGTTGGGGTCTCAAATGTAACGTAGAAAGCCAAAGTTTTTCCACAATACCTGACAACCATTTAATTTCTGAGCTTCCGTGGCTCAATGGTTAGCGCGTTCGGCTGTTAACCAATAGGTTGGTGGTTCGAGCCCATCCGGGAGCGGTGTTGTGAGGTCTCAGATGTGACGTAAAAAGTCAAGATTTTTACACAATACCTGACGAGCATTTAACTTTTGGGCTTCCGTGGCGCAATGGTTAGCGCGTTCGGCTGTTAACCAATAGGTTGGTGGTTGGAGCCCATCCGGGAGCGGTGTTGTGAGGTCTCAGATGTGACGTAAAAAGTCAAGGTTTTTACACAATACCTGACGAGCATTTAATATTTGGGCTTCCGTGGCGCAATGGTTAGCGCGTTCAGCTGTTAATCGAAAGGTTGGTGGTTCGAGCCCACCCGGGAGAGGTGTTGTGGGGTCTCAAATGTAACGTAGAAAGCCAAAGTTTTTCCACAATACCTGACAACCATTTAATTTCTGAGCTTCCGTGGATCAATGGTTAGCGCGTTCGGCTGTTAACCAATAGGTTGGTGGTTCGAGCCTACACGGGAGCGGTGTTGTGGGATCTCAAATGTAACGTAGAAAGCCAAAGTTTTTCCACAATACCTGACGACCATTTAATTTTTGGGCTTCCGTGGCGCAATGGTTAGCGCGTTCGGCTGTTAACCAATAGGTTGGTGGTTCAAGCCCACCCGGGAGCGGTGTTGTGAGGTCTCAGATGTGACGTAAAAAGTCAAGGTTTTTACACAATACCTGACGACCATTTAATTTTTGGGCTTCCCTGGCGCAATGGTTAGCGCGTTCGGCTGTTAACCAATAGGTTGGTGGTTCGAGCCCCTCCGGGAGCGGTGTTGTGAGGTATCAGATGTGACGTAAAAGTCAAGGTTTTTACATTATACCTGACGAGCATTTAATTTTTGGGCTTCCGTGGCGCAATGGTTAGCACGTTTGGCTGTTAACCAATAAGTTGGTGGTTCGAGCCTATCCGGGAGCGGTGTTGTGAGGTCTCAGATGTGACGTAAAAAGTCAAGGTTTTTACACAATACCTGACGAGCATTTAACATTTGGGCTTCCGTGCCGCAATGGTTAGCGCGTTCGGCTGTTAACAAATAGGTTGGTGGTTCGAGCCCATCCGGGAGCGGTGTTGTGAGGTCTCAGATGTGACGTAAAAAGTCAAGGTTTTTACACAATACCTGACGAGCATTTAACTTTTGGGCTTCCGTGGCGCAATGGTTAGCGCGTTCGGCTGTTAACCAATAGGTTGGTGGTTGGAGCCCATCCGGGAGCGGTGTTGTGAGGTCTCAGATGTGACGTAAAAAGTCAATGTTTTTACACAATACCTGACGAGCATTTAATTTTTGGGCTTCCGTGGCGCAATGGTTAGCGCGTTCAGCTGTTAACCAATAGGTTGGTGGTTCGAGCCCACCCGGGAGCGGTGTTGTGGGATCTCAAATGTAACGTAGAAAGCCAAAGTTTTTCCACAATACCTGACGACCATTTAATTTTTGGGCTTCCGTGGCGCAATGGTTAGCACGTTTGGCTGTTAACCAATAGGTTGGTGGTTCGAGCCCATCCGGGAGCGGTGTTGTGAGGTCTCAGATGTGACGTAAAAAGTCAAGGTTTTTACACAATACCTGACGAGCATTTAACTTTTGGGCTTCCGTGGCGCAATGGTTAGCGCGTTCGGCTGTTAACCAATAGGTTGGTGGTTGGAGCCCATCCGGGAGCGGTGTTGTGAGGTCTCAGATGTGACGTAAAAAGTCAATGTTTTTACACAATACCTGACGAGCATTTAATTTTTGGGCTTCCGTGGCGCAATGGTTAGCGCGTTCAGCTGTTAACCAATAGGTTGGTGGTTCGAGCCCACCCGGGAGCGGTGTTGTGGGATCTCAAATGTAACGTAGAAAGCCAAAGTTTTTCCACAATACCTGACGACCATTTAATTTTTGGGCTTCCGTGGCGCAATGGTTAGCACGTTTGGCTGTTAACCAATAGGTTGGTGGTTCGAGCCCATCCGGGAGCGGTGTTGTGAGGTCTCAGATGTGACGTAAAAAGTCAATGTTTTTACACAATACCTGACGAGCATTTAATTTTTGGGCTTCCGTGGCGCAATGGTTAGCGCGTTCAGCTGTTAACCAATAGGTTGGTGGTTCGAGCCCACCCGGGAGCGGTGTTGTGGGATCTCAAATGTAACGTAGAAAGCCAAAGTTTTTCCACAATACCTGACGACCATTTAATTTTTGGGCTTCCGTGGCGCAATGGTTAGCACGTTTGGCTGTTAACCAATAGGTTGGTGGTTCGAGCCCATCCGGGAGCGGTGTTGTGAGGTCTCAGATGTGACGTAAAAAGTCAAGGTTTTTACACAATACCTGACGAGCATTTAACTTTTGGGCTTCCGTGGCGCAATGGTTAGCGCGTTCGGCTGTTAACCAATAGGTTGGTGGTTGGAGCCCATCTTGGAGCGGTGTTGTGAGGTCTCAGATGTGACGTAAAAAGTCAAGGTTTATACACAATACCTGACGAGCATTTAACATTTGGGCTTCCGTGCCGCAATAGTTAGCGCGTTCGGCTGTTAACAAATAGGTTGGTGGTTCGAGCCCATCCGGGAGCGGTGTTGTGAGGTCTCAGATGTGACGTAAAAAGTCAAGGTTTTTACACAATACCTGACGAGCATTTAACTTTTGGGCTTCCGTGGCGCAATGGTTAGCGCGTTCGGCTGTTAACCAATAGGTTGGTGGTTGGAGCCCATCCGGGAGCGGTGTTGTGAGGTCTCAGATGTGACGTAAAAAGTCAATGTTTTTACACAATACCTGACGAGCATTTAATTTTTGGGCTTCCGTGGCGCAATGGTTAGCGCGTTCAGCTGTTAACCAATAGGTTGGTGGTTCGAGCCCACCCGGGAGCGGTGTTGTGGGATCTCAAATGTAACGTAGAAAGCCAAAGTTTTTCCACAATACCTGACGACCATTTAATTTTTGGGCTTCCGTGGCGCAATGGTTAGCACGTTTGGCTGTTAACCAATAGGTTGGTGGTTCGAGCCCATCCGGGAGCGGTGTTGTGAGGTCTCAGATGTGACGTAAAAAGTCAAGGTTTTTACACAATACCTGACGAGCATTTAACTTTTGGGCTTCCGTGGCGCAATGGTTAGCGCGTTCGGCTGTTAACCAATAGGTTGGTGGTTGGAGCCCATCTTGGAGCGGTGTTGTGAGGTCTCAGATGTGACGTAAAAAGTCAAGGTTTATACACAATACCTGACGAGCATTTAACATTTGGGCTTCCGTGCCGCAATAGTTAGCGCGTTCGGCTGTTAACAAATAGGTTGGTGGTTCGAGCCCATCCGGGAGCGGTGTTGTGAGGTCTCAGATGTGACGTAAAAAGTCAAGGTTTTTATACAATACCTGACGAGCATTTAACTTTTGGGCTTCCGTGGCGCAATGGTTAGCGCGTTCGGCTGTTAACCAATAGGTTGGTGGTTGGAGCCCATCCGGGAGCGGTGTTGTGAGGTCTCAGATGTGACGTAAAAAGTCAAAGTTTTTACACAATACCTGACGAGCATTTAACATTTGGGCTTCCGTGCCGCAATGGTTAGCGCGTTCGGCTGTTAACAAATAGGTTGGTGGTTCGAGCCCATCCGGGAGCGGTGTTGTGAGGTCTCAGATGTGACGTAAAAAGTCAAGGTTTTTACACAATACCTGACGAGCATTTAACTTTTGGGCTTCCGTGGCGCAATGGTTAGCGCGTTCGGCTGTTAACCAATAGGTTGGTGGTTCGAGCCCATCCGGGAGCGGTGTTGTGAGGTCTCAGATGTGACGTAAAAAGTCAAGGTTTTTACACAATACCTGACGAGCATTTAATTTTTGGGCTTCCGTGGCGCAATGGTTAGCGCGTTCGGCTGTTAACCAATAGGTTGGTGGTTCGAGCCCACCCGGGAGCGTTGTTGTGTGATCTCAAATGTAACGTAGAAAGCCAAAGATTTTCCACAATACCTGACGACCATTTAATATTTGGGCTTCCGTGGCGCAATGGTTAGCACGTTCGGCTGTTAACCAATAGGTTGGTGGTTCGAGCCCATCCGGGAGCGGTGTTGTGAGGTCTCAGATGTGACGTAAAAAGTCAAAGTTTTTCCACAATACCTGACAACCATTTAATTTCTGAGCTTCCGTGGCTCAATGGTTAGCGCGTTCGGCTGTTAACCAATAGGTTGGTGGTTCGAGCCCACCCGGGAGAGGTGTTGTGGGGTCTCAAATGTAACGTAAAAAGTCAAAACTTTTCCACAATACATGACAACCATTTAATTTCTGAGCTTCCGTGGTGCAATGGTTAGCGCGTTCAGCTGTTAATCGAAAGGTTGGTAGTTCGAGCCCACCCGGGAGAGGTGTTGTGGGATCTCAAATGTAACGTAGAAAGCCAAAGTTTTTCCACAATACCTGACGACCATTTAATTTTTGGGCTTCCGTGGCGCAATGGTTAGCACGTTTGGCTGTTAACCAATAGGTTGGTGGTTCGAGCCCATCCGGGAGCGGTGTTGTGAGGTCTCAGATGTGACGTAAAAAGTCAAGGTTTTTACACAATACCTGACGAGCATTTAACTTTTGGGCTTCCGTGGCGCAATGGTTAGCGCGTTCGGCTGTTAACCAATAGGTTGGTGGTTGGAGCCCATCTTGGAGCGGTGTTGTGAGGTCTCAGATGTGACGTAAAAAGTCAAGGTTTATACACAATACCTGACGAGCATTTAACATTTGGGCTTCCGTGCCGCAATAGTTAGCGCGTTCGGCTGTTAACAAATAGGTTGGTGGTTCGAGCCCATCCGGGAGCGGTGTTGTGAGGTCTCAGATGTGACGTAAAAAGTCAAGGTTTTTATACAATACCTGACGAGCATTTAACTTTTGGGCTTCCGTGGCGCAATGGTTAGCGCGTTCGGCTGTTAACCAATAGGTTGGTGGTTGGAGCCCATCCGGGAGCGGTGTTGTGAGGTCTCAGATGTGACGTAAAAAGTCAAAGTTTTTACACAATACCTGACGAGCATTTAACATTTGGGCTTCCGTGCCGCAATGGTTAGCGCGTTCGGCTGTTAACAAATAGGTTGGTGGTTCGAGCCCATCCGGGAGCGGTGTTGTGAGGTCTCAGATGTGACGTAAAAAGTCAAGGTTTTTACACAATACCTGACGAGCATTTAACTTTTGGGCTTCCGTGGCGCAATGGTTAGCGCGTTCGGCTGTTAACCAATAGGTTGGTGGTTGGAGCCCATCCGGGAGCGGTGTTGTGAGGTCTCAGATGTGACGTAAAAAGCCAAGGTTTTTACACAATACCTGACGAGCATTTAATTTTTGGGCTTCCGTGGCGCAATGGTTAGCGCGTTCGGCTGTTAACCAATAGGTTGGTGGTTCGAGCCCACCCGGGAGCGTTGTTGTGTGATCTCAAATGTAACGTAGAAAGCCAAAGATTTTCCACAATACCTGACGACCATTTAATATTTGGGCTTCCGTGGCGCAATGGTTAGCACGTTCGGCTGTTAACCAATAGGTTGGTGGTTCGAGCCCATCCGGGAGCGGTGTTGTGAGGTCTCAGATGTGACGTAAAAAGTCAAAGTTTTTCCACAATACCTGACAACCATTTAATTTCTGAGCTTCCGTGGCTCAATGGTTAGCGCGTTCGGCTGTTAACCAATAGGTTGGTGGTTCGAGCCCATCCGGGAGAGGTGTTGTGGGGTCTCAAATGTAACGTAAAAAGTCAAAACTTTTCCACAATACATGACAACCATTTAATTTCTGAGCTTCCGTGGTGCAATGGTTAGCGCGTTCAGCTGTTAATCGAAAGGTTGGTAGTTCGAGCCCACCCGGGAGAGGTGTTGTGGGGTCTCAAATGTAACGTAGAAAGCCAAAGTTTTTCCACAATACCTGACGACCATTTAATTTTTGGGCTTCCGTGGCGCAATGGTTAGCGCGTTCGGCTGTTAACCGAATGGTTGGTGGTTCAAGCCCATACGGGAGCGGTGTTGTGCCGTCTCAGATGTGACGTAAAAAGTCAAGGTTTTTCCACAATACCTGACGACCATTTAATTTTTGGGCTTCCGTGGCGCAATGGTTAGCGCGTTTAGCTGCTATTCAAAAGACTGGTGGTTTGAGCCCTCCCGGGAGCGGTCTTCTGACGTCTCAGATGGAACGTAAAATGTCAGAGTTTTTCCACAATACCTGACGAGCATTTAGCTTTTGGGCTTCCGTGGCGCAATGGTTAGCGCGTTCGGGTGTTAACCAATAGGTTGGTGGTTCGAGCCCATTCGGGAGCGGTGTTGCGAGGTCTCAGATGCGACGTAAAAAGTCAAGGTTTTTCCACAATACCTGACGACCATTTAATTTTTGGGCTTCCGTGGCGCAATGGTTAGCGCGTTCGGCTGTTAACCGAAAGGTTGGTGGTTCGAGCCCAACTGGGAGAGGTGTTGTAGGGTCTCAGATGTAACGTAATAAGTCATAAATTATCCACAATACCTGACAACCATTTAATTTCTGAGCTTCCGTGGCTCAATGATTAGCGCGTTCGGCTGTTTACCAATAGGTTGGTGGTTCGAGCCCATCCGGGAAAGGTGTTGTGAGGTCTCAGATGTGACGTAAAAAGTCAAGGTTTTTACACAATACCTGACGAGCATTTAATTTTTGGGCTTCCGTGGCGCAATGGTTAGCGCGTTCAGCTGTTAACCAATAGGTTGGTGGTTCGAGCCCACCCGGGAGCGGTGTTGTGGGATCTCAAATGTAACGTAGAAAGCCAAAGTTTTTCCACAATACCTGACGACCATTTAATTTTTGGGCTTCCGTGGCGCAATGGTTAGCACGTTTGGCTGTTAACCAATAGGTTGGTGGTTCGAGCCCATCCGGGAGCGGTGTTGTGAGGTCTCAGATGTGACGTAAAAAGTCAAGGTTTTTACACAATACCTGACGAGCATTTAACTTTTGGGCTTCCGTGGCGCAATGGTTAGCGCGTTCGGCTGTTAACCAATAGGTTGGTGGTTGGAACCCATCTTGGAGCGGTGTTGTGAGGTCTCAGATGTGACGTAAAAAGTCAAGGTTTATACACAATACCTGACGAGCATTTAACATTTGGGCTTCCGTGCCGCAATAGTTAGCGCGTTCGGCTGTTAACAAATAGGCTGGTGGTTCGAGCCCATCCGGGAGCGGTGTTGTGAGGTCTCAGATGTGACGTAAAAAGTCAAGGTTTTTATACAATACCTGACGAGCATTTAACTTTTGGGCTTCCGTGGCGCAATGGTTAGCGCGTTCGGCTGTTAACCAATAGGTTGGTGGTTGGAGCCCATCCGGGAGCGGTGTTGTGAGGTCTCAGATGTGACGTAAAAAGTCAAAGTTTTTACACAATACCTGACGAGCATTTAACATTTGGGCTTCCGTGCCGCAATGGTTAGCGCGTTCGGCTGTTAACAAATAGGTTGGTGGTTCGAGCCCATCCGGGAGCGGTGTTGTGAGGTCTCAGATGTGACGTAAAAAGTCAAGGTTTTTACAGAATACCTGACGAGCATTTAACTTTTGGGCTTCCGTGGCGCAATGGTTAGCGCGTTCGGCTGTTAACCAATATTTTGGTGGTTGGAGCCCATCCGGGAGCGGTGTTGTGAGGTCTCAGATGTGACGTAAAAAGTCAAGGTTTTTACACAATACCTGACGAGCATTTAATTTTTGGGCTTCCGTGGCGCAATGGTTAGCGCGTTCGGCTTTTAACCAATAGGTTGGTGGTTCGAGCCCACCCGGGAGCGTTGTTGTGTGATCTCAAATGTAACGTAGAAAGCCAAAGATTTTCCACAATACCTGACGACCATTTAATATTTGGGCTTCCGTGGCGCAATGGTTAGCACGTTCGGCTGTTAACCAATAGGTTGGTGGTTCGAGCCCATCCGGGAGCGGTGTTGTGAGGTCTCAGATGTGACGTAAAAAGTCAAAGTTTTTCCACAATACCTGACAACCATTTAATTTCTGAGCTTCCGTGGCTCAATGGTTAGCGCGTTCGGCTGTTAACCAATAGGCTGGTGGTTCGAGCCCACCCGGGAGAGGTGTTGTGGGGTCTCAAATGTAACGTAAAAAGTCAAAACTTTTCCACAATACATGACAACCATTTAATTTCTGAGCTTCCGTGGTGCAATGGTTAGCGCGTTCAGCTGTTAATCGAAAGGTTGGTAGTTCGAGCCCACCCGGGAGCGGTGTTGTGGGATCTCAAATGTAACGTAGAAAGCCAAAGTTTTTCCACAATACCTGACGACCATTTAATTTTTGGGCTTCCGTGGCGCAATGGTTAGCGCGTTCGGCTGTTAACCAATAGGTTGGTGGTTCGAGCCCCTCCGGGAGCGGTGTTGTGCGGTCTCAGATGTGACGTAAAAGTCAAGGTTTTTACACAATACCTGACGAGCATTTAACTTTTGGGCTTCCGTGGCGCAATGGTTAGCGCGTTCGGCTGTTAACCAATAGGTTGGTGGTTCGAACCCATCCGGGAGCGGTGTTGTGAGGTCTCAGATGTGACGTAAAAAGTCAAGGTTTTTACACAATACCTGACGAGCATTTAATTTTTGGGCATCCGTGGCGCAATGGTTAGCGCGTTCAGCTGTTAACCAATAGGTTGGTGGTTCGAGCCCACCCGGGAGCGGTGTTGTGGGATCTCAAATGTAACGTAAAAAGTCAAAACTTTTCCACAATACATGACAAATATTTAATTTCTGAGCTTCCGTGGCTCAATGGTTAGCGCGTTCGGCTGTTAGCCAATAGGTTGGTGGATCGAGCCCACCCGGGAGCGATGTTGTGGGATCTCAAATGTAACGTAGAAAGCCAAAGTTTTTACACAATACCTGACGACCATTTAATTTTTGGGCTTCCGTGGCGCAATGGTTAGCGCGTTCGGCTGTTAACCAACAGGTTGGTGGTTCGAGCCCATCCGGGAGCGGTGTTGTGAGGTCTCAGATGTGACGTAAAAAGTCAAGGTTTTTACACAATACCTGACGAGCATTTAACTTTTGGGCTTCCGTGGTGCAATGGTTAGCGCGTTCGGCTGTTAACCAATAGGTTGGTGGTTCGAGCCCATCCGGGAGCGGTGTTGTGAGGTCTCAGATGTGACGTAAAAAGTCAAGGATTTTACACAATACCTGACGAGCATTTAGTTTTTGGGCTTCCGTGGCGCAATGGTTAGCGCGTTCAGCTGTTAACCAATAGGTTGGTGTTTCGAGCCCACGCGGGAGCGGTGTTGTGGAATCTCAAATGTAACGTAGATAGCCAAAGTTTTTGCACAATACCTGACGACCATTTAATTTTCGGGCTTCCGTGGCGCAATGGTTAGCGCGTTCGGCTGTTAACCAATTGGTTGGTGGTTCGAGCCCCTCCGGGAGTGGTGTTGTGAGGTCTCAGATGTGACGTAAAATTCAAGGTTTTTACACAATACTTGACGAGCATTTAACTTTTGGGCTTCCGTTGTGCAATGGTTAGCGCGTTCGGCTGTTAACCAATAGGTTGGTGGTTCGAGCCCATCCAAGAGCGGTGATGTGAGGTCTCAGATGTGACGTAAAAAGTCAAGGTTTTTACACAATACCTGACGAGCATTTAATTTTTGGGCTTCCGTGGCGCAATGGTTAGCGCGTTCAGCTGTTAATCGAAAGGCTGGTGGTTCGAGCCCACCCGGGAGAGGTGTTGTGGGGTCTCAAATGTAACGTAGAAAGCCAAAGTTTTTCCACAATACCTGACAACCATTTATTTCTGAGCTTCCGTGGCTCAATGGTTAGCGCGTTCGGCTGTTAACCAATAGGTTGGTGGTTCGAGCCCACACGGGAGCGGTGTTGTGGGATCTCAAATGTAACGTAGAAAGCCTAAGTTTTTCCACAATACCTGACAACCATTTAATTTTTGGGCTTCCGTGGCGCAATGGTTAGCGCGTTTGGCTGTTAACCGAAAGGTTGGTGGTTCAAGCCCACCCGGGAGTGGTGTTGAGAGGTCTCGGATGTGACGTAAAAAGTCAAGGTTTTTACACAATACCTGACGAGCATTTAACTTTTGGGCTTCCGTGGCGCAATGGTTAGCGCGTTCGGCTGTTAACCAATAGGTTGGTGGTTCGAGCCCATCCGGGAGCGGTGTTGTGAGGTCTCAGATGTGACGTAAAAAGTCAAGGATTTTACACAATACCTGACGAGCATTTAGTTTTTGGGCTTCCGTGGCGCAATGGTTAGCGCGTTCAGCTGTTAACCAATAGGTTGGTGTTTCGAGCCCACGCGGGAGCGGTGTTGTGGGATCTCAAATGTAACGTAGATAGCCAAAGTTTTTGCACAATACCTGACGACCATTTAATTTTCGGGCTTCCGTGGCGCAATGGTTAGCGCGTTCGGCTGTTAACCAATAGGTTGGTGGTTCGAGCCCCTCCGGGAGCGGTGTTGTGAGGTCTCAGATGTGACGTAAAAGTCAAGGTTTTTACACAATACCTGACGAGCATGTAACTTTTGGGCTTCCTAGCCAATAGGTTGGTGGTTCAAGCCCACCCGGGAGTGGTGTTGAGAGGTCTCAGATGTGACGTAAAAAGTCAAGGTTTTTACACAATACCTGACGAGCATTTAATTTTTGGGCTTCTGTGGCGCAATGGTTAGCGCGTTCAGCTGTTAACCAATAGGTTGGTGGTTCGAGCCCACCCGGGAGCGGTGTTGTGGGATCTCAAATGTAACGTAAAAATTCAAAACTTTTCCACAATACGTGACAACCATTTAATTTCTGAGCTTCCGTGGCTCAATGGTTAGCGCGTTCGGCTGTTAGCCAATAGGTTGGTGGTTCGAGCCCACCCGGGAGCGGTGTTGTGGGATCTCAAATGTAACGTTGAAAGCCAAAGTTTTTCCACAATACCTGACGACCATTTAATTTTTGGGCTTCCGTGGCGCAATGGTTAGCACGTTTGGCTGTTAACCAATAGGTTGGTGGTTCGAGCCCATCCGGGAGCGGTGTTGTGAGGTCTCAGATGTGACGTAAAAAGTCAAGGTTTTTACACGATACCTGACAACCATTTAATTTCTGAGCTTCCGTGGCGCAATGGTTAGCGCGTTCAGCTGTTAATCGAAAGGTTGGTGGTTCGAGCCCACCCGGGAGCGGTGTTGTGGGATCTCAAATGTAACGTTGAAAGCCAAAGTTTTTCCACAATACCTGACGACCATTTAATTTTTGGGCTTCCGTGGCGCAATGGTTAGTGCGTTCAGCTGTTAATCGAAAGGTTGGTGGTTCGAGCCCACCCGGGAGAGGTGTTGTTGGGGTCTCAAATGTAACGTAGAAAGCCAAAGTTTTTCCACGATACCTGACAACCATTTAATTTCTGAGCTTCCGTGGCGCAATGGTTAGCGCTTTCAGCTGTTAATCGAAAGGTTGGTGGTTCGAGCCCTCCCGGGAGAGGTGTTGTGGGGTCTCAAATGTAACGTAGAAAGCCAAAGTTTTTCCACAATACCTGACAACCATTTAATTTCTGAGCTTCCGTGGTTCAATGGTTAGCACGTTCGGCTGTTAACCAATAGGTTGGTGGTTCGAGCCCACCCGGGAGCGGTGTTGTGGGATCTCAAATGTAACGTAGAAAGCCAAAGTTTTTCCACAATACCTGACGACCATTTAATTTTTGGGCTTCCGTGGCGCAATGGTTAGCGCGTTCGGCTGTTAACCAATAGGTTAGTGGTTCGAGCCCCTCCGGGAGCGGTGTTGTGAGGTATCAGATGTGACGTAAAAGTCAAGGTTTTTACATTATACCTGACGAGCATTTAATTTTTGGGCTTCCGTGGCGCAATGGTTAGCACGTTTGGCTGTTAACCAATAAGTTGGTGGTTCGAGCCCATCCGGGAGCGGTGTTGTGAGGTCTCAGATGTGACGTAAAAAGTCAAGGTTTTTACACAATACCTGACGAGCATTTAATTTTTGGGCTTCCGTGGCGCAATGGTTAGCGCGTTCAGCTGTTAATCGAAAGGTTGGTGGTTCGAGCCCACCCGGGAGAGGTGTTGTTGGGGTCTCAAATGTAACGTAGAAAGCCAAAGTTTTTCCACAATACCTGACAACCATTTAATTTCTGAGCTTCCGTGGCTCAATGGTTAGCGCGTTCGGCTGTTAACCAATAGGTTGGTGGTTCGAGCCCATCCGGGAACGGTGTTGTGAGGTCTCAGATGTGACGTAAAAAGTCAAGGTTTTTACACAATACCTGACGAGCATTTAACTTTTGGGCTTCCGTGGCGCAATGGTTAGCGCGTTCGGCTGTTAACCAATAGGTTGGTGGTTGGAGCCCATCCGGGAGCGGTGTTGTGAGGTCTCAGATGTGACGTAAAAAGTCAAGGTTTTTACACAATACCTGACGAGCATTTAATTTTTGGGCTTCCGTGGCGCAATGGTTAGCGCGTTCAGCTGTTAATCGAAAGGTTGGTGGTTCGAGCCCACCCGGGAGAGGTGTTGTGGGGTCTCAAATGTAACGTAGAAAGCCAAAGTATTTCCACAATACCTGACAACCATTTAATTTCTGAGCTTCCGTGGCTCAATGGTTAGCGCGTTCGGCTGTTAACCAATAGGTTGGTGGTTCGAGCCTACACGGGAGCGGTGTTGTGGGATCTCAAATGTAACGAAGAAAGCCAAAGTTTTTCCACAATACCTGACGACCATTTAATTTTTGGGCTTCCGTGGCGCAATGGTTAGCGCGTTCGGCTGTTAACCAATAGGTTGGTGGTTCGAGCCCCTCCGGGAGCGGTGTTGTGAGGTCTCAGATGTGACGTAAAAGTCAAGGTTTTTACACAATACCTGACGAGCATTTAACTTTTGGGCTTCCGTGGCGCAATGGTTAGCGCGTTCGGCTGTTAACCAATAGGTTGGTGGTTCGAACCCATCCGGGAGCGGTGTTGTGGGGTCTCAAATGTAACGTAGAAAGCCGAAGTTTTTCCACAATACCTGACAACCATTTAATTTCTGAGCTTCCGTGGCTCAATGGTTAGCGCGTTCGGCTGTTAACCAATAGGTTGGTGGTTCGAGCCCATCCGGGAGCGGTGTTGTGAGGTCTCAGATGTGACGTAAAAAGTCAAGGTTTTTACACAATACCTGACGAGCATTTAATTTTTGGGCTTCCGTGGCGCAATGGTTAGTGCGATCAGCTGTTAATCGAAAGGTTGGTGGTTCGAGCCCACCCGGGAGAGGTGTTGTTGGGGTCTCAAATGTAACGTAGAAAGCCAAAGTTTTTCCACAATACCTGACAACCATTTAATTTCTGAGCTTCCGTGGCGCAATGGTTAGCGCGTTCAGCTGTTAATCGAAAGGTTGGTGGTTCGAGCCCACCCGGGAGAGGTGTTGTGGGGTCTCAAATGCAACGTAGAAAGCCAAAGTTTTTCCACAATACCTGACAACCATTTAATTTCTGAGCTTACGTGGTTCAATGGTTAGCACGTTAGGCTGTTAACCAATAGGTTGGTGGTTCGAGCCCACCCGGGAGCGGTGTTGTGGGATCTCAAATGTAACGTAGAAAGCCAAAGTTTTTCCACAATACCTGACGACCATTTAATTTTTGGGCTTCCGTGGCGCAATGGTTAGCGCGTTCGGCTGTTAACCAATAGGTTGGTGGTTCGAGCCCCTCCGGGAGCGGTGTTGTGAGGTATCAGATGTGACGTAAAAGTCAAGGTTTTTACATTATACCTGACGAGCATTTAATTTTTGGGCTTCCGTGGCGCAATGGTTAGCACGTTTGGCTGTTAACCAATAAGTTGGTGGTTCGAGCCCATCCGGGAGCGGTGTTGTGAGGTCTCAGATGTGACGTAAAAAGTCAAGGTTTTTACACAATACCTGACGAGCATTTAATTTTTGGGCTTCCGTGGCGCAATGGTTAGCGCGTTCAGCTGTTAATCGAAAGGTTGGTGGTTCGAGCCCACCCGGGAGAGGTGTTGTTGGGGTCTCAAATGTAACGTAGAAAGCCAAAGTTTTTCCACAATACCTGACAACCATTTAATTTCTGAGCTTCCGTGGCTCAATGGTTAGCGCGTTCGGCTGTTAACCAATAGGTTGGTGGTTCGAGCCCATCCGGGAACGGTGTTGTGAGGTCTCAGATGTGACGTAAAAAGTCAAGGTTTTTACACAATACCTGACGAGCATTTAACTTTTGGGCTTCCGTGGCGCAATGGTTAGCGCGTTCGGCTGTTAACCAATAGGTTGGTGGTTGGAGCCCATCCGGGAGCGGTGTTGTGAGGTCTCAGATATGACGTAAAAAGTCAAGGTTTTTACACAATACCTGACGAGCATTTAATTTTTGGGCTTCCGTGGCGCAATGGTTAGCGCGTTCAGCTGTTAATCGAAAGGTTGGTGGTTCGAGCCCACCCGGGAGAGGTGTTGTGGGGTCTCAAATGTAACGTAGAAAGCCAAAGTATTTCCACAATACCTGACAACCATTTAATTTCTGAGCTTCCGTGGCTCAATGGTTAGCGCGTTCGGCTGTTAACCAATAGGTTGGTGGTTCGAGCCTACACGGGAGCGGTGTTGTGGGATCTCAAATGTAACGAAGAAAGCCAAAGTTTTTCCACAATACCTGACGACCATTTAATTTTTGGGCTTCCGTGGCGCAATGGTTAGCGCGTTCGGCTGTTAACCAATAGGTTGGTGGTTCGAGCCCCTCCGGGAGCGGTGTTGTGAGGTCTCAGATGTGACGTAAAAGTCAAGGTTTTTACACAATACCTGACGAGCATTTAACTTTTGGGCTTCCGTGGCGCAATGGTTAGCGCGTTCGGCTGTTAACCAATAGGTTGGTGGTTCGAACCCATCCGGGAGCGGTGTTGTGGGGTCTCAAATGTAACGTAGAAAGCCGAAGTTTTTCCACAATACCTGACAACCATTTAATTTCTGAGCTTCCGTGGCTCAATGGTTAGCGCGTTCGGCTGTTAACCAATAGGTTGGTGGTTCGAGCCCATCCGGGAGCGGTGTTGTGAGGTCTCAGATGTGACGTAAAAAGTCAAGGTTTTTACACAATACCTGACGAGCATTTAATTTTTGGGCTTCCGTGGCGCAATGGTTAGTGCGTTCAGCTGTTAATCGAAAGGTTGGTGGTTCGAGCCCACCCGGGAGAGGTGTTGTTGGGGTCTCAAATGTAACGTAGAAAGCCAAAGTTTTTCCACAATACCTGACAACCATTTAATTTCTGAGCTTCCGTGGCGCAATGGTTAGCGCGTTCAGCTGTTAATCGAAAGGTTGGTGGTTCGAGCCCACCCGGGAGAGGTGTTGTGGGGTCTCAAATGCAACGTAGAAAGCCAAAGTTTTTCCACAATACCTGACAACCATTTAATTTCTGAGCTTACGTGGTTCAATGGTTAGCACGTTCGGCTGTTAACCAATAGGTTGGTGGTTCGAGCCCACCCGGGAGCGGTGTTGTGGGATCTCAAATGTAACGTAGAAAGCCAAAGTTTTTCCACAATACCTGACGACCATTTAATTTTTGGGCTTCCGTGGCGCAATGGTTAGCGCGTTCGGCTGTTAACCAATAGGTTGGTGGTTCGAGCCCCTCCGGGAGCGGTGTTGTGAGGTATCAGATGTGACGTAAAAGTCAAGGTTTTTACATTATACCTGACGAGCATTTAATTTTTGGGCTTCCGTGGCGCAATGGTTAGCACGTTTGGCTGTTAACCAATAAGTTGGTGGTTCGAGCCCATCCGGGAGCGGTGTTGTGAGGTCTCAGATGTGACGTAAAAAGTCAAGGTTTTTACACAATACCTGACGAGCATTTAATTTTTGGGCTTCCGTGGCGCAATGGTTAGCGCGTTCAGCTGTTAATCGAAAGGTTGGTGGTTCGAGCCCACCCGGGAGAGGTGTTGTTGGGGTCTCAAATGTAACGTAGAAAGCCAAAGTTTTTCCACAATACCTGACAACCATTTAATTTCTGAGCTTCCGTGGCTCAATGGTTAGCGCGTTCGGCTGTTAACCAATAGGTTGGTGGTTCGAGCCCATCCGGGAACGGTGTTGTGAGGTCTCAGATGTGACGTAAAAAGTCAAGGTTTTTACACAATACCTGACGAGCATTTAACTTTTGGGCTTCCGTGGCGCAATGTCTAGCGCGTTCGGCTGTTAACCAATAGGTTGGTGGTTGGAGCCCATCCGGGAGCGGTGTTGTGAGGTCTCAGATGTGACGTAAAAAGTCAAGGTTTTTACACAATACCTGACGAGCATTTAATTTTTGGGCTTCCGTGGCGCAATGGTTAGTGCGTTCAGCTGTTAATCGAAAGGTTGGTGGTTCGAGCCCACCCGGGAGAGGTGTTGTTGGGGTCTCAAATGTAACGTAGAAAGCCAAAGTTTTTCCACAATACCTGACAACCATTTAATTTCTGAGCTTCCGTGGCGCAATGGTTAGCGCGTTCAGCTGTTAATCGAAAGGTTGGTGGTTCGAGCCCACCCGGGAGAGGTGTTGTGGGGTCTCAAATGCAACGTAGAAAGCCAAAGTTTTTCCACAATACCTGACAACCATTTAATTTCTGAGCTTACGTGGTTCAATGGTTAGCACGTTCGGCTGTTAACCAATAGGTTGGTGGTTCGAGCCCACCCGGGAGCGGTGTTGTGGGATCTCAAATGTAACGTAGAAAGCCAAAGTTTTTCCACAATACCTGACGACCATTTAATTTTTGGGCTTCCGTGGCGCAATGGTTAGCGCGTTCGGCTGTTAACCAATAGGTTGGTGGTTCGAGCCCCTCCGGGAGCGGTGTTGTGAGGTATCAGATGTGACGTAAAAGTCAAGGTTTTTACATTATACCTGACGAGCATTTAATTTTTGGGCTTCCGTGGCGCAATGGTTAGCACGTTTGGCTGTTAACCAATAAGTTGGTGGTTCGAGCCCATCCGGGAGCGGTGTTGTGAGGTCTCAGATGTGACGTAAAAAGTCAAGGTTTTTACACAATACCTGACGAGCATTTAATTTTTGGGCTTCCGTGGCGCAATGGTTAGCGCGTTCAGCTGTTAATCGAAAGGTTGGTGGTTCGAGCCCACCCGGGAGAGGTGTTGTTGGGGTCTCAAATGTAACGTAGAAAGCCAAAGTTTTTCCACAATACCTGACAACCATTTAATTTCTGAGCTTCCGTGGCTCAATGGTTAGCGCGTTCGGCTGTTAACCAATAGGTTGGTGGTTCGAGCCCATCCGGGAACGGTGTTGTGAGGTCTCAGATGTGACGTAAAAAGTCAAGGTTTTTACACAATACCTGACGAGCATTTAACTTTTGGGCTTCCGTGGCGCAATGTCTAGCGCGTTCGGCTGTTAACCAATAGGTTGGTGGTTGGAGCCCATCCGGGAGCGGTGTTGTGAGGTCTCAGATGTGACGTAAAAAGTCAAGGTTTTTACACAATACCTGACGAGCATTTAATTTTTGGGCTTCCGTGGCGCAATGGTTAGCGCGTTCAGCTGTTAATCGAAAGGTTGGTGGTTCGAGCCCACCCGGGAGAGGTGTTGTGGGGTCTCAAATGTAACGTAGAAAGCCAAAGTATTTCCACAATACCTGACAACCATTTAATTTCTGAGCTTCCGTGGCTCAATGGTTAGCGCGTTCGGCTGTTAACCAATAGGTTGGTGGTTCGAGCCTACACGGGAGCGGTGTTGTGGGATCTCAAATGTAACGTAGAAAGCCAAAGTTTTTCCACAATACCTGACGACCATTTAATTTTTGGGCTTCCGTGGCGCAATGGTTAGCGCGTTCGGCTGTTAACCAATAGGTTGGTGGTTCGAGCCCCTCCGGGAGCGGTGTTGTGAGGTCTCAGATGTGACGTAAAAGTCAAGGTTTTTACACAATACCTGACGAGCATTTAACCTTTGGGCTTCCGTGGCGCAATGGTTAGCGCGTTCGGCTGTTAACCAATAGGTTGGTGGTTCGAGCCCACCCGGGAGCGGTGTTGTGGGATCTCAAATGTAACGTAGAAAGCCAAAGTTTTTCCACAATACCTGACGACCATTTAATTTTTGGGCTTCCGTGGCGCAATGGTTAGCGCGTTCGGCTGTTAACCGAAAGGTTGGTGGTTCAAGCTCACCCGGGAGCGGTGTTGTGAGGCCTCAGATGTGACGTAAAAAGTCAAGGTTTTTACACAATACCTGACGAGCATTTAATTTTTGGGCATCCGTGGCGCAATGGTTAGCGCGTTCAGCTGTTAACCAATAGGTTGGTGGTTCGAGCCCACCCGGGAGCGGTGTTGTGGGATCTCAAATGTAACGTAAAAAGTCAAAACTTTTCCACAATACATGACAACCATTTAATTTCTGAGCTTCCGTGGCTCCATGGTTAGCGCGTTCGGCTGTTAGCCAATAGGTTGGTGGATCGAGCCCACCCGGGAGCGGTGTTGTGGGATCTCAAATGTAACGTAGAAAGCCAAAGTTTTTCCACAATACCTGACGACCATTTAATTTTTGGGCTTCCGTGGCGCAATGGTTAGCGCGTTCGGCTGTTAACCAATAGGTTGGTGGTTCGAGCCCATCCGGGAGCGGTGTTGTGAGGTCTCAGATGTGACGTAAAAAGTCAAGGTTTTTACACAATACCTGACGAGCATTTAACTTTTGGGCTTCAGTGGCGCAATGGTTAGCGCGTTCGGCTGTTAACCAATAGGTTGGTGGTTCGAGCCCCTCCGAGAGCGGTGTTGTGAGGTCTCAGATGTGACGTAAAAGTCAAGGTTTTTACACGATACCTGACGAGCCTTTAACTTTTGGGCTTCCGTGGCGCAATGGTTAGCGCGTTCGGCTGTTAACCAATAGGTTGGTGGTTCGAGCCCATCCAAGAGCGGTGATGTGAGGTCTCAGATGTGACGTAAAAAGTCAAGGTTTTTACACAATACCTGACGAGCATTTAAATTTTGGGCTTCCGTGGCACAATGGTTAGCGCGTTCAGCTGTTAACCAATAGGTTGGTGGTTCGAGCCCACCCGGGAGCGGTGTTGTGAGGTCTCAGATGTGACGTAAAAAGTCAAGGTTTTCACACAATACCTGACGAGCATTTAATTTTTGGGCTTCCGTGGCGCAATGGTTAGCGCGTTCAGCTGTTAATCGAAAGGTTGGTGGTTCGAGCCCACCCGGGAGAGGTGTTGTGGGGTCTCAAATGTAACGTAGAAAGCCAAAGTTTTTCCACAATACCTGACAACCATTTAATTTCTGAGCTTCCGTGGCTCAATGGTTAGCGCGTTCGGCTGTTAACCAATAGGTTGGTGGTTCGAGCCCACCCGGGAGCGGTGTTGTGGGATCTCAAATGTAACGTAGAAAGGCAAAGTTTTTCCACAATACCTGACGACCATTTAATTTTTGGGCTTCCGTGGCGCAATGGTTAGCGCGTTCGGCTGTTAACCGAAAGGTTGGTGGTTCAAGCCCACCCGGGAGTGGTGTTGAGAGGTCTCCGATGTGACGTAAATAGTCAAGGTTTTTACACAATACCTGACGAGCATTTAATTTTTGGGCTTCCGTGGTGCAATGGTTAGCGCGTTCGGCTGTTAACCAATAGGTTGGTGGTTCGAGCCCATCCAAGAGCGGTGATGTGAGGTCTCAGATGTGACGTAAAAAATCAAGGTTTTTACACAATACCTGACGAGCATTTAAATTTTGGGCTTCCGTGGCACAATGGTTAGCGCGTTCAGCTGTTAACCAATAGGTTGGTGGTTCGAGCCCACCCGGGAGCGGTGTTGTGGGATCTCAAATGTAACGTAAAATTTCAAAACTTTTCCACAATACGTGACAACCATTTAATTTCTGAACTTCCGTGGCTCAATGGTTAGCGCGTTCGGCTGTTAGCCAATAGGTTGGTGGTTCGAGCCCACCCGGGAGCGGTGTTGTGGGATCTCAAATGTGACGTAGATAGCCAAAGTTTTTGCACAATACCTGACGACCATTTAATTTTTGGGCTTCCGTGGCGCAATGGTTAGCACGTTTGGCTGTTAACCAATAAGTTGGTGGTTCGAGCCCACCCGGGAGAGGTGTTGTGGGGTCTCAAATGTAACGTAAAAAGTCAAAACTTTTCCACAATACATGACAACCATTTAATTTCTGAGCTTCCGTGGTGCAATGGTTAGCGCGTTCAGCTGTTAATCGAAAGGTTGGTAGTTCGAGCCCACCCGGGAGAGGTGTTGTGGGGTCTCAAATGTAACGAAGAAAGCCAATTTTTTTCCACAATACCTGACAACCATTTAATTTCTGAGCTTCCGTGGCTCAATGGTTAGCGCGTTCGGCTGTTAACCAATAGGTTGGTGGTTCGAGCCCACCCGGGAGCGGTGTTGTGGGATCTCAAATGTAACGTAGAAAGCCAAAGTTTTTCCACAATACCTGACGACCATTTAATTTTTGGGCTTCCGTGGCGCAATGGTTAGCGCGTTCGGCTGTTAACCAATAGGTTGGTGGTTCGAGCCCCTCCGGGAGCGGTGTTGTGAGGTCTCAGATGTGACGTAAAAGTCAAGGTTTTTACACAATACCTGACGAGCATTTAACTTTTGGGCTTCCGTGGCGCAATGGTTAGCGCGTTCGGCTGTTAACCAATAGGTTGGTGGTTCGAACCCATCCGGGAGCGGTGTTGTGAGGTCTCAGATGTGACGTAAAAAGTCAAGGTTTTTACACAATACCTGACGAGCATTTAATTTTTGGGCATCCGTGGCGCAATGGTTAGCGCGTTCAGCTGTTAACCAATAGGTTGGTGGTTCGAGCCCACCCGGGAGCGGTGTTGTGGGATCTCAAATGTAACGTAAAAAGTCAAAACTTTTCCACAATACATGACAACTATTTAATTTCTGAGCTTCCGTGGCTCAATGGTTAGCGCGTTCGGCTGTTAGCCAATAGGTTGGTGGATCGAGCCCACCCGGGAGCGATGTTGTGGGATCTCAAATGTAACGTAGAAAGCCAAAGTTTTTCCACAATACCTGACGACCATTTAATTTTTGGGCTTCCGTGGCGCAATGGTTAGCGCGTTCGGCTGTTAACCAACAGGTTGGTGGTTCGAGCCCATCCGGGAGCGGTGTTGTGAGGTCTCAGATGTGACGTAAAAAGTCAAGGTTTTTACACAATACCTGACGAGCATTTAATTTTTGGGCTTCCGTGGCGCAATGGTTAGCGCGTTCCGCTGTTAATCGAAAGGTTGGTGGTTCGAGCCCACCCGGGAGAGGTGTTGTGGGGTCTCAAATGTAACGTAGAAAGCCAAAGTATTTCCACAATACCTGACAACCATTTAATTTCTGAGCTTCCGTGGCTCAATGGTTAGCGCGTTCGGCTGTTAACCAATAGGTTGGTGGTTCGAGCCTACACGGGAGCGGTGTTGTGGGATCTCAAATGTAACGTAGAAAGCCAAAGTTTTTCCACAATACCTGACGACCATTTAATTTTTGGGCTTCCGTGGCGCAATGGTTAGCGCGTTCGGCTGTTAACCAATAGGTTGGTGGTTCGAGCCCCTCCGGGAGCGGTGTTGTGAGGTCTCAGATGTGACGTAAAAGTCAAGGTTTTTACACAATACCTGACGAGCATTTAACCTTTGGGCTTCCGTGGCGCAATGGTTAGCGCGTTCGGCTGTTAACCAATAGGTTGGTGGTTCGAGCCCACCCGGGAGCGGTGTTGTGGGATCTCAAATGTAACGTAGAAAGCCAAAGTTTTTCCACAATACCTGACGACCATTTAATTTTTGGGCTTCCGTGGCGCAATGGTTAGCGCGTTCGGCTGTTAACCGAAAGGTTGGTGGTTCAAGCTCACCCGGGAGCGGTGTTGTGAGGCCTCAGATGTGACGTAAAAAGTCAAGGTTTTTACACAATACCTGACGAGCATTTAATTTTTGGGCATCCGTGGCGCAATGGTTAGCGCGTTCAGCTGTTAACCAATAGGTTGGTGGTTCGAGCCCACCCGGGAGCGGTGTTGTGGGATCTCAAATGTAACGTAAAAAGTCAAAACTTTTCCACAATACATGACAACCATTTAATTTCTGAGCTTCCGTGGCTCCATGGTTAGCGCGTTCGGCTGTTAGCCAATAGGTTGGTGGATCGAGCCCACCCGGGAGCGGTGTTGTGGGATCTCAAATGTAACGTAGAAAGCCAAAGTTTTTCCACAATACCTGACGACCATTTAATTTTTGGGCTTCCGTGGCGCAATGGTTAGCGCGTTCGGCTGTTAACCAATAGGTTGGTGGTTCGAGCCCATCCGGGAGCGGTGTTGTGAGGTCTCAGATGTGACGTAAAAAGTCAAGGTTTTTACACAATACCTGACGAGCATTTAACTTTTGGGCTTCAGTGGCGCAATGGTTAGCGCGTTCGGCTGTTAACCAATAGGTTGGTGGTTCGAGCCCCTCCGAGAGCGGTGTTGTGAGGTCTCAGATGTGACGTAAAAGTCAAGGTTTTTACACGATACCTGACGAGCCTTTAACTTTTGGGCTTCCGTGGCGCAATGGTTAGCGCGTTCGGCTGTTAACCAATAGGTTGGTGGTTCGAGCCCATCCAAGAGCGGTGATGTGAGGTCTCAGATGTGACGTAAAAAGTCAAGGTTTTTACACAATACCTGACGAGCATTTAAATTTTGGGCTTCCGTGGCACAATGGTTAGCGCGTTCAGCTGTTAACCAATAGGTTGGTGGTTCGAGCCCACCCGGGAGCGGTGTTGTGAGGTCTCAGATGTGACGTAAAAAGTCAAGGTTTTCACACAATACCTGACGAGCATTTAATTTTTGGGCTTCCGTGGCGCAATGGTTAGCGCGTTCAGCTGTTAATCGAAAGGTTGGTGGTTCGAGCCCACCCGGGAGAGGTGTTGTGGGGTCTCAAATGTAACGTAGAAAGCCAAAGTTTTTCCACAATACCTGACAACCATTTAATTTCTGAGCTTCCGTGGCTCAATGGTTAGCGCGTTCGGCTGTTAACCAATAGGTTGGTGGTTCGAGCCCACCCGGGAGCGGTGTTGTGGGATCTCAAATGTAACGTAGAAAGGCAAAGTTTTTCCACAATACCTGACGACCATTTAATTTTTGGGCTTCCGTGGCGCAATGGTTAGCGCGTTCGGCTGTTAACCGAAAGGTTGGTGGTTCAAGCCCACCCGGGAGTGGTGTTGAGAGGTCTCCGATGTGACGTAAATAGTCAAGGTTTTTACACAATACCTGACGAGCATTTAATTTTTGGGCTTCCGTGGTGCAATGGTTAGCGCGTTCGGCTGTTAACCAATAGGTTGGTGGTTCGAGCCCATCCAAGAGCGGTGATGTGAGGTCTCAGATGTGACGTAAAAAATCAAGGTTTTTACACAATACCTGACGAGCATTTAAATTTTGGGCTTCCGTGGCACAATGGTTAGCGCGTTCAGCTGTTAACCAATAGGTTGGTGGTTCGAGCCCACCCGGGAGCGGTGTTGTGGGATCTCAAATGTAACGTAAAATTTCAAAACTTTTCCACAATACGTGACAACCATTTAATTTCTGAACTTCCGTGGCTCAATGGTTAGCGCGTTCGGCTGTTAGCCAATAGGTTGGTGGTTCGAGCCCACCCGGGAGCGGTGTTGTGGGATCTCAAATGTGACGTAGATAGCCAAAGTTTTTGCACAATACCTGACGACCATTTAATTTTTGGGCTTCCGTGGCGCAATGGTTAGCACGTTTGGCTGTTAACCAATAAGTTGGTGGTTCGAGCCCACCCGGGAGAGGTGTTGTGGGGTCTCAAATGTAACGTAAAAAGTCAAAACTTTTCCACAATACATGACAACCATTTAATTTCTGAGCTTCCGTGGTGCAATGGTTAGCGCGTTCAGCTGTTAATCGAAAGGTTGGTAGTTCGAGCCCACCCGGGAGAGGTGTTGTGGGGTCTCAAATGTAACGAAGAAAGCCAATTTTTTTCCACAATACCTGACAACCATTTAATTTCTGAGCTTCCGTGGCTCAATGGTTAGCGCGTTCGGCTGTTAACCAATAGGTTGGTGGTTCGAGCCCACCCGGGAGCGGTGTTGTGGGATCTCAAATGTAACGTAGAAAGCCAAAGTTTTTCCACAATACCTGACGACCATTTAATTTTTGGGCTTCCGTGGCGCAATGGTTAGCGCGTTCGGCTGTTAACCAATAGGTTGGTGGTTCGAGCCCCTCCGGGAGCGGTGTTGTGAGGTCTCAGATGTGACGTAAAAGTCAAGGTTTTTACACAATACCTGACGAGCATTTAACTTTTGGGCTTCCGTGGCGCAATGGTTAGCGCGTTCGGCTGTTAACCAATAGGTTGGTGGTTCGAACCCATCCGGGAGCGGTGTTGTGAGGTCTCAGATGTGACGTAAAAAGTCAAGGTTTTTACACAATACCTGACGAGCATTTAATTTTTGGGCATCCGTGGCGCAATGGTTAGCGCGTTCAGCTGTTAACCAATAGGTTGGTGGTTCGAGCCCACCCGGGAGCGGTGTTGTGGGATCTCAAATGTAACGTAAAAAGTCAAAACTTTTCCACAATACATGACAACTATTTAATTTCTGAGCTTCCGTGGCTCAATGGTTAGCGCGTTCGGCTGTTAGCCAATAGGTTGGTGGATCGAGCCCACCCGGGAGCGATGTTGTGGGATCTCAAATGTAACGTAGAAAGCCAAAGTTTTTCCACAATACCTGACGACCATTTAATTTTTGGGCTTCCGTGGCGCAATGGTTAGCGCGTTCGGCTGTTAACCAACAGGTTGGTGGTTCGAGCCCATCCGGGAGCGGTGTTGTGAGGTCTCAGATGTGACGTAAAAAGTCAAGGTTTTTACACAATACCTGACGAGCATTTAACTTTTGGGCTTCCGTGGTGCAATGGTTAGCGCGTTCGGCTGTTAACCAAAAGGTTGGTGGTTCGAGCCCATCCGGGAGCGGTGTTGTGAGGTCTCAGATGTGACGTAAAAAGTCAAGGATTTTACACAATACCTGACGAGCATTTAGTTTTTGGGCTTCCGTGGCGCAAGGGTTAGCGCGTTCAGCTGTTAACCAATAGGTTGGTGTTTCGAGCCCACGCGGGAGCGGTGTTGTGGAATCTCAAATGTAACGTAGATAGCCAAAGTTTTTGCACAATACCTGACGACCATTTAATTTTCCGGCTTCCGTGGCGCAATGGTTAGCGCGTTCGGCTGTTAACCAATAGGTTGGTGGTTCGAGCCCCTCCGGGAGCGGTGCTGTGAGGTCTCAGATGTGACGTAAAATTCAAGGTTTTTACACAATACTTGACGAGCATTTAACTTTTGGGCTTCCGTGGTGCAATGGTTAGCGCGTTCGGCTGTTAACCAATAGGTTGGTGGTTCGAGCCCATCCAAGAGCGGTGATGTGAGGTCTCAGATGTGACGTAAAAAATCAAGGTTTTTACACAATACCTGACGAGCATTTAAATTTTGGGCTTCCGTGGCACAATGGTTAGCGCGTTCAGCTGTTAACCAATAGGTTGGTGGTTCGAGCCCACCCGGGAGCGGTGTTGTGAGGTCTCAGATGTGACGTAAAAATTCAAAACTTTTCCATAATACGTGACAACCATTTAATTTCTGAGCTTCCGTGGCTCAATGGTTAGCGCGTTCGGCTGTTAGCCAATAGGTTGGTGGTTCAAGCCCACCCGGGAGCGGTGTTGTGGGATCTCAAATGTAACGTAGAAAGCCAAAGTTTTTCCACAATACCTGACAACCATTTAATTTCTGAGCTTCCGTGGCTCAATGGTTAGCGCGTTCGGCTGTTAACCAATAGGTTGGTGGTTCGAGCCCACCCGGGAGCGGTGTTGTGGGATCTCAAATGTAACGTAGAAAGCCAAAGTTTTTCCACAATACCTGACGACCATTTAATTTTTGGGCTTCCGTGGCGCAATGGTTAGCGCGTTCGGCTGTTAACCGAAAGGTTGGTGGTTCAAGCCCACCCGGGAGTGGTGTTGAGAGGTCTCGGATGTGACGTAAAAAGTCAAGGTTTTTACACAATACCTGACGAGCATTTAACTTTTGGGCTTCCGTGGCGCAATGGTTAGCGCGTTCGGCTGTTAACCAATAGGTTGGTGGTTCGAGCCCATCCAAGAGCGGTGATGTGAGGTCTCAGATGTGACGTAAAAAGTCAAGGTTTTTACACAATACCTGACGAGCATTTAATTTTTGGGCTTCCGTGGTGCAATGGTTAGCGCGTTCGGCTGTTAACCAATAGGTTGGTGGTTCGAGCCCATCCAAGAGCGGTGATGTGAGGTCTCAGATGTGACGTAAAAAATCAAGGTTTTTACACAATACCTGACGAGCATTTAAATTTTGGGCTTCCGTGGCACAATGGTTAGCGCGTTCAGCTGTTAACCAATAGGTTGGTGGTTCGAGCCCACCCGGGAGCGGTGTTGTGGGATCTCAAATGTAACGTAAAATTTCAAAACTTTTCCACAATACGTGACAACCATTTAATTTCTGAGCTTCCGTGGCTCAATGGTTAGCGCGTTCGGCTGTTAGCCAATAGGTTGGTGGTTCGAGCCCACCCGGGAGCGGTGTTGTGGGATCTCAAATGTGACGTAGATAGCCAAAGTTTTTGCACAATACCTGACGACCATTTAATTTTTGGGCTTCCGTGGCGCAATGGTTAGCACGTTTGGCTGTTAACCAATAAGTTGGTGGTTCGAGCCCACCCGGGAGAGGTGTTGTGGGGTCTCAAATGTAACGTAAAAAGTCAAAACTTTTCCACAATACATGACAACCATTTAATTTCTGAGCTTCCGTGGTGCAATGGTTAGCGCGTTCAGCTGTTAATCGAAAGGTTGGTAGTTCGAGCCCACCCGGGAGAGGTGTTGTGGGGTCTCAAATGTAACGAAGAAAGCCAATTTTTTTCCACAATACCTGACAACCATTTAATTTCTGAGCTTCCGTGGCTCAATGGTTAGCGCGTTCGGCTGTTAACCAATAGGTTGGTGGTTCGAGCCCACCCGGGAGCGGTGTTGTGGGATCTCAAATGTAACGTAGAAAGCCAAAGTTTTTCCACAATACCTGACGACCATTTAATTTTTGGGCTTCCGTGGCGCAATGGTTAGCGCGTTCGGCTGTTAACCAATAGGTTGGTGGTTCGAGCCCCTCCGGGAGCGGTGTTGTGAGGTCTCAGATGTGACGTAAAAGTCAAGGTTTTTACACAATACCTGACGAGCATTTAACTTTTGGGCTTCCGTGGCGCAATGGTTAGCGCGTTCGGCTGTTAACCAATAGGTTGGTGGTTCGAACCCATCCGGGAGCGGTGTTGTGAGGTCTCAGATGTGACGTAAAAAGTCAAGGTTTTTACACAATACCTGACGAGCATTTAATTTTTGGGCATCCGTGGCGCAATGGTTAGCGCGTTCAGCTGTTAACCAATAGGTTGGTGGTTCGAGCCCACCCGGGAGCGGTGTTGTGGGATCTCAAATGTAACGTAAAAAGTCAAACCTTTTCCACAATACATGACAACTATTTAATTTCTGAGCTTCCGTGGCTCAATGGTTAGCGCGTTCGGCTGTTAGCCAATAGGTTGGTGGATCGAGCCCACCCGGGAGCGATGTTGTGGGATCTCAAATGTAACGTAGAAAGCCAAAGTTTTTCCACAATACCTGACGACCATTTAATTTTTGGGCTTCCGTGGCGCAATGGTTAGCGCGTTCGGCTGTTAACCAACAGGTTGGTGGTTCGAGCCCATCCGGGAGCGGTGTTGTGAGGTCTCAGATGTGACGTAAAAAGTCAAGGTTTTTACACAATACCTGACGAGCATTTAACTTTTGGGCTTCCGTGGTGCAATGGTTAGCGCGTTCGGCTGTTAACCAAAAGGTTGGTGGTTCGAGCCCATCCGGGAGCGGTGTTGTGAGGTCTCAGATGTGACGTAAAAAGTCAAGGATTTTACACAATACCTGACGAGCATTTAGTTTTTGGGCTTCCGTGGC
Organism: Phalangium opilio; assembly: GCF_054372755.1. Taxonomy (NCBI): domain Eukaryota; kingdom Metazoa; phylum Arthropoda; class Arachnida; order Opiliones; family Phalangiidae; genus Phalangium; species Phalangium opilio. The sequence goes on from NW_028324173.1 coordinate 4,042,271, forward strand.
GCAAGGGTTAGCGCGTTCAGCTGTTAACCAATAGGTTGGTGTTTCGAGCCCACGCGGGAGCGGTGTTGTGGAATCTCAAATGTAACGTAGATAGCCAAAGTTTTTGCACAATACCTGACGACCATTTAATTTTCCGGCTTCCGTGGCGCAATGGTTAGCGCGTTCGGCTGTTAACCAATAGGTTGGTGGTTCGAGCCCCTCCGGGAGCGGTGCTGTGAGGTCTCAGATGTGACGTAAAATTCAAGGTTTTTACACAATACTTGACGAGCATTTAACTTTTGGGCTTCCGTGGTGCAATGGTTAGCGCGTTCGGCTGTTAACCAATAGGTTGGTGGTTCGAGCCCATCCAAGAGCGGTGATGTGAGGCCTCAGATGTGACGTAAAAAATCAAGGTTTTTACACAATACCTGACGAGCATTTAAATTTTGGGCTTCCGTGGCACAATGGTTAGCGCGTTCAGCTGTTAACCAATAGGTTGGTGGTTCGAGCCCACCCGGGAGCGGTGTTGTGAGGTCTCAGATGTGACGTAAAAATTCAAAACTTTTCCATAATACGTGACAACCATTTAATTTCTGAGCTTCCGTGGCTCAATGGTTAGCGCGTTCGGCTGTTAGCCAATAGGTTGGTGGTTCAAGCCCACCCGGGAGCGGTGTTGTGGGATCTCAAATGTAACGTAGAAAGCCAAAGTTTTTCCACAATACCTGACAACCATTTAATTTCTGAGCTTCCGTGGCTCAATGGTTAGCGCGTTCGGCTGTTAACCAATAGGTTGGTGGTTCGAGCCCACCCGGGAGCGGTGTTGTGGGATCTCAAATGTAACGTAGAAAGCCAAAGTTTTTCCACAATACCTGACGACCATTTAATTTTTGGGCTTCCGTGGCGCAATGGTTAGCGCGTTCGGCTGTTAACCGAAAGGTTGGTGGTTCAAGCCCACCCGGGAGTGGTGTTGAGAGGTCTCGGATGTGACGTAAAAAGTCAAGGTTTTTACACAATACCTGACGAGCATTTAACTTTTGGGCTTCCGTGGCGCAATGGTTAGCGCGTTCGGCTGTTAACCAATAGGTTGGTGGTTCGAGCCCATCCAAGAGCGGTGATGTGAGGTCTCAGATGTGACGTAAAAAGTCAAGGTTTTTACACAATACCTGACGAGCATTTAATTTTTGGGCTTCCGTGGTGCAATGGTTAGCGCGTTCGGCTGTTAACCAATAGGTTGGTGGTTCGAGCCCATCCAAGAGCGGTGATGTGAGGTCTCAGATGTGACGTAAAAAATCAAGGTTTTTACACAATACCTGACGAGCATTTAAATTTTGGGCTTCCGTGGCACAATGGTTAGCGCGTTCAGCTGTTAACCAATAGGTTGGTGGTTCGAGCCCACCCGGGAGCGGTGTTGTGGGATCTCAAATGTAACGTAAAATTTCAAAACTTTTCCACAATACGTGACAACCATTTAATTTCTGAGCTTCCGTGGCTCAATGGTTAGCGCGTTCGGCTGTTAGCCAATAGGTTGGTGGTTCGAGCCCACCCGGGAGCGGTGTTGTGGGATCTCAAATGTGACGTAGATAGCCAAAGTTTTTGCACAATACCTGACGACCATTTAATTTTTGGGCTTCCGTGGCGCAATGGTTAGCACGTTTGGCTGTTAACCAATAAGTTGGTGGTTCGAGCCCACCCGGGAGAGGTGTTGTGGGGTCTCAAATGTAACGTAAAAAGTCAAAACTTTTCCACAATACATGACAACCATTTAATTTCTGAGCTTCCGTGGTGCAATGGTTAGCGCGTTCAGCTGTTAATCGAAAGGTTGGTAGTTCGAGCCCACCCGGGAGAGGTGTTGTGGGGTCTCAAATGTAACGAAGAAAGCCAATTTTTTTCCACAATACCTGACAACCATTTAATTTCTGAGCTTCCGTGGCTCAATGGTTAGCGCGTTCGGCTGTTAACCAATAGGTTGGTGGTTCGAGCCCACCCGGGAGCGGTGTTGTGGGATCTCAAATGTAACGTAGAAAGCCAAAGTTTTTCCACAATACCTGACGACCATTTAATTTTTGGGCTTCCGTGGCGCAATGGTTAGCGCGTTCGGCTGTTAACCAATAGGTTGGTGGTTCGAGCCCCTCCGGGAGCGGTGTTGTGAGGTCTCAGATGTGACGTAAAAGTCAAGGTTTTTACACAATACCTGACGAGCATTTAACTTTTGGGCTTCCGTGGCGCAATGGTTAGCGCGTTCGGCTGTTAACCAATAGGTTGGTGGTTCGAACCCATCCGGGAGCGGTGTTGTGAGGTCTCAGATGTGACGTAAAAAGTCAAGGTTTTTACACAATACCTGACGAGCATTTAATTTTTGGGCATCCGTGGCGCAATGGTTAGCGCGTTCAGCTGTTAACCAATAGGTTGGTGGTTCGAGCCCACCCGGGAGCGGTGTTGTGGGATCTCAAATGTAACGTAAAAAGTCAAAACTTTTCCACAATACATGACAACTATTTAATTTCTGAGCTTCCGTGGCTCAATGGTTAGCGCGTTCGGCTGTTAGCCAATAGGTTGGTGGATCGAGCCCACCCGGGAGCGATGTTGTGGGATCTCAAATGTAACGTAGAAAGCCAAAGTTTTTCCACAATACCTGACGACCATTTAATTTTTGGGCTTCCGTGGCGCAATGGTTAGCGCGTTCGGCTGTTAACCAACAGGTTGGTGGTTCGAGCCCATCCGGGAGCGGTGTTGTGAGGTCTCAGATGTGACGTAAAAAGTCAAGGTTTTTACACAATACCTGACGAGCATTTAACTTTTGGGCTTCCGTGGTGCAATGGTTAGCGCGTTCGGCTGTTAACCAAAAGGTTGGTGGTTCGAGCCCATCCGGGAGCGGTGTTGTGAGGTCTCAGATGTGACGTAAAAAGTCAAGGATTTTACACAATACCTGACGAGCATTTAGTTTTTGGGCTTCCGTGGCGCAAGGGTTAGCGCGTTCGGCTGTTAACCAATAGGTTGGTGGTTCGAACCCATCCGGGAGCGGTGTTGTGAGGTCTCAGATGTGACGTAAAAAGTCAAGGTTTTTACACAATACCTGACGAGCATTTAATTTTTGGGCATCCGTGGCGCAATGGTTAGCGCGTTCAGCTGTTAACCAATAGGTTGGTGGTTCGAGCCCACCCGGGAGCGGTGTTGTGGGATCTCAAATGTAACGTAAAAAGTCAAAACTTTTCCACAATACATGACAACTATTTAATTTCTGAGCTTCCGTGGCTCAATGGTTAGCGCGTTCGGCTGTTAGCCAATAGGTTGGTGGATCGAGCCCACCCGGGAGCGATGTTGTGGGATCTCAAATGTAACGTAGAAAGCCAAAGTTTTTCCACAATACCTGACGACCATTTAATTTTTGGGCTTCCGTGGCGCAATGGTTAGCGCGTTCGGCTGTTAACCAACAGGTTGGTGGTTCGAGCCCATCCGGGAGCGGTGTTGTGAGGTCTCAGATGTGACGTAAAAAGTCAAGGTTTTTACACAATACCTGACGAGCATTTAACTTTTGGGCTTCCGTGGTGCAATGGTTAGCGCGTTCGGCTGTTAACCAAAAGGTTGGTGGTTCGAGCCCATCCGGGAGCGGTGTTGTGAGGTCTCAGATGTGACGTAAAAAGTCAAGGATTTTACACAATACCTGACGAGCATTTAGTTTTTGGGCTTCCGTGGCGCAAGGGTTAGCGCGTTCAGCTGTTAACCAATAGGTTGGTGTTTCGAGCCCACGCGGGAGCGGTGTTGTGGAATCTCAAATGTAACGTAGATAGCCAAAGTTTTTGCACAATACCTGACGACCATTTAATTTTCCGGCTTCCGTGGCGCAATGGTTAGCGCGTTCGGCTGTTAACCAATAGGTTGGTGGTTCGAGCCCCTCCGGGAGCGGTGCTGTGAGGTCTCAGATGTGACGTAAAATTCAAGGTTTTTACACAATACTTGACGAGCATTTAACTTTTGGGCTTCCGTGGTGCAATGGTTAGCGTGTTCGGCTGTTAACCAATAGGTTGGTGGTTCGAGCCCATCCAAGAGCGGTGATGTGAGGTCTCAGATGTGACGTAAAAAATCAAGGTTTTTACACAATACCTGACGAGCATTTAAATTTTGGGCTTCCGTGGCACAATGGTTAGCGCGTTCAGCTGTTAACCAATAGGTTGGTGGTTCGAGCCCACCCGGGAGCGGTGTTGTGAGGTCTCAGATGTGACGTAAAAATTCAAAACTTTTCCATAATACGTGACAACCATTTAATTTCTGAGCTTCCGTGGCTCAATGGTTAGCGCGTTCGGCTGTTAGCCAATAGGTTGGTGGTTCAAGCCCACCCGGGAGCGGTGTTGTGGGATCTCAAATGTAACGTAGAAAGCCAAAGTTTTTCCACAATACCTGACAACCATTTAATTTCTGAGCTTCCGTGGCTCAATGGTTAGCGCGTTCGGCTGTTAACCAATAGGTTGGTGGTTCGAGCCCACCCGGGAGCGGTGTTGTGGGATCTCAAATGTAACGTAGAAAGCCAAAGTTTTTCCACAATACCTGACGACCATTTAATTTTTGGGCTTCCGTGGCGCAATGGTTAGCGCGTTCGGCTGTTAACCGAAAGGTTGGTGGTTCAAGCCCACCCGGGAGTGGTGTTGAGAGGTCTCGGATGTGACGTAAAAAGTCAAGGTTTTTACACAATACCTGACGAGCATTTAACTTTTGGGCTTCCGTGGCGCAATGGTTAGCGCGTTCGGCTGTTAACCAATAGGTTGGTGGTTCGAGCCCATCCGGGAGCGGTGTTGTGAGGTCTCAGATGTGACGTAAAAAGTCAAGGATTTTACACAATACCTGACGAGCATTTAGTTTTTGGGCTTCTGTGACGCAATGGTTAGCGCGTTCGGCTGTTAACCAATAGGTTGGTGGTTCGAGCCCATCCAAGAGCGGTGATGTGAGGTCTCAGATGTGACGTAAAAAGTCAAGGTTTTTACACAATACCTGACGAGCATTTAAATTTTGGGCTTCCGTGGCACAATGGTTAGCGCGTTCAGCTGTTAACCAATAGGTTGGTGGTTCGAGCCCACCCGGGAGCGGTGTTGTGAGGTCTCAGATGTGACGTAAAAATTCAAAACTTTTCCACAATACGTGACAACCATTTAATTTCTGAGCTTCCGTGGCTCAATGGTTAGCGCGTTCGGCTGTTAGCCAATAGGTTGGTGGTTCAAGCTCACCCGGGAGTGGTGTTGAGAGGTCTCAGATGTGACGTAAAAAGTCAAGGTTTTTACACAATACCTGACGAGCATTTAATTTTTGGGCTTCTGTGCCGCAATGGTTAGCGCGTTCAGCTGTTAACCAATAGGTTGGTGGTTCGAGCCCACCCGGGAGCGGTGTTGTGGGATCTCAAATGTAACGTAAAAATTCAAAACTTTTCCACAATACGTGACAACCATTTAATTTCTGAGCTTCCGTGGCTCAATGGTTAGCGCGTTCGGCTGTAAGCCAATAGGTTGGTGGTTCGAGCCCACCCGGGAGCGGTGTTGTGGGATCTCAAATGTAACGTTGAAGGCCAAAGTTTTTCCACAATACCTGACGACCATTTAATTTTTGGGCTTCCGTGGCGCAATGGTTAGCACGTTTGGCTGTTAACCAATAGGTTGGTGGTTCGAGCCCATCCGGGAGCGGTGTTGTGAGGTCTCAGATGTGACGTAAAAAGTCAAGGTTTTTACACAATACCTGACGAGCATTTAATTTCTGAGCTTCCGTGGCTCAATGGTTAGCGCGTTCGGCTGTTAGCCAATAGGTTGATGGATCGAGCCCACCCGGGAGCGATGTTGTGGGATCTCAAATGTAACGTAGAAAGCCAAAGTTTTTCCACAATACCTGACGACCATTTAATTTTTGGGCTTCCGTGGCGCAATGGTTAGCGCGTTCGGCTGTTAACCAACAGGTTGGTGGTTCGAGCCCATCCGGGAGCGGTGTTGTGAGGTCTCAGATGTGACGTAAAAAGTCAAGGTTTTTACACAATACCTGACGAGCATTTAACTTTTGGGCTTCCGTGGTGCAATGGTTAGCGCGTTCGGCTGTTAACCAAAAGGTTGGTGGTTCGAGCCCATCCGGGAGCGGTGTTGTGAGGTCTCAGATGTGACGTAAAAAGTCAAGGATTTTACACAATACCTGACGAGCATTTAGTTTTTGGGCTTCCGTGGCGCAAGGGTTAGCGCGTTCAGCTGTTAACCAATAGGTTGGTGTTTCGAGCCCACGCGGGAGCGGTGTTGTGGAATCTCAAATGTAACGTAGATAGCCAAAGTTTTTGCACAATACCTGACGACCATTTAATTTTCGGGCTTCCGTGGCGCAATGGTTAGCGCGTTCGGCTGTTAACCAATAGGTTGGTGGTTCGAGCCCCTCCGGGAGCGGTGCTGTGAGGTCTCAGATGTGACGTAAAATTCAAGGTTTTTACACAATACTTGACGAGCATTTAACTTTTGGGCTTCCGTGGTGCAATGGTTAGCGCGTTCGGCTGTTAACCAATAGGTTGGTGGTTCGAGCCCATCCAAGAGCGGTGATGTGAGGTCTCAGATGTGACGTAAAAAATCAGGGTTTTTACACAATACCTGACGAGCATTTAAATTTTGGGCTTCCGTGGCACAATGGTTAGCGCGTTCAGCTGTTAACCAATAGGTTGGTGGTTCGAGCCCACCCGGGAGCGGTGTTGTGAGGTCTCAGATGTGACGTAAAAATTCAAAACTTTTCCACAATACGTGACAACCATTTAATTTCTGAGCTTCCGTGGCTCAATGGTTAGCGCGTTCGGCTGTTAGCCAATAGGTTGGTGGTTCAAGCCCACCCGGGAGCGGTGTTGTGGGATCTCAAATGTAACGTAGAAAGCCAAAGTTTTTCCACAATACCTGACGACCATTTAATTTTTGGGCTTCCGTGGCGCAATTGTTAGCGCGTTCAGCTGTTAAATGAAAGGCTGGTGGTTCGAGCCCACCCGGGAGAGGTGTTGTGGGGTCTCAAATGTAACGTAGAAAGCCAAAGTTTTTCCACAATACCTGACAACCATTTAATTTCTGAGCTTCCGTGGCTCAATGGTTAGCGCGTTCGGCTGTTAACCAATAGGTTGGTGGTTCGAGCCCACCCGGGAGCGGTGTTGTGGGATCTCAAATGTAACGTAGAAAGCCAAAGTTTTTCCACAATACCTGACGACCATTTAATTTTTGGGCTTCCGTGGCGCAATGGTTAGCACGTTTGGCTGTTAACCAATAGGTTGGTGGTTCGAGCCCATCCGGGAGCGGTGTTGTGAGGTCTCAGATGTGACGTAAAAAGTCAAGGTTTTTACACAATACCTGACGAGCATTTAATTTTTGGGCTTCCGTGGCGCAATGGTTAGTGCGTTCAGCTGTTAATCGAAAGGTTGGTGGTTCGAGCCCACCCGGGAGAGGTGTTGTTGGGGTCTCAAATTTAACGTAGAAAGCCAAAGTTTTTCCACATTACCTGACAACCATTTAATTTCTGAGCTTCCGTGGCGCAATGGTTAGCGCGTTCAGCTGTTAATCGAAAGGTTGGTGGTTCGAGCCCACCCGGGAGAGGTGTTGTGGGGTCTCAAATGTAACGTAGAAAGCCAAAGTTTTTCCACAATACCTGACAACCATTTAATTTCTGAGCTTCCGTGGTTCAATGGTTAGCACGTTCGGCTGTTAACCAATAGGTTGGTGGTTCGAGCCCACCCGGGAACGGTGTTGTGGGATCTCAAATGTAACGTAGAAAGCCAAAGTTTTTCCACAATACCTGACGACCATTTAATTTTTGGGCTTCCCTGGCGCAATGGTTAGCGCGTTCGGCTGTTAACCAATAGGTTGGTGGTTCGAGCCCCTCCGGGAGCGGTGTTGTGAGGTATCAGATGTGACGTAAAAGTCAAGGTTTTTACATTATACCTGACGAGCATTTAATTTTTGGGCTTCCGTGGCGCAATGGTTAGCACGTTTGGCTGTTAACCAATAAGTTGGTGGTTCGAGCCCATCCGGGAGCGGTGTTGTGAGGTCTCAGATGTGACGTAAAAAGTCAAGGTTTTTACACAATACCTGACGAGCATTTAATTTTTGGGATTCCGTGGCGCACTGGTTAGCGCGTTCAGCTGTTAATCGAAAGGTTGGTGGTTCGAGCCCACCCGGGAGAGGTGTTGTTGGGGTCTCAAATGTAACGTAGAAAGCCAAAGTTTTTCCACAATACCTGACAACCATTTAATTTCTGAGCTTCCGTGGCTCAATGGTTAGCGCGTTCGGCTGTTAACCAATAGGTTGGTGGTTCGAGCCCATCCGGGAGCGGTGTTGTGAGGTCTCAGATGTGACGTAAAAAGTCAAGGTTTTTACACAATACCTGACGAGCATTTAACTTTTGGGCTTCCGTGGCGCAATGGTTAGCGCGTTCGGCTGTTAACCAATAGGTTGGTGGTTGGAGCCCATCCGGGAGCGGTGTTGTGAGGTCTCAGATGTGACGTAAAAAGTCAAGGTTTTTACACAATACCTGACGAGCATTTAATATTTGGGCTTCCGTGGCGCAATGGTTAGCGCGTTCAGCTGTTAATCGAAAGGTTGGTGGTTCGAGCCCACCCGGGAGAGGTGTTGTGGGGTCTCAAATGTAACGTAGAAAGCCAAAGTTTTTCCACAATACCTGACAACCATTTAATTTCTGAGCTTCCGTGGATCAATGGTTAGCGCGTTCGGCTGTTAACCAATAGGTTGGTGGTTCGAGCCTACACGGGAGCGGTGTTGTGGGATCTCAAATGTAACGTAGAAAGCCAAAGTTTTTCCACAATACCTGACGACCATTTAATTTTTGGGCTTCCGTGGCGCAATGGTTAGCGCGTTCGGCTGTTAACCAATAGGTTGGTGGTTCAAGCCCACCCGGGAGCGGTGTTGTGAGGTCTCAGATGTGACGTAAAAAGTCAAGGTTTTTACACAATACCTGACGACCATTTAATTTTTGGGCTTCCCTGGCGCAATGGTTAGCGCGTTCGGCTGTTAACCAATAGGTTGGTGGTTCGAGCCCCTCCGGGAGCGGTGTTGTGAGGTATCAGATGTGACGTAAAAGTCAAGGTTTTTACATTATACCTGACGAGCATTTAATTTTTGGGCTTCCGTGGCGCAATGGTTAGCACGTTTGGCTGTTAACCAATAAGTTGGTGGTTCGAGCCTATCCGGGAGCGGTGTTGTGAGGTCTCAGATGTGACGTAAAAAGTCAAGGTTTTTACACAATACCTGACGAGCATTTAATTTTTGGGCTTCCGTGGCGCAATGGTTAGCGCGTTCAGCTGTTAATCGAAAGGTTGGTGGTTCGAGCCCACCCGGGAGAGGTGTTGTGGGGTCTCAAATGTAACGTAGAAAGCCAAAGTTTTTCCACAATACCTGACAACCATTTAATTTCTGAGCTTCCGTGGTTCAATGGTTCGCACGTTCGGCTGTTAACCAATAGGTTGGTGGTTCGAGCCCACCCGGGAACGGTGTTGTGGGATCTCAAATGTAACGTAGAAAGCCAAAGTTTTTCCACAATACCTGACGACCATTTAATTTTTGGGCTTCCCTGGCGCAATGGTTAGCAAGTTCGGCTGTTAACCAATAGGTTGGTGGTTCGAGCCCCTCCGGGAGCGGTGTTGTGAGGTATCAGATGTGACGTAAAAGTCAAGGTTTTTACATTATACCTGACGAGCATTTAATTTTTGGGCTTCCGTGGCGCAATGGTTAGCACGTTTGGCTGTTAACCAATAAGTTGGTGGTTCGAGCCCATCCGGGAGCGGTGTTGTGAGGTCTCAGATGTGACGTAAAAAGTCAAGGTTTTTACACAATACCTGACGAGCATTTAATTTTTGGGATTCCGTGGCGCACTGGTTAGCGCGTTCAGCTGTTAATCGAAAGGTTGGTGGTTCGAGCCCACCCGGGAGAGGTGTTGTTGGGGTCTCAAATGTAACGTAGAAAGCCAAAGTTTTTCCACAATACCTGACAACCATTTAATTTCTGAGCTTCCGTGGCTCAATGGTTAGCGCGTTCGGCTGTTAACCAATAGGTTGGTGGTTCGAGCCCATCCGGGAGCGGTGTTGTGAGGTCTCAGATGTGACGTAAAAAGTCAAGATTTTTACACAATACCTGACGAGCATTTAACTTTTGGGCTTCCGTGGCGCAATGGTTAGCGCGTTCGGCTGTTAACCAATAGGTTGGTGGTTGGAGCCCATCCGGGAGCGGTGTTGTGAGGTCTCAGATGTGACGTAAAAAGTCAAGGTTTTTACACAATACCTGACGAGCATTTAATATTTGGGCTTCCGTGGCGCAATGGTTAGCGCGTTCAGCTGTTAATCGAAAGGTTGGTGGTTCGAGCCCACCCGGGAGAGGTGTTGTGGGGTCTCAAATGTAACGTAGAAAGCCAAAGTTTTTCCACAATACCTGACAACCATTTAATTTCTGAGCTTCCGTGGATCAATGGTTAGCGCGTTCGGCTGTTAACCAATAGGTTGGTGGTTCGAGCCTACACGGGAGCGGTGTTGTGGGATCTCAAATGTAACGTAGAAAGCCAAAGTTTTTCCACAATACCTGACGACCATTTAATTTTTGGGCTTCCGTGGCGCAATGGTTAGCGCGTTCGGCTGTTAACCAATAGGTTGGTGGTTCAAGCCCACCCGGGAGCGGTGTTGTGAGGTCTCAGATGTGACGTAAAAAGTCAAGGTTTTTACACAATACCTGACGACCATTTAATTTTTGGGCTTCCCTGGCGCAATGGTTAGCGCGTTCGGCTGTTAACCAATAGGTTGGTGGTTCGAGCCCCTCCGGGAGCGGTGTTGTGAGGTATCAGATGTGACGTAAAAGTCAAGGTTTTTACATTATACCTGACGAGCATTTAATTTTTGGGCTTCCGTGGCGCAATGGTTAGCACGTTTGGCTGTTAACCAATAAGTTGGTGGTTCGAGCCTATCCGGGAGCGGTGTTGTGAGGTCTCAGATGTGACGTAAAAAGTCAAGGTTTTTACACAATACCTGACGAGCATTAAATTTTTGGGCTTCCGTGGCGCAATGGTTAGCGCGTTCAGCTGTTAATCGAAAGGTTGGTGGTTCGAGCCCACCCGGGAGAGGTGTTGTTGGGGTCTCAAATGTAACGTAGAAAGCCAAAGTTTTTCCACAATACCTGACAACCATTTAATTTCTGAGCTTCCGTGGCTCAATGGTTAGCGCGTTCGGCTGTTAACCAATAGGTTGGTGGTTCGAGCCCATCCGGGAGCGGTGTTGTGAGGTCTCAGATGTGACGTAAAAAGTCAAGGTTTTTACACAATACCTGACGAGCATTTAACTTTTGGGCTTCCCTGGTGCAATGGTTAGCGCGTTCGGCTGTTAACCAATAGGTTGGTGGTTGGAGCCCATCCGGGAGCGGTGTTTTGAGGTCTCAGATGTGACGTAAAAAGTCAAGGTTTTTACACAATACCTGACGAGCATTTAATTTTTGGGCTTCCGTGGCGCAATGGTTAGCGCGTTCAGCTGTTAATCGAAAGGTTGGTGGTTCGAGCCCACCCGGGAGAGGTGTTGTGGGGTCTCAAATGTAACGTAGAAAGCCAAAGTTTTTCCACAATACCTGACAACCATTTAATTTCTGAGCTTCCGTGGCTCAATGGTTAGCGCGTTCGGCTGTTAACCAATAGGTTGGTGGTTCGAGCCTACACGGGAGCGGTGTTGTGGGATCTCAAATGTAACGTAGAAAGCCAAAGTTTTTCCACAATACCTGACGACCATTTAATTTTTGGGCTTCCGTGGCGCAATGGTTAGCGCGTTCGGCTGTTAACCAATGGGTTGGTGGTTCGAGCCTATCCGGGAGCGGTGTTGTGAGGTCTCAGATGTGACGTAAAAAGTCAAGGTTTTTACACAATACCTGACGAGCATTTAATTTTTGGGCTTCCGTGGCGCAATGGTTAGCGCGTTCAGCTGTTAATCGAAAGGTTGGTGGTTCGAGCCCACCCGGGAGAGGTGTTGTGGGGTCTCAAATGTAACGTAGAAAGCCAAAGTTTTTCCACAATACCTGACAACCATTTAATTTCTGAGCTTCCGTGGCTCAATGGTTAGCGCGTTCGGCTGTTAACCAATAGGTTGGTGGTTCGAGCCTACACGGGAGCGGTGTTGTGGGATCTCAAATGTAACGTAGAAAGCCAAAGTTTTTCCACAATACCTGACGACCATTTAATTTTTGGGCTTCCGTGGCGCAATGGTTAGCGCGTTCGGCTGTTAACCAATGGGTTGGTGGTTCAAGCCCACCCGGGAGCGGTGTTGTGAGGTCTCAGATGTGACGTAAAAAGTCAAGGATTTTACACAATACCTGACGACCATTTAATTTTTGGGCTTCCCTGGCGCAATGGTTAGCGCGTTCGGCTGTTAACCAATAGGTTGGTGGTTCGAGCCCCTCCGGGAGCGGTGTTGTGAGGTATCAGATGTGACGTAAAAGTCAAGGTTTTTACATTATACCTGACGAGCATTTAATTTTTGGGCTTCCGTGGCGCAATGGTTAGCACGTTTGGCTGTTAACCAATAAGTTGGTGGTTCGAGCCCATCCGGGAGCGGTGTTGTGAGGTCTTAGATGTGACGTAAAAAGTCAAGGTTTTTACACAATACCTGACGAGCATTTAATTTTTGGGCTTCCTTGGCGCAATGGTTAGCGCGTTCAGCTGTTAATCGAAAGGTTGGTGGTTCGAGCCCACCCGGGAGAGGTGTTGTTGGGGTCTCAAATGTAACGTAGAAAGCCAAAGTTTTTCCACAATACCTGACAACCATTTAATTTCTGAGCTTCCGTGGCTCAATGGTTAGCGCGTTCGGCTGTTAACCAATAGGTTGGTGGTTCGAGCCCATCCGGGAGCGGTGTTGTGAGGTCTCAGATGTGACGTAAAAAGTCAAGGTTTTTACACAATACCTGACGAGCATTTAAGTTTTGGGCTTCGGTGGCGCATTGGTTAGCGCGTTCAGCTGTTAACCAATAGGTTGGCGGTTCGAGCCCACCCGGGAGCGGTGTTGTGAGGTCTCAGATGTGACGAAAAAAGTCAAGGTTTTTACACAATACCTGACGAGCATTTAATTTTTGGGCTTCCGTGGCGCAATGGTTAGCGCGTTCAGCTGTTAATCGAAAGGTTGGTGGTTCGAGCCCACCCGGGAGAGGTGTTGTGGGGTCTCAAATGTAACGTAGAAAGCCAAAGTTTTTCCACAATACCTGACAACCATTTAATTTCTGAGCTTCCGTGGCTCAATGGTTACCGCGTTCGGCTGTTAACCAATAGGTTGGTGGTTCGAGCCCACCCGGGAGCGGTGTTGTGAGATCTCAAATGTAACGTAGAAAGCCAAAGTTTTTCCACAATACCTGACGACCATTTAATTTTTGGGCTTCCGTGGCGCAATGGTTAGCGCGTTCGGCTGTTAACCGAAAGGTTGGTGGTTCAAGCCCACCCGGGAGCGGTGTTGTGAGGTCTCAGATGTGACGTAAAAGTCAAGGTTTTTACACAATACCTGACGAGCATTTAATTTTTGGGCTTCCGTGGCGCAATGATTAGCGCGTTCGGCTGTTAACCAAGAGGTTGGTGTTTCGAGCCCACGCGGGAGCGGTGTTGTGGGATCTCAAATGTGACGTAGATAGCCAAAGTTTTTGCACAATACCTGACGACCATTTAATTTTCGGGCTTCAGTGGCGCAATGGTTAGCGCGTTCGGCTGTTAACCAATAGGTTGGTGGTTCGAGCCCCTCCGAGAGCGGTGTTGTGAGGTCTCAGATGTGACGTAAAAGTCAAGGTTTTTACACGATACCTGACGAGCCTTTAACTTTTGGGCTTCCGTGGCGCAATGGTTAGCGCGTTCGGCTGTTAACCAATAGGTTGGTGGTTCGAGCCCATCCAAGAGCGGTGATGTGAGGTCTCAGATGTGACGTAAAAAGTCAAGGTTTTTACACAATACCTGACGAGCATTTAAATTTTGGGCTTCCGTGGCACAATGGTTAGCGCGTTCAGCTGTTAACCAATAGGTTGGTGGTTCGAGCCCACCCTGGAGCGGTGTTGTGAGGTCTCAGATGTGACGTAAAAAGTCAAGGTTTTTACACAATACCTGACGAGCATTTAATTTTTGGGCTTCCGTGGCGCAATGGTTAGCGCGTTCAGCTGTTAATCGAAAGGTTGGTGGTTCGAGCCCACCCGGGAGAGGTGTTGTGGGGTCTCAAATGTAACGTAGAAAGCCAAAGTTTTTCCACAATACCTGACAACCATTTAATTTCTGAACTTCCGTGGCTCAATGGTTAGCGCGTTCGGCTGTTAACCAATAGGTTGGTGGTTCGAGCCCACCCGGGAGCGGTGTTGTGGGATCTCAAATGTAACGTAGAAAGCCAAAGTTTTTCCACAATACCTGACGACCATTTAATTTTTGGGCTTCCGTGGCGCAATGGTTAGCGCGTTCGGCTGTTAACCAATAGGTTGGTGGTTCGAACCCATCCGGGAGCGGTGATGTGAGGTCTCAGATGTGACGTAAAAAGTCAAGGTTTTTACACAATACCTGACGAGCATTTAAGTTTTGGGCTTCGGTGGCGCAATGGTTAGCGCGTTCAGCTGTTAACCAATAGGTTGGCGGTTCGAGCCCACCCGGGAGCGGTGTTGTGAGGTCTCAGATGTGACGAAAAAAGTCAAGGTTTTTACACAATACCTGACGAGCATTTAATTTTTGGGCATCCGTGGCGCAATGGTTAGCGCGTTCAGCTGTTAATCGAAAGGTTGGTGGTTCGAGCCCACCCGGGAGCGGTGTTGTGGGATCTCAAATGTAACGTAGAAAGCCAAAGTTTTTCCACAATACCTGACAACCATTTAATTTCTGAGCTTCCGTGGCTCAATGGTTAGCGCGTTCGGCTGTTAACCAATAGGTTGGTGGTTCGAGCCCACCCGGGAGCGGTGTTGTGGGATCTCAAATGTAACGTAGAAAGCAAAAGTTTTTCCACAATACCTGACGACCATTTAATTTTTGGGCTTCCGTGGCGCAATGGTTAGCGCGTTCGGCTGTTAACCGAAAGGTTGGTGGTTCAAGCCCACCCGGGAGTGGTGTTGTGAGGTCTCAGATGTGACGTAAAAAGTCAAGGTTTTTACACAATACCTGACGAGCATTTAATTTTTGGGCATCCGTGGCGCAATGGTTAGCGCGTTCAGCTGTTAACCAATAGGTTGGTGGTTCGAGCCCACCCGGGAGCGGTGTTGTGGGATCTCAAATGTAACGTAAAAAGTCAAAACTTTTCCACAATACATGACAACCATTTAATTTCTGAGCTTCCGTGGCTCCATGGTTAGCGCGTTCGGCTGTTAGCCAATAGGTTGGTGGATCGAGCCCACCCGGGAGCGGTGTTGTGGGATCTCAAATGTAACGTAGAAAGCCAAAGTTTTTCCACAATACCTGACGACCATTTAATTTTTGGGCTTCCGTGGCGCAATGGTTAGCGCGTTCGGCTGTTAACCAATAGGTTGGTGGTTCGAGCCCATCCGGGAGCGGTGTTGTGAGGTCTCAGATGTGACGTAAAAAGTCAAGGTTTTTACACAATACCTGACGAGCATTTAACTTTTGGGCTTCCGTGGCGCAATGATTAGCGCGTTCGGCTGTTAACCAATAGGTTGGTGTTTCGAGCCCACGCGGGAGCGGTGTTGTGGGATCTCAAATGTGACGTAGATAGCCAAAGTTTTTGCACAATACCTGACGACCATTTAATTTTCGGGCTTCAGTGGCGCAATGGTTAGCGCGTTCGGCTGTTAACCAATAGGTTGGTGGTTCGAGCCCCTCCGAGAGCGGTGTTGTGAGGTCTCAGATGTGACGTAAAAGTCAAGGCTTTTACACGATACCTGACGAGCCTTTAACTTTTGGGCTTCCGTGGCGCAATGGTTAGCGCGTTCGGCTGTTAACCAATAGGTTGGTGGTTCGAGCCCATCCAAGAGCGGTGATGTGAGGTCTCAGATGTGACGTAAAAAGTCAAGGTTTTTACACAATACCTGACGAGCATTTAAATTTTGGGCTTCCGTGGCACAATGGTTAGCGCGTTCAGCTGTTAACCAATAGGTTGGTGGTTCGAGCCCACCCTGGATCGGTGTTGTGAGGTCTCAGATGTGACGTAAAAAGTCAAGGTTTTTACACAATACCTGACGAGCATTTAATTTTTGGGCTTCCGTGGCGCAATGGTTAGCGCGTTCAGCTGTTAATCGAAGGTTGGTGGTTCGAGCCCACCCGGGAGAGGTGTTGTGGGGTCTCAAATGTAACGTAGAAAGCCAAAGCTTTTCCACAATACCTGTCAACCACTTAATTTCTGAGCTTCCGTGGCTCAATGGTTAGCGCGTTCGGCTGTTAACCAATAGGTTGGTGGTTCGAGCCCACCCGGGAGCGGTGTTGTGGGATCTCAAATGTAACGTAGAAAGCCAAAGTTTTTCCACAATACCTGACGACCATTTAATTTTTGGGCTTCCGTGGCGCAATGTTTAGCGCGTTCGGCTGTTAACCGAAAGGTTGGTGGTTCAAGCCCACCCGGGAGTGGTGTTGAGAGGTCTCCGATGTGACGTAAAAAGTCAAGGTTTTTACACAATACCTGACGAGCATTTAATTTTTGGGCATCTGTGGCGCAATGGTTAGCGCGTTCAGCTGTTAACCAATAGGTTGGTGGTTCGAGCCCATCCAAGAGCGGTGATGTGAGGTCTCAGATGTGACGTAAAAAGTCAAGGTTTTTACACAATACCTGACGAGCATTTAAATTTTGGGCTTCCGTGGCACAATGGTTAGCGCGTTCAGCTGTTAACCAATAGGTTGGTGGTTCGAGCCCACCCGGGAGCGGTGTTGTGAAGTCTCAGATGTGACGTAAAAAGTCAAGGTTTTTACACAATACCTGACGAGCATTTAATTTTTGGGCTTCCGTGGCGCAATGGTTAGCGCGTTCAGCTGTTAATCGAAAGGTTGGTGGTTCGAGCCCACCCGGGAGAGGTGTTGTGGGGTCTCAAATGTAACGTAGAAAGCCAAAGTTTTTCCACAATACCTGACAACCATTTAATTTCTGAGCTTCCGTGGCTCAATGGTTAGCGCGTTCGGCTGTTAACCAATAGGTTGGTGGTTCGAGCCCACCCGGGAGCGGTGTTGTGGGATCCCAAATGTAACGTAGAAAGGCAAAGTTTTTCCACAATACCTGACGACCATTTAATTTTTGGGCTTCCGTGGCGCAATGGTTAGCGCGTTCGGCTGTTAACCAATAGGTTGGTGGTTCGAGCCCATCCAAGAGCGGTGATGTGAGGTCTCAGATGTGACGTAAAAAGTCAAGGTTTTTACACAATACCTGACGAGCATTTAAATTTTGGGCTTCCGTGGCACAATGGTTAGCGCGTTCAGCTGTTAACCAATAGGTTGGTGGTTCGAGCCCACCCGGGAGCGGTGTTGTGAAGTCTCAGATGTGACGTAAAAAGTCAAGGTTTTTACACAATACCTGACGAGCATTTAATTTTTGGGCTTCCGTGGCGCAATGGTTAGCGCGTTCAGCTGTTAATCGAAAGGTTGGTGGTTCGAGCCCACCCGGGAGAGGTGTTGTGGGGTCTCAAATGTAACGTAGAAAGCCAAAGTTTTTCCACAATACCTGACAACCATTTAATTTCTGAGCTTCCGTGGCTCAATGGTTAGCGCGTTCGGCTGTTAACCAATAGGTTGGTGGTTCGAGCCCACCCGGGAGCGGTGTTGTGGGATCCCAAATGTAACGTAGAAAGGCAAAGTTTTTCCACAATACCTGACGACCATTTAATTTTTGGGCTTCCGTGGCGCAATGGTTAGCGCGTTCGGCTGTTAACCAATAGGTTGGTGGTTCGAGCCCATCCAAGAGCGGTGATGTGAGGTCTCAGATGTGACGTAAAAAGTCAAGGTTTTTACACAATACCTGACGAGCATTTAAATTTTGGGCTTCCGTGGCACAATGGTTAGCGCGTTCAGCTGTTAACCAATAGGTTGGTGGTTCGAGCCCACCCGGGAGCGGTGTTGTGAAGTCTCAGATGTGACGTAAAAAGTCAAGGTTTTTACACAATACCTGACGAGCATTTAATTTTTGGGCTTCCGTGGCGCAATGGTTAGCGCGTTCAGCTGTTAATCGAAAGGTTGGTGGTTCGAGCCCACCCGGGAGAGGTGTTGTGGGGTCTCAAATGTAACGTAGAAAGCCAAAGTTTTTCCACAATACCTGACAACCATTTAATTTCTGAGCTTCCGTGGCTCAATGGTTAGCGCGTTCGGCTGTTAACCAATAGGTTGGTGGTTCGAGCCCACCCGGGAGCGGTGTTGTGGGATCCCAAATGTAACGTAGAAAGGCAAAGTTTTTCCACAATACCTGACGACCATTTAATTTTTGGGCTTCCGTGGCGCAATGGTTAGCGCGTTCGGCTGTTAACCGAAAGGTTGGTGGTTCAAGCCCACCCGGGAGTGGTGTTGAGAGGTCTCCGATGTGACGTAAAAAGTCAAGGTTTTTACACAATACCTGACGAGCATTTAATTTTTGGGCATCTGTGGCGCAATGGTTAGCGCGTTCAGCTGTTAACCAATAGGTTGGTGGTTCGAGCCCATCCAAGAGCGGTGATGTGAGGTCTCAGATGTGACGTAAAAAGTCAATGTTTTTACACAATACCTGACGAGCATTTAAATTTTGGGCTTCCGTGGCACAATGGTTAGCGCGTTCAGCTGTTAACCAATAGGTTGGTGGTTCGAGCCCACCCGGGAGCGGTGTTGTGAAGTCTCAGATGTGACGTAAAAAGTCAAGCTTTTTACACAATACCTGACGAGCATTTAATTTTTGGGCTTCCGTGGCGCAATGGTTAGCGCGTTCAGCTGTTAATCGAAAGGTTGGTGGTTCGAGCCCACCCGGGAGAGGTGTTGTGGGGTCTCAAATGTAACGTAGAAAGCCAAAGTTTTTTCACAATACCTGACAACCATTTAATTTCTGAGCTTCCGTGGCTCAATGGTTAGCGCGTTCGGCTGTTAACCAATAGGTTGGTGGTTCGAGCCCACCCGGGAGCGGTGTTGTGGGATCCCAAATGTAACGTAGAAAGGCAAAGTTTTTACACAATACCTGACGAGCATTTAAATTTTGGGCTTCCGTGGCACAATGGTTAGCGCGTTCAGCTGTTAACCAATAGGTTGGTGGTTCGAGCCCACCCGGGAGCGGTGTTGTGAAGTCTCAGATGTGACGTAAAAAGTCAAGGTTTTTACACAATACCTGACGAGCATTTAATTTTTGGGCTTCCGTGGCGCAATGGTTAGCGCGTTCAGCTGTTAATCGAAAGGTTGGTGGTTCGAGCCCACCCGGGAGAGGTGTTGTGGTGTCTCAAATGTAACGTAGAAAGCCAAAGTTTTTCCACAATACCTGACAACCATTTAATTTCTGAGCTTCCGTGGCTCAATGGTTAGCGCGTTCGGCTGTTAACCAATAGGTTGGTGGTTCGAGCCCACCCGGGAGCGGTGTTGTGGGATCCCAAATGTAACGTAGAAAGGCAAAGTTTTTCCACAATACCTGACGACCATTTAATTTTTGGGCTTCCGTGGCGCAATGGTTAGCGCGTTCGGCTGTTAACCGAAAGGTTGGTGGTTCAAGCCCACCCGGGAGTGGTGTTGAGAGGTCTGCGATGTGACGTAAAAAGTCAAGGTTTTTACACAATACCTGACGAGCATTTAATTTTTGAGCTTCTGTGGCGCAATGGTTAGCGCGTTCAGCTGTTAACCAATAGGTTGGTGGTTCGAGCCCACCCGGGAGCGGTGTTGTGGGATCTCAAATGTAACGTAAAAATTCAAAACTTTTCCACAATACGTGACAACCATTTAATTTCCCAACCGGGAGAGGTGTTGTAGGGTCAAAGATGTAACGTAAAAAGTCATAACTTATCCACAATACCTGACAACCATTTAATTTCTGAGCTTCCGCGGCTCAAAAGTTAGCTCGTTCGGCTGTTAACCAATAGGTGTGTGGTTCGAGCCCACCCGGGAGCGGCGTTGTGACGTCTCAGATGTGACGTAAAAAGTCAAGGTTTTTTCCACAACACCTGACGACCATTTAATTTTTGGTCTTCCGTGGCGCAATGATTAGCGCGTTCAGCTGTTAACCGAAAGGTTGGTGGTTCGAGCCCACCCGGAAGAGGTGTTGTGGGGTCTCAGATGTAGTGTAAAAAGTCAAAACTTATCCACAATACGTGACAACCATTTAATTTCTGAGCTTCCGTGGCTCAATGATTAGCGCGTTCGGCTGTTAACCAATAGGTTAGTGGTTCGAGCCCACCCGGGAGCGGTTGTGTGGGATCTCAAATGTAACGTAGAAAGCCAAAGTTTTGCCACAATACCTGACGACCATTAAATTTTTGGGCTTCCTTGGCTCAAAGGTTAGCGCGTTCGGCTGTTAACCAATAGGTGTGTGGTTCGAGCCCATCCGGGAGCGGTGCTATGAGGTCTCAGATGTTACGTAAAAAGTCAAAGTTTTTCCACAATACCGGACGACCATTTAATTTTTGGGCTTCCGTGGCGCGTTCAGCTGCTATTCAAAATACTGGTCGTTTGAGCCCTCCCGGGAGCGGTGTTGTGACGTCTCAGTTGTAGCATAAAATGTCAGAGTTTTTCCACAATACCTGACGAACATTGAATTTTTGGGCTTCCGTGGCGCAATGGTTAGCGCGTTCAGCTGTTAATCGAAAGGTTGGTGGTTCGAGCCCACCCGGGAGAGGTGTTGTGGGGTCTCAGATGTAGCGTAAAAAGTCAAAAAGTTTCCACAATACGTGACAACCATTTAATTTCTGAGCCTCCGTGGCTCAATGGTTAGCGCGTTCGGGTGTTAACCAATAAGCTAGTGGTTCGAGCCCACCCGAGAGCGGCGTTGTGGGATCTCAAATGTAACGTAGAAAGCGAAAGTTTTTCCACAATACCTGACGATCATTTAATTTTTGGGCTTCCGTGGCGCAATGGTTAGGGCGTTCGGCTGTTAACCAATAGGTTGGTGGTTCGAGCCCACCCGGGCGCGGTGTTGTGGGATCTCAAACGTAACGTAGAAAGCGAAAGTTTTTCCACAATACCTGACAACCATTTAATTTCTGAGCTTCCGTGGCTCAATGGTTAGCGCTTTCGGCTGTTAACCAATAGGTTGGTGGTTCGAGCCCATCCGGGAGCGGTGTTGTGAGGTCTCAGATGTGACGTAAAAAGTCAAGGTTTTTACACAATACCTGACGAGCATTTAATTTTTGGGCTTCCGTGGCGCAATGGTTAGCGCGTTCAGCTGTTAATCGAAGGTTGGTGGTTCGAGCCCACCCGGGAGAGGTGTTGTGGGGTCTCAAATGTAACGTAGAAAGCCAAAGTTTTTCCACAATACCTGACAACCACTTAATTTCTGAGCTTCCGTGGCTCAATGGTTAGCGCGTTCGGCTGTTAACCAATAGGTTGGTGGTTCGAGCCCACCCGGGAGCGGTGTTGTGGGATCTCAAATGTAACGTAGAAAGCCAAAGTTTTTCCACAATACCTGACGACCATTTAATTTTTGGGCTTCCGTGGCGCAATGTTTAGCGCGTTCGGCTGTTAACCGAAAGGTTGGTGGTTCAAGCCCACCCGGGAGTGGTGTTGAGAGGTCTCCGATGTGACGTAAAAAGTCAAGGTTTTTACACAATACCTGACGAGCATTTAATTTTTGGGCATCTGTGGCGCAATGGTTAGCGCGTTCAGCTGTTAACCAATAGGTTGGTGGTTCGAGCCCATCCAAGAGCGGTGATGTGAGGTCTCAGATGTGACGTAAAAAGTCAAGGTTTTTACACAATACCTGACGAGCATTTAAATTTTGGGCTTCCGTGGCACAATGGTTAGCGCGTTCAGCTGTTAACCAATAGGTTGGTGGTTCGAGCCCACCCGGGAGCGGTGTTGTGAAGTCTCAGATGTGACGTAAAAAGTCAAGGTTTTTACACAATACCTGACGAGCATTTAATTTTTGGGCTTCCGTGGCGCAATGGTTAGCGCGTTCAGCTGTTAATCGAAAGGTTGGTGGTTCGAGCCCACCCGGGAGAGGTGTTGTGGGGTCTCAAATGTAACGTAGAAAGCCAAAGTTTTTCCACAATACCTGACAACCATTTAATTTCTGAGCTTCCGTGGCTCAATGGTTAGCGCGTTCGGCTGTTAACCAATAGGTTGGTGGTTCGAGCCCACCCGGGAGCGGTGTTGTGGGATCCCAAATGTAACGTAGAAAGGCAAAGTTTTTCCACAATACCTGACGACCATTTAATTTTTGGGCTTCCGTGGCGCAATGGTTAGCGCGTTCGGCTGTTAACCAATAGGTTGGTGGTTCGAGCCCATCCAAGAGCGGTGATGTGAGGTCTCAGATGTGACGTAAAAAGTCAAGGTTTTTACACAATACCTGACGAGCATTTAAATTTTGGGCTTCCGTGGCACAATGGTTAGCGCGTTCAGCTGTTAACCAATAGGTTGGTGGTTCGAGCCCACCCGGGAGCGGTGTTGTGAAGTCTCAGATGTGACGTAAAAAGTCAAGGTTTTTACACAATACCTGACGAGCATTTAATTTTTGGGCTTCCGTGGCGCAACGGTTAGCGCGTTCAGCTGTTAATCGAAAGGTTGGTGGTTCGAGCCCACCCGGGAGAGGTGTTGTGGGGTCTCAAATGTAACGTAGAAAGCCAAAGTTTTTCCACAATACCTGACAACCATTTAATTTCTGAGCTTCCGTGGCTCAATGGTTAGCGCGTTCGGCTGTTAACCAATAGGTTGGTGGTTCGAGCCTACACGGGAGCGGTGTTGTGGGATCTCAAATGTAACGTAGAAAGCCAAAGTTTTTCCACAATACCTGACGACCATTTAATTTTTGGGCTTCCGTGGCGCAATGGTTAGCGCGATCGGCTGTTAACCAATGGGTTGGTGGTTCAAGCCCACCCGGGAGCGGTGTTGTGAGGTCTCAGATGTGACGTAAAAAGTCAAGGTTTTTACACAATACCTGACGACCATTTAATTTTTGGGCTTCCCTGGCGCAATGGTTAGCGCGTTCGGCTGTTAACCAATAGGTTGGTGGTTCGAGCCCCCCGGGAGCGGTGTTGTGAGGTATCAGATGTGACGTAAAAGTCAAGGTTTTTACATTATACCTGACGAGCATTTAATTTTTGGGCTTCCGTGGCGCAATGGTTAGCACGTTTGGCTGTTAACCAATAAGTTGGTGGTTCGAGCCCATCCGGGAGCGGTGTTGTGAGGTCTCAGATGTGACGTAAAAAGTCAAGGTTTTTACACAATACCTGACGAGCATTTAATTTTTGGGCTTCCTTGGCGCAATGGTTAGCGCGTTCAGCTGTTAATCGAAAGGTTGGTGGTTCGAGCCCACCCGGGAGAGGTGTTGTTGGGGTCTCAAATGTAACGTAGAAAGCCAAAGTTTTTCCACAATACCTGACAACCATTTAATTTCTGAGCTTCCGTGGCTCAATGGTTAGCGCGTTCGGCTGTTAACCAATAGGTTGGTGGTTCGAGCCCATCCGGGAGCGGTGTTGTGAGGTCTCAGATGTGACGTAAAAAGTCAAGGTTTTTACACAATACCTGACGAGCATTTAAGTTTTGGGCTTCGGTGGCGCAATGGTTAGCGCGTTCAGCTGTTAACCAATAGGTTGGCGGTTCGAGCCCACCCGGGAGCGGTGTTGTGAGGTCTCAGATGTGACGAAAAAAGTCAAGGTTTTTACACAATACCTGACGAGCATTTAATTTTTGGGCTTCCGTGGCGCAATGGTTAGCGCGTTCAGCTGTTAATCGAAAGGTTGGTGGTTCGAGCCCACCCGGGAGAGGTGTTGTGGGGTCTCAAATGTAACGTAGAAAGCCAAAGTTTTTCCACAATACCTGACAACCATTTAATTTCTGAGCTTCCGTGGCTCAATGGTTACCGCGTTCGGCTGTTAACCAATAGGTTGGTGGTTCGAGCCCACCCGGGAGCGGTGTTGTGAGATCTCAAATGTAACGTAGAAAGCCAAAGTTTTTCCACAATACCTGACGACCATTTAATTTTTGGGCTTCCGTGGCGCAATGGTTAGCGCGTTCGGCTGTTAACCGAAAGGTTGGAGGTTCAAGCCCACCCGGGAGCGGTGTTGTGAGGTCTCAGATGTGACGTAAAAGTCAAGGTTTTTACACAATACCTGACGAGCATTTAATTTTTGGGCATCCGTGGCGCAATGGTTAGCGCGTTCAGCTGTTAACCAATAGGTTGGTGGTTTCAGCCCACCCGGGAGCGGTGTTGTGGGATCTCAAATGTAACGTAAAAAGTCAAAACTTTTCCACAATACATGACAACCATTTAATTTCTGAGCTTCCGTGGCGCAATGGTTAGCGCGTTCGGCTGTTAACCGAAAGGTTGGTGGTTCAAGCCCATCCGGGAGCGGTGTTGTGAGGTCTCAGATGTGACGTAAAAAGTCAAGGTTTTTACACAATACCTGACGAGCATTTAACTTTTGGGCTTCCGTGGCGCAATGATTAGCGCGTTCGGCTGTTAACCAAGAGGTTGGTGTTTCGAGCCCACGCGGGAGCAGTGTTGTGGGATCTCAAATGTGACGTAGATAGCCAAAGTTTTTGCACAATACCTGACGACCATTTAATTTTCGGGCTTCAGTGGCGCAATGGTTAGCGCGTTCGGCTGTTAACCAATAGGTTGGTGGTTCGAGCCCCTCCGAGAGCGGTGTTGTGAGGTCTCAGATGTGACGTAAAAGTCAAGGTTTTTACACGATACCTGACGAGCCTTTAACTTTTGGGCTTCCGTGGCGCAATGGTTAGCGCGTTCGGCTGTTAACCAATAGGTTGGTGGTTCGAGCCCATCCAAGAGCGGTGATGTGAGGTCTCAGATGTGACGTAAAAAGTCAAGGTTTTTACACAATACCTGACGAGCATTTAAATTTTGGGCTTCCGTGGCACAATGGTTAGCGCGTTCAGCTGTTAACCAATAGGTTGGTGGTTCGAGCCCACCCTGGAGCGGTGTTGTGAGGTCTCAGATGTGACGTAAAAAGTCAAGGTTTTTACACAATACCTGACGAGCATTTAATTTTTGGGCTTCCGTGGCGCAATGGTTAGCGCGTTCAGCTGTTAATCGAAAGGTTGGTGGTTCGAGCCCACCCGGGAGAGGTGTTGTGGGGTCTCAAATGTAACGTAGAAAGCCAAAGTTTTTCCACAATACCTGACAACCATTTAATTTCTGAGCTTCCGTGGCTCAATGGTAAGCGCGTTCGGCTGTTAACCAATAGGTTGGTGGTTCGAGCCTACACGGGAGCGGTGTTGCGGGATCTCAAATGTAACGTAGAAAGCCAAAGTTTTTCCACAATACCTGACGACCATTTAATTTTTGGGCTTCCGTGGCGCAATGGTTAGCGCGTTCGGCTGTTAACCAATAGGTTGGTGGTTCGAACCCATCCGGGAGCGGTGATGTGAGGTCTCAGATGTGACGTAAAAAGTCAAGGTTTTTACACAATACCTGACGAGCATTTAAGTTTTGGGCTTCGGTGGCGCAATGGTTAGCGCGTTCAGCTGTTAACCAATAGGTTGGCGGTTCGAGCCCACCCGGGAGCGGTGTTGTGAGGTCTCAGATGTGACGAAAAAAGTCAAGGTTTTTACACAATACCTGACGAGCATTTAATTTTTGGGCTTCCGTGGCGCAATGGTTAGCGCGTTCAGCTGTTAATCGAAAGGTTGGTGGTTCGAGCCCACCCGGGAGAGGTGTTGTGGGGTCTCAAATGTAACGTAGAAAGCCAAAGTTTTTCCACAATACCTGACAACCATTTAATTTCTGAGCTTCCGTGGCTCAATGGTTAGCGCGTTCGGCTGTTAACCAATAGGTTGGTGGTTCGAGCCCACCCGGGAGCGGTGTTGTGGGATCTCAAATGTAACGTAGAAAGCAAAAGTTTTTCCACAATACCTGACGACCATTTAATTTTTGGGCTTCCGTGGCGCAATGGTTAGCGCGTTCGGCTGTTAACCGAAAGGTTGGTGGTTCAAGCCCACCCGGGAGCGGTGTTGTGAGGTCTCAGATGTGACGTAAAAAGTCAAGGTTTTTACACAATACCTGACGAGCATTTAATTTTTGGGCATCCGTGGCGCAATGGTTAGCGCGTTCAGCTGTTAACCAATAGGTTGGTGGTTCGAGCCCACCCGGGAGCGGTGTTGTGGGATCTCAAATGTAACGTAAAAAGTCAAAACTTTTCCACAATACATGACAACCATTTAATTTCTGAGCTTCCGTGGCTCCATGGTTAGCGCGTTCGGCTGTTAGCCAATAGGTTGGTGGATCGAGCCCACCCGGGAGCGGTGTTGTGGGATCTCAAATGTAACGTAGAAAGCCAAAGTTTTTCCACAATACCTGACGACCATTTAATTTTTGGGCTTCCGTGGCGCAATGGTTAGCGCGTTCGGCTGTTAACCAATAGGTTGGTGGTTCGAGCCCATCCGGGAGCGGTGTTGTGAGGTCTCAGATGTGACGTAAAAAGTCAAGGTTTTTACACAATACCTGACGAGCATTTAACTTTTGGGCTTCCGTGGCGCAATGATTAGCGCGTTCGGCTGTTAACCAATAGGTTGGTGTTTCGAGCCCACGCGGGAGCGGTGTTGTGGGATCTCAAATGTGACGTAGATAGCCAAAGTTTTTGCACAATACCTGACGACCATTTAATTTTCGGGCTTCAGTGGCGCAATGGTTAGCGCGTTCGGCTGTTAACCAATAGGTTGGTGGTTCGAGCCCCTCCGAGAGCGGTGTTGTGAGGTCTCAGATGTGACGTAAAAGTCAAGGTTTTTACACGATACCTGACGAGCCTTTAACTTTTGGGCTTCCGTGGCGCAATGGTTAGCGCGTTCGGCTGTTAACCAATAGGTTGGTGGTTCGAGCCCATCCAAGAGCGGTGATGTGAGGTCTCAGATGTGACGTAAAAAGTCAAGGTTTTTACACAATACCTGACGAGCATTTAAATTTTGGGCTTCCGTGGCACAATGGTTAGCGCGTTCAGCTGTTAACCAATAGGTTGGTGGTTCGAGCCCACCCTGGATCGGTGTTGTGAGGTCTCAGATGTGACGTAAAAAGTCAAGGTTTTTACACAATACCTGACGAGCATTTAATTTTTGGGCTTCCGTGGCGCAATGGTTAGCGCGTTCAGCTGTTAATCGAAAGGTTGGTGGTTCGAGCCCACCCGGGAGAGGTGTTGTGGGGTCTCAAATGTAACGTAGAAAGCCAAAGTTTTTCCACAATACCTGACAACCACTTAATTTCTGAGCTTCCGTGGCTCAATGGTTAGCGCGTTCGGCTGTTAACCAATAGGTTGGTGGTTCGAGCCCACCCGGGAGCGGTGTTGTGGGATCTCAAATGTAACGTAGAAAGCCAAAGTTTTTCCACAATACCTGACGACCATTTAATTTTTGGGCTTCCGTGGCGCAATGTTTAGCGCGTTCGGCTGTTAACCGAAAGGTTGGTGGTTCAAGCCCACCCGGGAGTGGTGTTGAGAGGTCTCCGATGTGACGTAAAAAGTCAAGGTTTTTACACAATACCTGACGAGCATTTAATTTTTGGGCATCTGTGGCGCAATGGTTAGCGCGTTCAGCTGTTAACCAATAGGTTGGTGGTTCGAGCCCATCCAAGAGCGGTGATGTGAGGTCTCAGATGTGACGTAAAAAGTCAAGGTTTTTACACAATACCTGACGAGCATTTAAATTTTGGGCTTCCGTGGCACAATGGTTAGCGCGTTCAGCTGTTAACCAATAGGTTGGTGGTTCGAGCCCACCCGGGAGCGGTGTTGTGAAGTCTCAGATGTGACGTAAAAAGTCAAGGTTTTTACACAATACCTGACGAGCATTTAATTTTTGGGCTTCCGTGGCGCAATGGTTAGCGCGTTCAGCTGTTAATCGAAAGGTTGGTGGTTCGAGCCCACCCGGGAGAGGTGTTGTGGGGTCTCAAATGTAACGTAGAAAGCCAAAGTTTTTCCACAATACCTGACAACCATTTAATTTCTGAGCTTCCGTGGCTCAATGGTTAGCGCGTTCGGCTGTTAACCAATAGGTTGGTGGTTCGAGCCCACCCGGGAGCGGTGTTGTGGGATCCCAAATGTAACGTAGAAAGGCAAAGTTTTTCCACAATACCTGACGACCATTTAATTTTTGGGCTTCCGTGGCGCAATGGTTAGCGCGTTCGGCTGTTAACCAATAGGTTGGTGGTTCGAGCCCATCCAAGAGCGGTGATGTGAGGTCTCAGATGTGACGTAAAAAGTCAAGGTTTTTACACAATACCTGACGAGCATTTAAATTTTGGGCTTCCGTGGCACAATGGTTAGCGCGTTCAGCTGTTAACCAATAGGTTGGTGGTTCGAGCCCACCCGGGAGCGGTGTTGTGAAGTCTCAGATGTGACGTAAAAAGTCAAGGTTTTTACACAATACCTGACGAGCATTTAATTTTTGGGCTTCCGTGGCGCAATGGTTAGCGCATTCAGCTGTTAATCGAAAGGTTGGTGGTTCGAGCCCACCCGGGAGAGGTGTTGTGGGATCTCAAATGTAACGTAGAAAGCCAAAGTTTTTCCACAATACCTGACAACCATTTAATTTCTGAGCTTCCGTGGCTCAATGGTTAGCGCGTTCGGCTGTTAACCAATAGGTTGGTGGTTCGAGCCCACCCGGGAGCGGTGTTTTGGGATCCCAAATGTAACGTTGAAAGGCAAAGTTTTTCCACAATACCTGACGACCATTTAATTTTTGGGCTTCCGTGGCGCAATGGTTAGCGCGTTCGGCTGTTAACCGAAAGGTTGGTGGTTCAAGCCCACCCGGGAGTGGTGTTGAGAGGTCTGCGATGTGACGTAAAAATCAAGGTTTTTACACAATACCTGACGAGCATTTAATTTTTGGGCTTCTGTGGCGCAATGGTTAGCGCGTTCAGCTGTTAACCAATAGGTTGGTGGTTCGAGCCCACCCGGGAGCGGTGTTGTGGGATCTCAAATGTAACGTAAAAATTCAAAACTTTTCCACAATACGTGACAACCATTTAATTTCCCAACCGGGAGAGGTGTTGTAGGGTCAAAGATGTAACGTAAAAAGTCATAACTTATCCACAATACCTGACAACCATTTAATTTCTGAGCTTCCGTGGCTCAAAAGTTAGCTCGTTCGGCTGTTAACCAATAGGTGTGTGGTTCGAGCCCACCCGGGAGCGGCGTTGTGACGTCTCAGATGTGACGTAAAAAGTCAAGGTTTTTTCCACAACACCTGACGACCATTTAATTTTTGGTCTTCCGTGGCGCAATGATTAGCGCGTTCAGCTGTTAACCGAAAGGTTGGTGGTTCGAGCCCACCCGGAAGAGGTGTTGTGGGGTCTCAGATGTAGTGTAAAAAGTCAAAACTTATCCACAATACGTGACAACCATTTAATTTCTGAGCTTCCGTGGCTCAATGATTAGCGCGTTCGGCTGCTAACCAATAGGTTAGTGGTTCGAGCCCACCCGGGAGCGGTTGTGTGGGATCTCAAATGTAACGTAGAAAGCCAAAGTTTTGCCACAATACCTGACGACCATTAAATTTTTGGGCTTCCTTGGCTCAAAGGTTAGCGCGTTCGGCTGTTAACCAATAGGTGTGTGGTTCGAGCCCATCCGGGAGCGGTGCTATGAGGTCTCAGATGTTACGTAAAAAGTCAAAGTTTTTCCACAATACCGGACGACCATTTAATTTTTGGGCTTCCGTGGCGCGTTCAGCTGCTATTCAAAATACTGGTCGTTTGAGCCCTCCCGGGAGCGGTGTTGTGACGTCTCAGTTGTAGCATAAAATGTCAGAGTTTTTCCACAATACCTGACGAACATTGAATTTTTGGGCTTCCGTGGCGCAATGGTTAGCGCGTTCAGCTGTTAATCGAAAGGTTGGTGGTTCGAGCCCACCCGAGAGCGGCGTTGTGGGATCTCAAATGTAACGTAGAAAGCGAAAGTTTTTCCACAATACCTGACGATCATTTAATTTTTGGGCTTCCGTGGCGCAATGGTTAGGGCGTTCGGCTGTTAACCAATAGGTTGGTGGTTCGAGCCCACCCGGGCGCGGTGTTGTGGGATCTCAAACGTAACGTAGAAAGCGAAAGTTTTTCCACAATACCTGACAACCATTTAATTTCTGAGCTTCCGTGGCTCAATGGTTAGCGCTTTCGGCTGTTAACCAATAGGTTGGTGGTTCGAGCCCATCCGGGAGCGGTGTTGTGAGGTCTCAGATGTGACGTAAAAAGTCAAGGTTTTTACACAATACCTGACGAGCATTTAATTTTTGGGCTTCCGTGGCGCAATGGTTAGCGCGTTCAGCAGTTAACAAATAGGTTAGTGGTTCGAGCCCACCCGGGAGCGGCGTTGTGGGATCTCAAACGTAACGTAGAAAGCCAAAGTTTTTCCACAATACCTGACGACCATTTAATTTTTGGGCTTCCGTGGCGCAATGGTTAACGCGTTCGGCTGTTAACCAATAGGTTGGTGGTTCGAGCCCACCCGGGAGCGGTGTTGTGGGATCTCAAATGTAACGTAGAAAGCCAAAGTTTTTCCACAATACGTGACGACCATTTAATTTCTGAGCTTCCGTGGCTCAATGGTTAGAGCGTTCGGCTGTTAACCGAAAGGTTGGTGGTTCGAGCCCAACCGGGAGAGGTGTTGTGGGGTCTCAGATGTAGCGTAAAAAGTCAAAACTTTTCCACAATACGTGACAACCATTTAATTTCTGAGCTTCCGTGGCTGAATGGTTAGCGCGTTCGGCTGTTAACCAATAGTTTGGTGGTTCGAGCCCATCCGGGAGCGGTTTTGTGAGGTCTCAGATGTGACGTAAAAAGTCAAGGTTTTTACACAATACCTGACGAGCATTTAATTTTTGGGCTTCCGTGGCGCAATGGTTAGCGCGTTCAGCTTTTAACCAATAGGGTGGTGGTTCGACCCACCCGGGAGCGGTGTTGTGGGATCTCAAATGTAACGTAGAAAGTCAAAGTTTTTCCACAATACCTGACGACCATTTATTTTTTGGGCTTCCTTGGCGCAATGGTTAGCGCGTTCGGCTGTTAACCGAAAGGTTGGTGGTTCGAGCCCAACCAAGAGAAATGTGTTGTAGGGTCTCAGATGTAACGTAATAAGTCATAACTTATCCACAATACCTGACAACCATTGAATTTCTGAGCTTCCGTGGCTCAATGGTTAGCGCGTTCGGCTGTTAACCAATAGGTTGGTGGTTCGAGCAGATCAGGGAGCGGTGATGTGAGGTCTCAGATGTAACGTAAAATGTCAGAGTTTCTCCACAATACCTGACGAACATTTAATATTTGGGCTTCCGTGGCGCAATGGTTAGCGCGTTCGGCTGTTAACCAATAGGTTGGTTGTTCGAGCCCATCCGGGAGCGGTGTTGTGAGGTCTCAGATGTGACGTAAAAAGTCAAGGTTTTTACACAATACCTGACGAGCATTTAACTTTTGGGCTTCCGTGGCGCAATGGTTAGCGCGTTAGGCTGTTAACCAATAGGTTGGTTGTTCGAGCCCATCCGGGAGCGGTGTTGTGAGGTCTCAGATGTGACGCAAAAAGTCAAGGTTTTTACACAATACCTGACGAGCATTTAATTTTTGGGCTTCCGTGGCTCAATGGTTAGCGCGTTCGGCTGTTAACCTAAAGGTTGGTGGTTCGAGCCCATCCGGGAGCGGTGTTGTGACGTCTCAGATGTAACGTAAAATGTCAGAGTTTTTCCACAATACCTGACGAACATTTAATTTTTGGGCTTCCTTGGCGCAATTATTAGCGCGTTCAACTGTTAATCGAAAGGCTGGTGGTTCAAGCCCACCCGGAAGAGGTGTTGTGGGGTCTCAGATGTAGCGTAAAAAGTCAAAACTTTTCCATAATACGTGACAACCCTTTAATTTCTGAGCTTCCGTGGCACAATGGTTAGCGCGTTCAGCAGTTAACAAATAGGTTAGTGGTTCGAGCCCACCCGGGAGCGGCGTTGTGGGATCTCAAATGTAACGTAGAAAGCCAAAGTTTTTCCACAATACGTGACGACCATTTAATTTCTGAGCTTTCGTGGCTCAATGGTTAGCGCGTTCGGCTGTTAACCAATAGGTTGTTGGTTCGAGCCCATCCGGGAGCGGTGTTGTGAGGTCTCAGATGTGACGTAAAAAGTCAAGGTTTTTCCACAATACCTGACGAACATTTAATTTTTGGGCTTCCTTGGCGCAATGGTTAGCCCGTTCGGCTGTTAACCGAAAGGTTGGTGGTTCGAGCCCAGTCGGGAGAGGTGTTGTAGGGTCTCAGATGTAGCGTAAAAAGTCAAAACTTTTCCATAATACGTGACAACCATTTAATTTCTGAGCTTCCGTGGCACAATGGTTAGCGCGTTCAGCAGTTAACAAATAGGTTAGTGGTTCGAGCCCACCCGGGAGCGGCGTTGTGGGATCTCAAGCGTAACGTAGAAAGCCAAAGTTTTTCCACAATACCTGACGACCATTTAATATTTGGGCTTCCGTGGCGCAATGGTTAACGCGTTCGGCTGTTAACCAATAGGTTGGTGGTTCGTGCCCACCCGGGAGCGGTGTTGTGGGATCTCAAATGTAACGTAGAAAGCCAAAGTTTTTCCACAATACGTGACGACCATTTAATTTCTGAGCTTTCGTGGCTCAGTGGTTAGCGCGTTCGGCTGTTAACCAATAGGTTGTTGGTTCGAGCCCATCCGGGAGCGGTGTTGTGAGGTCTCAGATGTGACGTAAAAAGTCAAGGTTTTCCCACAATACCTGACGAACATTTAATTTTTGGGCTTCCTTGGCGCAATGGTTAGCGCGTTCGGCTGTTAACCTAAAGGTTGGTGGTTCGAGCCCATCCGGGAGCGGTGTTGTGAGGTTTCAGATGTGACGTAAAAAGTCAAGGTTTTTCCACAATACCTGACGAACATTTAATTTTTGGGCTTCCTTGGCGCAATGGTTAGCCCGTTCGGCTGTTAACCGAAAGGTTGGTGGTTCGAACCCAACCGGGAGAGGTGTTGTAGGGTCTCAGATGTAGCGTAAAAAGTCAAAACTTTTCCATAATACGTGACAACCATTTAATTTCTGAGCTTCCGTGGCACAATGGTTAGCGCGTTCAGCAGTTAACAAATAGGTTAGTGGTTCGAGCCCACCCGGGAGCGGCGTTGTGGGATCTCAAACGTAACGTAGAAAGCCAAAGTTTTTCCACAACACCTGACGACCATTTAATTTTTGGTCTTCCGTGGCGCAATGATTAGCGCGTTCAGCTGTTAACCGAAAGGTTGGTGGTTCGAGCCCACCCGGAAGAGGTGTTGTGGGGTCTCAGATGTAGTGTAAAAAGTCAAAACTTATCCACAATACGTGACAACCATTTAATTTCTGAGCTTTCGTGGCTCAGTGGTTAGCGCGTTCGGCTGTTAACCAATAGGTTGTTGGTTCGAGCCCATCCGGGAGCGGTGTTGTGAGGTCTCAGATGTGACGTAAAAAGTCAAGGTTTTTCCACAATACCTGACGAACATTTAATTTTTGGGCTTCCTTGGCGCAATGGTTAGCGCGTTCGGCTGTTAACCTAAAGGTTGGTGGTTCGAGCCCATCCGGGAGCGGTGTTGTGACGTCTCAGATGTAACGTAAAATGTCAGAGTTTTTCCACAATACCTGACGAACATTTAATTTTTGGGCTTCCTTGGCGCAATTATTAGCGCGTTCAACTGTTAATCGAAAGGCTGGTGGTTCAAGCCCACCCGGAAGAGGTGTTGTGGGGTCTCAGATGTAGCGTAAAAAGTCAAAACTTTTCCATAATACGTGACAACCATTTAATTTCTGAGCTTCCGTGGCACAATGGTTAGCGCGTTCAGCAGTTAACAAATAGGTTAGTGGTTCGAGCCCACCCGGGAGCGGCGTTGTGGGATCTCAAACGTAACGTAGAAAGCCAAAGTTTTTCCACAATACCTGACGACCATTTAATATTTGGGCTTCCGTGGCGCAATGGTTAACGCGTTCGGCTGTTAACCAATAGGTTGGTGGTTCGAGCCCACCCGGGAGCGGTGTTGTGTGATCTCAAATGTAACGTAGAAAGCCAAAGTTTTTCCACAATACGTGACGACCATTTAATTTCTGAGCTTTCGTGGCTCAATGGTTAGCGCGTTCGGCTGTTAACCAATAGGTTGTTGGTTCGAGCCCATCCGGGAGCGGTGTTGTGAGGTCTCAGATGTGACGTAAAAAGTCAAGGTTTTTCAACAATACCTGACGAACATTTAATTTTTGGGCTTCCTGGGCGCAATGGTTAGCGCTTTCGGCTGTTAACCGAAAGGTTGGTGGTTCGAGCCCAACCGGGAGAGGTGTTGTAGGGTCTCAGAAGTAACGTAATAAGTCATAACTTATCCACAATACCTGACAACCATTTAATTTCTGAGCTTTCGTGGCTCAATGGTTAGCGCGTTCGGCTGTTAACCAATAGCTTGGTGGTTCGAGCCCATCCGGGAGCGGTGTTGTGAGGTCTCAGATGTGACGTAAAAAGTCAAGGTTTTTCCACAATACCTGACGAACATTGAATTTTTGGGCTTCCGTGGCGCAATTATTAGCGCGTTCAACTGTTAATCGAAAGGCTGGTGGTTCAGGCCCACCCGGAAGAGGTGTTGTGGGGTCTCAGATGTAGCGTAAAAAGTCAAAACTTATCCACAATATGTGACAACCATTTAAATTCTGAGCTTCCGTGGCTCAATGGTTAGCGAATTCGGCTGTTAACCAATAGGTTGGTGGTTCGAGCCCACCCGGGAGCGGTGTTTTGGGATCTCAAATGTAACGTTGAAAGCCAAAGTTTTTCCACAATACCTGACAACCATTTAATTTCTTGATTTTCCGTGGCTCAATGGTTAGCGCTTTCGGCTGTTAACCAATAGGTTGGTGGTTCGAGCCCATCCGGGAGCGGTGTTGTGAGGTCTCAGATGTGACGTAAAAAGTCAAGGTTTTTACACAATACCTGACGAGCATTTAATTTTTGGGCTTCCGTGGCGCAATGGTTAGCGCGTTCAGCAGTTAACAAATAGGTTAGTGGTTCGAGCCCACCCGGGAGCGGCGTTGTGGGATCTCAAACGTAACGTAGAAAGCCAAAGTTTTTCCACAATACCTGACGACCATTTAATTTTTGGGCTTCCGTGGCGCAATGGTTAACGCGTTCGGCTGTTAACCAATAGGTTGGTGGTTCGAGCCCACCCGGGAGCGGTGTTGTGGGATCTCAAATGTAACGTAGAAAGCCAAAGTTTTTCCACAATACGTGACGACCATTTAATTTCTGAGCTTCCGTGGCTCAATGGTTAGCGCGTTCGGCTGTTAACCGAAAGGTTGGTGGTTCGAGCCCAACCGGGAGAGGTGTTGTGGGGTCTCAGATGTAGCGTAAAAAGTCAAAACTTTTCCACAATACGTGACAACCATTTAATTTCTGAGCTTCCGTGGCTGAATGGTTAGCGCGTTCGGCTGTTAACCAATAGGTTTTTGGTTCGAGCCCATCCGGGAGCGGTTTTGTGAGGTCTCAGATGTGACGTAAAAAGTCAAGGTTTTTACACAATACCTGACGAGCATTTAATTTTTGGGCTTCCGTGGCGCGATGGTTAGCGCGTTCAGCTTTTAACCAATAGGGTGGTGGTTCGACCCACCCGGGAGCGGTGTTGTGGGATCTCAAATGTAACGTAGAAAGCCAAAGTTTTTCCACAATACCTGACGACCATTTATTTTTTGGGCTTCCTTGGCGCAATGGTTAGCGCGTTCGGCTGTTAACCGAAAGGTTGGTGGTTCGAGCCCAACCAAGAGAAATGTGTTGTAGGGTCTCAGATGTAACGTAATAAGTCATAACTTATCCACAATACCTGACAACCATTGAATTTCTGAGCTTCCGTGGCTCAATGGTTAGCGCGTTCGGCTGTTAACCAATAGGTTGGTGGTTCGAGCAGATCAGGGAGCGGTGATGTGAGGTCTCAGATGTAACGTAAAATGTCAGAGTTTTTCCACAATACCTGACGAACATTTAATTTTTGGGCTTCCGTGGCGCAATGGTTAGCGCGTTCGGCTGTTAACCAATAGGTTGGTTGTTCGAGCCCATCCGGGAGCGGTGTTGTGAGGTCTCAGATGTGACGCAAAAAGTCAAGGTTTTTACACAATACCTGACGAGCATTTAATTTTTGGGCTTCCGTGGCTCAATGGTTAGCGCGTTCGGCTGTTAACCTAAAGGTTGGTGGTTCGAGCCCATCCGGGAGCGGTGTTGTGACGTCTCAGATGTAACGTAAAATGTCAGAGTTTTTCCACAATACCTGACGAACATTTAATTTTTGGGCTTCCTTGGCGCAATTATTAGCGCGTTCAACTGTTAATCGAAAGGCTGGTGGTTCAAGCCCACCCGGAAGAGGTGTTGTGGGGTCTCAGATGTAGCGTAAAAAGTCAAAACTTTTCCATAATACGTGACAACCATTTAATTTCTGAGCTTCCGTGGCACAATGGTTAGCGCGTTCAGCAGTTAACAAATAGGTTAGTGGTTCGAGCCCACCCGGGAGCGGCGTCGTGGGATCTCAAACGTAACGTAGAAAGCCAAAGTTTTTCCACAATACCTGACGACCATTTAATATTTGGGCTTCCGTGGCGCAATGGTTAACGCGTTCGGCTGCTAACCAATAGGTTGGTGGTTCGAGCCCACCCGGGAGCGGTGTTGTGGGATCTCAAATGTAACGTAGAAAGCCAAAGTTTTTCCACAATACGTGACGACCATTTAATTTCTGAGCTTTCGTGGCTCAATGGTTAGCGCGTTCGGCTGTTAACCAATAGGTTGTTGGTTCGAGCCCATCCGGGAGCGGTGTTGTGAGGTCTCAGATGTGACGTAAAAAGTCAAGGTTTTTCCACAATACCTGACGAACATTGAATTTTTGGGCTTCCGTGGCGCAATTATTAGCGCGTTCAACTGTTAATCGAAAGGCTGGTGGTTCAGGCCCACCCGGAAGAGGTGTTGTGGGGTCTCAGATGTAGCGTAAAAAGTCAAAACTTATCCACAATATGTGACAACCATTTAAATTCTGAGCTTCCGTGGCTCAATGGTTAGCGAATTCGGCTGTTAACCAATAGGTTGGTGGTTCGAGCCCACCCGGGAGCGGTGTTTTGGGATCTCAAATGTAACGTTGAAAGCCAAAATTTTTCCACAATACCTGACGACCATTTAATTTTTGGGCTTCCGTGGCGCAATGGTCAGCGCGTTCAGCTGTTAACCGAAAGGTTGGTGGTTCGAGCCCAACCAGGAGAAATGTGTTGTAGGGTCTCAGATGTAACGTAAAATGTCAAAACTTATCCACAATACGTGACAACCATTTAATTTCTGAGCTTCCGTGGCTCAATGATTAGCGCGTTCGGCTGTTAACCAATAGGTTAGTGGTTCGAGCCCACCCGGGAGCGGTTGTGTGGGATCTCAAATGTAACGTAGAAAGCCAAAGTTTTGCCACAATACCTGACGACCATTAAATTTTTGGGCTTCCTTGGCTCAAAGGTTAGCGCGTTCGGCTGTTAACCAATAGGTTGGTGGTTCGAGCCCATCCGGGAGCGGTGTTGTGAGGTGTCAGATGTAACGTAAAATGTCAGAGTTTTTCCACAATACCTGACGAACATTTAATTTTTGGGCTTCCGTGGCGCAACGATTAGGGCGTTCAGCTATTAATCGAAAGGTTGAAGGTTCGAGCCCACCCGAGAGAGGTGTTGTGGGGTCTCAGATGTAGCGTAAAAAGTCAAAACTTTTCCGCAATACGTGACAACCATTTAATTTCTGAGCTTCCGTTGCTCAATGGTTAGCGCGTTCGGCTGTTAACCAATAGGTTGATGGTTCGAGCCCATCCGGGAGCGGTGTTTTGACGTCTCAGATGTGACGTAAAAAGTCAAGGTTTTTCCACAATACCGGACGACCATTTAATTTTTGGGCTTCCGTGGCGCAATCGTTAGCGCGTTCGGCTGTTAACAGAAAGGTTGGTGGTTCGAGCACACCCGGGAGCGGTGCTATGAGGTCTCAGATGTTACGTAAAAAGTCAAAGTTTTTCCACAATACCGGACGACCATTTAATTTTTGGGCTTCCGTGGCGCAGTGGTTAGCGCGTTCAGCTGCTATTCAAAAGACTGGTGTTTGAGCCCTCCCGGGAGCGGTGTTGTGGGATCTCAAATGTAACGTAGAAAGCGAAAGTTTTTTCACAATACCTGACGATCATTTAATTTTTGGGCTTCCGTGGCGCAATGGTTAGGGCGTTCGGCTGTTAACCAATAGGTTGGTGGTTCGAGCCCACCCGGGGGCGGTGTTGTGGGATCTCAAACGTAACGTAGAAAGCGAAAGTTTTTCCACAATACCTGACAACCATTAATTTCTGAGCTTCCGTGGCTCAATGGTTAGCGCGTTCGGCTGTTAACCAATAGGTTGGTGGTTCGAGCCCATCCGGGAGCGGTGTTGTGAGGTCTCAGATGTTACGTAAAAAGTCAAGGTTTTTCCACAATACCTGACGAACGTTTAATTTTTGGGCTTCCTTGGCGCAATGGTTAGCGCGTTCGGCTGTTAACCGAAAGGTTGGTGGTTCGAGCCCAACCGGGAGAGGTGTTGTGGGGTCTCAGATGTAGCGTAAAAAGTCAAAACTTTTCCACAATACGTGACAACCATTTAATTTCTGAGCTTCCGTGGCTGAATGGTTAGCGCATTCGGCTGTTAACCAATAGGTTGGTGGTTCAAGCCCACCCGGAAGAGGTGTTGTGGGGTCTCAGATGTAGCGTAAAAAGTCAAAACTTTTCCATAATACGTGACAACCATTTAATTTCTGAGCTTCCGTGGCACAATGGTTAGCGCGTTCAGCAGTTAACAAATAGGTTAGTGGTTCGAGCCCACCCGGGAGCGGCGTCGTGGGATCTCAAACGTAACGTAGAAAGCCAAAGTTTTTCCACAATACCTGACGACCATTTAATATTTGGGCTTCCGTGGCGCAATGGTTAACGCGTTCGGCTGCTAACCAATAGGTTGGTGGTTCGAGCCCACCCGGGAGCGGTGTTGTGGGATCTCAAATGTAACGTAGAAAGCCAAAGTTTTTCCACAATACGTGACGACCATTTAATTTCTGAGCTTTCGTGGCTCAATGGTTAGCGCGTTCGGCTGTTAACCAATAGGTTGTTGGTTCGAGCCCATCCGGGAGCGGTGTTGTGAGGTCTCAGATGTGACGTAAAAAGTCAAGGTTTTTCCACAATACCTGACGAACATTGAATTTTTGGGCTTCCGTGGCGCAATTATTAGCGCGTTCAACTGTTAATCGAAAGGCTGGTGGTTCAGGCCCACCCGGAAGAGGTGTTGTGGGGTCTCAGATGTAGCGTAAAAAGTCAAAACTTATCCACAATATGTGACAACCATTTAAATTCTGAGCTTCCGTGGCTCAATGGTTAGCGAATTCGGCTGTTAACCAATAGGTTGGTGGTTCGAGCCCACCCGGGAGCGGTGTTTTGGGATCTCAAATGTAACGTTGAAAGCCAAAATTTTTCCACAATACCTGACGACCATTTAATTTTTGGGCTTCCGTGGCGCAATGGTCAGCGCGTTCAGCTGTTAACCGAAAGGTTGGTGGTTCGAGCCCAACCAGGAGAAATGTGTTGTAGGGTCTCAGATGTAACGTAAAATGTCAAAACTTATCCACAATACGTGACAACCATTTAATTTCTGAGCTTCCGTGGCTCAATGATTAGCGCGTTCGGCTGTTAACCAATAGGTTAGTGGTTCGAGCCCACCCGGGAGCGGTTGTGTGGGATCTCAAATGTAACGTAGAAAGCCAAAGTTTTGCCACAATACCTGACGACCATTAAATTTTTGGGCTTCCTTGGCTCAAAGGTTAGCGCGTTCGGCTGTTAACCAATAGGTTGGTGGTTCGAGCCCATCCGGGAGCGGTGTTGTGAGGTGTCAGATGTAACGTAAAATGTCAGAGTTTTTCCACAATACCTGACGAACATTTAATTTTTGGGCTTCCGTGGCGCAACGATTAGGGCGTTCAGCTATTAATCGAAAGGTTGAAGGTTCGAGCCCACCCGAGAGAGGTGTTGTGGGGTCTCAGATGTAGCGTAAAAAGTCAAAACTTTTCCGCAATACGTGACAACCATTTAATTTCTGAGCTTCCGTTGCTCAATGGTTAGCGCGTTCGGCTGTTAACCAATAGGTTGATGGTTCGAGCCCATCCGGGAGCGGTGTTTTGACGTCTCAGATGTGACGTAAAAAGTCAAGGTTTTTCCACAATACCGGACGACCATTTAATTTTTGGGCTTCCGTGGCGCAATCGTTAGCGCGTTCGGCTGTTAACAGAAAGGTTGGTGGTTCGAGCACACCCGGGAGCGGTGTTGTGGGATCTCAAATGTAACGTAGAAAGCGAAAGTTTTTTCACAATACCTGACGATCATTTAATTTTTGGGCTTCCGTGGCGCAATGGTTAGGGCGTTCGGCTGTTAACCAATAGGTTGGTGGTTCGAGCCCACCCGGGGGCGGTGTTGTGGGATCTCAAACGTAACGTAGAAAGCGAAAGTTTTTCCACAATACCTGACAACCATTAATTTCTGAGCTTCCGTGGCTCAATGGTTAGCGCGTTCGGCTGTTAACCAATAGGTTGGTGGTTCGAGCCCATCCGGGAGCGGTGTTGTGAGGTCTCAGATGTTACGTAAAAAGTCAAGGTTTTTCCACAATACCTGACGAACGTTTAATTTTTGGGCTTCCTTGGCGCAATGGTTAGCGCGTTCGGCTGTTAACCGAAAGGTTGGTGGTTCGAGCTCAACCGGGAGAGGTGTTGTGGGGTCTCAGATGTAGCGTAAAAAGTCAAAACTTATCCACAATATGTGACAACCATTTAAATTCTGAGCTTCCGTGGCTCAATGGTTAGCGAATTCGGCTGTTAACCAATAGGTTGGTGGTTCGAGCCCACCCGGGAGCGGTGTTTTGGGATCTCAAATGTAACGTTGAAAGCCAAAATTTTTCCACAATACCTGACGACCATTTAATTTTTGGGCTTCCGTGGCGCAATGGTCAGCGCGTTCAGCTGTTAACCGAAAGGTTGGTGGTTCGAGCCCAACCAGGAGAAATGTGTTGTAGGGTCTCAGATGTAACGTAAAATGTCAAAACTTATCCACAATACGTGACAACCATTTAATTTCTGAGCTTCCGTGGCTCAATGATTAGCGCGTTCGGCTGTTAACCAATAGGTTAGTGGTTCGAGCCCACCCGGGAGCGGTTGTGTGGGATCTCAAATGTAACGTAGAAAGCCAAAGTTTTGCCACAATACCTGACGACCATTAAATTTTTGGGCTTCCTTGGCTCAAAGGTTAGCGCGTTCGGCTGTTAACCAATAGGTTGGTGGTTCGAGCCCATCCGGGAGCGGTGTTGTGAGGTGTCAGATGTAACGTAAAATGTCAGAGTTTTTCCACAATACCTGACGAACATTTAATTTTTGGGCTTCCGTGGCGCAACGATTAGGGCGTTCAGCTATTAATCGAAAGGTTGAAGGTTCGAGCCCACCCGAGAGAGGTGTTGTGGGGTCTCAGATGTAGCGTAAAAAGTCAAAACTTTTCCGCAATACGTGACAACCATTTAATTTCTGAGCTTCCGTTTTTCAATGGTTAGCGCGTTCGGCTGTTAACCAATAGGTTGATGGTTCGAGCCCATCCGGGAGCGGTGTTTTGACGTCTCAGATGTGACGTAAAAAGTCAAGGTTTTTCCACAATACCGGACGACCATTTAATTTTTGGGCTTCCGTGGCGCAATCGTTAGCGCGTTCGGCTGTTAACAGAAAGGTTGGTGGTTCGAGCACACCCGGGAGCGGTGTTGTGGGATCTCAAATGTAACGTAGAAAGCGAAAGTTTTTTCACAATACCTGACGATCATTTAATTTTTGGGCTTCCGTGGCGCAATGGTTAGGGCGTTCGGCTGTTAACCAATAGGTTGGTGGTTCGAGCCCACCCGGGGGCGGTGTTGTGGGATCTCAAACGTAACGTAGAAAGCGAAAGTTTTTCCACAATACCTGACAACCATTAATTTCTGAGCTTCCGTGGCTCAATGGTTAGCGCGTTCGGCTGTTAACCAATAGGTTGGTGGTTCGAGCCCATCCGGGAGCGGTGTTGTGAGGTCTCAGATGTTACGTAAAAAGTCAAGGTTTTTCCACAATACCTGACGAACGTTTAATTTTTGGGCTTCCTTGGCGCAATGGTTAGCGCGTTCGGCTGTTAACCGAAAGGTTGGTGGTTCGAGCCCAACCGGGAGAGGTGTTGTGGGGTCTCAGATGTAGCGTAAAAAGTCAAAACTTTTCCACAATACGTGACAACCATTTAATTTCTGAGCTTCCGTGGCTGAATGGTTAGCGCGTTCGGCTGTTAACCAATAGGTTGGTGGTTCGAGCCCATCCGGGAGCGGTGTTGTGAGGTCTCAGATGTGACGTAAAAAGTCAAGGTTTTTACACAATACCTGATGAGCATTTAATTTTTGGGCTTCCGTGGCGCAATGGTTAGCGCGTTCAGCTTTTAACCAATAGGGTGGTGGTTCGAGCCCACCCGGGAGCGGTGTTGTGGGATCTCAAATGTAACGTAGAAAGACAAAGTTTTTCCACAATACCTGACGACCATTTATTTTTTGGGCTTCCTTGGCGCAATGGTTAGCGCGTTCGGCTGTTAACCGAAAGGTTGGTGGTTCGAGCCCAACCGGGAGAGGTGTTGTAGGGTCTCAGAAGTAACGTAATAAGTCATAACTTATCCACAATACCTGACAACCATTTAATTTCTGAGCTTTCGTGGCTCAATGGTTAGCGCGTTCGGCTGTTAACCAATAGGTTGGTGGTTCGAGCCCATCCGGGAGCGGTGTTGTGAGGTCTCAGATGTGACGTAAAAAGTCAAGGTTTTTCCACAATACCTGACGAACATTGAATTTTTGGGCTTCCGTGGCGCAATTATTAGCGCGTTCAACTGTTAATCGAAAGGCTGGTGGTTCAGGCCCACCCGGAAGAGGTGTTGTGGGGTCTCAGATGTAGCGTAAAAAGTCAAAACTTATCCACAATATGTGACAACCATTTAAATTCTGAGCTTCCGTGGCTCAATGGTTAGCGAATTCGGCTGTTAACCAATAGGTTGGTGGTTCGAGCCCACCTGGGAGCGGTGTTTTGGGATTTCAAATGTAACGTTGAATGCCAAAATTTTTCCACTATACCTGAAGAACATTTAATTTTTGGGCTTCCGTGGCGCAATTATTAGCGCGTTCAACTGTTAATCGAAAGGCTGGTGGTTCAAGCCCACCCGGAAGAGGTGTTGTGGGGTCTCAGATGTAGTGTAAAAAGTCAAAACTTATCCACAATACGTGACAACCATTTAATTTCTGAGCTTCCGTGGCTCAATGATTAGCGCGTTCGGCTGTTAACCAATAGGTTAGTGGTTCGAGCCCACCCGGGAGCGGTTGTGTGGGATCTCAAATGTAACGTAGAAAGCCAAAGTTTTGCCACAATACCTGACGACCATTAAATTTTTGGGCTTCCTTGGCTCAAAGGTTAGCGCGTTCGGCTGTTAACCAATAGGTGTGTGGTTCGAGCCTATCCGGGAGCGGTGTTGTGACGTCTCAGATGTGACGTAAAAAGTCAAGGTTTTTTCCACAGTACCTGACGACCATTTAATTTTTGGGCTTCCGTGGCGCAATGGTTAGCGCGTTCGGCTGTTAACCAATAGGTTGGTGGTTCGAGCCCATCCGGGAGCGGTGTTGTGAGGTGTCAGATGTAACGTAAAATGTCAGAGTTTTTCCACAACACCTGACGAACATTTAATTTTTGGGCTTCCGTGGCGCAACGATTAGGGCGTTCAGCTGTTAATCGAAAGGTTGAAGGTTCGAGCCCACCCGAGAGAGGTGTTGTGGGGTCTCAGATGTAGCGTAAAAAGTCAAAACTTTTCCGCAATACGTGACAACCATTTAATTTCTGAGCTTCCGTTGCTCAATGGTTAGCGCGTTCGGCTGTTAACCAATAGGTTGGTGGTTCGAGCCCATCCGGGAGCG
Organism: Phalangium opilio; assembly: GCF_054372755.1. Taxonomy (NCBI): domain Eukaryota; kingdom Metazoa; phylum Arthropoda; class Arachnida; order Opiliones; family Phalangiidae; genus Phalangium; species Phalangium opilio. Next base: position 4,086,277 of record NW_028324173.1, read on the forward strand.
GTGCTATGAGGTCTCAGATGTTACGTAAAAAGTCAAAGTTTTTCCACAATACCGGACGACCATTTAATTTTTGGGCTTCCGTGGCGCAGTGGTTAGCGCGTTCAGCTGCTATTCAAAAGACTGGTGGTTTGAGCCCTCCCGGGAGCGGTGTTGTGGGATCTCAAATGTAACGTAGAAAGCGAAAGTTTTTCCACAATACCTGACGATCATTTAATTTTTGGGCTTCCGTGGCGCAATGGTTAGGGCGTTCGGCTGTTAACCAATCGGTTGGTGGTTCGTGCCCACCCGGGGGCGGTGTTGTGGGATCTCAAACGTAACGTAGAAAGCGAAAGTTTTTCCACAATACCTGACAACCATTTAATTTCTGAGCTTCCGTGGCTCAATGGTTAGCGCATTCGGCTGTTAACCAATAGGTTGGTGGTTCGAGCCCATCCGGGAGCGGTGTTGTGAGGTCTCAGATGTTACGTAAAAAGTCAAGGTTTTTCCACAATACCTGACGAACGTTTAATTTTTGGGCTTCCTTGGCGCAATGGTTAGCGCGTTCGGCTGTTAACCGAAAGGTTGGTGGTTCGAGCCCAACCGGGAGAGGTGTTGTGGGGTCTCAGATGTAGCGTAAAAAGTCAAAACTTTTCCACAATACGTGACAACCATTTAATTTCTGAGCTTCCGTGGCTGAATGGTTAGCGCGTTCGGCTGTTAACCAAGAGGTTGGTGGTTCGAGCCCATCCGGGAGCGGTGTTGTGAGGTCTCAGATGTGACGTAAAAAGTCAAGGTTTTTACACAATACCTGACGAGCATTTAATTTTTGGGCTTCCGTGGCGCAATGGTTAGCGCGTTCAGCTTTTAACCAATAGGGTGGTGGTTCGAGCCCACCCGGGAGCGGTGTTGTGGGATCTCAAATGTAACGTAGAAAGACAAAGTTTTTCCACAATACCTGACGAGCATTTATTTTTTGGGCTTCCTTGGCGCAATGGTTAGCGCGTTCGGCTGTTAACCGAAAGGTTGGTGGTTCGAGCCCAACCGAGAGAGGTGTTGTAGGGTCTCAGATGAAACGTAATAAGTCATAACTTATCCACAATACCTGACAACCATTTAATTTCTGAGCTTCCGTGGCTCAATGGTTAGCGCGTTCGGCTGTTAACCAATAGGTTGGTGGTTCGAGCCCATCCGGGAGCGGTGTTGTGAGGTCTCAGATGTAACGTAAAATGTCAGAGTTTTTCCACAATACCTGACGAACATTTAATTTTTGGGCTTCCGTGGCGCAATGGTTAGCGCGTTCGGCTGTTAACCAATAGGTTGGTTGTTCGAACCCATCCGGGAGCGGTGTTGTGAGGTCTCAGATGTGACGTAAAAAGTCAAGGTTTTTACATAATACCTGACGAGCATTAACTTTAGGGCTTCCGTGGCGCAATGGTTAGCGCGTTCGGCTGTTAACCGAAAGGTTGGTGGTTCGAGCCCAACCGGGAGAGGTGTTGTGGGGTCTCAGATGTAGCGGTAAAAGTCAAAACTTTTCCACAATACGTGACAACCATTTATTTTCTGAGCTTCCGTGGCTGAATGGTTAGCGCGTTCGGCTGTTAACCAATAGGTTGGTGGTTCGAGCCCATCCGGGAGCGGTGTTGTGAGGTCTCAGATGTGACGTAAAAAGTCAAGGTTTTTACACAATACCTGATGAGCATTTAATTTTTGGGCTTCCGTGGCGCAATGGTTAGCGCGTTCAGCTTTTAACCAATAGGGTGGTGGTTCGAGCCCACCCGGGAGCGGTGTTGTGGGATCTCAAATGTAACGTAGAAAGACAAAGTTTTTCCACAATACCTGACGACCATTTATTTTTTGGGCTTCCTTGGCGCAATGGTTAGCGCGTTCGGCTGTTAACCGAAAGGTTGGTGGTTCGAGCCCAACCGGGAGAGGTGTTGTAGGGTCTCAGAAGTAACGTAATAAGTCATAACTTATCCACAATACCTGACAACCATTTAATTTCTGAGCTTTCGTGGCTCAATGGTTAGCGCGTTCGGCTGTTAACCAATAGGTTGGTGGTTCGAGCCCATCCGGGAGCGGTGTTGTGAGGTCTCAGATGTGACGTAAAAAGTCAAGGTTTTTCCACAATACCTGACGAACATTGAATTTTTGGGCTTCCGTGGCGCAATTATTAGCGCGTTCAACTGTTAATCGAAAGGCTGGTGGTTCAGGCCCACCCGGAAGAGGTGTTGTGGGGTCTCAGATGTAGCGTAAAAAGTCAAAACTTATCCACAATATGTGACAACCATTTAAATTCTGAGCTTCCGTGGCTCAATGGTTAGCGAATTCGGCTGTTAACCAATAGGTTGGTGGTTCGAGCCCACCTGGGAGCGGTGTTTTGGGATTTCAAATGTAACGTTGAATGCCAAAATTTTTCCACTATACCTGAAGAACATTTAATTTTTGGGCTTCCGTGGCGCAATTATTAGCGCGTTCAACTGTTAATCGAAAGGCTGGTGGTTCAAGCCCACCCGGAAGAGGTGTTGTGGGGTCTCAGATGTAGTGTAAAAAGTCAAAACTTATCCACAATACGTGACAACCATTTAATTTCTGAGCTTCCGTGGCTCAATGATTAGCGCGTTCGGCTGTTAACCAATAGGTTAGTGGTTCGAGCCCACCCGGGAGCGGTTGTGTGGGATCTCAAATGTAACGTAGAAAGCCAAAGTTTTGCCACAATACCTGACGACCATTAAATTTTTGGGCTTCCTTGGCTCAAAGGTTAGCGCGTTCGGCTGTTAACCAATAGGTGTGTGGTTCGAGCCTATCCGGGAGCGGTGTTGTGACGTCTCAGATGTGACGTAAAAAGTCAAGGTTTTTTCCACAGTACCTGACGACCATTTAATTTTTGGGCTTCCGTGGCGCAATGGTTAGCGCGTTCGGCTGTTAACCAATAGGTTGGTGGTTCGAGCCCATCCGGGAGCGGTGTTGTGAGGTGTCAGATGTAACGTAAAATGTCAGAGTTTTTCCACAACACCTGACGAACATTTAATTTTTGGGCTTCCGTGGCGCAACGATTAGGGCGTTCAGCTGTTAATCGAAAGGTTGAAGGTTCGAGCCCACCCGAGAGAGGTGTTGTGGGGTCTCAGATGTAGCGTAAAAAGTCAAAACTTTTCCGCAATACGTGACAACCATTTAATTTCTGAGCTTCCGTTGCTCAATGGTTAGCGCGTTCGGCTGTTAACCAATAGGTTGGTGGTTCGAGCCCATCCGGGAGCGGTGCTATGAGGTCTCAGATGTTACGTAAAAAGTCAAAGTTTTTCCACAATACCGGACGACCATTTAATTTTTGGGCTTCCGTGGCGCAGTGGTTAGCGCGTTCAGCTGCTATTCAAAAGACTGGTGGTTTGAGCCCTCCCGGGAGCGGTGTTGTGGGATCTCAAATGTAACGTAGAAAGCGAAAGTTTTTCCACAATACCTGACGATCATTTAATTTTTGGGCTTCCGTGGCGCAATGGTTAGGGCGTTCGGCTGTTAACCAATCGGTTGGTGGTTCGTGCCCACCCGGGGGCGGTGTTGTGGGATCTCAAACGTAACGTAGAAAGCGAAAGTTTTTCCACAATACCTGACAACCATTTAATTTCTGAGCTTCCGTGGCTCAATGGTTAGCGCATTCGGCTGTTAACCAATAGGTTGGTGGTTCGAGCCCATCCGGGAGCGGTGTTGTGAGGTCTCAGATGTTACGTAAAAAGTCAAGGTTTTTCCACAATACCTGACGAACGTTTAATTTTTGGGCTTCCTTGGCGCAATGGTTAGCGCGTTCGGCTGTTAACCGAAAGGTTGGTGGTTCGAGCCCAACCGGGAGAGGTGTTGTGGGGTCTCAGATGTAGCGTAAAAAGTCAAAACTTTTCCACAATACGTGACAACCATTTAATTTCTGAGCTTCCGTGGCTGAATGGTTAGCGCGTTCGGCTGTTAACCAAGAGGTTGGTGGTTCGAGCCCATCCGGGAGCGGTGTTGTGAGGTCTCAGATGTGACGTAAAAAGTCAAGGTTTTTACACAATACCTGACGAGCATTTAATTTTTGGGCTTCCGTGGCGCAATGGTTAGCGCGTTCAGCTTTTAACCAATAGGGTGGTGGTTCGAGCCCACCCGGGAGCGGTGTTGTGGGATCTCAAATGTAACGTAGAAAGACAAAGTTTTTCCACAATACCTGACGAGCATTTATTTTTTGGGCTTCCTTGGCGCAATGGTTAGCGCGTTCGGCTGTTAACCGAAAGGTTGGTGGTTCGAGCCCAACCGAGAGAGGTGTTGTAGGGTCTCAGATGAAACGTAATAAGTCATAACTTATCCACAATACCTGACAACCATTTAATTTCTGAGCTTCCGTGGCTCAATGGTTAGCGCGTTCGGCTGTTAACCAATAGGTTGGTGGTTCGAGCCCATCCGGGAGCGGTGTTGTGAGGTCTCAGATGTAACGTAAAATGTCAGAGTTTTTCCACAATACCTGACGAACATTTAATTTTTGGGCTTCCGTGGCGCAATGGTTAGCGCGTTCGGCTGTTAACCAATAGGTTGGTTGTTCGAACCCATCCGGGAGCGGTGTTGTGAGGTCTCAGATGTGACGTAAAAAGTCAAGGTTTTTACATAATACCTGACGAGCATTAACTTTAGGGCTTCCGTGGCGCAATGGTTAGCGCGTTCGGCTGTTAACCGAAAGGTTGGTGGTTCGAGCCCAACCGGGAGAGGTGTTGTGGGGTCTCAGATGTAGCGTAAAAAGTCAAAACTTTTCCACAATACGTGACAACCATTTATTTTCTGAGCTTCCGTGACTGAATGGTTAGCGCGTTCGGCTGTTAACCAATAGGTTGGTGGTTCGAGCCCATCCGGGAGCGGTGTTGTGAGGTCTCAGATGTGACGTAAAAAGCCAAGGTTTTTACACAATACCTGACGAGCATTTAATTTTTGGGCTTCCGTGGCGCAATGGTTAGCGCGTTCAGCTTTTAACCAATAGGGTGGTGGTTCGACCCACCCGGGAGCGGTGTTGTGGGATCTCAAATGTAACGTAGAAAGCCAAAGTTTTTCCACAATACCTGACGACCATTTATTTTTTGGGCTTCCTTGGCGCAATGGTTAGCGCGTTCGGCTGTTAACCGAAAGGTTGGTGGTTCGAGCCCAACCGAGAGAGGTGTTGTAGGGTCTCAGATGTAACGTAATAAGTCATAACTTATCCACAATACCTGACAACCATTTAATTTCTGAGCTTCCGTGGCTCAATGGTTAGCGCGTTCGGCTGTTAACCAATAGGTTGGTGGTTCGAGCCCATCCGGGAGCGGTGTTGTGAGGTCTCAGATGTGACGCAAAAAGTCAAGGTTTTTACACAATACCTGACGAGCATTTAATTTTTGGGCTTCCGTGGCTCAATGGTTAGCGCGTTCGGCTGTTAACCTAAAGGTTGGTGGTTCGAGCCCATCCGGGAGCGGTGTTGTGAGGTCTCAGATGTGACGTAAAAAGTCAAGGTTTTTACAAAATAAGTGACAACCATTTAATTTCAGAGCTTCCGTGGCTCAATGGTTAGCGCGTTCGGCTGTTAAACGATAGGTTGGTGGTTCGAGCCCATCCGGGAGCGGTGTTGTGACGTCTAAGATGTGACGTAAAAAGTCAAGGTTTTTCCACAATACCTGAAGACCATTTAATTTTTGGGCTTCCGTGGCGCAATGGTTAGCGCGTTCGGCTGTTAACCAATAGGTTGGTGGTTCGAGCCCATACGGGAGCGGTGTTGTGAGGTCTCAGATGTAACGTAAAATGTCAGAGTTTTTCCACAATACCTGACGAACATTTAATTTTTGGGCTTCCGTGGCGCAATGATTAGCGCGTTCAGCTGTTAATCGAAAGGTTGAAGGTTCGAGCCCACCCGAGAGAGGTGTTGTGGGGTCTCAGATGTAGCGTAAAAAGTCAAAACTTTTCCACAATAAGTGACAACCATTTAATTTCAGAGCTTCCGTGGCTCAATGGTTAGGGCGTTCGGCTGTTAACCGATAGGTTGGTGGTTCGAGCCCATCCGGGAGCGGTGTTGTGACGTCTCAGATGTGACGTAAAAAGTCAAGGTTTTTCCACAATACCTGAAGACCATTTAATTTTTGGGCTTCCGTGGCGCAATGGTTAGCGCGTTGGGCTGTTAACCAATAGGTTGGTGGTTCGAGCCCATCCGGGAGCGGTGTTGTGAGGTCTCAGATGTAACGTAAAAAGTCAAGGTTTTTCCACAATACCTGAAGACCATTTAATTTTTGGGCTTCCGTGGCGCAATGGTTAGCGCGTTCGGCTGTTAACCAATAGGTTGGTGGTTCGAGCCCATACGGGAGCGGTGTTGTGAGGTCTCAGATGTAACGTAAAATGTCAGAGTTTTTCCACAATACCTGACGAACATTTAATTTTTGGGCTTCCGTGGCGCAATGATTAGCGCGTTCAGCTGTTAATCGAAAGGTTGAAGGTTCGAGCCCACCCGGGAGAGGTGTTGTGGGGTCTCAGATGTAGCGTAAAAAGTCAAAACTTTTCCACAATACGTGACAACCATTTAATTTCTGAGCTTCCGTGGCTCAATGGTTAGCGCGTTCGGCTGTTAACCAATAGGTTGGTGGTTCGAGCCCATCCGGGAGCGGTGTTGTGAGGTCTCCGATGTGACGTAAAAAGCCAAGGTTTTTAAACAATACCTGACGAGCTTTTAATTTTTGGGCTTCCGTGGCTCAATGGTTAGCGCGTTCGGCTGTTAACCAATAGGTTGGTGGTTCGAGCCCATCCGGGAGCGGTGTTGTGAGGTCTCAGATGTAACGTAAAATGTCAGAGTTTTTCCACAATACCTGACGAACATTTAATTTTTGGGCTTCCGTGGCGCAATGGTTAGCGCGTTCGGCTGTTAACCAATAGGTTGGTTGTTCGAGCCCATCCGGGAGCGGTGTTGTGAGGTCTCAGAAGTGACGTAAAAAGTCAAGGTTTTTACACAATACCTGACGAGCATTTAACTTTTGGGCTTCCGTGGCGCAATGGTTAGCGCGTTCGGCTGTTAACCAATAGGTTGGTTGTTCGAGCCCATCCGGGAGCGGTGTTGTGACGTCTCAGATGTGACGCAAAAAGTCAAGGTTTTTACACAATACCTGACGAGCATTTAATTTTTGGGCTTCCGTGGCTCAATGGTTAGCGTGTTCGGCTGTTAACCTAAAGGTTGGTGGTTCGAGCCCATCCAGGAGCGGTGTTGTGACGTCTCAGATGTAACGTAAAATGCCAGAGTTTTTCCACAATACCTGACGAACATTTAATTTTTGGGCTTCCTTGGCGCAATGGTTAGCGCGTTCGGCTGTTAACCGAAAGGTTGGTGGTTCGAGCCCAACCGGAAGAGGTGTTGTAGGGTCTCAGATGTAACGTAAAAAGTCATAACTTATCCACAATACCTGTCAACCATTTAATTTCTGAGCTTCCGTGGCTCAATGGTTAGCGCGTTCGGCTGTTAACCAATAGGTTGGTGGTTCGAGCCCATCCGGGAGCGGTGTTGTGAGGTCTCAGATGTAACGTAAAAAGTCAAGGTTTTTTCACAATACCTGACGAACATTTAATTTTTGGGCTTCCGTGGCGCAATGGTTAGCGCGTTCGGCTGTTAACCAATAGGTTGGTTGTTCGAGCCCATCCGGGAGCGGTGTTGTGAGGTCTCAGATGTGACGCAAAAAGTCAAGGTTTTTACACAATACCTGACGAGCATTTAATTTTTGGGCTTCCGTGGCTCAATGGTTAGCGCGTTCGGCTGTTAACCTAAAGGTTGGTGGTTCGAGCCCATCCGGGAGCGGTGTTGTGAGGTCTCAGATGTGACGTAAAAAGTCAAGGTTTTTACAAAATAAGTGACAACCATTTAATTTCAGAGCTTCCGTGGCTCAATGGTTAGCGCGTTCGGCTGTTAACCGATAGGTTGGTGGTTCGAGCCCATCCGGGAGCGGTGTTGTGACGTCTCAGATGTGACGTAAAAAGTCAAGGTTTTTCCACAATACCTGAAGACCATTTAATTTTTGGGCTTCCGTGGCGCAATGGTTAGCGCGTTCGGCTGTTAACCAATAGGTTGGTGGTTCGAGCCCATACGGGAGCGGTGTTGTGAGCTCTCAGATGTAACGTAAAATGTCAGAGTTTTTCCACAATACCTGACGAACATTTAATTTTTGGGCTTCCGTGGCGCAATGATTAGCGCGTTCAGCTGTTAATCGAAAGGTTGAAGGTTCGAGCCCACCCGGGAGAGGTGTTGTGGGGTCTCAGATGTAGCGTAAAAAGTCAAAACTTTTCCACAATACGTGACAACCATTTAATTTCTGAGCTTCCGTGGCTCAATGGTTAGCGCGTTCGGCTGTTAACCAATAGGTTGGTGGTTCGAGCCCATCCGGGAGCGGTGTTGTGAGGTCTCAGATGTGACGTAAAAAACCAAGGTTTTTAAACAATACCTGACGAGCATTTAATTTTTGGGCTTCCGTGGCTCAATGGTTAGCGCGTTCGGCTGTTAACCACTAGGTTGGTGGCTCGAGCCCATCCGGGAGCGGTGTTGTGAGGTCTCAGATGTAACGTAAAATGTCAGAGTTTTTCCACAATACCTGACGAACATTTAATTTTTGGGCTTCCGTGGCGCAATGGTTAGCGCGTTCGGCTGTTAACCAATAGGTTGGTTGTTCGAGCCCATCCGGGAGCGGTGTTGTGAGGTCTCAGAAGTGACGTAAAAAGTCAAGGTTTTTACACAATACCTGACGAGCATTTAACTTTTGGGCTTCCGTGGCGCAATGGTTAGCGCGTTCGGCTGTTAACCAATAGGTTGGTTGTTCGAGCCCATCCGGGAGCGGTGTTGTGACGTCTCAGATGTGACGTAAAAAGTCAAGGTTTTTCCACAATACCTGAAGACCATTTAATTTTTGGGCTTCCGTGGCGCAATTGTTAGCGCGTTCGGCTGTTAACCAATAGGTTGGTGGTTCGAGCCCATACGGGAGCGGTGTTGTGAGCTCTCAGATGTAACGTAAAATGTCAGAGTTTTTCCACAATACCTGACGAACATTTAATTTTTGGGCTTCCGTGGCGCAATGATTAGCGCGTTCAGCTGTTAATCGAAAGGTTGAAGGTTCGAGCCCACCCGAGAGAGGTGTTGTGGGGTCTCAGATGTAGCGTAAAAAGTCAAAACTTTTCCACAATAAGTGACAACCATTTAATTTCAGAGCTTCCGTGGCTCAATGGTTAGCGCGTTCGGCTGTTAACCAATAGGTTGGTGGTTCGAGCCCATCCGGGAGCGGTGTTGTGAGGTCTCAGATGTGACGTAAAAAACCAAGGTTTTTAAACAATACCTGACGAGCATTTAATTTTTGGGCTTCCGTGGCTCAATGGTTAGCGCGTTCGGCTGTTAACCACTAGGTTGGTGGTTCGAGCCCATCCGGGAGCGGTGTTGTGAGGTCTCAGATGTAACGTAAAATGTCAGATTTTTTCCACAATACCTGACGAACATTTAATTTTTGGGCTTCCGTGGCGCAATGGTTAGCGCGTTCGGCTGTTAACCGATAGGTTGGTGGTTCGAGCCCATCCGGGAGCGGTGTTGTGACGTCTCAGATGTGACGTAAAAAGTCAAGGTTTTTCCACAATACCTGAAGACCATTTAATTTTTGGGCTTCCGTGGCGCAATGGTTAGCGCGTTCGGCTGTTAACCAATAGGTTGGTGGTTCGAGCCCATACGGGAGCGGTGTTGTGAGCTCTCAGATGTAACGTAAAATGTCAGAGTTTTTCCACAATACCTGACGAACATTTAATTTTTGGGCTTCCGTGGCGCAATGATTAGCGCGTTCAGCTGTTAATCGAAAGGTTGAAGGTTCGAGCCCACCCGGGAGAGGTGTTGTGGGGTCTCAGATGTAGCGTAAAAAGTCAAAACTTTTCCACAATACGTGACAACCATTTAATTTCTGAGCTTCCGTGGCTCAATGGTTAGCGCGTTCGGCTGTTAACCAATAGGTTGGTGGTTCGAGCCCATCCGGGAGCGGTGTTGTGAGGTCTCAGATGTGACGTAAAAAACCAAGGTTTTTAAACAATACCTGACGAGCATTTAATTTTTGGGCTTCCGTGGCTCAATGGTTAGCGCGTTCGGCTGTTAACCACTAGGTTGGTGGTTCGAGCCCATCCGGGAGCGGTGTTGTGAGGTCTCAGATGTAACGTAAAATGTCAGAGTTTTTCCACAATACCTGACGAGCATTTAATTTTTGGGCTTCCGTGGCTCAATGGTTAGCGCGTTCGGCTGTTAACCACTAGGTTGGTGGTTCGAGCCCATCCGGGAGCGGTGTTGTGAGGTCTCAGATGTAACGTAAAATGTCAGATTTTTTCCACAATACCTGACGAACATTTAATTTTTGGGCTTCCGTGGCGCAATGGTTAGCGCGTTCGGCTGTTAACCGATAGGTTGGTGGTTCGAGCCCATCCGGGAGCGGTGTTGTGACGTCTCAGATGTGACGTAAAAAGTCAAGGTTTTTCCACAATACCTGAAGACCATTTAATTTTTGGGCTTCCGTGGCGCAATGGTTAGCGCGTTCGGCTGTTAACCAATAGGTTGGTGGTTCGAGCCCATACGGGAGCGGTGTTGTGAGCTCTCAGATGTAACGTAAAATGTCAGAGTTTTTCCACAATACCTGACGAACATTTAATTTTTGGGCTTCCGTGGCGCAATGATTAGCGCGTTCAGCTGTTAATCGAAAGGTTGAAGGTTCGAGCCCACCCGGGAGAGGTGTTGTGGGGTCTCAGATGTAGCGTAAAAAGTCAAAACTTTTCCACAATACGTGACAACCATTTAATTTCTGAGCTTCCGTGGTTAGCGCGTTCGGCTGTTAACCAATAGGTTGGTGGTTCGAGCCCATCCGGGAGCGGTGTTGTGAGGTCTCAGATGTGACGTAAAAAACCAAGGTTTTTAAACAATACCTGACGAGCATTTAATTTTTGGGCTTCCGTGGCTCAATGGTTAGCGCGTTCGGCTGTTAACCACTAGGTTGGTGGTTCGAGCCCATCCGGGAGCGGTGTTGTGAGGTCTCAGATGTAACGTAAAATGTCAGAGTTTTTCCACAATACCTGACGAACATTTAATTTTTGGGCTTCCGTGTCGCAATGGTTAGCGCGTTCGGCTGTTAACCAATAGGTTGGTTGTTCGAGCCCATCCGGGAGCGGTGTTGTGAGGTCTCAGAAGTGACGTAAAAAGTCAAGGTTTTTAGACAATACCTGACGAGCATTTAACTTTTGGGCTTCCGTGGCGCAATGGTTAGCGCGTTCGGCTGTTAACCAATAGGTTGGTTGTTCGAGCCCATCCGGGAGAGGTGTTGTGACGTCTCAGATGTGACGTAAAAAGTCAAGGTTTTTCCACAATACCTGAAGACCATTTAATTTTTGGGCTTCCGTGGCGCAATTGTTAGCGCGTTCGGCTGTTAACCAATAGGTTGGTGGTTCGAGCCCATACGGGAGCGGTGTTGTGAGCTCTCAGATGTAACGTAAAATGTCAGAGTTTTTCCACAATACCTGACGAACATTTAATTTTTGGGCTTCCGTGGCGCAATGATTAGCGCGTTCAGCTGTTAATCGAAAGGTTGAAGGTTCGAGCCCACCCGAGAGAGGTGTTGTGGGGTCTCAGATGTAGCGTAAAAAGTCAAAACTTTTCCACAATAAGTGACAACCATTTAATTTCAGAGCTTCCGTGGCTCAATGGTTAGCGCGTTCGGCTGTTAACCAATAGGTTGGTGGTTCGAGCCCATCCGGGAGCGGTGTTGTGAGGTCTCAGATGTGACGTAAAAAACCAAGGTTTTTAAACAATACCTGACGAGCATTTAATTTTTGGGCTTCCGTGGCTCAATGGTTAGCGTGTTCGGCTGTTAACCACTAGGTTGGTGGTTCGAGCCCATCCGGGAGCGGTGTTGTGAGGTCTCAGATGTAACGTAAAATGTCAGAGTTTTTCCACAATACCTGACGAATATTTAATTTTTGGGCTTCCGTGGCGCAATGGTTAGCGCGTTCGGCTGTTAACCGATAGGTTGGTGGTTCGAGCCCATCCGGGAGCGGTGTTGTGACGTCTCAGATGTGACGTAAAAAGTCAAGGTTTTTCCACAATACCTGAAGACCATTTAATTTTTGGGCTTCCGTGGCGCAATGGTTAGCGCGTTCGGCTGTTAACCAATAGGTTGGTGGTTCGAGCCCATACGGGAGCGGTGTTGTGAGCTCTCAGATGTAACGTAAAATGTCAGAGTTTTTCCACAATACCTGACGAACATTTAATTTTTGGGCTTCCGTGGCGCAATGATTAGCGCGTTCAGCTGTTAATCGAAAGGTTGAAGGTTCGAGCCCACCCGGGAGAGGTGTTGTGGGGTCTCAGATGTAGCGTAAAAAGTCAAAACTTTTCCACAATACGTGACAACCATTTAATTTCTGAGCTTCCGTGGCTCAATGGTTAGCGCGTTCGGCTGTTAACCAATAGGTTGGTGGTTCGAGCCCATCCGGGAGCGGTGTTGTGAGGTCTCAGATGTGACGTAAAAAACCAAGGTTTTTAAACAATACCTGACGAGCATTTAATTTTTGGGCTTCCGTGGCTCAATGGTTAGCGCGTTCGGCTGTTAACCACTAGGTTGGTGGTTCGAGCCCATCCGGGAGCGGTGTTGTGAGGTCTCAGATGTAACGTAAAATGTCAGAGTTTTTCCACAATACCTGACGAACATTTAATTTTTGGGCTTCCGTGTCGCAATGGTTAGCGCGTTCGGCTGTTAACCAATAGGTTGGTTGTTCGAGCCCATCCGGGAGCGGTGTTGTGAGGTCTCAGAAGTGACGTAAAAAGTCAAGGTTTTTAGACAATACCTGACGAGCATTTAACTTTTGGGCTTCCGTGGCGCAATGGTTAGCGCGTTCGGCTGTTAACCAATAGGTTGGTTGTTCGAGCCCATCCGGGAGAGGTGTTGTGACGTCTCAGATGTGACGTAAAAAGTCAAGGTTTTTCCACAATACCTGAAGACCATTTAATTTTTGGGCTTCCGTGGCGCAATTGTTAGCGCGTTCGGCTGTTAACCAATAGGTTGGTGGTTCGAGCCCATACGGGAGCGGTGTTGTGAGCTCTCAGATGTAACGTAAAATGTCAGAGTTTTTCCACAATACCTGACGAACATTTAATTTTTGGGCTTCCGTGGCGCAATGATTAGCGCGTTCAGCTGTTAATCGAAAGGTTGAAGGTTCGAGCCCACCCGAGAGAGGTGTTGTGGGGTCTCAGATGTAGCGTAAAAAGTCAAAACTTTTCCACAATAAGTGACAACCGTTTAATTTCAGAGCTTCCGTGGCTCAATGGTTAGCGCGTTCGGCTGTTAACCAATAGGTTGGTGGTTCGAGCCCATCCGGGAGCGGTGTTGTGAGGTCTCAGATGTGACGTAAAAAACCAAGGTTTTTAAACAATACCTGACGAGCATTTAATTTTTGGGCTTCCGTGGCTCAATGGTTAGCGTGTTCGGCTGTTAACCACTAGGTTGGTGGTTCGAGCCCATCCGGGAGCGGTGTTGTGAGGTCTCAGATGTAACGTAAAATGTCAGAGTTTTTCCACAATACCTGACGAATATTTAATTTTTGGGCTTCCGTGGCGCAATGGTTAGCGCGTTCGGCTGTTAACCGATAGGTTGGTGGTTCGAGCCCATCCGGGAGCGGTGTTGTGACGTCTCAGATGTGACGTAAAAAGTCAAGGTTTTTCCACAATACCTGAAGACCATTTAATTTTTGGGCTTCCGTGGCGCAATGGTTAGCGCGTTCGGCTGTTAACCAATAGGTTGGTGGTTCGAGCCCATACGGGAGCGGTGTTGTGAGCTCTCAGATGTAACGTAAAATGTCAGAGTTTTTCCACAATACCTGACGAACATTTAATTTTTGGGCTTCCGTGGCGCAATGATTAGCGCGTTCAGCTGTTAATCGAAAGGTTGAAGGTTCGAGCCCACCCGGGAGAGGTGTTGTGGGGTCTCAGATGTAGCGTAAAAAGTCAAAACTTTTCCACAATACGTGACAACCATTTAATTTCTGAGCTTCCGTGGCTCAATGGTTAGCGCGTTCGGCTGTTAACCAATAGGTTGGTGGTTCGAGCCCATCCGGGAGCGGTGTTGTGAGGTCTCAGATGTGACGTAAAAAACCAAGGTTTTTAAACAATACCTGACGAGCATTTAATTTTTGGGCTTCCGTGGCTCAATGGTTAGCGCGTTCGGCTGTTAACCACTAGGTTGGTGGTTCGAGCCCATCCGGGAGCGGTGTTGTGAGGTCTCAGATGTAACGTAAAATGTCAGAGTTTTTCCACAATACCTGACGAACATTTAATTTTTGGGCTTCCGTGTCGCAATGGTTAGCGCGTTCGGCTGTTAACCAATAGGTTGGTTGTTCGAGCCCATCCGGGAGCGGTGTTGTGAGGTCTCAGAAGTGACGTAAAAAGTCAAGGTTTTTAGACAATACCTGACGAGCATTTAACTTTTGGGCTTCCGTGGCGCAATGGTTAGCGCGTTCGGCTGTTAACCAATAGGTTGGTTGTTCGAGCCCATCCGGGAGAGGTGTTGTGACGTCTCAGATGTGACGTAAAAAGTCAAGGTTTTTCCACAATACCTGAAGACCATTTAATTTTTGGGCTTCCGTGGCGCAATTGTTAGCGCGTTCGGCTGTTAACCAATAGGTTGGTGGTTCGAGCCCATACGGGAGCGGTGTTGTGAGCTCTCAGATGTAACGTAAAATGTCAGAGTTTTTCCACAATACCTGACGAACATTTAATTTTTGGGCTTCCGTGGCGCAATGATTAGCGCGTTCAGCTGTTAATCGAAAGGTTGAAGGTTCGAGCCCACCCGAGAGAGGTGTTGTGGGGTCTCAGATGTAGCGTAAAAAGTCAAAACTTTTCCACAATAAGTGACAACCATTTAATTTCAGAGCTTCCGTGGCTCAATGGTTAGCGCGTTCGGCTGTTAACCAATAGGTTGGTGGTTCGAGCCCATCCGGGAGCGGTGTTGTGAGGTCTCAGATGTGACGTAAAAAACCAAGGTTTTTAAACAATACCTGACGAGCATTTAATTTTTGGGCTTCCGTGGCTCAATGGTTAGCGTGTTCGGCTGTTAACCACTAGGTTGGTGGTTCGAGCCCATCCGGGAGCGGTGTTGTGAGGTCTCAGATGTAACGTAAAATGTCAGAGTTTTTCCACAATACCTGACGAATATTTAATTTTTGGGCTTCCGTGGCGCAATGGTTAGCGCGTTCGGCTGTTAACCGATAGGTTGGTGGTTCGAGCCCATCCGGGAGCGGTGTTGTGACGTCTCAGATGTGACGTAAAAAGTCAAGGTTTTTCCACAATACCTGAAGACCATTTAATTTTTGGGCTTCCGTGGCGCAATGGTTAGCGCGTTCGGCTGTTAACCAATAGGTTGGTGGTTCGAGCCCATACGGGAGCGGTGTTGTGAGCTCTCAGATGTAACGTAAAATGTCAGAGTTTTTCCACAATACCTGACGAACATTTAATTTTTGGGCTTCCGTGGCGCAATGATTAGCGCGTTCAGCTGTTAATCGAAAGGTTGAAGGTTCGAGCCCACCCGGGAGAGGTGTTGTGGGGTCTCAGATGTAGCGTAAAAAGTCAAAACTTTTCCACAATACGTGACAACCATTTAATTTCTGAGCTTCCGTGGCTCAATGGTTAGCGCGTTCGGCTGTTAACCAATAGGTTGGTGGTTCGAGCCCATCCGGGAGCGGTGTTGTGAGGTCTCAGATGTGACGTAAAAAACCAAGGTTTTTAAACAATACCTGACGAGCATTTAATTTTTGGGCTTCCGTGGCTCAATGGTTAGCGCGTTCGGCTGTTAACCACTAGGTTGGTGGTTCGAGCCCATCCGGGAGCGGTGTTGTGAGGTCTCAGATGTAACGTAAAATGTCAGAGTTTTTCCACAATACCTGACGAACATTTAATTTTTGGGCTTCCGTGGCGCAATGGTTAGCGCGTTCGGCTGTTAACCAATAGGTTGGTTGTTCGAGCCCATCCGGGAGCGGTGTTGTGAGGTCTCAGAAGTGACGTAAAAAGTCAAGGTTTTTACACAATACCTGACGAGCATTTAACTTTTGGGCTTCCGTGGCGCAATGGTTAGCGCGTTCGGCTGTTAACCAATAGGTTGGTTGTTCGAGCCCATCCGGGAGCGGCGTTGTGACGTCTCAGATGTGACGTAAAAAGTCAAGGTTTTTCCACAATACCTGAAGACCATTTAATTTTTGGGCTTCCGTGGCGCAATTGTTAGCGCGTTCGGCTGTTAACCAATAGGTTGGTGGTTCGAGCCCATCCGGGAGCGGTGTTGTGACGTCTCAGATGTGACGTAAAAAGTCAAGGTTTTTCCACAATACCTGAAGACCATTTAATTTTTGGGCTTCCGTGGCGCAATGGTTAGCGCGTTCGGCTGTTAACCAATAGGTTGGTGGTTCGAGCCCATACGGGAGCGGTGTTGTGAGCTCTCAGATGTAACGTAAAATGTCAGAGTTTTTCCACAATACCTGACGAACATTTAATTTTTGGGCTTCCGTGGCGCAATGATTAGCGCGTTCAGCTGTTAATCGAAAGGTTGAAGGTTCGAGCCCACCCGGGAGAGGTGTTGTGGGGTCTCAGATGTAGCGTAAAAAGTCAAAACTTTTCCACAATACGTGACAACCATTTAATTTCTGAGCTTCCGTGGCTCAATGGTTAGCGCGTTCGGCTGTTAACCAATAGGTTGGTGGTTCGAGCCCATCCGGGAGCGGTGTTGTGAGGTCTCAGATGTGACGTAAAAAACCAAGGTTTTTAAACAATACCTGACGAGCATTTAATTTTTGGGCTTCCGTGGCTCAATGGTTAGCGCGTTCGGCTGTTAACCACTAGGTTGGTGGTTCGAGCCCATCCGGGAGCGGTGTTGTGAGGTCTCAGATGTAACGTAAAATGTCAGAGTTTTTCCACAATACCTGACGAACATTTAATTTTTGGGCTTCCGTGGCGCAATGGTTAGCGCGTTCGGCTGTTAACCAATAGGTTGGTTGTTCGAGCCCATCCGGGAGCGGTGTTGTGAGGTCTCAGAAGTGACGTAAAAAGTCAAGGTTTTTACACAATACCTGACGAGCATTTAACTTTTGGGCTTCCGTGGCGCAATGGTTAGCGCGTTCGGCTGTTAACCAATAGGTTGGTTGTTCGAGCCCATCCGGGAGCGGTGTTGTGACGTCTCAGATGTGACGTAAAAAGTCAAGGTTTTTCCACAATACCTGAAGACCATTTAATTTTTGGGCTTCCGTGGCGCAATTGTTAGCGCGTTCGGCTGTTAACCAATAGGTTGGTGGTTCGAGCCCATACGGGAGCGGTGTTGTGAGCTCTCAGATGTAACGTAAAATGTCAGAGTTTTTCCACAATACCTGACGAACATTTAATTTTTGGGCTTCCGTGGCGCAATGATTAGCGCGTTCAGCTGTTAATCGAAAGGTTGAAGGTTCGAGCCCACCCGAGAGAGGTGTTGTGGGGTCTCAGATGTAGCGTAAAAAGTCAAAACTTTTCCACAATAAGTGACAACCATTTAATTTCAGAGCTTCCGTGGCTCAATGGTTAGCGCGTTCGGCTGTTAACCAATAGGTTGGTGGTTCGAGCCCATCCGGGAGCGGTGTTGTGAGGTCTCAGATGTGACGTAAAAAACCAAGGTTTTTAAACAATACCTGACGAGCATTTAATTTTTGGGCTTCCGTGGCTCAATGGTTAGCGCGTTCGGCTGTTAACCACTAGGTTGGTGGTTCGAGCCCATCCGGGAGCGGTGTTGTGAGGTCTCAGATGTAACGTAAAATGTCAGAGTTTTTCCACAATACCTGACGAACATTTAATTTTTGGGCTTCCGTGGCGCAATGGTTAGCGCGTTCGGCTGTTAACCAATAGGTTGGTTGTTCGAGCCCATCCGGGAGCGGTGTTGTGAGGTCTCAGAAGTGACGTAAAAAGTCAAGGTTTTTACACAATACCTGACGAGCATTTAACTTTTGGGCTTCCGTGGCGCAATGGTTAGCGCGTTCGGCTGTTAACCAATAGGTTGGTTGTTCGAGCCCATCCGGGAGCGGTGTTGTGACGTCTCAGATGTGACGTAAAAAGTCAAGGTTTTTCCACAATACCTGAAGACCATTTAATTTTTGGGCTTCCGTGGCGCAATTGTTAGCGCGTTCGGCTGTTAACCAATAGGTTGGTGGTTCGAGCCCATACGGGAGCGGTGTTGTGAGCTCTCAGATGTAACGTAAAATGTCAGAGTTTTTCCACAATACCTGACGAACATTTAATTTTTGGGCTTCCGTGGCGCAATGATTAGCGCGTTCAGCTGTTAATCGAAAGGTTGAAGGTTCGAGCCCACCCGAGAGAGGTGTTGTGGGGTCTTGGATGTAGCGTAAAAAGTCAAAACTTTTCCACAATAAGTGACAACCATTTAATTTCAGAGCTTCCGTGGCTAAATGGTTAGGGCGTTCGGCTGTTAACCGATAGGTTGGTGGTTCGAGCCCATCCGGGAGCGGTGTTGTGACGTCTCAGATGTGACGTAAAAAGTGAAGGTTTTTCCACAATACCTGAAGACCATTTAATTTTTGGGCTTCCGTGGCGCAATGGTTAGCGCGTTGGGCTGTTAACCAATAGGTTGGTGGTTCGAGCCCATCCGGGAGCGGTGTTGTGAGGTCTCAGATGTAACGTAAAAAGTCAAGGTTTTTTCCACAACACCTGACAAACATTTAATTTTTGGGCTTCCGTGGCGCAATGATTAGCGCGTTCAGCTGTTAATCGAAAGGTTGAAGGTTCGAGCCCACCCGGGAGAGGTGTTGTGGGGTCTCAGATGTAGCGTAAAAAGTCAAAACTTTTCCACAATACGTGACAACCATTTAATTTCTGAGCTTCCGTGGCTCAATGGTTAGCGCGTTCGGCTGTTAACCAATAGGTTGGTGGTTCGAGCCCATCCGGGAGCGGTGTTGTGAGGTCTCAGATGTGACGTAAAAAGCCAAGGTTTTTAAACAATACCTGACGAGCATTTAATTTTTGGGCTTCCGTGGCTCAATGGTTAGCGCGTTCGGCTGTTAACCAATAGGTTGGTGGTTCGAGCCCATCCGGGAGCGGTGTTGTGAGGTCTCAGATGTAACGTAAAATGTCAGAGTTTTTCCACAATACCTGACGAACATTTAATTTCTGAGCTTCCGTGGCTCAATGGTTATCGCGTTCGGCTGTTAACCAATATGTTTGTGGTTCGAGCCCATCCGGGATGCGGTGTTGTGAGGTCTCAGATGTAACGTAAAATGTCAGAGTTTTTCCACAATACCTGACGAACATTTAATTTTTGGGCTTCCGTGGCGCAATGGTTAGCGCGTTCGGCTGTTAACCAATAGGTTGGTTGTTCGAGCCCATCCGGGAGCGGTGTTGTGAGGTCTCAGAAGTGACGTAAAAAGTCAAGGTTTTTACACAATACCTGACGAGCATTTAACTTTTGGGCTTCCGTGGCGCAATGGTTAGCGCGTTCGGCTGTTAACCAATAGGTTGGTTGTTCGAGCCCATCCGGGAGCGGTGTTGTGACGTCTCAGATGTGACGCAAAAAGTCAAGGTTTTTACACAATACCTGACGAGCATTTAATTTTTGGGCTTCCGTGGCTCAATGGTTAGCGTGTTCGGCTGTTAACCTAAAGGTTGGTGGTTCGAGCCCATCCAGGAGCGGTGTTGTGACGTCTCAGATGTAACGTAATATGCCAGAGTTTTTCCACAATACCTGACGAACATTTAATTTTTGGGCTTCCTTGGCGCAATTATTAGCGCGTTCAACTGTTAATCGAAAGGCTGGTGGTTCAAGCCCACCCGGAAGAGGTGTTGTGGGTCTCAGATGTAGCGTAAAAAGTCAAAACTTATCCACAATACGTGACAATCATTTAATTTCTGAGCTTCCGTGGCCCAATGGTTAGCGCGTTCGGCTGTTAACCAATAGGTTGGTGGTTCGAGCCCACCCGGGAGCGGTGGTGTGGGATCTCAAATGTAACGTAGAAAGCCAAAGTTTTGCCACAATACCTGACGACCATTAAATTTTTGGGCTCCCTTGGCGCAATGGTTAGCGCGTTCGGCTGTTAACCGAAAGGTTGGTGGTTCGAGCCCAACCGGAAGAGGTGTTGTAGGGTCTCAGATGTAACGTAAAAAGTCATAACTTATCCACAATACCTGACAACCATTTAATTTCTGAGCTTCCGTGGCTCAATGGTTAGCGCGTTCGGCTGTTAACCAATAGGTTGGTGGTTCGAGCCCATCCGGGAGCGGTGTTGTGAGGTCTCAGATGTAACGTAAAAAGTCAAGGTTTTTTCACAATACCTGACGAACATTTAATTTTTGGGCTTCCGTGGCGCAATGGTTAGCGCGTTCGGCTGTTAACCAATAGGTTGGTTGTTCGAGCCCATCCGGGAGCGGTGTTGTGAGGTCTCAGATGTGACGCAAAAAGTCAAGGTTTTTACACAATACCTGACGAGCATTTAATTTTTGGGCTTCCGTGGCTCAATGGTTAGCGCGTTCGGCTGTTAACCTAAAGGTTGGTGGTTCGAGCCCATCCGGGAGCGGTGTTGTGAGGTCTCAGATGTGACGTAAAAAGTCAAGGTTTTTACAAAATAAGTGACAACCATTTAATTTCAGAGCTTCCGTGGCTCAATGGTTAGCGCGTTCGGCTGTTAACCGATAGGTTGGTGGTTCGAGCCCATCCGGGAGCGGTGTTGTGACGTCTCAGATGTGACGTAAAAAGTCAAGGTTTTTCCACAATACCTGAAGACCATTTAATTTTTGGGCTTCCGTGGCGCAATGGTTAGCGCGTTCGGCTGTTAACCAATAGGTTGGTGGTTCGAGCCCATACGGGAGCGGTGTTGTGAGCTCTCAGATGTAACGTAAAATGTCAGAGTTTTTCCACAATACCTGACGAACATTTAATTTTTGGGCTTCCGTGGCGCAATGATTAGCGCGTTCAGCTGTTAATCGAAAGGTTGAAGGTTCGAGCCCACCCGAGAGAGGTGTTGTGGGGTCTCAGATGTAGCGTAAAAAGTCAAAACTTTTCCACAATAAGTGACAACCATTTAATTTCAGAGCTTCCTTGGCTCAATGTTTAGGGCGTTCGGCTGTTAACCGATAGGTTGGTGGTTCGAGCCCATCCGGGAGCGGTGTTGTGACGTCTCAGATGTGACGTAAAAAGTCCAGGTTTTTCCACAATACCTGAAGACCATTTAATTTTTGGGCTTCCGTGGCGCAATGGTTAGCGCGTTGGGCTGTTAACCAATAGGTTGGTGGTTCGAGCCCATCCGGGAGCGGTGTTGTGAGGTCTCAGATGTAACGTAAAAAGTCAAGGTTTTTTCCACAACACCTGACAAACATTTAATTTTTGGGCTTCCGTGGCGCAATGATTAGCGCGTTCAGCTGTTAATCGAAAGGTTGAAGGTTCGAGCCCACCCGGGAGAGGTGTTGTGGGGTCTCAGATGTAGCGTAAAAAGTCAAAACTTTTCCACAATACGTGACAACCATTTAATTTCTGAGCTTCCGTGGCTCAATGGTTAGCGCGTTCGGCTGTTAACCAATAGGTTGGTGGTTCGAGCCCATCCGGGAGCGGTGTTGTGAGGTCTCGGATGTGACGTAAAAAGCCAAGGTTTTTAAACAATACCTGACGAGCATTTAATTTTTGGGCTTCCGTGGCTCAATGGTTAGCGCGTTCGGCTGTTAACCAATAGGTTGGTGGTTCGAGCCCATCCGGGAGCGGTGTTGTGAGGTCTCAGATGTAACGTAAAATGTCAGAGTTTTTCCACAATACCTGACGAACATTTAATTTCTGAGCTTCCGTGGCTCAATGGTTATCGCGTTCGGCTGTTAACCAATATGTTTGTGGTTCGAGCCCATCCGGGATGCGGTGTTGTGAGGTCTCAGATGTAACGTAAAATGTCAGAGTTTTTCACAATACCTGACGAACATTTAATTTTTGGGCTTCCGTGGCGCAATGATTAGCGCGTTCAGCTGTTAATCGAAAGGTTGAAGGTTCGAGCCCACCCGGGAGAGGTGTTGTGGGGTCTCATATGTAGCGTAAAAAGTCAAAACTTATCCACAATACGTGACAATCATTTTATTTCTGAGCTTCCGTGGCTCAATGGTTAGCGCGTTCGGCTGTGGGCTCGAACCACCAACCTATTGGTTAACAGCCGAACGCGCTAACCATTGAGCCACGGAAGTTCAGAAATTAAATGATTTTCACGTATTGTGGATAAGTTTTGACTTTTTACGCTACATCTGAGACCCACAACACCTCTTCCGGGTGGGCTTGAACCACCAGCCTTTCGATTAACAGTTGAACGCGCTAATAATTGCGCCAAGGAAGCCCAAAAATTAAATGTTCGTCAGGTATTGTGGAAAAACTCTGGCATTTTACGATACATCTGAGACGTCACAACACCGCTCCCGGATGGGCTCGAACCACCAACCTTTAGGTTAACAGCCGAACACGCTAACCATTGAGCCACGGAAGCCCAAAAATTAAATGCTCGTCAGGTATTGTGTAAAAACCTTGACTTTTTGCGTCACATCTGAGACCTCACAACACCGCTCCCGGATGGGCTCGAACAACCAACCTATTGGTTAACAGCCGAACGCGCTAACCATTGCGCCACGGAAGCCCAAAAGTTAAATGCTCGTCAGGTATTGTGTAAAAACCTTGACTTTTTACGTCACTTCTGAGACCTCACAACACCGCTCCCGGATGGGCTCGAACAACCAACCTATTGGTTAACAGCCGAACGCGCTAACCATTGCGCCACGGAAGCCCAAAAATTAAATGCTCGTCAGGTATTGTGTAAAAACCTTGACATTTTACGTTACATCTGAGACCTCACAACACCGCTCCCGGATGGGCTCGAACAACCAACCTATTGGTTAACAGCCGAACGCGCTAACCATTGCGCCACGGAAGCCCAAAAGTTAAATGCTCGTCAGGTATCGTGTAAAAACCTTGACTTTTTACGTCACTTCTGAGACCTCACAACACCGCTCCCGGATGGGCTCGAACAACCAACCTATTGGTTAACAGCCGAACGCGCTAACCATTGCGCCACGGAAGCCCAAAAATTAAATGTTCGTCAGGTATTGTGGAAAAACTCTGACATTTTACGTTACATCTGAGACCTCACAACACCGCTCCCGGATGGGCTCGAACCACCAACCTATTGGTTAACAGCCGAACGCGCTAACCATTGAGCCACGGAAGCCCAAAAATTAAATGCTCGTCAGGTATTGTTTAAAAACCTTGGCTTTTTACGTCACATCTGAGACCTCACAACACCGCTCCCGGATGGGCTCGAACCACCAACCTATTGGTTAACAGCCGAACGCGCTAACCATTGAGCCACGGAAGCTCAGAAATTAAATGGTTGTCACGTATTGTGGAAAAGTTTTGACTTTTTACGCTACATCTGAGACCCCACAACACCTCTCCCGGGTGGGCTCGAACCTTCAACCTTTCGATTAACAGCTGAACGCGCTAATCATTGCGCCACGGAAGCCCAAAAATTAAATGTTCGTCAGGTATTGTGGAAAAACTCTGACATTTTACGTTACATCTGAGACCTCACAACACCGCTCCCGTATGGGCTCGAACCACCAGCCTATTGATTAACAGCCGAACGCGCTAACCATTGCGCCACGGAAGCCCAAAAATTAAATGGTCTTCAGGTATTGTGGAAAAACCTTGACTTTTTACGTCACAACACCGCTCCCGGATGGGCTCGAGCCACCAACCTATCGGTTAACAGCCGAACGCGCTAACCATTGAGCCACGGAAGCTCTCAAATTAAATGGTTGTCACTTATTTTGTAAAAACCTTGACTTTTTACGTCACATCTGAGACCTCACAACACCGCTCCCGGATGGGCTCGAACCACCAACCTTTAGGTTAACAGCCGAACGCGCTAACCATTGAGCCACGGAAGCCCAAAAATTAAATGCTCGTCAGGTATTGTGTAAAAACCTTGACTTTTTGCGTCACATCTGAGACCTCACAACACCGCTCCCGGATGGGCTCGAACAACCAACCTATTGGTTAACAGCCGAACGCGCTAACCATTGCGCCACGGAAGCCCAAAAGTTAAATGCTCGTCAGGTATTGTGTAAAAACCTTGACTTTTTACGTCACTTCTGAGACCTCACAACACCGCTCCCGGATGGGCTCGAACAACCAACCTATTGGTTAACAGCCGAACGCGCTAACCATTGCGCCACGGAAGCCCAAAAATTAAATGCTCGTCAGGTATTGTGTAAAAACCTTGACATTTTACGTTACATCTGAGACCTCACAACACCGCTCCCGGATGGGCTCGAACAACCAACCTATTGGTTAACAGCCGAACGCGCTAACCATTGCGCCACGGAAGCCCAAAAGTTAAATGCTCGTCAGGTATCGTGTAAAAACCTTGACTTTTTACGTCACTTCTGAGACCTCACAACACCGCTCCCGGATGGGCTCGAACAACCAACCTATTGGTTAACAGCCGAACGCGCTAACCATTGCGCCACGGAAGCCCAAAAATTAAATGTTCGTCAGGTATTGTGGAAAAACTCTGACATTTTACGTTACATCTGAGACCTCACAACACCGCTCCCGGATGGGCTCGAACCACCAACCTATTGGTTAACAGCCGAACGCGCTAACCATTGAGCCACGGAAGCCCAAAAATTAAATGCTCGTCAGGTATTGTTTAAAAACCTTGGCTTTTTACGTCACATCTGAGACCTCACAACACCGCTCCCGGATGGGCTCGAACCACCAACCTATTGGTTAACAGCCGAACGCGCTAACCATTGAGCCACGGAAGCTCAGAAATTAAATGGTTGTCACGTATTGTGGAAAAGTTTTGACTTTTTACGCTACATCTGAGACCCCACAACACCTCTCCCGGGTGGGCTCGAACCTTCAACCTTTCGATTAACAGCTGAACGCGCTAATCATTGCGCCACGGAAGCCCAAAAATTAAATGTTCGTCAGGTATTGTGGAAAAACTCTGACATTTTACGTTACATCTGAGACCTCACAACACCGCTCCCGTATGGGCTCGAACCACCAGCCTATTGATTAACAGCCGAACGCGCTAACCATTGCGCCACGGAAGCCCAAAAATTAAATGGTCTTCAGGTATTGTGGAAAAACCTTGACTTTTTACGTCACAACACCGCTCCCGGATGGGCTCGAGCCACCAACCTATCGGTTAACAGCCGAACGCGCTAACCATTGAGCCACGGAAGCTCTCAAATTAAATGGTTGTCACTTATTTTGTAAAAACCTTGACTTTTTACGTCACATCTGAGACCTCACAACACCGCTCCCGGATGGGCTCGAACCACCAACCTTTAGGTTAACAGCCGAACGCGCTAACCATTGAGCCACGGAAGCCCAAAAATTAAATGCTCGTCAGGTATTGTGTAAAAACCTTGACTTTTTGCGTCACATCTGAGACCTCACAACACCGCTCCCGGATGGGCTCGAACAACCAACCTATTGGTTAACAGCCGAACGCGCTAACCATTGCGCCACGGAAGCCCAAAAATTAAATGTTCGTCAGGTATTGTGAAAAAACCTTGACTTTTTACGTTACATCTGAGACCTCACAACACCGCTCCCGGATGGGCTCGAACCACCAACCTATTGGTTAACAGCCGAACGCGCTAACCATTCAGCCACGGAAGCTCAGAAAATAAATGGTTGTCACGTATTGTGGAAAGTTTTGACTTTTTTCGCTACATCTGAGACCCCACAACACCTCTCCCGGTTGGGTTCGAACCACCAACCTTTCGGTTAACAGCCGAACGCGCTAACCATTGCGCCACGGAAGCCCAAAAGTTAATGCTCGTCAGGTATTATGTAAAAACCTTGACTTTTTACGTCACATCTGAGACCTCACAACACCGCTCCCGGATGGGTTCGAACAACCAACCTATTGGTTAACAGCCGAACGCGCTAACCATTGCGCCACGGAAGCCCAAAAATTAAATGTTCGTCAGGTATTGTGGAAAAACTCTGACATTTTACGTTACTTCTGAGACCTCACAACACCGCTCCCGGATGGGCTCGAACCACCAACCTATTGGTTAACAGCCGAACGCGCTAACCATTGAGCCACGGAAGCTCAGAAATTAAATGGTTGTCAGGTATTGTGGATAAGTTATGACTTATTACGTTTCATCTGAGAACCTACAACACCTCTCTCGGTTGGGCTCGAACCACCAACCTTTCGGTTAACAGCCGAACGCGCTAACCATTGCGCCAAGGAAGCCCAAAAAATAAATGGTCGTCAGGTATTGTGGAAAAACTTTGTCTTTCTACGTTACATTTGAGATCCCACAACACCGCTCCCGGGTGGGCTCGAACCACCACCCTATTGGTTAAAAGCTGAACGCGCTAACCATTGCGCCACGGAAGCCCAAAAATTAAATGCTCGTCAGGTATTGTGGAAAAACCTTGACTTTATACGTCACATCTGAGACCTCACAACACCGCTCCCGGATAGGCTCGAACCACCAACCTATTGGTTAACAGCCGAACGCGCTAACCATTGAGCCACGAAAGCTCAGAAATTAAATGGTTGTCAGGTATTGTGGATAAGTTACGACTTATTACGTTACTTCTGAGACCCTACAACACCTCTCCCGGTTGGGCTCGAACCACCAACCTTTCGGTTAACAGCCGAACGCGCTAACCATTGCGCCAAGGAAGCCCAAAAATTAAATGTTCGTCAGGTATTGTGGAAAAACCTTGACTTTTTACGTCACATCTGAGACCTCACAACACCGCTCCCGGATGGGCTCGAACCAACAACCTATTGGTTAACAGCCGAACACAATACGTGACAACCATTTAATTTCTGAGCTTCCGTGGCTGAATGGTTAGCGCGTTCGGCTGTTAACCAATAGGTTGGTGGTTCGAGCCCATCCGGGAGCGGTTTTGTGAGGTCTCAGATGTGACGTAAAAAGTCAAGGTTTTTACACAATACCTGACGAGCATTTAATTTTTGGGCTTCCGTGGCGCAATGGTTAGCGCGTTCAGCTTTTAACCAATAGGGTGGTGGTTCGACCCACCCGGGAGCGGTGTTGTGAGGTCTCAGATGTGACGTAAAAAGTCAAGGTTTTTACACAATACCTGACGAGCATTTAACTTTTGGGCTTCCGTGGCGCAATGGTTAGCGCGTTCGGCTGTTAACCAATAGGTTGGTTGTTCGAGCCCATCCGGGAGCGGTGTTGTGAGGTCTCAGATGTGACGCAAAAAGTCAAGGTTTTTACACAATACCTGACGAGCATTTAATTTTTGGGCTTCCGTGGCTCAATGGTTAGCGCGTTCGGCTGTTAACCTAAAGGTTGGTGGTTCGAGCCCATCCGGGAGCGGTGTTGTGACGTCTCAGATGTAACGTAAAATGTCAGAGTTTTTCCACAATACCTGACGAACATTTAATTTTTGGGCTTCCTTGGCGCAATTATTAGCGCGTTCAACTGTTAATCGAAAGGCTGGTGGTTCAAGCCCACCCGGAAGAGGTGTTGTGGGGTCTCAGATGTAGCGTAAAAAGTCAAAACTTATCCACAATACAACGCGCTAACCATTGCGCCAAGGAAGCCCAAAAATTTAATGGTCGTCAGGTATTGTGGCAAAACTTTGGCTTTCTACGTTACATTTGAGATCCCACACCATCGCTCCCGGGTGGGCTCGAACCACCAACCTATTGGTTAACAGCCGAACGCGCTAACCATTCAGCCACGGAAGCTCAGAAATTAAATGGTTGTCACGTATTGTGGAAAAGTTTTGACTTTTTACGCTACATCTGAGACCCCACAACACCTCTCCCGGTTGGGCTCGAACCACCAACCTTTCGGTTAACAGCCGAACGCGCTAACCATTGCGCCACGGAAGCCCAAAAGTTAAATGCTCGTCAGGTATTGTGTAAAAACCTTGACTTTTTACGTCACATCTGAGACCTCACAACACCGCTCCCGGATGGGTTCGAACAACCAACCTATTGGTTAACAGCCGAACGCGCTAACCATTGCGCCACGGAAGCCCAAAAATTAAATGTTCGTCAGGTATTGTGGAAAAACTCTGACATTTTACGTTACATCTGAGACCTCACAACACCGCTCCCGGATGGGCTCGAACCACCAACCTATTGGTTAACAGCCGAACGCGCTAACCATTGAGCCACGGAAGCTCAGAAATTAAATGGTTGTCAGGTATTGTGGATAAGGTATGACTTATTACGTTACATCTGAGACCCTACAACACCTCTTCCGGGTGCGCTTGAACCACCAGCCTTTCGATTAACAGTTGAACGCGCTAATAATTGCGCCAAGGAAGCCCAAAAATTAAATGTTCGTCAGGTATTGTGGAAAAACTCTGACATTTTTCGTTACATCTGAGACGTCACAACACC
Organism: Phalangium opilio; assembly: GCF_054372755.1. Lineage (NCBI taxonomy): Eukaryota > Metazoa > Arthropoda > Arachnida > Opiliones > Phalangiidae > Phalangium > Phalangium opilio. The sequence continues at coordinate 4,114,717 of NW_028324173.1, forward strand.
GCTCCCGGATGGGCTCGAACCACCAACCTTTCGGTTAACAGCTGAACGCGCTGACCATTGCACCACGGAAGCCCAAAAATTAAATGTTCGTCAGGTATTGTGGAAAAACTCTGACATTTTACGTTACATATGAGACCTCACAACACCGCTCCCGGATGGGCTCGAACCACCAACCTATTGGTTAACAGCCGAACGCGCTAACCATTGCGCCACGGAAGCCCAAAATTTAAATGGTCGTCAGGTGTTGTGGAAAAAACCTTGACTTTTTACGTCACATCTGAGACGTCACAACAACGATCCCGGATGGGCTCGAACCACACACCTATTGGTTAACAGCCGAACGCGCTAACCTTTGAGCCACGGAAGCTCAGAAATTATATGGTTGTCAGGTATTGTAGATAAGTTATGACTTTTTACGTTACATCTGAGACCCTACAACACCTCTTCCGGTTGGGCTCGAACCACCAACCTTTCGGTTAACAGCCGAACGCACTAACAATTGCGCCAAGGAAGCCCAAAAATTTAATGGTCGTCAGGTATTGTGGAAAAACTTTGGCTTTCTACGTTACATTTGAGATCCCACACCACCGCTCCCGGGTGGGCTCGAACCACCAACCTATTGGTAACAGCCGAACGCGCTAACCATTGAGCCACGGAAGCTCAGAAATTAAATGGTTGTCACGTATTGTGGATAAGTTTTGACTTTTTACGCTACATCTGAGACCCCACAACACCACTTCCGGGTGGGCTTGAACCATTAGCCTTTCGATTAACAGTTGAACGCGCTAATAATTGCGCCAAGGAAGCCCAAAAATTAAATGTTCGTCAGGTATTGTGGAAAAACTCTGACATTTTACGTTACATCTGAGACGTCACAACACCGCTCCCGGATGGGCTCGAACCACCAACCTTTAGGTTAACAGCCGAACGCGCTAACCATTGAGCCACGGAAGCCCAAAAATTAAATGCTCGTCAGGTATTGTGTAAAAACCTTGACTTTTTGCGTCACATCTGAGACCTCACAACACCGCTCCCGGATGGGCTCGAACAACCAACCTATTGGTTAACAGCCGTACGCGCTAACCATTGAGCCACGGAAGCCCAAAAGTTAAATGCTCGTCAGGTATTGTGTAAAAACCTTGACTTTTTACGTCACATCTGAGACCTCACAACACCGCTCCCGAATGGGCTCGAATAACCAACCTATTGGTTAAAAGCTGAACGCGCTAACCATTGCGCCACGGAAGCCCAAAAATTAAATGCTCGTCAGGTATTGTGTAAAAACCTTGGCTTTTTACGTCACATCTGAGACCTCACAACACCGCTCCCGGATGGGCTCGAACCACCAACCTATTGGTTAACAGCCGAACGCGCTAACCATTCAGCCACGGAAGCTCAGAAATTAAATGGTTGTCACGTATTGTGGAAAAGATTTGACTTTTTACGCTACATCTGAGACCCCACAACACCTTTCCCGGTTGGGCTCGAACCACCAACCTTTCGGTTAACAGCCGAACGCGCTAACCATTGCGCCACGGAAGCCCAAAAGTTAAATGCTCGTCAGGTATTGTGTAAAAACCTTGACTTTTTACGTCACATCTGAGACCTCACAACACCGCTCCCGGATGGGTTCGAACAACCAACCTATTGGTTAAAAGCCGAACGCGCTAACCATTGCGCCACGGAAGCCCAAAAATTAAATGTTCGTCAGGTATTGTGGAAAAACTCTGACATTTTTCGTTACATCTGAGACGTCACAACACCGCTCCCGGATGGGCTCGAACCACCAACCTTTAGGTTAACAGCCGAACGCGCTAACCATTGAGCCACGGAAGCCCAAAAGTTAAATGCTCGTCAGGTATTGTGTAAAAACCTTGACTTTTTGCGTCTAATCTGAGACCTCACAACACCGCTCCCGGATGGGCTCGAACAACCAACCTATTGGTTAACAGCCGAACGCGCTAACCATTGCGCCACGGAAGCCCAAAAATTAAATGGTTGTCAGGTATTGTGGATAAGTTATGACTTATTACGTTACATCTGAGACCCTACAACACCTCTCTCGGTTGGGCTCGAACCACCAACCTTTCGGTTAACAGCCGAACGCGCTAACCATTGCGCCAAGGAAGCCCAAAAAATAAATGGTCGTCAGGTATTGTGGAAAGACTTTGGCTTTCTACGTTACATTTGAGATCCCACAACACCGCTCCCGGGTGGGCTCGAACCACCACCCTATTGGTTAAAAGCTGAACGCGCTAACCATTGCGCCACGGAAGCCCAAAAATTAAATGCTCGTCAGGTATTGTGTAAAAACTCTGACATTTTACGTTACATCTGAGACCTCACAACACCGCTCCCGGATGGGCTCGAACCACCAACCTATTGGTTAACAGCCGAACGCGCTAACCATTGCGCCACGGAAGCCCAAAAATTAAATGGTCGTCAGGTATTGTGGAAAAATTTTGGCTTTCAACGTTACATTTGAGATCCCAAAACACCGCTCCCGGGTGGGCTCGAACCACCAACCTATTTGTTAACAGCCGAATTCGCTAACCATTGAGCCACGGAAGCTCAGAATTTAAATGGTCGTCAGGTGTTGTGGAAAAAACCTTGACTTTTTACGTCACATCTGAGACGTCACAACACCGCTCCCGGATGGGCTCGAACCACACACCAATTGGTTAACAGCCGAACGCGCTAACCTTTGAGCCACGGAAGCTCAGAAACTAAATGGTTGTCAGGTATTGTAGATAAGTTATGACTTTTTACGTTACATCTGAGACCCTACAACACCTCTCCCGGGTGGGCTCGAACCTTCAACCTTTCGATTAACAGCTGAACGCGCTAATCATTGCGCCAAGGAAGCCCAAAAATTTAAAGGTCGTCAGGTATTGTGGAAAAACTTTGGCTTTCTACGTTACATTTGAGATCCCACACCACCGCTCCCGGGTGGGCTCGAACTACCAACCTATTGGTTAACAGCCGAACGCGCTAACCATTGAGCCACGGAAGCTCAGAAATTAAATGGTTGTCACGTATTGTGGATAAGTTTTGACTTTTTACGCTACATCTGAGACCCCACAACACCTCTTCCGGGTGCGCTTGAACCACCAGCCTTTCGATTAACAGTTGAACGCGCTAATAATTGCGCCACGGAAGCCCAAAAATTAAATGTTCGTCAGGTATTGTGGAAAAACTCTGACATTTTACGTTACATCTGAGACGTCACAACACCGCTCCCGGATGGGCTCGAACCACCAACCTTTCGGTTAACAGCTGACCGCGCTGACCATTGCGCCACGGAAGCCCAAAAATTAAATGTTCGTCAGGTATTGTGGGAAAACTCTGACATTTTACGTTACATATGAGACCTCACAACACCGCTCCCGGATGGGCTCGAACCACCAACCTATTGGTTAACAGCCGAACGCGCTAACCATTGCGCCACAGAAGCCCAAAATTTAAATGGTCGTCAGGTGTTGTGGAAAAAACCTTGACTCTTTACGTCACATCTGAGACGTCACAACAACGCTCCCGGATGGGCTCGAACCACACACCTATTGGTTAACAGCCGAACGCGCTAACCTTTGAGCCACGGAAGCTCAGAAATTAAATGGTCGTCAGGTATTGTGGAAAAATTTTGGCTTTCAACGTTACATTTGAGATCCCAAAACACCGCTCCCGGGTGGGCTCGAACCACCAACCTATTTGTTAACAGCCGAATTCGCTAACCATTGAGCCACGGAAGCTCAGAATTTAAATGGTCGTCAGGTGTTGTGGGAAAAACCTTGACTTTTTACGTCACATCTGAGACGTCACAACACCGCTCCCGGATGGGCTCGAACCACACACCTATTGGTTAACAGTCGAACGCGCTAACCTTTGAGCCACGGAAGCTCAGAAACTAAATGGTTGTCAGGTATTGTAGATAAGTTATGACTTTTTACGTTACATTTGAGATCCCACACCACCGCTCCCGGGTGGGCTCGAACTACCAACCTATTGGTTAACAGCCGAACGCGCTAACCATTGAGCCACGGAAGCTCAGAAATTAAATGGTTGTCACGCATTGTGGATAAGTTTTGACTTTTTACGCTACATCTGAGACCCCACAACACCTCTTCCGGGTGCGCTTGAACCACCAGCCTTTCGATTGACAGTTGAACGCGCTAATAATTGCGCCACGGAAGCCCAAAAATTAAATGTTCGTCAGGTATTGTGGAAAAACTCTGACATTTTACGTTACATATGAGACCTCACAACACCGCTCCCGGATGGGCTCGAACCACCAACCTATTGCTTAACAGCCGAACGCGCTAACCATTGCGCCACAGAAGCCCAAAATTTAAATGGTCGTCAGGTATTGTGTAAAAACCTTGGCTTTTTACGTCACATCTGAGACCTCACAACACCGCTCCCGGATGGGCTCGAACCACCAACCTATTGGTTAACAGCCGAACGCGCTAACCATTCAGCCACGGAAGCTCAGAAATTAAATGGTTGTCACGTATTGTGGAAAAGTTTTGATTTTTACGCTATATCTGAGACCCCACAACACCTCTCCCGGTTGGGCTCGAACCACCAACCTTTCGGTTAACAGCCGAACGCGCTAACCATTGCGCCACGGAAGCCCAAAAGTTAAATGCTCGTCAGGTATTGTGTAAAAACCTTGACTTTTTACGTCACATCTGAGACCTCACAACACCGCTCCCGGATGGGTTCGAACAACCAACCTATTGGTTAACAGCCGAACGCGCTAACCATTGCGCCACGGAAGCCCAAAAATTAAATGTTCGTCAGGTATTGTGGAAAAAATCTGACATTTTACGTTACATCTGAGACCTCACAACACCGCTCCCGGATGGGCTCGAACCACCAACCTATTGGTTAACAGCCGAACGCGCTAACCATTGAGCCACGGAAGCTCAGAAATTAAATGGTTGTCAGGTATTGTGGATAGGTTATGACTTATTACGTTACATCTGAGACCCTACAACACCTCTCTCGGTTGGGCTCGAACCCACAACCTTTCGGTTAACAGCCGAACGCGCTAACCATTGCGCCAAGGAAGCCCAAAAAATAAATGGTCGTCAGGTATTGTGGAAAAACTTTGTCTTTCTACGTTACATTTGAGATCCCACAACACCGCTCCCGGGTGGGCTCGAACCACCACCCTATTGGTTAAAAGCTGAACGCGCTAACCATTGCGCCACGGAAGCTCAGAAAATAAAAGGTTGTCAGGTATTGTATATAATTTATGACTTTTTACGTTACATCTGAGACCCTACCACACCTCTTCCGGTTGGGCTCGAACCACCAACCTTTCGGTTAACAGCCGAACGCACTAACAATTGCGCCAAGGAAGCCCAAAAATTTAATGGTCGTCAGGTATTGTGGCAAAACTTTGGCTTTCTACGTTACATTTGAGATCTCACACCACCGCTCCCGGGTGGGCTCGAACCACCAACCTATTGGTTAACAGCCGAACGCGCTAACCATTGAGCCACGGAAGCTCAGAAATTAAATGGTTGTCACGTATTGTGGATAAGTTTTGACTTTTTACGCTACATCTGAGACCCCACAACACCTCTTCCGGGTGGGCTTGAACCACCAGCCTTTCGATTAACAGTTGAACGCGCTAATAATTGCGCCAAGGAAGCCCAAAAATTAAATGTTCGTCAGGTATTGTGGAAAAACTCTGACATTTTACGTTACATCTGAGACGTCACAACACCGCTCCCGGATGGGCTCGAACCACCAACCTTTCGGTTAACAGCCGAACGCGCTAACCATTGCGCCACGGAAGCCCAAAAGTTAAATGCTCGTCAGGTATTGTGGAAAAACTCTGACATTTTACGTTACATCTGAGACCCCACAACACCTCTCCCGGTTGGGCTCGAACCACCAACCTTTCGGTTAACAGCCGAACGCGCTAACCATTGCGCCACGGAAGCCCAAAAATTAAATGCTCGTCAGGTATCCACAATACGTGACAACCATTTAATTTCCGAGCTTCCGTGGCTCAATGGTTAGCGCGTTCGGCTGTTAACCAATAGGTTGGTGGTTCGAGCCCACCCGGGAGCGGTGGTGTGGGATCTCAAATGTAACGTAGAAAGCCAAAGTTTTTCCACAATACCTGACGACCATTAAATTTTGGGCTTCCGTGGCGCAATGGTTAGCGCGTTCGGCTGTTAACCAATAGGTTGGTGGTTCGAACCCATCCGGGAGCGGTGTTGTGAGGTCTCATATGTAACGTAAAATGTCAGAGTTTTTCCACAATACCTGACGAACATTTAATTTTTGGGCTTCCGTGGCGCAATGGTCAGCGCGTTCAGCTGTTAACCGAAGGGCTGGTGGTTCAAGCCCAACCGGAAGAGGTGTTGTAGGGTCTCAGATGTAACGTAAAAAGTCATAACTTATCTACAATACCTGACAACCATTTAATTTCTGAGCTTCCGTGGCTCAAAGGTTAGCGCGTTCGGCTGTTAACCAATAGGTGTGTGGTTCGAGCCCATCCGGGAGCGTTGTTGTGACGTCTCAGATGTGACGTAAAAAGTCAAGGTTTTTTCCACAACACCTGACGACCACTTAAATTTTGGGCTTCCGTGGCGCAATGGTTAGCGCGTTCGGCTGTTAACCAATAGGTTGGTGGTTCGAGCCCATCCGGGAGCGGTGTTGTGAGGTCTCATATGTAACGTAAAATGTCAGAGTTTTTCCACAATACCTGACGAACATTTAATTTTTGGGCTTCCGTGGCGCAATGGTCAGCGCGTTCAGCTGTTAACCGAAAGGTTGGTGGTTCGAGCACATCCGGGAGCGGTGTTGTGACGTCTCAGATGTAACGTAAAATGTCAGAGTTTTTCCACAATACCTGACGAACATTTAATTTTTGGGCTTCCGTGGCGCAATTATTAGCGCGTTCAACAGTTAATCGAAAGGCTGGTGGTTCAAGCGCACCCGGAAGAGGTGTTGTAAGGTCTCAGATGTAGCGTAAAAAGTCAAAACTTATCCAAAATACGTGACAACCATTTAATTTCTGAGCTTCCATGGCTCAATGGCTAGCGCGTTCGGCTGTTAACCAATAGGTTGGTGGTTCGAGCCCACCCGGGAGCGGTGGTGTGGGATCTCAAATGTAACGTAGAAAGCCAAAGTTTTTCCACAATACCTGACGACCATTAAATTTTTGGGCTTCCTTGGCGCAATGATTAGCGCGTTCAGCTGTTAATCGAAAGGTTGAAGGTTCGAGCCCACCCGGGAGAGGTGTTGTAGGGTCTCAGATGTAACGTAAAAAGTCATAACTTATCTACAATACCTGACAACCATTTAGTTTCTGAGCTTCCGTGGCTCAAAGGTTAGCGCGTTCGGCTGTTAACCAATAGGTGTGTGGTTCGAGCCCATCCGGGAGCGGTGTTGTGACGTCTCAGATGTGACGTAAAAAGTCAAGGTTTTTTCCACAACACCTGACGACCATTTAAATTCTGAGCTTCCGTGGCTCAATGGTTAGCGAATTCGGCTGTTAACAAATAGGTTGGTGGTTCGAGCCCACCCGGGAGCGGTGTTTTGGGATCTCAAATGTAACGTTGAAAGCCAAAATTTTTCCACAATACCTGACGACCATTTAATTTTTGGGCTTCCGTGGCGCAATGGTTAGCGCGTTCGGCTGTTAACCAATAGGTTGGTGGTTCGAGCCCATCCGGGAGCGGTGTTGTGAGGTCTCAGATGTAACGTAAAATGTCAGAGTTTTTACACAATACCTGACGAGCATTTAATTTTTGGGCTTCCGTGGCGCAATGGTTAGCGCGTTCAGCTTTTAACCAATAGGGTGGTGGTTCGAGCCCACCCGGGAGCGGTGTTGTGGGATCTCAAATTCAACGTAGAAAGCCAAAGTTTTTCCACAATACCTGACGACCATTTATTTTTTGGGCTTCCTTGGCGCAATGGTTAGCGCGTTCGGCTGTTAACCGAAAGGTTGGTGGTTCGAGCCCAACCGAGAGAGGTGTTGTAGGGTCTCAGATGTAACGTAATAAGTCATAACTTATCCACAATACCTGACAACCATTTAATTTTTGGCCTTCCGTGGCGCAATGGTTAGCGCGTTCGGCTGTTAACCAATAGGTTGGTTGTTCGAGCCCATCCGGGAGCGGTGTTGTGAGGTCTCAGATGTGACGTAAAAAGTCAAGGTTTTTACACAATACCTGACGAGCATTTAACTTTTGGGCTTCCGTGGCGCAATGGTTAGCGCGTTTGGCTGTTAACAGAAAGGTTGGTGGTTCGAGCACACCCGGGAGCGGTACTATGAGGTCTCAGATGTTACGTAAAAAGTCAAAGTTTTTCCACAATACCGGACGACCAATTAATTTCAGAGCTTCCGTGGCTCAATGGCTAGCACTTTCGGCTTTTAACCGAAATTTTGGTTTTTCGAGCAGATCTTGGAGCGTTTTGTGAGGTCTCAGATGTAACGTAAAAAGTCAAAGTTTTTCCACAATACCTGACGAACATTTAATTTTTGGGCTTCCGTGGCGCAATGGTTAGCGCGTTCGGCTGTTAACCAATAGGTTGTTGGTTCGAGCCCATCCGGGAGCGGTGTTGTGAGGTCTCAGATGTAACGTAAAATGTCAGAGTTTTTCCACAACACCTGACGAACATTTAATTTTTGGGTTTCCGTGGCGCAATGATTAGCGCGTTCAGCTGTTAATCGAAAGGTTGAAGGTTCGAGCCCACCCGGGAGCGGTGTTGTGGGATCTCAAATGTTACGTAAAATGTCAGAGTTTTTCCACAATACCTGACGAATATTTAATATTTGGGCTTTCTTGGCGCAATGGTTAGCGCGTTTGACTGTTAACAGAAAGGTTGGTGGTTCGAGCACACCCGGGAGCGGTACTATGAGGTCTCAGATGTTACGTAAAAAGTCAAAGTTTTTCCACAATACCGGACGACCAATTAATTTCAGAGCTTCCGTGGCTCAATGGCTAGCGCTTTCGGCTTTTAACCGAAATTTTGGTTTTTCGAGCAGATCTTGGAGCGTTTTGTGAGGTCTCAGATGTAACGTAAAAAGTCAAAGTTTTTCCACAATACCTGACGAACATTTAATTTTTGGGTTTCCGTGGCGCAATGATTAGCGCGTTCAGCTGTTAATCGAAAGGTTGAAGGTTCGAGCCCACCCGGGAGAGGTGTTGTGGGGTCTCAGATGTAGCGTAAAAAGTCAAAACTTTTCCACAATACGTGACAACCATTTAATTTCTGAGCTTCCGTGGCTCAATGGTTAGCGCGTTCGGCTGTTAACCAATAGGTTGGTGGTTCGAGCCCATCCGGGAGCGGTATTGTGACGTCTCAGATGTGACGTTAAAAGTCAATGTTTTTCCAAAATACCTGACGACCATTTAATTTTTGGGCTTCCGTGGCGCAATGGTTAGCGCGTTCAGCTGCTATTCAAAAGACTGGTGGTTTGAGCCCTCCCGGGAGCGGTGGTGTGACGTCTCAAATGTAACATAAAATGTCAGAGTTTTTCCACAATACCTGTCGAACATTTAATTTTTGGGCTTCCGTGGCGCAATTATTAGCGCGTTCAACTGTTAATCGAAAGGCTGGTGGTTCAAGAGCACCCGGAAGAGGTGTTGTGGGGTCTCAGATGTAGCGTAAAAAGTCAAAACTTATCCACAATACGTGACAACCATTTAATTTCTGAGCTTCCGTGGCTCAATGGTTAGCGCGTTCGGCTGTAAACCAATAGGTTGGTGGTTCGAGCCCATCCGGGAGCGGTGTTGTGAGGTCTCAGATGTGACGTAAAAAGTCAAGGTTTTTACACAATACCTGACGAGCATTTAACTTTGGGCTTCCGTGGCTCAATGGTTAGCGCGTTCGGCTGTTAACCAATAGGTTGGTGGTTCGAGCCCATCCGGGAGCGGTGTTGTGACGTCTCAGATGTGACGTAAAATGTCAAGGTTTTTTCCACAACATCTGACGATCATTTAATTTTTGGGCTTCCGTGGCGCAATGGTTAGCGCGTTCGGCTGTTAACCTATAGGTTGTTGGTTCGAGCCCATCCGGGAGCGGTGTTGTGAGGTCTCAGATGTAACGTAAAATGTCAGAGTTTTTCCACAATACCTGACGAACATCTAATTTTTGGGTTTCCGTGGCGCAATGATTAGCGCGTTCAGCTGTTAATCGAAAGGTTGAAGGTTCGAGCCCACCCGGGAGCGGTGTTGTGGGATCTCAAATGTTACGTAAAATGTCAGAGTTTTTCCACAATACCTGACGAATATTTAATATTTGGGCTTTCTTGGCGCAATGGTTAGCGCGTTCAGCTGTTAATTGAAAGGTTGGTGGCTCGAGCCCACCCGAGAGAGGTGTTGTGGGGTCTCAAATGTAACGTAGAAAGCCAAAGTTTTTCCACAATACCTGACAACCATTTAATTTCTGAGCTTCCGTGGCTCAATGGTTAGCGCGTTCGGCTGTTAACCAATAGGATGGTGGTTCGAGCCCACCCGGGAGCGGTGTTGTGGGATCTCAAATGTAACGTAGAAAGCCAAAGTTTTTCCACAATACCTGACGACCATTTAATTTTTGGGCTTCCGTGGCGCAATGGTTAGCGCGTTCGGCTGTTAACCGAAAGGTTGGTGGTTCAAGCCCATCCGGGAGCGGTGTTGTGCCGTCTCAGCTGTGACGTAAAAGTCAAGGTTTTTACACAATACCTGACGAGCATTTATCTTTTGGGCTTCCGTGGCGCAATGGTTAGCGCGTTCGACTGTTAACCAATAGGTTGGTGGTTCGAGCCCATCCGGGAGCGGTGTTGTGGGATCTCAAATGTGTAACGTAGAAAGCCAAAATTTTTGCACAATACCTGACGACCATTTAATTTTTGGGCTTCCGTGGCGCAATGGTTAGCGCGTTCAGCTGCTATTCAAAAGACTGGTGGTTTGAGCCCTCCCGGGAGCGGTGGTGTGACGTCTCAAATGTAACATAAAATGTCAGAGTTTTTCCACAATACCTGTCGAACATTTAATTTTTGGGCTTCCGTGGCGCAATTATTAGCGCGTTCAACTGTTAATCGAAAGGCTGGTGGTTCAAGAGCACCCGGAAGAGGTGTTGTGGGGTCTCAGATGTAGCGTAAAAAGTCAAAACTTATCCACAATACGTGACAACCATTTAATTTCTGAGCTTCCGTGGCTCAATGGTTAGCGCGTTCGGCTGTAAACCAATAGGTTGGTGGTTCGAGCCCATCCGGGAGCGGTGTTGTGAGGTCTCAGATGTGACGTAAAAAGTCAAGGTTTTTACACAATACCTGACGAGCATTTAACTTTGGGCTTCCGTGGCTCAATGGTTAGCGCGTTCGGCTGTTAACCAATAGGTTGGTGGTTCGAGCCCATCCGGGAGCGGTGTTGTGACGTCTCAGATGTGACGTAAAATGTCAAGGTTTTTTCCACAACATCTGACGATCATTTAATTTTTGGGCTTCCGTGGCGCAATGGTTAGCGCGTTCGGCTGTTAACCTATAGGTTGTTGGTTCGAGCCCATCCGGGAGCGGTGTTGTGAGGTCTCAGATGTAACGTAAAATGTCAGAGTTTTTCCACAATACCTGACGAACATCTAATTTTTGGGTTTCCGTGGCGCAATGATTAGCGCGTTCAGCTGTTAATTGAAAGGTTGGTGGCTCGAGCCCACCCGAGAGAGGTGTTGTGGGGTCTCAAATGTAACGTAGAAAGCCAAAGTTTTTCCACAATACCTGACAACCATTTAATTTCTGAGCTTCCGTGGCTCAATGGTTAGCGCGTTCGGCTGTTAACCAATAGGATGGTGGTTCGAGCCCACCCGGGAGCGGTGTTGTGGGATCTCAAATGTAACGTAGAAAGCCAAAGTTTTTCCACAATACCTGACGACCATTTAATTTTTGGGCTTCCGTGGCGCAATGGTTAGCGCGTTCGGCTGTTAACCGAAAGGTTGGTGGTTCAAGCCCATCCGGGAGCGGTGTTGTGCCGTCTCAGCTGTGACGTAAAAGTCAAGGTTTTTACACAATACCTGACGAGCATTTATCTTTTGGGCTTCCGTGGCGCAATGGTTAGCGCGTTCGACTGTTAACCAATAGGTTGGTGGTTCGAGCCCATCCGGGAGCGGTGTTGTGGGATCTCAAATGTGTAACGTAGAAAGCCAAAATTTTTGCACAATACCTGACGACCATTTAATTTTTGGGCTTCCGTGGCGCAATGGTTAGCGCGTTCGGCTGTTACCCAATAGGTTGGTGGTTCGAGCCCACCCGGGAGCGGTGTTGTGGGATCTCAAATGTAACGTAGAAAGCCAAAGTTTTTCCACAATACCTGACGACCATTTAATTTTTGGGCTTCCGTGGCGCAATGGTTAGCGCGTTCGGCTTTTAACCGAAAGGTTGGTGGTTCAAGCCCATCCGGGAGCGGTGTTGTGCCGTCTCAGCTGTGACGTAAAAGTCAAGGTTTTTACACAATACCTGACGAGCATTTATCTTTTGGGCTTCCGTGGCGCAATGGTTAGCGCGTTCGACTGTTAACCAATAGGTTGGTGGTTCGAGCCCATCCGGGAGCGGTGATGTGAGGTCTCAAATGTAACGTAGAAAGCCAAAGTTTTTCCACAATACCTGACGACCATTTAATCTTTGGGCTTCCGTGGCGCAATAGTTAGCGCGTTCGGCTGTTAACCGAAAGGTTGGTGGTTCAAGCCCATCCGGGAGCGGTGTTGTGCCGTCTCAGATGTGACGTAAAAAGTCAAGGTTTTTCCACAATACCTGACGACCATTTAATTTTTGGGCTTCCGTGGCGCAATGGTTAGCGCGTTCAGCTGCTATTCAAAAGACTGGTGGTTTGAGCCCTCCCGGGAGCGGTGTTCTGACTTCTCAGATGTAACGTAAAATGTCAGAGTTTTTCCACAATACCTGACGAGCATTTAGCTTTTGGGCTTCCGTGGCGCAATGGTTAGCGCGTTCGGGTGTTAACCAATAGGTTGGTGGTTCGAGCCCATTCGGGAGCGGTGTTGTGAGGTCTCAGATGCGACGTAAAAAGTCAAGGTTTTTCCACAATACCTGACGACCTTTTAATTTTTGGGCTTCCGTGGCGCAATGGTTAGCGCGTTCGGCTGTTAACCGAAAGGTTGGTGGTTCAAGCCCATCCGGGAGCGGTGTTGTGCCGTCTCAGATGTGACGTAAAAAGTCAAGGATTTTACACAATACCTGACGAGCATTTATCTTTTGGGCTTCCGTGGCGCACTGGTTAGCGCGTTCGACTGTTAACCAATAGGTTGGTGGTTCGAGCCCACCCGGGAGCGGTGTTGTGGGATCTCAAATGTGTAACGTAGAAAGCCAAAGTTTTTGCACAATACCTGACGACCATTTAATTTTTGGGCTTCCGTGGCGCAATGGTTAGCGCGTTCGGCTGTTAACCAATAGGTTGGTGGTTCGAGCTCATCCGGGAGCGGTGTTGTGAGGTCTCAGCTGTGACGTAAAAGTCAAGGTTTTTACACAATACCTGACGAGCATTTACCTTTTGGGCTTCCGTGGCGCAATGGTTAGCGCGTTCGACTGTTAACCAATAGGTTGGTGGTTCGAGCCCATCCGGGAGCGGTGATGTGAGGTCTCAGATTTGACGTAAAAAGTCAAGGTTTTTACACAATACCTGACGAGCATTTAAATTTTGGGCTTCCGTGGCGCAATGGTTAGCGCGTTCAGCTGTTAACCAATAGGTTGGTGGTTCGAGCCCACCCGGGAGCGGTGTTGTGGGATCTCAAATGTAACGTAGAAAGCCAAAGGTTTTCCACAATACCTGACAACCATTTAATTTCTGAGCTTCCGTGGCTCAATGGTTAGCGCGTTCGGCTGTTAACCAATAGGTTGGTGGTTCGGGCCCACCCGGGAGCGGTGTTGTGCGATCTCAAATGTAACGTAGAAAGCCAAAGTTTTTCCACAATACCTGACGAGCATTTAATTTTTGGGCTTCCGTGGCTTAATGGTTAGCGCGTTCAGCTGTTAATTGAAAGGTTGGTGGCTCGAGCCCACCCGGGAGAGGTGTTGTGGGGTCTCAAATGTAACGTAGAAAGCCAAAGTTTTTCCACAATACCTGACGACCATTTAATCTTTGGGCTTCCGTGGCGCAATAGTTAGCGCGTTCGGCTGTTAACCGAAAGGTTGGTGGTTCAAGCCCATCCGGGAGCGGTGTTGTGCCGTCTCAGATGTGACGTAAAAAGTCAAGGTTTTTCCACAATACCTGACGACCATTTAATTTTTGGGCTTCCGTGGCGCAATGGTTAGCGCGTTCAGCTGCTATTCAAAAGACTGGTGGTTTGAGCCCTCCCGGGAGCGGTGTTCTGACTTCTCAGATGTAACGTAAAATGTCAGAGTTTTTCCACAATACCTGACGAGCATTTAGCTTTTGGGCTTCCGTGGCGCAATGGTTAGTGCGTTCGGGTGTTAACCAATAGGTTGGTGGTTCGAGCCCATTCGGGAGCGGTGTTGTGAGGTCTCAGATGTAACGTAATAAGTCATAAATTATCCACAATACCTGACAACCATTTAATTTCTGAGCTTCCGTGGCTCAATGATTAGCGCGTTCGGCTGTTTACCAATAGGTTGGTGGTTCGAGCCCATCCGGGAAAGGTGTTGTGAGGTCTCAGATGTGACGTAAAAAGTCAAGGTTTTTACACAATACCTGACGAGCATTTAACTTTTGGGCTTCTGTGGCGCAATGGTTAGCGCGTTCGGCTGTTAACCAATAGGTTGGTGGTTGGAGCCCATCCGGGAGCGGTGTTGTGAGGTCTCAGATGTGACGTAAAAAGTCAAGGTTTTTACACAATACCTGAGGAGCATTTAACATTTGGGCTTCCGTGGCGCAATGGTTAGCGCGTTCGGCTGTTAACCAATAGGTTGGTGGTTCGAGCCCATCCGGGAGCGGTGTTGTGAGGTCTCAGATGTGACGTAAAAAGTCAAGGTTTTTACACAATACCTGACGAGCATTTAACTTTTGGGCTTCCGTGGCGCAATGGTTAGCGCGTTCGGCTGTTAACCAATAGGTTGGTGGTTGGAGCCCATCCGGGAGCGGTGTTGTGAGGTCTCAGATGTGACGTAAAAAGTCAAGGTTTTTACACAATACCTGACGAGCATTTAACTTTTGGGCTTCCGTGGCGCAATGGTTAGCGCGTTCGGCTGTTAACCAATATTTTGGTGGTTGGAGCCCATCCGGGAGCGGTGTTGTGAGGCCTCAGCTGTGACGTAAAAAGTCAAGGTTTTTACACAATACCTGACGAGCATTTAACATTTGGGCTTCCGTGGCGCAATGGTTAGCGCGTTCGGCTGTTAACCAATAGGTTGGTGGTTCGAGCCCATCCGGGAGCGGTGTTGTGAGGTCTCAGATGTGACGTAAAAAGTCAAGGTTTTTACACAATACCTGACGAGCATTTAACTTTTGGGCTTCCGTGGCGCAATGGTTAGCGCGTTCGGCTGTTAACCAATAGGTTGATGGTTGGAGCCCATCCGGGAGCGGTGTTGTGAGGTCTCAGATGTGACGTAAAAAGTCAAGGTTTTTACACAATACCTGACGAGCATTTAACTTTTGGGCTTCCGTGGCGCAATGGTTAGCGCGTTCGGCTGTTAACCAATATTTTGGTGGTTGGAGCCCATCCGGGAGCGGTGTTGTGAGGCCTCAGCTGTGACGTAAAAAGTCAAGGTTTTTACACAATACCTGACGAGCATTTAACATTTGGGCTTCCGTGGCGCAATGGTTAGCACGTTCGGCTGTTAACCAATAGGTTGGTGGTTCGAGCCCACCCGGGAGAGGTGTTGTGGGGTCTCAAATGTAACGTAGAAAGCCAAAGTTTTTCCACAATACCTGACAACCATTTAATTTCTGAGCTTCCGTGGCTCAATGGCTAGCGCGTTCGGCTGTTAACCAATAGGTTGGTGGTTCGAGCCCACCCGGGAGCGGTGTTGTGGGATCTCAACTGTAACGTAGAAAGCCAAAGTTTTTCCACAATACCTGACGACCATTTAATTTTTGGGCTTCCGTGGCGCAATGGTTAGCGCGTTCGGCTGTTAACCAATAGGTTGTTGGTTCGAGCCCCTCCGGGAGCGGTGTTGTGAGGTCTCAGATGTGACGTAAAAGTCAAGGTTTTTACACAAAACCTGACGAGCATTTAACTTTTGGGCTTCCGTGGCGCAATGGTTAGCGCGTTCGGCTGTTAACCAATAGGTTGGTGGTTCGAACCCATCCGGGAGCGGTGATGTGAGGTCTCAGATGTGGCGTAAAAATTCAAGGTTTTTACACAATACCAGACGAGCATTTAAGTTTTGGGATTCGGTGGCGCAATGGTTAGCGCGTTCAGCTGTTAACCAATAGGTTGGTGGTTCGAGCCCACCCGGGAGCGGTGTTGTGAGGTCTCAGATGTGACGTAAAAAGTCAAAGTTTTTCCACAATACCTGACAACCATTTAATTTCTGAGCTTCCGTGGCTCAATGGTTAGCGCGTTCGGCTGTTAACCAATAGGTTGGTGGTTCGAGCCCACCCGGGAGCGGTGTTGTGGGATCTCAAATGTAACGTAGAAAGCCAAAGTTTTTGCACAATGCCTGACGACCATTTAATTTTTGGGCTTCCGTGGCGCAATGGTTAGCGCGTTCGGCTGTTAACCAATAGGTTGGTGGTTCGAGCCCCTCCGGAAGCGGTGTTGTGAGGTCTCAGATGTGACGTAAAAGTCAAGGTTTTTACACAATACCTGACGACCATTTAACTTTTGGGCTTCCGTGGCGCAATGGTTAGCGCGTTCGGCTGTTAACCAATAGGTTGGTGGTTCGAACCCATCCGGGAGGTGATGTGAGGTCTCAGATGTGACGTAAAAAGTGAAGGTTTTTTCACAATAACTGACGAGCATTTAAGTTTTGGGCTTCGGTGGCGCAATGGTTAGCGCGTTCAGCTGTTAACCAATAGGTTGGTGGTTCGAACCCATCCGGGAGGTGATGTGAGGTCTCAGATGTGACGTAAAAAGTGAAGGTTTTTTCACAATACCTGACGAGCATTTAAGTTTTGGGCTTCGGTGGCGCAATGGTTAGCGCGTTCGGCTGTTAACCAATAGGTTGGTGGTTCGAGCCCATCCGGGAGCGGTGTTGTGAGGTCTCAGATGTGACGTAAAAAGTCAAGGTTTTTACACAATACCTGACGAGCATTTAACTTTTGGGCTTCCGTGGCGCAATGGTTAGCGCGTTCGGCTGTTAACCAATAGGTTGGTGGTTCGAGCCCACCCGGGAGCGGTGTTGTGTGATCTCAATTGTAACGTAGAAAGCCAAAGATTTTCCACAATACCTGACGACCATTTAATATTTGGGCTTCCGTGGCGCAATGGTTAGCACGTTCGGCTGTTAACCAATAGGTTGGTGGTTCGAGCCCACCCGGGAGAGGTGTTGTGGGGTCTCAAATGTAACGTAGAAAGCCAAAGTTTTTCCACAATACCTGACAACCATTTAATTTCTGAGCTTCCGTGGCTCAATGGCTAGCGCGTTCGGCTGTTAACCAATAGGTTGGTGGTTCGAGCCCACCCGGGAGCGGTGTTGTGGGATCTCAACTGTAACGTAGAAAGCCAAAGTTTTTCCACAATACCTGACGACCATTTAATTTTTGGGCTTCCGTGGCTCAATGGTTAGCGCGTTCGGCTGTTAACCAATAGGTTGGTGGTTCGAGCCCCTCCGGGAGCGGTGTTGTGAGGTCTCAGATGTGACGTAAAAGTCAAGGTTTTTACACAAAACCTGACGAGCATTTAACTTTTGGGCTTCCGTGTCGCAATGGTTAGCGCGTTCGGCTGTTAACCAATAGGTTGGTGGTTCGAACCCATCCGGGAGCGGTGATGTGAGGTCTCAGATGTGGCGTAAAAATTCAAGGTTTTTACACAATACCAGACGAGCATTTAAGTTTTGGGATTCGGTGGCGCAATGGTTAGTGCGTTCGGCTGTTAACCAATAGGTTGGTGGTTCGAACCCATCCGGGAGCGGTGATGTGAGGTCTCAGATGTGGCGTAAAAATTCAAGATTTTTACACAATACCAGACGAGCATTTAAGTTTTGGGATTCGGTGGCGCAATGGTTAGCGCGTTCAGCTGTTAACCAATAGGTTGGTGGTTCGAGCCCACCCGGGAGCGGTGTTGTGAGGTCTCAGATGTGACGTAAAAAGTCAAAGTTTTTCCACAATACCTGACAACCATTTAATTTCTGAGCTTCCGTGGCTCAATGGTTAGCGCGTTCGGCTGTTAACCAATAGGTTGGTGGTTCGAGCCCACCCGGGAGCGGTGTTGTGGGATCTCAAATGTAACGTAGAAAGCCAAAGTTTTTGCACAATGCCTGACGACCATTTAATTTTTGGGCTTCCGTGGCGCAATGGTTAGCGCGTTCGGCTGTTAACCAATAGGTTGGTGGTTCGAGCCCCTCCGGAAGCGGTGTTGTGAGGTCTCAGATATGACGTAAAAAGTGAAGGTTTTTTCACAATAACTGACGAGCATTTAAGTTTTGGGCTTCGGTGGCGCAATGGTTAGCGCGTTCAGCTGTTAACCAATAGGTTGGTGGTTCGAACCCATCCGGGAGGTGATGTGAGGTCTCAGATGTGACGTAAAAAGTGAAGGTTTTTTCACAATACCTGACGAGCATTTAAGTTTTGGGCTTCGGTGGCGCAATGGTTAGCGCGTTCGGCTGTTAACCAATAGGTTGGTGGTTCGAGCCCATCCGGGAGCGGTGTTGTGAGGTCTCAGATGTGACGTAAAAAGTCAAGGTTTTTACACAATACCTGACGAGCATTTAACTTTTGGGCTTCCGTGGCGCAATGGTTAGCGCGTTCGGCTGTTAACCAATAGGTTGGTGGTTCGAGCCCACCCGGGAGCGGTGTTGTTTGATCTCAATTGTAACGTAGAAAGCCAAAGATTTTCCACAATACCTGACGACCATTTAATATTTGGGCTTCCGTGGCGCAATGGCTAGCGCGTTCGGCTGTTAACCAATAGGTTGGTGGTTCGAGCCCACCCGGGAGCGGTGTTGTGGGATCTCAACTGTAACGTAGAAAGCCAAAGTTTTTCCACAATACCTGACGACCATTTAATTTTTGGGCTTCCGTGGCGCAATGGTTAGCGCGTTCGGTTGGTGGTTCGAACCCATCCGGGAGCGGTGATGTGAGGTCTCAGATGTGACGTAAAAAGTCAAGGTTTTTACACAATACCTGACGAGCATTTAAGTTTTGGGCTTCGGTGGCGCAATGGTTAGCGCGTTCAGCTGTTAGTCGAAAGGTTGGTGGTTCGAGCCCACCCGGGAGAGGTGTTGTGGGGTCTCAAATGTGACGTAGAAAGCCAAAGTTTTTCTACAATACCTGACAACCATTTAATTTCTGAGCTTCCGTGGCTCAATGGCTAGCGCGTTCGGCTGTTAACCAATAGGTTGGTGGTTCGAGCCCACCCGGGAGCGGTGTTGTGGGATGTCAAATGTAACGTAGAAAGCCAAAGTTTTTGCACAATACCTGACGACCATTTAATTTTTGGGCTTCCGTGTCGCAATGGTTAGCGCGTTCAGCTGTTAATCGAAAGGTTGGTGGTTCGAGCCCACCCGGGAGAGGTGTTGTGGGGTCTCAAATGTAACGTAGAAAGCCAAAGTTTTTCCACAATACCTGACAACCATTTAATTTCTGAGCTTCCGTGGCTCAATGGTTAGCGCGTTCGGCTGTTAACCAATAGGTTGGTGGTTCGAGCTCATCCGGGAGCGGTGTTGTGAGGTCTCAGATGTTACGTAAAAAGTCAAGGTTTTTCCACAATACCTGACGAAAGTTTAATTTTTGGGCTTCCTTGGCGCAATGGTTAGCGCGTTCGGCTGTTAACCGAAAGGTTGGTGGTTCGAGCCCAACCGGGAGAGGTGTTGTGGGGTCTCAGATGTAACGTAAAATGTCAGATTTTTTTCACAATACCTGACGAACATTTAATTTTTGGGCTTCCGTGGCGCAATGATTAGCGCGTTCCGCTGTTAATCGAAAGGTTGAAGGTTCGAGCCCACCTGAGAGAGGTGTTGTGGGGTCTCAGATGTAGCGTAAAAAGTCAAAACGTTTCCGCAATACGTGACAACCATTTAATTTCTGAGCTTCCATGGCTCAATGGTTAGCGCGTTCGGCTGTTAACCAATAGGTTGGTGGTTCGAGCACATCCGGGAGCGGTGTTGTGACGTCTCAGATGTGACGTAAAAAGTCAAGGTTTTTCCACAATACCGGACGACCATTTAATTTTTGGGTTTCCGTGGCGCAATCGTTAGCGCGTTCGGCTGTTAACAGAAAGGTTGGTGGTTCGAGCACACCCGGGAGCGGTGCTATGAGGTCTCAGATGTTACGTAAAAAGTCAAAGTTTTTCCACAATACCGGACGACCATTTAATTTGTGGGCTTCCGTGGCGCAATGGTTAGCGCGTTCAGCTGCTATTCAAAAGACTGGTGGTTTGAGCCCTCCCGGGAGCGGTATTGTGACGTCTCAGATGTAACATAAAATGTCAGAGTTTTTCCACAATACCTGACAAACATTGAATTTTTGGGCTTCCGTGGCGCAATGGTTAGCGCGTTCAGCTGTTAATCGAAAGGTTGGTGGTTCGAGCCCACCCGGGAGAGGTGTTGTGGGGTCTCAGATGTAGCGTAAAAAGTCAAAACGTTTCCACAATACGTGACAACCATTTAATTTCTGAGCCTCCGTGGCTCAATGGTTAGCGCGTTCGGCTGTTAACCAATAGGTTAGTGGTTCGAGCCCACCCGAGAGCGGCGTTGTGGGATCTCAAATGTAACGTAGAAAGCCAAAGTTTTTCCACAATACCTGACGATCATTTAAATTTTGGGCTTCCGTGGCGCAATGGTTAGGGCGTTCGGCTGTTAACCAATAGGTTGGTGGTTCGAGCCCACCCGGGCGCGGTGTTGTGAGATCTCAGATGTTACGTAAAAAGTCTAGGTTTTTCCACAATACCTGACGAACGTTTAATTTTTGGGCTTCCTTGGCGCAATAGTTAGCGCGTTCGGCTGTTAACCGAAAGGTTGGTGGTTCGAGCCCAACCGGGAGAGGTGTTGTGGGGTCTCAGATGTAACGTAAAATGTCAGAGTTTTTCCACAATACCTGACGAACATTTAATTTTTGGGCTTCCGTGGTGCAATGATTAGCGCGTTCAGCTGTTAATCGAAAGGTTGAAGGTTCGAGCCCACCCGAGAGAGGTGTTGTGGGGTCTCAGATGTAGCGTAAAAAGTCAAAACGTTTCCGCAATACGTGACAACCATTTAATTTCTGAGCTTCCGTGGCTCAATGGTTAGCGCGTTCGGCTGTTAACCAATAGGTTGGTGGTTCGAGCCCATCCGGGAGCGGTGTTGTGACGTCTCAGATGTGACGTAAAAAGTCAAGGTTTTTCCACAATACCAGACGACCATTTAATTTTTGGGCTTCCGTGGCGCAATCGTTAGCGCGTTCGGCTGTTAACAGAAAGGTTGGTGGTTCGAGCACACCCGGGAGCGGTGCTATGAGGTCTCAGATGTTACGTAAAGAGTCAAAGTTTTTCCACAATACCGGACGACCATTTAATTTGTGGGCTTCCGTGGCGCAATGGTTAGCGCGTTCAGCTGCTATTCAAAAGACTGGTGGTTTGAGCCCTCCCGGGAGCGGTGTTGTGACGTCTCAGATGTAACATAAAATGTCAGAGTTTTTCCACAATACCTGACAAACATTGAATTTTTGGGCTTCCGTGGAGCAATGGTTAGCGCGTTCAGCTGTTAATCGAAAGGTTGGTGGTTCGAGCCCACCCGGGAGAGGTGTTGTGTATCTCAAACGTAACGTAGAAAGCCAAAGTTTTTCCACAATACCTGACGACCATTTAATTTTTGGGC
This sequence comes from Phalangium opilio, assembly GCF_054372755.1. Taxonomy (NCBI): domain Eukaryota; kingdom Metazoa; phylum Arthropoda; class Arachnida; order Opiliones; family Phalangiidae; genus Phalangium; species Phalangium opilio. The sequence continues at coordinate 4,136,582 of NW_028324173.1, forward strand.
TTCCGTGGCGCAATGATTAGCGCGTTCAGCTGTTAATCGAAAGGTTGAAGGTTCGAGCCCACCCGGGAGAGGTGTTGTGGGGTCTCAGATGTAGCGTAAAAAGTCAAAACTTTTCCACAATACGTGACAACCATTGAATTTCTGAGCTTCCGTGGCGCAATGGTTAACGCGTTCGGCTGTTAACCAATAGGTTGGTGGTTCGAGCCTACCCGGGAGCGGTGTTGTGGGATCTCAAATGTAACGTAGAAAGCCAAAGTTTTTCCACAATACGTGACGACCATTTAATTTCTGAGCTTCCGTGGCTCAATGGTTAGCGCGTTCGGCTGTTAACCAATAGGTTGGTGGTTCGAGCCCATCCGGGAGCGGTGTTGTGAGGTCTCAGAAGTGACGTAAAAAGTCAAGGTTTTTCTACAATACCTGAGGAACATTTAATTTTTGAGCTTCCTTGGCGCAATGGTTAGCGCGTTCGGCTGTTAACCGAAAGGTTGGTGGTTCGAGCCCAACCGGGAGAGGTGTTGTAGGGTCTCAGATGTAACGTAATAAGTCATAACTTATCCACAATACCTGACAACCATTTAATTTCTGAGCTTCCGTGGCTCAATGGTTAGCGCGTTCGGCTGTTAACCAATAGGTTGGTGGTTCGAGCTCATCCGGGAGCGGTGTTGTGAGGTCTCAGATGTTACGTAAAAAGTCAAGGTTTTTCCACAATACCTGACGAAAGTTTAATTTTTGGGCTTCCTTGGCGCAATGGTTAGCGCGTTCGGCTGTTAACCGAAAGGTTGGTGGTTCGAGCCCAACCGGGAGAGGTGTTGTGGGGTCTCAGATGTAACGTAAAATGTCAGATTTTTTTCACAATACCTGACGAACATTTAATTTTTGGGCTTCCGTGGCGCAATGATTAGCGCGTTCAGCTGTTAATCGAAAGGTTGAAGGTTCGAGCCCACCCGAGAGAGGTGTTGTGGGGTCTCAGATGTAGCGTAAAAAGTCAAAACGTTTCCGCAATACGTGACAACCATTTAATTTCTGAGCTTCCATGGCTCAATGGTTAGCGCGTTCGGCTGTTAACCAATAGGTTGGTGGTTCGAGCCCATCCGGGAGCGGTGTTGTGACGTCTCAGATGTGACGTAAAAAGTCAAGGTTTTTCCACAATACCGGACGACCATTTAATTTTTGGGTTTCCGTGGCGCAATCGTTAGCGCGTTCGGCTGTTAACAGAAAGGTTGGTGGTTCGAGCACACCCGGGAGCGGTGCTATGAGGTCTCAGATGTTACGTAAAAAGTCAAAGTTTTTCCACAATACCGGACGACCATTTAATTTGTGGGCTTCCGTGGCGCTATGGTTAGCGCGTTCAGCTGCTATTCAAAAGACTGGTGGTTTGAGCCCTCCCGGGAGCGGTATTGTGACGTCTCAGATGTAACATAAAATGTCAGAGTTTTTCCACAATACCTGACAAACATTGAATTTTTGGGCTTCCGTGGCGCAATGATTAGCGCGTTCAGCTGTTAATCGAAAGGTTGAAGGTTCGAGCCCACCCGGGAGAGGTGTTGTGGGGTCTCAGATGTAGCGTAAAAAGTCAAAACGTTTCCACAATACGTGACAACCATTTAATTTCTGAGCCTCCGTGGCTCAATGGTTAGCGCGTTCGGCTGTTAACCAATAGGTTAGTGGTTCGAGCCCACCCGAGAGCAGTGTTGTGTATCTCAAACGTAACGTAGAAAGCCAAAGTTTTTCCACAATACCTGACGACCATTTAATTTTTGGGCTTCCGTGGCGCAATGATTAGCGCGTTCAGCTGTTAATCGAAAGGTTGAAGGTTCGAGCCCACCCGGGAGAGGTGTTGTGGGGTCTCAGATGTAGCGTAAAAAGTCAAAACTTTTCCACAATACGTGACAACCATTTAATTTCTGAGCTTCCGTGGCGCAATGGTTAACGCGTTCGGCTGTTAACCAATAGGTTGGGGGTTCGAGCCCACCCGGGAGCGGTGTTGTGGGATCTCAAATGTAACGTAGAAAGCCAAAGTTTTTCCACAATACGTGACGACCATTTAATTTCCGAGCTTCCGTGGCTCAATGGTTAGCGCGTTCGGCTGTTAACCAATAGGTTGGTGGTTCGAGCCCATCCGGGAGCGGTGTTGTGACGTCTCAGATGTGACGTAAAAAGTGAAGGTTTTTCCACAATACCGGACGACCATTTAATTTTTGGGCTTCCGTGGCGCAATCGTTAGCGCGTTCGGCTGTTAACAGAAAGGTTGGTGGTTCGAGCACACCCGGGAGCGGTGCTATGAGGTCTCAGATGTTACGTAAAAAGTCAAAGTTTTTCCACAATACCGGACGACCATTTAATTTGTGGGCTTCCGTGGCGCAATGGTTAGCGCGTTCAGCTGCTATTCAAAAGACTGGTGGTTTGAGCCCTCCCGGGAGCGGTGTTGTGACGTCTCAGATGTAACATAAAATGTCAGAGTTTTTCCACAATACCTGACAAACATTGAATTTTTGGGCTTCCGTGGCGCAATGGTTAGCGCGTTCAGCTGTTAATCGTAAGGTTGGTGGTTCGAGCCCACCCGGGAGCGGCGTTGTGGGATCTCAAATGTAACGTAGAAAGCCAAAGTTTTTCCACAATACCTGACGATCATTTAAATTTTGGGCTTCCGTGGCGCAATGGTTAGGGCGTTCGGCTGTTAACCAATAGGTTGGTGGTTCGATCCCACCCGGGCACGGTGTTGTGAGATCACAGATGTTACGTAAAAAGTCTAGGTTTTTCCACAATACCTGACGAACGTTTAATTTTTGGGCTTCCTTGGCGCAATAGTTAGCGCGTTCGGCTGTTAACCGAAAGGTTGGTGGTTATAGCCCAACCGGGAGAGGTGTTGTGCGGTCTCAGATGTAACGTAAAATGTCAGAGTTTTTCCACAATACCTGACGAACATTTAATTTTTGGGCTTCCGTGGCGCAATGATTAGCGCGTTCAGCTGTTAATCGAAATGTTGAAGGTTCGAGCCCACCCGAGAGAGGTGTTGTCGGGTCTCAGATGTAGCGTAAAAAGTCAAAACGTTTCCGCAATACGTGACAACCATTTAATTTCTGAGCTTCCGTGGCTCAATGGTTAGCGCGTTCGGCTGTTAACCAATAGGTTGGGGGTTCGAGCCCACCCGGGAGCGGTGTTGTGGGATCTCAAATGTAACGTAGAAAGCCAAAGTTTTTCCACAATACGTGACGACCATTTAATTTCTGAGCTTCCGTGGCTCAATGGTTAGCGCGTTCGGCTGTTAACCAATAGGTTGGTGGTTCGAGCCCATCCGGGAGCGGTGTTGTGAGGTCTCAGAAGTGACGTAAAAAGTCAAGGTTTTTCCACAATACCTGACGAACATTTAATTTTTGGGCTTCCTTGGCGCAATGGTTAGCGCGTTCGGCTGTTAACCGAAAGGTTGGTGGTTCGAGCCCATCCGGGAGCGGTGTTGTGAGGTCTCAGATGTAACGTAAAATGTCAGAGTTTTTCCACAATACCTGACGAACATTTAATTTTTGGGCTTCCGTGGCGCAATGATTAGCGCGTTCAGCTGTTAATCGAAAGGTTGAAGGTTCGAGCCCACCCGGGAGAGGTGTTGTGGGGTCTCAGATGTAGCGTAAAAAGTCAAAACTTTTCCACAATACGTGACAACCATTGAATTTCTGAGCTTCCGTGGCGCAATGGTTAACGCGTTCGGCTGTTAACCAATAGGTTGGTGGTTCGAGCCTACCCGGGAGCGGTGTTGTGGGATCTCAAATGTAACGTAGAAAGCCAAAGTTTTTCCACAATACGTGACGACCATTTAATTTCTGAGCTTCCGTGGCTCAATGGTTAGCGCGTTCGGCTGTTAACCAATAGGTTGGTGGTTCGAGCCCATCCGGGAGCGGTGTTGTGAGGTCTCAGAAGTGACAAAAAGTCAAGGTTTTTCTACAATACCTGAGGAACATTTAATTTTTGAGCTTCCTTGGCGCAATGGTTACCGCGTTCGGCTGTTAACCGAAAGGTTGGTGGTTCGAGCCCAACCGGGAGAGGTGTTGTAGGGTCTCAGATGTAACGTAATAAGTCATAACTTATCCACAATACCTGACAACCATTTAATTTCTGAGCTTCCGTGGCTCAATGGTTAGCGCGTTCGGCTGTTAACCAATAGGTTGGTGGTTCGAGCTCATCCGGGAGCGGTGTTGTGTGGTCTCAGATGTTACGTAAAAAGTCAAGGTTTTTCCACAATACCTGACGAACATTTAATTTTTGGGCTTCCGTGGCGCAATGATAAGCGCGTTCAGCTGTTAATCGAAAGGTTGAAGGTTCGAGCCCACCCGAGAGAGGTGTTGTGGGGTCTCAGATGTAGCGTAAAAAGTCAAAACGTTTCCGCAATACGTGACAACCATTTAATTTCTGAGCTTCCATGGCTCAATGGTTAGCGCGTTCGGCTGTTAACCAATAGGTTGGTGGTTCGAGCCCATCCGGGAGCGGTGTTGTGACGTCTCAGATGTGACGTAAAAAGTGAAGGTTTTTCCACAATACCGGACGACCATTTAATTTTTGGGCTTCCGTGGCGCAATCGTTAGCGCGTTCGGCTGTTAACAGAAAGGTTGGTGGTTCGAGCACACCCGGGAGCGGTGCTATGAGGTCTCAGATGTTACGTAAAAAGTCAAAGTTTTTCCACAATACCGGACGACCATTTAATTTGTGGGCTTCCGTGGCGCAATGGTTAGCGCGTTCAGCTGCTATTCAAAAGACTGGTGGTTTGAGCCCTCCCGGGAGCGGTGTTGTGACGTCTCAGATGTAACATAAAATGTCAGAGTTTTTCCACAATACCTGACAAACATTGAATTTTTGGGCTTCCGTGGCGCAATGGTTAGCGCGTTCAGCTGTTAATCGAAAGGTTGGTGGTTCGAGCCCACCCGGGAGAGGTGTTGTGGGGTCTCAGATGTAGCGTAAAAAAGTCTAAACGTTTCCACAATACGTGACAACCATTTAATTTCTGAGCCTCCGTGGCTCAATGGTTAGCACGTTCGGCTGTTAACCAATAGGTTAGTGGTTCGAGCCCACCCGGGAGCGGCGTTGTGGGATCTCAAATGTAACGTAGAAAGCCAAAGTTTTTCCACAATACCTGACGATCATTTAAATTTTGGGCTTCCGTGGCGCAATGGTTAGGGCGTTCGGCTGTTAACCAATAGGTTGGTGGTTCGATCCCACCCGGGCACGGTGTTGTGAGATCACAGATGTTACGTAAAAAGTCTAGGTTTTTCCACAATACCTGACGAACGTTTAATTTTTGGGCTTCCTTGGCGCAATAGTTAGCGCGTTCGGCTGTTAACCGAAAGGTTGGTGGTTCGAGCCCAACCGGGAGAGGTGTTGTGCGGTCTCAGATGTAACGTAAAATGTCAGAGTTTTTCCACAATACCTGACGAACATTTAATTTTTGGGCTTCCGTGGCGCAATGATTAGCGCGTTCAGCTGTTAATCGAAATGTTGAAGGTTCGAGCCCACCCGAGAGAGGTGTTGTCGGGTCTCAGATGTAGCGTAAAAAGTCAAAACGTTTCCGCAATACGTGACAACCATTTAATTTCTGAGCTTCCGTGGCTCAATGGTTAGCGCGTTCGGCTGTTAACCAATAGGTTGGTGGTTCGAGCCCATCCGGGAGCGGTGTTGTGACGTCTCAGATGTGACGTAAAAAGTCAAGGTTTTTCCACAATACCGGACGACCATTTAATTTTTGGGCTTCCGTGGCGCAATCGTTAGCGCGTTCGGCTGTTAACAGAAAGGTTGGTGGTTCGAGCACACCCGGGAGCGGTGCTATGAGGTCTCAGATGTTACGTAAAAAGTCAAAGTTTTTCCACAATAGCGGACGACTATTTAATTTGTGGGCTTCCGTGGCGCAATGGTTAGCGCGTTCAGCTGCTATTCAAAAGACTGGTGGTTTGAGCCCTCCCGGGAGCGGTGTTGTGACGTCTCAGATGTAACATAAAATGTCAGAGTTTTTCCACAATACCTGACAAACATTGAATTTTTGGGCTTCCGTGGCGCAATGGTTAGCGCGTTCAGCTGTTAATCGAAAGGTTGGTGGTTCGAGCCCACCCCGGAGAGGTGTTGTGGGGTCTCAGATGTAGCGTAAAAAGTCAAAACGTTTCCACAATACGTGACAACCATTTAATTTCTGATTCTCCGTGGCTCAATGGTTAGCGCGTTCGGCTGTTAACCAATAGGTTAGTGGTTCGAGCCCACCCGGGAGCGGCGTTGTGGGATCTCAAATGTAACGTAGAAAGCCAAAGTTTTTCCACAATACCTGACGATTTTTTAATTTTTGGGCTTCCGTGGCGCAATGGTTAGGGCGTTCGGCTGTTAACCAATAGGTTGGTGGTTCGAGCCCACCCGGGCGCGGTGTTGTGGGATCTCAAACGTAACGTAGAAAGCCAAAGTTTTTCCCCAATACCTGACGACCATTTAATTTTTGGGCTTCCGTGGCGCAATGATTAGCGCGTTCAGCTGTTAATCGAAAGGTTGAAGGTTCGAGCCCACCCGGGAGAGGTGTTGTGGGGTCTCAGATGTAGCGTAAAAATTCAAAACTTTTCCACAATACGTGACAACCATTGAATTTCTGAGCTTCCGTGGCGCAATGGTTAACGCGTTCGGCTGTTAACCAATAGGTTGGTGGTTCGAGCCAACCCGGGAGCGGTGTTGTGGGATCTCAAATGTAACGTAGAAAGCCAAAGTTTTTCCACAATACGTGACGACCATTTAATTTCTGAGCTTCCGTGGCTCAATGGTTAGCGCGTTCGGCTGTTAACCAATAGGTTGGTGGTTCGAGCCCATCCTGGAGCGGTGTTGTGAGGTCTCAGAAGTGATGTAAAAAGTCAAGGTTTTTCTACAATACCTGAGGAACATTTAATTTTTGAGCTTCCTTGGCGCAATGGTTAGCGCGTTCGGCTGTTAACCGAAAGGTTGGTGGTTCGAGCCCAACCGGGAGAGGTGTTGTAGGGTCTCAGATGTAACGTAATAAGTCATAACTTATCCACAATACCTGACAACCATTTAATTTCTGAGCTTCCGTGGCTCAATGGTTAGCGCGTTCGGCTGTTAACCAATAGGTTGGTGGTTCGAGCTCATCCGGGAGCGGTATTGTGAGGTCTCAGATGTTACGTAAAAAGTCAAGGTTTTTCCACAATACCTGACGAACATTTAATTTTTGGGCTTCCGTGGCGCAATGATTAGCGCGTTCAGCTGTTAATCGAAAGGTTGAAGGTTCGAGCACACCCGAGAGAGGTGTTGTGGTGTCTCAGATGTAGCGTAAAAAGTCAAAACTTTTCCGCAATACGTGACAACCATTTAATTTCTGAGCTTCCGTAGCTCAATGGTTAGCGCGTTCGGCTGTTAACCAATAGGTTGGTGGTTCGAGCCCATCCGGGAGCGGTGTTGTGACGTCTCAGATGTGACGTAAAAAGTCAAGGTTTTTCCACAATACCGGACGACCATTTATTTTTTGGGCTTCCGTGGCGCAATCGTTAGCGCGTTCGGCTGTTAACAGAAAGGTTGGTGGTTCGAGCACACCCGGGAGCGGTGCTATGAGGTCTCAGATGTTACGTAAAAAGTCAAAGTTTTTCCACAATACCGGACGACCATTTAATTTGTGGGCTTCCGTGGCGCAATGGTTAGCGCGTTCAGCTGCTATTCAAAAGACTGGTGGTTTGAGCCCTCCCGGGAGCGGTGTTGTGACGTCTCAGATGTAACATAAAATGTCAGAGTTTTTCCACAATACCTGACAAACATTGAATTTTTGGGCTTCCGTGGCGCAATGGTTAACGCGTTCGGCTGTTAACCAATAGGTTGGTGGTTCGAGCCAACCCGGGAGCGGTGTTGTGGGATCTCAAATGTAACGTAGAAAGCCAAAGTTTTTCCACAATACGTGACGACCATTTAATTTCTGAGCTTCCGTGGCTCAATGGTTAGCGCGTTCGGCTGTTAACCAATAGGTTGGTGGACAAACGTTTGACCGAATTCAGCTTAATTCCCTATAAAACACTCATTAAAAGTGATTTCATCTCGATTGAACAATAAACAAAAATGTACCTCGATTTTTAATAATATTTTCAAAATCGACGTTTCTCGGCCAGAGAAACACAATTTGAGTTTTTCTTCACTATTTTCAAATATAACCACTGAAACCATTATTTTTGTACTTTTTGCTTTAATTCAAGCAAATGTAACGATATTCATTCAAAAAACTGTTAAAATTAAATTTTCAATAAGAAATCGTTGTGACGAATTTTGTATCTTGAAGAAAAAAAACATGCGATTTTTTCGGTACCTTTTTGAATGCATTTTTTTCTGGACATATATTTGACCGAATTCAGCTTAATTCCCTATAAAACACTCATTAAAAGTGATTTCATCTCGTTGAACAATAAATAAAAATGTACCTCGATTTTTAATAATATTCTCAAAATCGACGTTTCTCGGCCAGAGAAACACATTTTGAGTATTTCTTCACTATTTTCAAAAAAATGCATTCAAAAGCCTACCGAAAAAATCGCATTTTTTTTCTTCTAGATACAAAATCCGTGACTACGATTTCTTATTGAACATTGAATTTTAACAGCTTTTTGTATGAATATCGTTACATTTGCTTGAATTAAAACAAAAAGTACAAAAATAATGGTTTCAGAGGTTATATTTGAAAATAGTGAAGAAATACTCAAAATGTGTTTCTCTGGCCGAGAAACGTCGATTTTGAAAATATTATTAAAAATCGAGGTACATTTTTATTTATTGTTCAATCGAGATGAAATCACTTTTAGTGAGTGTTTTATAGGGAATTAAGCTGAATTCGGTCAAATATTTGTCCAGACAAAAATGCATTCTAAAAAGTACCGAAAAAATCGCATGTTTTTTTCTTCAAGATTCAAAATCTGTGAGTACGATTTCTTATTGAAAATTGAATTTTAACAGTTTTTTGAATGAATATCGTTATATTTGCTTGAATTAAAGCAAAAAGTACAAAAATAATGGTTTCAGTGGTTATATTTGAAAATAGTGAAGAAAAACTCAAAATGTGTTTCTCTGGCCGAGAAACGTCGATTTTGAAAATATTATTAAAAATCGAGGTACATTTTTGTTTATTGTTCAATCGAGATGAAATCACTTTTAATGAGTGTTTTATAGGAAATTAAGCTGAATTCGGTCAAACGTTTGTCCAGAAAAAAATGCATTAAAAAAGTACCGAAAAAATCGCATCTTTTTTTTCTTCGACATACAAAATTCGTCACAACGATTTCTTATTGAAAATTGAATTTTAACAGTTTTTTGAATGAATATCGTTATATTTGCTTGAATTAAAGCAAAAAGTACAAAAATAATGGTTTCAGTGGTTATATTTGAAAATAGTGAAGAAATACTCAAAATGTGTTTCTCTGGCCGAGAAACGTCGATTTTGAAAATATTATTAAAAATCGATGTACATTTTTATTTATTGTTCAATCGAGATGAAATCACTTTTAATGAGTGTTTTATAGGGAATTAAGCTGAATTCGGTCAAAAATTTGTCCAGAAAAAAATGCATTCAAAAGTCTACCGAAAAAATCGCATTTTTTTTCTTCTAGATACAAAATCCGTGACTACGATTTCTTATTGAACATTGAATTTTAACAGCTTTTTGTATGAATATCGTTACATTTGCTTGAAGTAAAACAAAAAGTACAAAAATAATGGTTTCAGAGGTTATATTTGAAAATAGTGAAGAAATACTCAAAATGTTTTTCTCTGGCCGAGAAACGTCGATTTTGAAAATATTATTAAAAATCGAGGTACATTATTATTTATTGTTCAATCGAGATGAAATCACTTTTAGTGAGTGTTTTATAGGGAATTAAGCTGAATTCGGTCAAATATTTGTCCAGAAAAAAATGCATTCTAAAAAGTACCGAAAAAATCGCATGTTTTTTTCTTCAAGATTCAAAATCTGTGAGTACGATTTCTTATTGAAAATTGAATTTTAACAGTTTTTTGAATGAATATCGTTATATTTGCTTGAATTAAAGCAAAAAGTACAAAAATAATGGTTTCAGTGGTTATATTTGAAAATAGTGAAGAAATACTCAAAATGTGTTTCTCTGGCCGAGAAACGTCGATTTTGAGAATATTATTAAAAATCGAGGTACATTTTTATTTATCGTTCAATCGAGATGAAATCACTTTTAATGAGTGTTTTATAGGGAATTAAGCTGAATTCGGTCAAATATATGTCCAGAAAAAAATGCATTCAAAAAGGTACCGAAAAAATCGCATGTTTTTTTCTTCAAGATACAAAATTCGTCACAACGATTTCTTATTGAAAATTTAATTTTAACAGTTTTTTGAATGAATATCGTTACATTTGCTTGAATTAAAGCAAAAAGTACAAAAATAATGGTTTCAGTGGTTATATTTGAAAATAGTGAAGAAAAACTCAAAATGTGTTTCTCTGGCCGAGAAACGTCGATTTTGAAAATATTATTAAAAATCGAGGTACATTTTTGTTTATTGTTCAATCGAGATGAAATCACTTTTAATGAGTGTTTTATAGGGAATTAAGCTGAATTCGGTCAAACGTTTGTCCACCAACATATTGGTTAACAGCCGAACGCGCTAACCATTGAGCCACGGAAGCTCAGAAATTAAATGGTCGTCACGTATTGTGGAAAAACTTTGGCTTTCTACGTTACATTTGAGATCCCACAACACCGCTCCCGGGTTGGCTCGAACCACCAACCTATTGGTTAACAGCCGAACGCGTTAACCATTGCGCCACGGAAGCCCAAAAATTCAATGTTTGTCAGGTATTGTGGAAAAACTCTGACATTTTATGTTACATCTGAGACGTCACAACACCGCTCCCGGGAGGGCTCAAACCACCAGTCTTTTGAATAGCAGCTGAACGCGCTAACCATTGCGCCACGGAAGCCCACAAATTAAATGGTCGTCCGGTATTGTGGAAAAACTTTGACTTTTTACGTAACATCTGAGACCTCATAGCACCGCTCCCGGGTGTGCTCGAACCACCAACCTTTCTGTTAACAGCCGAACGCGCTAACGATTGCGCCACGGAAGCCCAAAAAATAAATGGTCGTCCGGTATTGTGGAAAAACCTTGACTTTTTACGTCACATCTGAGACGTCACAACACCGCTCCCGGATGGGCTCGAACCACCAACCTATTGGTTAACAGCCGAACGCGCTAACCATCGAGCTACGGAAGCTCAGAAATTAAATGGTTGTCACGTATTGCGGAAAAGTTTTGACTTTTTACGCTACATCTGAGACACCACAACACCTCTCTCGGGTGTGCTCGAACCTTCAACCTTTCGATTAACAGCTGAACGCGCTAATCATTGCGCCACGGAAGCCCAAAAATTAAATGTTCGTCAGGTATTGTGGAAAAACCTTGACTTTTTACGTAACATCTGAGACCTCACAATACCGCTCCCGGATGAGCTCGAACCACCAACCTATTGGTTAACAGCCGAACGCGCTAACCATTGAGCCACGGAAGCTCAGAAATTAAATGGTTGTCAGGTATTGTGGATAAGTTATGACTTATTACGTTACATCTCAGACCCTACAACACCTCTCCCGGTTGGGCTCGAACCACCAACCTTTCGGTTAACAGCCGAACGCGCTAACCATTGCGCCAAGGAAGCTCAAAAATTAAATGTTCCTCAGGTATTGTAGAAAAACCTTGACTTTTTACGTCACTTCTGAGACCTCACAACACCGCTCCAGGATGGGCTCGAACCACCAACCTATTGGTTAACAGCCGAACGCGCTAACCATTGAGCCACGGAAGCTCAGAAATTAAATGGTCGTCACGTATTGTGGAAAAACTTTGGCTTTCTACGTTACATTTGAGATCCCACAACACCGCTCCCGGGTTGGCTCGAACCACCAACCTATTGGTTAACAGCCGAACGCGTTAACCATTGCGCCACGGAAGCTCAGAAATTCAATGGTTGTCACGTATTGCGGAAACGTTTTGACTTTTTACGCTACATCTGAGACCCCACAACACCTCTCTCGGGTGGGCTCGAACCTTCAACCTTTCGATTAACAGCTGAACGCGCTAATCATTGCGCCACGGAAGCCCAAAAATTAAATGGTCGTCAGGTATTGGGGAAAAACTTTGGCTTTCTACGTTACGTTTGAGATCCCACAACACCGCGCCCGGGTGGGCTCGAACCACCAACCTATTGGTTAACAGCCGAACGCCCTAACCATTGCGCCACGGAAGCCCAAAAATTAAAAAATCGTCAGGTATTGTGGAAAAACTTTGGCTTTCTACGTTACATTTGAGATCCCACAACGCCGCTCCCGGGTGGGCTCGAACCACTAACCTATTGGTTAACAGCCGAACGCGCTAACCATTGAGCCACGGAGGCTCAGAAATTAAATGGTTGTCACGTATTGTGGAAACGTTTTGACTTTTTACGCTACATCTGAGACCCCACAACACCTCTCCGGGGTGGGCTCGAACCACCAACCTTTCGATTAACAGCTGAACGCGCTAACCATTGCGCCACGGAAGCCCAAAAATTCAATGTTTGTCAGGTATTGTGGAAAAACTCTGACATTTTATGTTACATCTGAGACGTCACAACACCGCTCCCGGGAGGGCTCAAACCACCAGTCTTTTGAATAGCAGCTGAACGCGCTAACCATTGCGCCACGGAAGCCCACAAATTAAATGGTCGTCCGGTATTGTGGAAAAACTTTGACTTTTTACGTAACATCTGAGACCTCATAGCACCGCTCCCGGGTGTGCTCGAACCACCAACCTTTCTGTTAACAGCCGAACGCGCTAACGATTGCGCCACGGAAGCCCAAAAATTAAATGGTCGTCCGGTATTGTGGAAAAACCTTGACTTTTTACGTCACATCTGAGACGTCACAACACCGCTCCCGGATGGGCTCGAACCACCAACCTATTGGTTAACAGCCGAACGCGCTAACCATTGAGCCACGGAAGCTCAGAAATTAAATGGTTGTCACGTATTGCGGAAACGTTTTGACTTTTTACGCTACATCTGAGACCCGACAACACCTCTCTCGGGTGGGCTCGAACCTTCAACCTTTCGATTAACAGCTGAACGCGCTAATCATTGCGCCACGGAAGCCCAAAAATTAAATGTTCGTCAGGTATTGTGGAAAAACCTTGACTTTTTACGTAACATCTGAGACCTCACAACACCGCTCCCGGATGAGCTCGAACCACCAACCTATTGGTTAACAGCCGAACGCGCTAACCATTGAGCCACGGAAGCTCAGAAATTAAATGGTTGTCAGGTATTGTGGATAAGTTATGACTTATTACGTTACATCTGAGACCCTACAACACCTCTCCCGGTTGGGCTCGAACCACCAACCTTTCGGTTAACAGCCGAACGCGCTAACCATTGCGCCAAGGAAGCTCAAAAATTAAATGTTCCTCAGGTATTGTAGAAAAACCTTGACTTTTTGTCACTTCTGAGACCTCACAACACCGCTCCCGGATGGGCTCGAACCACCAACCTATTGGTTAACAGCCGAACGCGCTAACCATTGACCCACGGAAGCTCAGAAATTAAATGGTCGTCACGTATTGTGGAAAAACTTTGGCTTTCTACGTTACATTTGAGATCCCACAACACCGCTCCCGGGTAGGCTCGAACCACCAACCTATTGGTTAACAGCCGAACGCGTTAACCATTGCGCCACGGAAGCTCAGAAATTCAATGGTTGTCACGTATTGTGGAAAAGTTTTGACTTTTTACGCTACATCTGAGACCCCACAACACCTCTCCCGGGTGGGCTCGAACCTTCAACCTTTCGATTAACAGCTGAACGCGCTAATCATTGCGCCACGGAAGCCCAAAAATTAAATGTTCGTCAGGTATTGTGGAAAAACTCTGACATTTTACGTTACATCTGAGACCTCACAACACCGCTCCCGGATGGGCTCGAACCACCAACCTTTCGGTTAACAGCCGAACGCGCTAACCATTGCGCCAAGGAAGCCCAAAAATTAAATGTTCGTCAGGTATTGTGGAAAAACCTTGACTTTTTACGTCACTTCTGAGACCTCACAACACCGCTCCCGGATGGGCTCGAACCACCAACCTATTGGTTAACAGCCGAACGCGCTAACCATTGAGCCACGGAAGCTCAGAAATTAAATGGTCGTCACGTATTGTGGAAAAACTTTGGCTTTCTACGTTACATTTGAGATCCCACAACACCGCTCCCGGGTGGGCTCGAACCCCCAACCTATTGGTTAACAGCCGAACGCGTTAACCATTGCGCCACGGAAGCTCAGAAATTAAATGGTTGTCACGTATTGTGGAAAAGTTTTGACTTTTTACGCTACATCTGAGACCCCACAACACCTCTCCCGGGTGGGCTCGAACCTTCAACCTTTCGATTAACAGCTGAACGCGCTAATCATTGCGCCACGGAAGCCCAAAAATTAAATGGTCGTCAGGTATTGTGGAAAAACTTTGGCTTTCTACGTTACGTTTGAGATACACAACACTGCTCCCGGGTGGGCTCGAACCACTAACCTATTGGTTAACAGCCGAACGCGCTAACCATTGAGCCACGGAGGCTCAGAAATTAAATGGTTGTCACGTATTGTGGAAACGTTTTGACTTTTTACGCTACATCTGAGACCCCACAACACCTCTACCGGGTGGGCTCGAACCACCAACCTTTCGATTAACAGCTGAACGCGCTAACCATTGCTCCACGGAAGCCCAAAAATTCAATGTTTGTCAGGTATTGTGGAAAAACTCTGACATTTTATGTTACATCTGAGACGTCACAACACCGCTCCCGGGAGGGCTCAAACCACCAGTCTTTTGAATAGCAGCTGAACGCGCTAACCATTGCACCACGGAAGCCCACAAATTAAATGGTCGTCCGGTATTGTGGAAAAACTTTGACTCTTTACGTAACATCTGAGACCTCATAGCACCGCTCCCGGGTGTGCTCGAACCACCAACCTTTCTGTTAACAGCCGAACGCGCTAACGATTGCGCCACGGAAGCCCAAAAATTAAATGGTCGTCCGGTATTGTGGAAAAACCTTGACTTTTTACGTCACATCTGAGACGTCACAACAGCGCTCCCGGATGGGCTCGAACCACCAACCTATTGGTTAACAGCCGAACGCGCTAACCATTGAGCCATGGAAGCTCAGACATTAAATGGTTGTCACGTATTGCGGAAACGTTTTGACTTTTTACGCTACATCTGAGACCCCACAACACCTCTCTCGGGTGGGCTCGAACCTTCAACCTTTCGATTAACAGCTGAACGCGCTAATCATTGCGCCACGGAAGCCCAAAAATTAAATGGTCGTCAGGTATTGTGGAAAAACTTTGGCTTTCTACGTTACATTTGAGATCCCACAACGCCGCTCCCGGGTGGGCTCGAACCACTAACCTATTGGTTAACAGCCGAACGTGCTAACCATTGAGCCACGGAGGCTCAGAAATTAAATGGTTGTCACGTATTGTGGAAACGTTTAGACTTTTTTACGCTACATCTGAGACCCCACAACACCTCTCCCGGGTGGGCTCGAACCACCAACCTTTCGATTAACAGCTGAACGCGCTAACCATTGCGCCACGGAAGCCCAAAAATTCAATGTTTGTCAGGTATTGTGGAAAAACTCTGACATTTTATGTTACATCTGAGACGTCACAACACCACTCCCGGGAGGGCTCAAACCACCAGTCTTTTGAATAGCAGCTGAACGCGCTAACCATTGCGCCACGGAAGCCCACAAATTAAATGGTCGTCCGGTATTGTGGAAAAACTTTGACTTTTTACGTAACATCTGAGACCTCATAGCACCGCTCCCGGGTGTGCTCGAACCACCAACCTTTCTGTTAACAGCCGAACGCGCTAACGATTGCGCCACGGAAGCCCAAAAATTAAATGGTCGTCCGGTATTGTGGAAAAACCTTGACTTTTTACGTCACATCTGAGACGTCACAACACCGCTCCCGGATGGGCTCGAACCACCAACCTATTGGTTAACAGCCGAACGCGCTAACCATTGACCCACGGAAGCTCAGAAATTAAATGGTCGTCACGTATTGTGGAAAAACTTTGGCTTTCTACGTTACATTTGAGATCCCACAACACCGCTCCCGGGTAGGCTCGAACCACCAACCTATTGGTTAACAGCCGAACGCGTTAACCATTGCGCCACGGAAGCTCAGAAATTCAATGGTTGTCACGTATTGTGGAAAAGTTTTGACTTTTTACGCTACATCTGAGACCCCACAACACCTCTCCCGGGTGGGCTCGAACCTTCAACCTTTCGATTAACAGCTGAACGCGCTAATCATTGCGCCACGGAAGCCCAAAAATTAAATGTTCGTCAGGTATTGTGGAAAAACTCTGACATTTTACGTTACATCTGAGACCTCACAACACCGCTCCCGGATGGGCTCGAACCACCAACCTTTCGGTTAACAGCCGAACGCGCTAACCATTGCGCCAAGGAAGCCCAAAAATTAAATGTTCGTCAGGTATTGTGGAAAAACCTTGACTTTTTACGTCACTTCTGAGACCTCACAACACCGCTCCCGGATGGGCTCGAACCACCAACCTATTGGTTAACAGCCGAACGCGCTAACCATTGAGCCACGGAAGCTCAGAAATTAAATGGTCGTCACGTATTGTGGAAAAACTTTGGCTTTCTACGTTACATTTGAGATCCCACAACACCGCTCCCGGGTGGGCTCGAACCCCCAACCTATTGGTTAACAGCCGAACGCGTTAACCATTGCGCCACGGAAGCTCAGAAATTAAATGGTTGTCACGTATTGTGGAAAAGTTTTGACTTTTTACGCTACATCTGAGACCCCACAACACCTCTCCCGGGTGGGCTCGAACCTTCAACCTTTCGATTAACAGCTGAACGCGCTAATCATTGCGCCACGGAAGCCCAAAAATTAAATGGTCGTCAGGTATTGTGGAAAAACTTTGGCTTTCTACGTTACGTTTGAGATACACAACACTGCTCCCGGGTGGGCTCGAACCACTAACCTATTGGTTAACAGCCGAACGCGCTAACCATTGAGCCACGGAAGCCCAAAAATTAAACGTTCGTCAGGTATTGTGGAAAAACCTAGACTTTTTACGTAACATCTGAGATCTCACAACACCGCGCCCGGGTGGGCTCGAACCACCAACCTATTGGTTAACAGCCGAACGCCCTAACCATTGCGCCACGGAAGCCCAAAATTTAAATGATCGTCAGGTATTGTGGAAAAACTTTGGCTTTCTACGTTACATTTGAGATCCCACAACGCCGCTCCCGGGTGGGCTCGAACCACTAACCTATTGGTTAACAGCCGAACGCGCTAACCATTGAGCCACGGAGGCTCAGAAATTAAATGGTTGTCACGTATTGTGGAAACGTTTTGACTTTTTACGCTACATCTGAGACCCCACAACACCTCTCCCGGGTGGGCTCGAACCACCAACCTTTCGATTAACAGCTGAACGCGCTAACCATTGCGCCACGGAAGCCCAAAAATTCAATGTTTGTCAGGTATTGTGGAAAAACTCTGACATTTTATGTTACATCTGAGACGTCACAATACCGCTCCCGGGAGGGCTCAAACCACCAGTCTTTTGAATAGCAGCTGAACGCGCTAACCATTGCGCCACGGAAGCCCACAAATTAAATGGTCGTCCGGTATTGTGGAAAAACTTTGACTTTTTACGTAACATCTGAGACCTCATAGCACCGCTTCCGGGTGTGCTCGAACTACCAACCTTTCTGTTAACAGCCGAACGCGCTAACGATTGCGCCACGGAAACCCAAAAATTAAATGGTCGTCCGGTATTGTGGAAAAACCTTGACTCTTTACGTCACATCTGAGACGTCACAACACCGCTCCCGGATGGGCTCGAACCACCAACCTATTGGTTAACAGCCGAACGCGCTAACCATTGAGCCATGGAAGCTCAGAAATTAAATGGTTGTCACGTATTGCGGAAACGTTTTGACTTTTTACGCTACATCTGAGACCCCACAACACCTCTCTCGGGTGGGCTCGAACCTTCAACCTTTCGATTAACAGCTGAACGCGCTAACCATTGCGCCAAGGAAGCCCAAAAATTAAACTTTCGTCAGGTATTGTGGAAAAACCTTGACTTTTTACGTAACATCTGAGACCTCACAACACCGCTCCCGGATGGGCTCGAACCACCAACCTATTGGTTAACAGCCGAACGCGCTAACCATTGAGCCACGGAAGCTCAGAAATTAAATGGTCGTCACGTATTGTGGAAAAACTTTGGCTTTCTACGTTACATTTGAGATCCCACAACACCGCTCCCGGGTAGGCTCGAACCACCAACCTATTGGTTAACAGCCGAACGCGTTAACCATTGCGCCACGGAAGCTCAGAAATTCAATGGTTGTCACGTATTGTGGAAAAGTTTTGACTTTTTACGCTACATCTGAGACCCCACAACACCTCTCCCGGGTGGGCTCGAACCTTCAACCTTTCGATTAACAGCTGAACGCGCTAATCATTGCGCCACGGAAGCCCAAAAATTAAATGTTCGTCAGGTATTGTGGAAAAACTCTGACATTTTACGTTACATCTGAGACCTCACAACACCGCTCCCGGATGGGCTCGAACCACCAACCTTTCGGTTAACAGCCGAACGCGCTAACCATTGCGCCAAGGAAGCCCAAAAATTAAATGTTCGTCAGGTATTGTGGAAAAACCTTGACTTTTTACGTCACTTCTGAGACCTCACAACACCGCTCCCGGATGGGCTCGAACCACCAACCTATTGGTTAACAGCCGAACGCGCTAACCATTGAGCCACGGAAGCTCAGAAATTAAATGGTCGTCACGTATTGTGGAAAAACTTTGGCTTTCTACGTTACATTTGAGATCCCACAACACCGCTCCCGGGTGGGCTCGAACCCCCAACCTATTGGTTAACAGCCGAACGCGTTAACCATTGCGCCACGGAAGCTCAGAAATTAAATGGTTGTCACGTATTGTGGAAAAGTTTTGACTTTTTACGCTACATCTGAGACCCCACAACACCTCTCCCGGGTGGGCTCGAACCTTCAACCTTTCGATTAACAGCTGAACGCGCTAATCATTGCGCCACGGAAGCCCAAAAATTAAATGGTCGTCAGGTATTGTGGAAAAACTTTGGCTTTCTACGTTACGTTTGAGATACACAACACTGCTCCCGGGTGGGCTCGAACCACTAACCTATTGGTTAACAGCCGAACGCGCTAACCATTGAGCCACGGAGGCTCAGAAATTAAATGGTTGTCACGTATTGTGGAAACGTTTTGACTTTTTACGCTACATCTGAGACCCCACAACACCTCTACCGGGTGGGCTCGAACCACCAACCTTTCGATTAACAGCTGAACGCGCTAACCATTGCTCCACGGAAGCCCAAAAATTCAATGTTTGTCAGGTATTGTGGAAAAACTCTGACATTTTATGTTACATCTGAGACGTCACAACACCGCTCCCGGGAGGGCTCAAACCACCAGTCTTTTGAATAGCAGCTGAACGCGCTAACCATTGCGCCACGGAAGCCCACAAATTAAATGGTCGTCCGGTATTGTGGAAAAACTTTGACTCTTTACGTAACATCTGAGACCTCATAGCACCGCTCCCGGGTGTGCTCGAACCACCAACCTTTCTGTTAACAGCCGAACGCGCTAACGATTGCGCCACGGAAGCCCAAAAATTAAATGGTCGTCTGGTATTGTGGAAAAACCTTGACTTTTTACGTCACATCTGAGACGTCACAACACCGCTCCCGGATGGGCTCGAACCACCAACCTATTGGTTAACAGCCGAACGCGCTAACCATTGAGCCACGGAAGCTCAGAAATTAAATTGTTGTCACGTATTGCGGAAACGTTTTGACTTTTTACGCTACATCTGAGACCCCACAACACCTCTCTCGGGTGGGCTCGAACCTTCAACCTTTCGATTAACAGCTGAACGCGCTAATCATTGCACCACGGAAGCCCAAAAATTAAATGTTCGTCAGGTATTGTGGAAAAACTCTGACATTATACGTTACATCTGAGACCCCACAACACCTCTCCCGGTTGGGCTCGAACCACCAACCTTTCGGTTAACAGCCGAACGCGCTAACTATTGCGCCAAGGAAGCCCAAAAATTAAACGTTCGTCAGGTATTGTGGAAAAACCTAGACTTTTTACGTAACATCTGAGATCTCACAACACCGCGCCCGGGTGGGCTCGAACCACCAACCTATTGGTTAACAGCCGAACGCCCTAACCATTGCGCCACGGAAGCCCAAAATTTAAATGATCGTCAGGTATTGTGGAAAAACTTTGGCTTTCTACGTTACATTTGAGATCCCACAACGCCGCTCCCGGGTGGGCTCGAACCACTAACCTATTGGTTAACAGCCGAACGCGCTAACCATTGAGCCACGGAGGCTCAGAAATTAAATGGTTGTCACGTATTGTGGAAACGTTTTGACTTTTTACGCTACATCTGAGACCCCACAACACCTCTCCCGGGTGGGCTCGAACCACCAACCTTTCGATTAACAGCTGAACGCGCTAACCATTGCGCCACGGAAGCCCAAAAATTCAATGTTTGTCAGGTATTGTGGAAAAACTCTGACATTTTATGTTACATCTGAGACGTCACAATACCGCTCCCGGGAGGGCTCAAACCACCAGTCTTTTGAATAGCAGCTGAACGCGCTAACCATTGCGCCACGGAAGCCCACAAATTAAATGGTCGTCCGGTATTGTGGAAAAACTTTGACTTTTTACGTAACATCTGAGACCTCATAGCACCGCTTCCGGGTGTGCTCGAACCACCAACCTTTCTGTTAACAGCCGAACGCGCTAACGATTGCGCCACGGAAACCCAAAAATTAAATGGTCGTCCGGTATTGTGGAAAAACCTTGACTCTTTACGTCACATCTGAGACGTCACAACACCGCTCCCGGATGGGCTCGAACCACCAACCTATTGGTTAACAGCCGAACGCGCTAACCATTGAGCCATGGAAGCTCAGAAATTAAATGGTTGTCACGTATTGCGGAAACGTTTTGACTTTTTACGCTACATCTGAGACCCCACAACACCTCTCTCGGGTGGGCTCGAACCTTCAACCTTTCGATTAACAGCTGAACGCGCTAATCATTGCGCCACGGAAGCCCAAAAATTAAATGTTCGTCAGGTATTGTGAAAAAAATCTGACATTTTACGTTACATCTGAGACCCCACAACACCTCTCCCGGTTGGGCTCGAACCACCAACCTTTCGGTTAACAGCCGAACGCGCTAACCATTGCGCCAAGGAAGCCCAAAAATTAAACTTTCGTCAGGTATTGTGGAAAAACCTTGACTTTTTACGTAACATCTGAGACCTCACAACACCGCTCCCGGATGGGCTCGAACCACCAACCTATTGGTTAACAGCCGAACGCGCTAACCATTGAGCCACGGAAGCTCAGAAATTAAATGGTCGTCACGTATTGTGGAAAAACTTTGGCTTTCTACGTTACATTTGAGATCCCACAACACCGCTCCCGGGTAGGCTCGAACCACCAACCTATTGGTTAACAGCCGAACGCGTTAACCATTGCGCCACGGAAGCTTAGAAATTCAATGGTTGTCACGTATTGTGGAAAAGTTATGACTTATTACGTTACATCTGAGACCCTACAACACCTCTCCCGGTTGGGCTCGAACCACCAACCTTTCGGTTAACAGCCGAACGCGCTAACCATTGCGCCAAGGAAGCTCAAAAATTAAATGTTCCTCAGGTATTGTAGAAAAACCTTGACTTTTTACGTCACTTCTGAGACCTCACAACACCGCTCCCGGATGGGCTCGAACCACCAACCTATTGGTTAACAGCCGAACGCGCTAACCATTGAGCCACGGAAGCTCAGAAATTAAATGGTCGTCACGTATTGTGGAAAAACTTTGGCTTTCTACGTTACGTTTGAGATACACAACACCGCTCCCGGGTGGGCTCGAACCACTAACCTATTGGTTAACAGCCGAACGCGCTAACCATTGAGCCACGGAGGCTCAGAAATTAAATGGTTGTCACGTATTGTGGAAACGTTTTGACTTTTTACGCTACATCTGAGACCCCACAACACCTCTCCCGGGTGGGCTCGAACCACCAACCTTTTGATTAACAGCTGAACGCGCTAACCATTGCTCCACGGAAGCCCAAAAATTCAATGTTTGTCAGGTATTGTGGAAAAACTCTGACATTTTATGTTACATCTGAGACGTCACAACACCGCTCCCGTTCGGCTGTTAACCAATAGGTTGGTGGTTCGAGCCTACCCGGGAGCGGTGTTGTGGGAT
Source organism: Phalangium opilio (assembly GCF_054372755.1). Classification (NCBI taxonomy): domain Eukaryota; kingdom Metazoa; phylum Arthropoda; class Arachnida; order Opiliones; family Phalangiidae; genus Phalangium; species Phalangium opilio. The sequence goes on from NW_028324173.1 coordinate 4,158,982, forward strand.
CTCAAATGTAACGTAGAAAGCCAAAGTTTTTCCACAATAAGTGACGACCATTTAATTTCTGAGCTTCCGTGGCTCAATGGTTAGCGCGTTCGGCTGTTAACCAATAGGTTGGTGGTTCGAGCCCATCCGGGAGCGGTGTTGTGAGGTCTCAGAAGTGACGTAAAAAGTCAAGGTTTTTCTACAATACCTGAGGAACATTTAATTTTTGAGCTTCCTTGGCGCAATGGTTAGCGCGTTCGGCTGTTAACCGAAAGGTTGGTGGTTCGAGCCCAACCGGGAGAGGTGTTGTAGGGTCTCAGATGTAACGTAATAAGTCATAACTTATCCACAATACCTGACAACCATTTAATTTCTGAGCTTCCGTGGCTCAATGGTTAGCGCGTTCGGCTGTTAACCAATAGGTTGGTGGTTCGAGCTCATCCGGGAGCGGTGTTGTGAGGTCTCAGATGTTACGTAAAAAGTCAAGGTTTTTCCACAATACCTGACGAAAGTTTAATTTTTGGGCTTCCTTGGCGCAATGGTTAGCGCGTTCGGCTGTTAACCGAAAGGTTGGTGGTTCGAGCCCAACCGGGAGAGGTGTTGTGGGGTCTCAGATGTAACGTAAAATGTCAGATTTTTTTCACAATACCTGACGAACATTTAATTTTTGGGCTTCCGTGGCGCAATGATTAGCGCGTTCAGCTGTTAATCGAAAGGTTGAAGGTTCGAGCCCACCCGAGAGAGGTGTTGTGGGGTCTCAGATGTAACGTAAAAAGTCAAAACGTTTCCGCAATACGTGACAACCATTTAATTTCTGAGCTTCCATGGCTCAATGGTTAGCGCGTTCGGCTGTTAACCAATAGGTTGGTGGTTCGAGCCCATCCGGGAGCGGTGTTGTGACGTCTCAGATGTGACGTAAAAAGTCAAGGTTTTTCCACAATACCGGACGACCATTTAATTTTTGGGTTTCCGTGGCGCAATCGTTAGCGCGTTCGGCTGTTAACAGAAAGGTTGGTGGTTCGAGCACACCCGGGAGCGGTGCTATGAGGTCTCAGATGTTACGTAAAAAGTCAAAGTTTTTCCACAATACCGGACGACCATTTAATTTGTGGGCTTCCGTGGCGCAATGGTTAGCGCGTTCAGCTGCTATTCAAAAGACTGGTGGTTTGAGCCCTCCCGGGAGCGGTATTGTGACGTCTCAGATGTAACATAAAATGTCAGAGTTTTTCCACAATACCTGACAAACATTGAATTTTTGGGCTTCCGTGGCGCAATGGTTAGCGCGTTCAGCTGTTAATCGAAAGGTTGGTGGTTCGAGCCCACCCGGGAGAGGTGTTGTGGGGTCTCAGATGTAGCGTAAAAAGTCAAAACGTTTCCACAATACGTGACCACCATTTAATTTCTGAGCCTCCGTGGCTCAATGGTTAGCGCGTTCGGCTGTTAACCAATAGGTTAGTGGTTCGAGCCCACCCGGGAGCGGCGTTGTGGGATCTCAAATGTAACGTAGAAAGCCAAAGTTTTTCCACAATACCTGACGATCATTTAAATTTTGGGCTTCCGTGGCGCAATGGTTAGGGCGTTCGGCTGTTAACCAATAGGTTGGTGGTTCGAGCCCACCCGGGCGCGGTGTTGTGAGATCTCAGATGTTACGTAAAAAGTCTAGGTTTTTCCACAATACCTGACGAACGTTTAATTTTTGGGCTTCCTTGGCGCAATAGTTAGCGCGTTCGGCTGTTAACCGAAAGGTTGGTGGTTCGAGCCCAACCGGGAGAGGTGTTGTGGGGTCTCAGATGTAACGTAAAATGTCAGAGTTTTTCCACAATACCTGACGAACATTTAATTTTTGGGCTTCCGTGGTGCAATGATTAGCGCGTTCAGCTGTTAATCGAAAGGTTGAAGGTTCGAGCCCACCCGAGAGAGGTGTTGTGGGGTCTCAGATGTAGCGTAAAAAGTCAAAACGTTTCCGCAATACGTGACAACCATTTAATTTCTGAGCTTCCGTGGCTCAATGGTTAGCGCGTTCGGCTGTTAACCAATAGGTTGGTGGTTCGAGCCCATCCGGGAGCGGTGTTGTGACGTCTCAGATGTGACGTAAAAAGTCAAGGTTTTTCCACAATACCAGACGACCATTTAATTTTTGGGCTTCCGTGGCGCAATCGTTAGCGCGTTCGGCTGTTAACAGAAAGGTTGGTGGTTCGAGCACACCCGGGAGCGGTGCTATGAGGTCTCAGATGTTACGTAAAGAGTCAAAGTTTTTCCACAATACCGGACGACCATTTAATTTGTGGGCTTCCGTGGCGCAATGGTTAGCGCGTTCAGCTGCTATTCAAAAGACTGGTGGTTTGAGCCCTCCCGGGAGCGGTGTTGTGACGTCTCAGATGTAACATAAAATGTCAGAGTTTTTCCACAATACCTGACAAACATTGAATTTTTGGGCTTCCGTGGAGCAATGGTTAGCGCGTTCAGCTGTTAATCGAAAGGTTGGTGGTTCGAGCCCACCCGGGAGAGGTGTTGTGGGGTCTCAGATGTAGCGTAAAAAGTCAAAACGTTTCCACAATACGTGACAACCATTTAATTTCTGAGCCTCCGTGGCTCAATGGTTAGCGCGTTCGGCTGTTAACCAATAGGTTAGTGGTTCGAGCCCACCCGGGAGCGGTGTTGTGTATCTCAAACGTAACGTAGAAAGCCAAAGTTTTTCCACAATACCTGACGACCATTTAATTTTTGGGCTTCCGTGGCGCAATGATTAGCGCGTTCAGCTGTTAATCGAAAGGTTGAAGGTTCGAGCCCACCCGGGAGAGGTGTTGTGGGGTCTCAGATGTAGCGTAAAAAGTCAAAACTTTTCCACAATACGTGACAACCATTGAATTTCTGAGCTTCCGTGGCGCAATGGTTAACGCGTTCGGCTGTTAACCAATAGGTTGGTGGTTCGAGCCTACCCGGGAGCGGTGTTGTGGGATCTCAAATGTAACGTAGAAAGCCAAAGTTTTTCCACAATACGTGACGACCATTTAATTTCTGAGCTTCCGTGGCTCAATGGTTAGCGCGTTCGGCTGTTAACCAATAGGTTGGTGGTTCGAGCCCATCCGGGAGCGGTGTTGTGAGGTCTCAGAAGTGACGTAAAAAGTCAAGGTTTTTCTACAATACCTGAGGAACATTTAATTTTTGAGCTTCCTTGGCGCAATGGTTAGCGCGTTCGGCTGTTAACCGAAAGGTTGGTGGTTCGAGCCCAACCGGGAGAGGTGTTGTAGGGTCTCAGATGTAACGTAATAAGTCATAACTTATCCACAATACCTGACAACCATTTAATTTCTGAGCTTCCGTGGCTCAATGGTTAGCGCGTTCGGCTGTTAACCAATAGGTTGGTGGTTCGAGCTCATCCGGGAGCGGTGTTGTGAGGTCTCAGATGTTACGTAAAAAGTCAAGGTTTTTCCACAATACCTGACGAAAGTTTAATTTTTGGGCTTCCTTGGCGCAATAGTTAGCGCGTTCGGCTGTTAACCAATAGGTTGGTGGTTCGAGCTCATCCGGGAGCGGTGTTGTGAGGTCTCAGATGTTACGTAAAAAGTCAAGGTTTTTCCACAATACCTGACGAACATTTAATTTTTGGGCTTCCGTGGCGCAATGATTAGCGCGTTCAGCTGTTAATCGAAAGGTTGAAGGTTCGAGCCCACCCGGGAGAGGTGTTGTGGGGTCTCAGATGTAGCGTAAAAATTCAAAACTTTTCCACAATACGTGACAACCATTGAATTTCTGAGCTTCCGTGGCGCAATGGTTAACGCGTTCGGCTGTTAACCAATAGGTTGGTGGTTCGAGCCAACCCGGGAGCGGTGTTGTGGGATCTCAAATGTAACGTAGAAAGCCAAAGTTTTTCCACAATACGTGACGACCATTTAATTTCTGAGCTTCCGTGGCTCAATGGTTAGCGCGTTCGGCTGTTAACCAATAGGTTGGTGGTTCGAGCCCATCCTGGAGCGGTGTTGTGAGGTCTCAGAAGTGACGTAAAAAGTCAAGGTTTTTCTACAATACCTGAGGAACATTTAATTTTTGAGCTTCCTTGGCGCAATGGTTAGCGCGTTCGGCTGTTAACCGAAAGGTTGGTGGTTCGAGCCCAACCGGGAGAGGTGTTGTAGGGTCTCAGATGTAACGTAATAAGTCATAACTTATCCACAATACCTGACAACCATTTAATTTCTGAGCTTCCGTGGCTCAATGGTTAGCGCGTTCGGCTGTTAACCAATAGGTTGGTGGTTCGAGCTCATCCGGGAGCGGTATTGTGAGGTCTCAGATGTTACGTAAAAAGTCAAGGTTTTTCCACAATACCTGACGAACATTTAATTTTTGGGCTTCCGTGGCGCAATGATTAGCGCGTTCAGCTGTTAATCGAAAGGTTGAAGGTTCGAGCACACCCGAGAGAGGTGTTGTGGTGTCTCAGATGTAGCGTAAAAAGTCAAAACTTTTCCGCAATACGTGACAACCATTTAATTTCTGAGCTTCCGTAGCTCAATGGTTAGCGCGTTCGGCTGTTAACCAATAGGTTGGTGGTTCGAGCCCATCCGGGAGCGGTGTTGTGACGTCTCAGATGTGACGTAAAAAGTCAAGGTTTTTCCACAATACCGGACGACCATTTATTTTTTGGGCTTCCGTGGCGCAATCGTTAGCGCGTTCGGCTGTTAACAGAAAGGTTGGTGGTTCGAGCACACCCGGGAGCGGTGCTATGAGGTCTCAGATGTTACGTAAAAAGTCAAAGTTTTTCCACAATACCGGACGACCATTTAATTTGTGGGCTTCCGTGGCGCAATGGTTAGCGCGTTCAGCTGCTATTCAAAAGACTGGTGGTTTGAGCCCTCCCGGGAGCGGTGTTGTGACGTCTCAGATGTAACATAAAATGTCAGAGTTTTTCCACAATACCTGACAAACATTGAATTTTTGGGCTTCCGTGGCGCAATGGTTAGCGCGTTCAGCTGTTAATCGAAAGGTTGGTGGTTCGAGCCCACCCGGGAGAGGTGTTGTGGGGTCTCAGATGTAGCGTAAAAAAGTCTAAACGTTTCCACAATACGTGACAACCATTTAATTTCTGAGCCTCCGTGGCTCAATGGTTAGCACGTTCGGCTGTTAACCAATAGGTTAGTGGTTCGAGCCCACCCGGGAGCGGCGTTGTGGGATCTCAAATGTAACGTAGAAAGCCAAAGTTTTTCCACAATACCTGACGATCATTTAATTTCTGAGCTTCCGTGGCTCAATGGTTAGCGCGTTCGGCTGTTAACCAATAGGTTGGTGGACAAACGTTTGACCGAATTCAGCTTAATTCCCTATAAAACACTCATTAAAAGTGATTTCATCTCGATTGAACAATAAACAAAAATGTACCTCGATTTTTAATAATATTTTCAAAATCGACGTTTCTCGGCCAGAGAAACACATTTTGAGTTTTTCTTCACTATTTTCAAATATAACCTCTGAAACCATTATTTTTGTACTTTTTGCTTTAATTCAAGCAAATGTAACGATATTCATTCAAAAAACTGTTAAAATTAAATTTTCAATAAGAAATCGTTGTGACGAATTTTGTATCTTGAAGAAAAAAAACATGCGATTTTTTCGGTACCTTTTTGAATGCATTTTTTTCTGGACATATATTTGACCGAATTCAGCTTAATTCCCTATAAAACACTCATTAAAAGTGATTTCATCTCGATTGAACGATAAATAAAAATGTACCTCGATTTTTAATAATATTCTCAAAATCGACGTTTCTCGGCCAGAGAAACACATTTTGAGTATTTCTTCACTATTTTCAAATATAACCACTGAAACCATTATTTTTGTACTTTTTGCTTTAATTCAAGCAAATATAACGATATTCATTCAAAAAACTGTTAAAATTCAATTTTCAATAAGAAATCGTACTCACAGATTTTGAATCTTGAAGAAAAAAACATGCGATTTTTTCGGTACTTTTTAGAATGCATTTTTTTCTGGACAAATATTTGACCGAATTCAGCTTAATTCCCTATAAAACACTCACTAAAAGTGATTTCATCTCGATTGAACAATAAATAAAAATGTACCTCGATTTTTAATAATATTTTCAAAATCGACGTTTCTCGGCCAGAGAAACACATTTTGAGTATTTCTTCACTATTTTCAAATATAACCTCTGAAACCATTATTTTTGTACTTTTTGTTTTACTTCAAGCAAATGTAACGATATTCATACAAAAAGCTGTTAAAATTCAATGTTCAATAAGAAATCGTAGTCACGGATTTTGTATCTAGAAGAAAAAAAATGCGATTTTTTCGGTAGACTTTTGAATGCATTTTTTTCTGGACAAATTTTTGACCGAATTCAGCTTAATTCCCTATAAAACACTCATTAAAAGTGATTTCATCTCGATTGAACAATAAATAAAAATGTACATCGATTTTTAATAATATTTTCAAAATCGACGTTTCTCGGCCAGAGAAACACATTTTGAGTATTTCTTCACTATTTTCAAATATAACCACTGAAACCATTATTTTTGTACTTTTTGCTTTAATTCAAGCAAATATAACGATATTCATTCAAAAAACTGTTAAAATTCAATTTTCAATAAGAAATCGTTGTGACGAATTTTGTATGTCGAAGAAAAAAAACATGCGATTTTTTCGGTACTTTTTTAATGCATTTTTTTCTGGACAAACGTTTGTCCGAATTCAGCTTAATTTCTTATAAAACACTCATTAAAAGTGATTTCATCTCGATTGAACAATAAACAAAAATGTACCTCGATTTTTAATAATATTTTCAAAATCGACGTTTCTCGGCCAGAGAAACACATTTTGAGTTTTTCTTCACTATTTTCAAATATAACCACTGAAACCATTATTTTTGTACTTTTTGCTTTAATTCAAGCAAATATAACGATATTCATTCAAAAAACTGTTAAAATTAAATTTTCAATAAGAAATCGTTGTGACGAATTTTGTATCTTGAAGAAAAAAAACATGCGATTTTTTCGGTACCTTTTTGAATGCATTTTTTTCTGGACATATATTTGACCGAATTCAGCTTAATTCCCTATAAAACACTCATTAAAAGTGATTTCATCTCGATTGAACAATAAATAAAAATGTACCTCGATTTTTAATAATATTCTCAAAATCGACGTTTCTCGGCCAGAGAAACACATTTTGAGTATTTCTTCACTATTTTCAAAAAAATGCATTCAAAAGCCTACCGAAAAAATCGCATTTTTTTTCTTCTAGATACAAAATCCGTGACTACGATTTCTTATTGAACATTGAATTTTAACAGCTTTTTGTATGAATATCGTTACATTTGCTTGAATTAAAACAAAAAGTACAAAAATAATGGTTTCAGAGGTTATATTTGAAAATAGTGAAGAAATACTCAAAATGTGTTTCTCTGGCCGAGAAACGTCGATTTTGAAAATATTATTAAAAATCGAGGTACATTTTTATTTATTGTTCAATCGAGATGAAATCACTTTTAGTGAGTGTTTTATAGGGAATTAAGCTGAATTCGGTCAAATATTTGTCCAGACAAAAATGCATTCTAAAAAGTACCGAAAAAATCGCATGTTTTTTTCTTCAAGATTCAAAATCTGTGAGTACGATTTCTTATTGAAAATTGAATTTTAACAGTTTTTTGAATGAATATCGTTATATTTGCTTGAATTAAAGCAAAAAGTACAAAAATAATGGTTTCAGTGGTTATATTTGAAAATAGTGAAGAAAAACTCAAAATGTGTTTCTCTGGCCGAGAAACGTCGATTTTGAAAATATTATTAAAAATCGAGGTACATTTTTGTTTATTGTTCAATCGAGATGAAATCACTTTTAATGAGTGTTTTATAGGGAATTAAGCTGAATTCGGTCAAACGTTTGTCCAGAAAAAAATGCATTAAAAAAGTACCGAAAAAATCGCATGTTTTTTTCTTCGACATACAAAATTCGTCACAACGATTTCTTATTGAAAATTGAATTTTAACAGTTTTTTGAATGAATATCGTTATATTTGCTTGAATTAAAGCAAAAAGTACAAAAATAATGGTTTCAGTGGTTATATTTGAAAATAGTGAAGAAATACTCAAAATGTGTTTCTCTGGCCGAGAAACGTCGATTTTGAAAATATTATTAAAAATCGATGTACATTTTTATTTATTGTTCAATCGAGATGAAATCACTTTTAATGAGTGTTTTATAGGGAATTAAGCTGAATTCGGTCAAAAATTTGTCCAGAAAAAAATGCATTCAAAAGTCTACCGAAAAAATCGCATTTTTTTTCTTCTAGATACAAAATCCGTGACTACGATTTCTTATTGAACATTGAATTTTAACAGCTTTTTGTATGAATATCGTTACATTTGCTTGAATTAAAACAAAAAGTACAAAAATAATGGTTTCAGAGGTTATATTTGAAAATAGTGAAGAAATACTCAAAATGTGTTTCTCTGGCCGAGAAACGTCGATTTTGAAAATATTATTAAAAATCGAGGTACATTTTTATTTATTGTTCAATCGAGATGAAATCACTTTTAGTGAGTGTTTTATAGGGAATTAAGCTGAATTCGGTCAAATATATGTCCAGAAAAAAATGCATTCAAAAAGGTACCGAAAAAATCGCATGTTTTTTTTCTTCAAGATACAAAATTCGTCACAACGATTTCTTATTGAAAATTTAATTTTAACAGTTTTTTGAATGAATATCGTTACATTTGCTTGAATTAAAGCAAAAAGTACAAAAATAATGGTTTCAGTGGTTATATTTGAAAATAGTGAAGAAAAACTCAAAATGTGTTTCTCTGGCCGAGAAACGTCGATTTTGAAAATATTATTAAAAATTGAGGTACATTTTTGTTTATTGTTCAATCGAGATGAAATCACTTTTAATGAGTGTTTTATAGGGAATTAAGCTGAATTCGGTCAAACGTTTGTCCAGAAAAAAATGCATTAAAAAAGTACCGAAAAAATCGCATGTTTTTTTTCTAAGACATACAAAATTCGTCACAACGATTTCTTATTGAAAATTGAATTTTAACAGTTTTTTGAATGAATATCGTTATATTTGCTTGAATTAAAGCAAAAAGTACAAAAATAATGGTTTCAGTGGTTATATTTGAAAATAGTGAAGAAATACTCAAAATGTGTTTCTCTGGCCGAGAAACGTCGATTTTGAAAATATTATTAAAAATCGAGGTACATTTTTATTTATTGTTCAATCGAGATGAAATCACTTTTAGTGAGTGTTTTATAGGGAATTAAGCTGAATTCGGTCAAATATTTGTCCAGACAAAAATGCATTCTAAAAAGTACCGAAAAAATCGCATGTTTTTTTCTTCAAGATTCAAAATCTGTGAGTACGATTTCTTATTGAAAATTGAATTTTAACAGTTTTTTGAATGAATATCGTTATATTTGCTTGAATTAAAGCAAAAAGTACAAAAATAATGGTTTCAGTGGTTATATTTGAAAATAGTGAAGAAAAACTCAAAATGTGTTTCTCTGGCCGAGAAACGTCGATTTTGAAAATATTATTAAAAATCGAGGTACATTTTTGTTTATTGTTCAATCGAGATGAAATCACTTTTAATGAGTGTTTTATAGGGAATTAAGCTGAATTCGGTCAAACGTTTGTCCAGAAAAAAATGCATTAAAAAAGTACCGAAAAAATCGCATGTTTTTTTCTTCGACATACAAAATTCGTCACAACGATTTCTTATTGAAAATTGAATTTTAACAGTTTTTTGAATGAATATCGTTATATTTGCTTGAATTAAAGCAAAAAGTACAAAAATAATGGTTTCAGTGGTTATATTTGAAAATAGTGAAGAAATACTCAAAATGTGTTTCTCTGGCCGAGAAACGTCGATTTTGAAAATATTATTAAAAATCGATGTACATTTTTATTTATTGTTCAATCGAGATGAAATCACTTTTAATGAGTGTTTTATAGGGAATTAAGCTGAATTCGGTCAAAAATTTGTCCAGAAAAAAATGCATTCAAAAGTCTACCGAAAAAATCGCATTTTTTTTCTTCTAGATACAAAATCCGTGACTACGATTTCTTATTGAACATTGAATTTTAACAGCTTTTTGTATGAATATCGTTACATTTGCTTGAATTAAAACAAAAAGTACAAAAATAATGGTTTCAGAGGTTATATTTGAAAATAGTGAAGAAATACTCAAAATGTGTTTCTCTGGCCGAGAAACGTCGATTTTGAAAATATTATTAAAAATCGAGGTACATTTTTATTTATTGTTCAATCGAGATGAAATCACTTTTAGTGAGTGTTTTATAGGGAATTAAGCTGAATTCGGTCAAACGTTTGTCCAGAAAAAAATGCATTAAAAAAGTACCGAAAAAATCGCATGTTTTTTTTCTAAGACATACAAAATTCGTCACAACGATTTCTTATTGAAAATTGAATTTTAACAGTTTTTTGAATGAATATCGTTATATTTGCTTGAATTAAAGCAAAAAGTACAAAAATAATGGTTTCAGTGGTTATATTTGAAAATAGTGAAGAAATACTCAAAATGTGTTTCTCTGGCCGAGAAACGTCGATTTTGAAAATATTATTAAAAATCGAGGTACATTTTTATTTATTGTTCAATCGAGATGAAATCACTTTTAGTGAGTGTTTTATAGGGAATTAAGCTGAATTCGGTCAAATATTTGTCCAGACAAAAATGCATTCTAAAAAGTACCGAAAAAATCGCATGTTTTTTTCTTCAAGATTCAAAATCTGTGAGTACGATTTCTTATTGAAAATTGAATTTTAACAGTTTTTTGAATGAATATCGTTATATTTGCTTGAATTAAAGCAAAAAGTACAAAAATAATGGTTTCAGTGGTTATATTTGAAAATAGTGAAGAAAAACTCAAAATGTGTTTCTCTGGCCGAGAAACGTCGATTTTGAAAATATTATTAAAAATCGAGGTACATTTTTGTTTATTGTTCAATCGAGATGAAATCACTTTTAATGAGTGTTTTATAGGGAATTAAGCTGAATTCGGTCAAACGTTTGTCCAGAAAAAAATGCATTAAAAAAGTACCGAAAAAATCGCATGTTTTTTTCTTCGACATACAAAATTCGTCACAACGATTTCTTATTGAAAATTGAATTTTAACAGTTTTTTGAATGAATATCGTTATATTTGCTTGAATTAAAGCAAAAAGTACAAAAATAATGGTTTCAGTGGTTATATTTGAAAATAGTGAAGAAATACTCAAAATGTGTTTCTCTGGCCGAGAAACGTCGATTTTGAAAATATTATTAAAAATCGATGTACATTTTTATTTATTGTTCAATCGAGATGAAATCACTTTTAGTGAGTGTTTTATAGGGAATTAAGCTGAATTCGGTCAAACGTTTGTCCAGAAAAAAATGCATTAAAAAAGTACCGAAAAAATCGCATGTTTTTTTTCTAAGACATACAAAATTCGTCACAACGATTTCTTATTGAAAATTGAATTTTAACAGTTTTTTGAATGAATATCGTTATATTTGCTTGAATTAAAGCAAAAAGTACAAAAATAATGGTTTCAGTGGTTATATTTGAAAATAGTGAAGAAATACTCAAAATGTGTTTCTCTGGCCGAGAAACGTCGATTTTGAAAATATTATTAAAAATCGAGGTACATTTTTATTTATTGTTCAATCGAGATGAAATCCCTCTTAATGAGTGTTTTATAGGGAATTAAGCTGAATTCGGTCAAACATTTGTCCAAAAAAAATGCATTCAAAAAAGTAACGAAAAAATCGCATGTTTTTTGTCTTCAAGATACAAAATTCGTCACAACGATTTCTTATTGAAAATTTAATTTTAACAGTTTTTTGAATGAATATCGTTATATTTGCTTGAATTAAAGCAAAAAGTACAAAAATAATGGTTTCAGTGGTTATATTTGAAAATAGTGAAGAAATACTCAAAATGTGTTTCTCTGGCCGAGAAACGTCGATTTTGAAAATATTATTAAAAATCGAGGTACATTTTTATTTATTGTTCAATCGAGATGAAATCCCTCTTAATGAGTGTTTTATAGGGAATTAAGCTGAATTCGGTCAAACATTTGTCCAAAAAAAATGCATTCAAAAAAGTAACGAAAAAATCGCATGTTTTTTGTCTTCAAGATACAAAATTCGTCACAACGATTTCTTATTGAAAATTTAATTTTAACAGTTTTTTGAATGAATATCGTTACATTTGCTTGAATTAAAGCAAAAAGTACAAAAATAATGGTTTCAGTGGTTATATTTGAAAATAGTGAAGAAAAACTCAAAATGTGTTTCTCTAGCCGAGAAACGTCGATTTTGAAAATATTATTAAAAATCGAGGTACATTTTTGTTTATTGTTCAATCGAGATGAAATCACTTTTAATGAGTGTTTTATAGGGAATTAAGCTGAATTCGGTCAAACGTTTGTCCAGAAAAAAATGCATTAAAAAGTACCGAAAAAATCGCATGTTTTTTTTCTTCGTCATACAAAATTCGTCACAACGATTTCTTATTGAAAATTGAATTTTAACAGTTTTTTGAATGAATATCGTTATATTTGCTTGAATTAAAGCAAAAAGTACAAAAATAATGGTTTCAGAGGTTATATTTGAAAATAGTGAAGAAATACTCAAAATGTGTTTCTCTGGCCGAGAAACGTCGATTTTGAAAATATTATTAAAAATCGAGGTACATTTTTATTTATTGTTCAATCGAGATGAAATCACTTTTAGTGAGTGTTTTATAGGGAATTAAGCTGAATTCGGTCAAATATTTGTCCAGAAAAAAATGCATTCTAAAAAGTACCGAAAAAATCGCATGTTTTTTTTCTTCAAGATTCAAAATCTGTGAGTACGATTTCTTATTGAAAATTGAATTTTAACAGTTTTTTGAATGAATATCGTTATATTTGCTTGAATTAAAGCAAAAACTACAAAAATAATGGTTTCAGTGGTTATATTTGAAAATAGTGAAGAAATACTCAAAATGTGTTTCTCTGGCCGAGAAACGTCGATTTTGAGAATATTATTAAAAATCGAGGTACATTTTTATTTATTGTTCAATCGAGATGAAATCACTTTTAATGAGTGTTTTATAGGGAATTAAGCTGAATTCGGTCAAATATATGTCCAGAAAAAAATGCATTCAAAAAGGTACCGAAAAAATCGCATGTTTTTTTTCTTCAAGATACAAAATTCGTCACAACGATTTCTTATTGAAAATTTAATTTTAACAGTTTTTTGAATGAATATCGTTATATTTGCTTGAATTAAAGCAAAAAGTACTAAAATAATGGTTTCAGTGGTTATATTTGAAAATAGTGAAGAAATACTCAAAATGTGTTTCTCTGGCCGAGAAACGTCGATTTTGAAAATATTATTAAAAATCGAGGGGCATTTTTATTTATTGTTCAATCGAGATGAAATCAGTTTTAATGAGTGTTTTATAGGGAATTAAGCTGAATTCGGTCAAATATTTGTCCAGAAAAAAATGCATTCAAAAAAGTACCGAAAAAATCGCATGTTTTTTTCTTCAAGTTACAAAACTCGTCACAACGATTTCTTATTGAAAATTTAATTTTAACAGTTTTTTGAATGAATATCGTTACATTTGCTTGAATTAAAGCAAAAAGTACAAAAATAATGGTTTCTGTGGTTATATTTGAAAATAGTGAAGAAATACTCAAAATGTGTTTCTCTGGCCGAGAAACGTCGATTTTGAGAATATTATTAAAAATCGAAGTACATTTTTATTTATTGTTCAATCGAGATGAAATCCCTCTTAATGAGTGTTTTATAGGGAATTAAGCTGAATTCGGTCAAACATTTGTCCAAAAATAATGCATTCAAAAAAGTAACGAAAAAATCGCATGTTTTTTTCTTCAAGATACAAAATTCGTCACAACGATTTCTTATTGAAAATTTAATTTTAACAGTTTTTTGAATGAATATCGTTACATTTGCTTGAATTAAAGCAAAAAGTACAAAAATAATGGTTTCAGTGGTTATATTTGAAAATAGTGAAGAAAAACTCAAAATGTGTTTCTCTGGCCGAGAAACGTCGATTTTGAAAATATTATTAAAAATTGAGGTACATTTTTGTTTATTGTTCAATCGAGATGAAATCACTTTTAATGAGTGTTTTATAGGGAATTAAGCTGAATTCGGTCAAATATATGTCCAGAAAAAAATGCATTCAAAAAGGTACCGAAAAAATCGCATGTTTTTTTTCTTCAAGATACAAAATTCGTCACAACGATTTCTTATTGAAAATTTAATTTTAACAGTTTTTTGAATGAATATCGTTATATTTGCTTGAATTAAAGCAAAAAGTACTAAAATAATGGTTTCAGTGGTTATATTTGAAAATAGTGAAGAAATACTCAAAATGTGTTTCTCTGGCCGAGAAACGTCGATTTTGAAAATATTATTAAAAATCGAGGGGCATTTTTATTTATTGTTCAATCGAGATGAAATCAGTTTTAATGAGTGTTTTATAGGGAATTAAGCTGAATTCGGTCAAATATTTGTCCAGAAAAAAATGCATTCAAAAAAGTACCGAAAAAATCGCATGTTTTTTTCTTCAAGTTACAAAACTCGTCACAACGATTTCTTATTGAAAATTTAATTTTAACAGTTTTTTGAATGAATATCGTTACATTTGCTTGAATTAAAGCAAAAAGTACAAAAATAATGGTTTCTGTGGTTATATTTGAAAATAGTGAAGAAATACTCAAAATGTGTTTCTCTGGCCGAGAAACGTCGATTTTGAGAATATTATTAAAAATCGAAGTACATTTTTATTTATTGTTCAATCGAGATGAAATCCCTCTTAATGAGTGTTTTATAGGGAATTAAGCTGAATTCGGTCAAACATTTGTCCAAAAATAATGCATTCAAAAAAGTAACGAAAAAATCGCATGTTTTTTTCTTCAAGATACAAAATTCGTCACAACGATTTCTTATTGAAAATTTAATTTTAACAGTTTTTTGAATGAATATCGTTACATTTGCTTGAATTAAAGCAAAAAGTACAAAAATAATGGTTTCAGTGGTTATATTTGAAAATAGTGAAGAAAAACTCAAAATGTGTTTCTCTGGCCGAGAAACGTCGATTTTGAAAATATTATTAAAAATTGAGGTACATTTTTGTTTATTGTTCAATCGAGATGAAATCACTTTTAATGAGTGTTTTATAGGGAATTAAGCTGAATTCGGTCAAACGTTTGTCCAGAAAAAAATGCATTAAAAAAGTACCGAAAAAATCGCATGTTTTTTTTCTTCGACATACAAAATTCGTCACAACGATTTCTTATTGAAAATTGAATTTTAACAGTTTTTTGAATGAATATCGTTATATTTGCTTGAATTAAAGCAAAAAGTACAAAAATAATGGTTTCAGTGGTTATATTTGAAAATAGTGAAGAAATACTCAAAATGTGTTTCTCTGGCCGAGAAACGTCGATTTTGAAAATATTATTAAAAATCGAGGTACATTTTTATTTATTGTTCAATCGAGATGAAATCCCTCTTAATGAGTGTTTTATAGGGAATTAAGCTGAATTCGGTCAAACATTTGTCCAAAAAAAATGCATTCAAAAAAGTAACGAAAAAATCGCATGTTTTTTTTCTTCAAGATACAAAATTCGTCACAACGATTTCTTATTGAAAATTTAATTTTAACAGTTTTTTGAATGAATATCGTTACATTTGCTTGAATTAAAGCAAAAAGTACAAAAATAATGGTTTCAGTGGTTATATTTGAAAATAGTGAAGAAAAACTCAAAATGTGTTTCTCTAGCCGAGAAACGTCGATTTTGAAAATATTATTAAAAATCGAGGTACATTTTTGTTTATTGTTCAATCGAGATGAAATCACTTTTAATGAGTGTTTTATAGGGAATTAAGCTGAATTCGGTCAAACATTTGTCCAGAAAAAAATGCATTCTAAAAAGTACCGAAAAAATCGCATGTTTTTTTTCTTCAAGATTCAAAATCTGTGAGTACGATTTCTTATTGAAAATTGAATTTTAACAGTTTTTTGAATGAATATCGTTATATTTGCTTGAATAAAAGCAAAAACTACAAAAATAATGGTTTCAGTGGTTATATTTGAAAATAGTGAAGAAATACTCAAAATGTGTTTCTCTGGCCGAGAAACGTCGATTTTGAGAATATTATTAAAAATCGAGGTACATTTTTATTTATTGTTCAATCGAGATGAAATCACTTTTAATGAGTGTTTTATAGGGAATTAAGCTGAATTCGGTCAAATATATGTCCAGAAAAAAATGCATTCAAAAAGGTACCGAAAAAATCGCATGTTTTTTTTCTTCAAGATACAAAATTCGTCACAACGATTTCTTATTGAAAATTTAATTTTAACAGTTTTTTGAATGAATATCGTTATATTTGCTTGAATTAAAGCAAAAAGTACTAAAATAATGGTTTCAGTGGTTATATTTGAAAATAGTGAAGAAATACTCAAAATGTGTTTCTCTGGCCGAGAAACGTCGATTTTGAAAATATTATTAAAAATCGAGGGGCATTTTTATTTATTGTTCAATCGAGATGAAATCAGTTTTAATGAGTGTTTTATAGGGAATTAAGCTGAATTCGGTCAAATATTTGTCCAGAAAAAAATGCATTCAAAAAAGTACCAAAAAAATCGCATGTTTTTTTCTTCAAGTTACAAAACTCGTCACAACGATTTCTTATTGAAAATTTAATTTTAACAGTTTTTTGAATGAATATCGTTACATTTGCTTGAATTAAAGCAAAAAGTACAAAAATAATGGTTTCTGTGGTTATATTTGAAAATAGTGAAGAAATACTCAAAATGTGTTTCTCTGGCCGAGAAACGTCGATTTTGAGAATATTATTAAAAATCGAAGTACATTTTTATTTATTGTTCAATCGTGATGAAATCCCTCTTAATGAGTGTTTTATAGGGAATTAAGCTGAATTCGGTCAAACATTTGTCCAAAAATAATGCATTCAAAAAAGTAACGAAAAAATCGCATGTTTTTTTTCTTCAAGATACAAAATTCGTCACAACGATTTCTTATTGAAAATTTAATTTTAACAGTTTTTTGAATGAATATCGTTACATTTGCTTGAATTAAAGCAAAAAGTACAAAAATAATGGTTTCAGTGGTTATATTTGAAAATAGTGAAGAAAAACTCAAAATGTGTTTCTCTGGCCGAGAAACGTCGATTTTGAAAATATTATTAAAAATTGAGGTACATTTTTGTTTATTGTTCAATCGAGATGAAATCACTTTTAATGAGTGTTTTATAGGGAATTAAGCTGAATTCGGTCAAACGTTTGTCCAGAAAAAAATGCATTAAAAAAGTACCGAAAAAATCGCATGTTTTTTTTCTTCGACATACAAAATTCGTCACAACGATTTCTTATTGAAAATTGAATTTTAACAGTTTTTTGAATGAATATCGTTATATTTGCTTGAATTAAAGCAAAAAGTACAAAAATAATGGTTTCAGTGGTTATATTTGAAAATAGTGAAGAAATACTCAAAATGTGTTTCTCTGGCCGAGAAACGTCGATTTTGAAAATATTATTAAAAATCGAGGTACATTTTTATTTATTGTTCAATCGAGATGAAATCCCTCTTAATGAGTGTTTTATAGGGAATTAAGCTGAATTCGGTCAAACATTTGTCCAAAAAAAATGCATTCAAAAAAGTAACGAAAAAATCGCATGTTTTTTTTCTTCAAGATACAAAATTCGTCACAACGATTTCTTATTGAAAATTTAATTTTAACAGTTTTTTGAATGAATATCGTTACATTTGCTTGAATTAAAGCAAAAAGTACAAAAATAATGGTTTCAGTGGTTATATTTGAAAATAGTGAAGAAAAACTCAAAATGTGTTTCTCTAGCCGAGAAACGTCGATTTTGAAAATATTATTAAAAATCGAGGTACATTTTTGTTTATTGTTCAATCGAGATGAAATCACTTTTAATGAGTGTTTTATAGGGAATTAAGCTGAATTCGGTCAAACATTTGTCCAAAAATAATGCATTCAAAAAAGTAACGAAAAAATCGCATGTTTTTTTTCTTCAAGATACAAAATTCGTCACAACGATTTCTTATTGAAAATTTAATTTTAACAGTTTTTTGAATGAATATCGTTACATTTGCTTGAATTAAAGCAAAAAGTACAAAAATAATGGTTTCAGTGGTTATATTTGAAAATAGTGAAGAAAAACTCAAAATGTGTTTCTCTGGCCGAGAAACGTCGATTTTGAAAATATTATTAAAAATCGAGGTACATTTTTATTTATTGTTCAATCGAGATGAAATCACTTTTAGTGAGTGTTTTATAGGGAATTAAGCTGAATTCGGTCAAATATTTGTCCAGAAAAAAATGCATTCTAAAAAGTACCGAAAAAATCGCATGTTTTTTTTCTTCAAGATTCAAAATCTGTGAGTACGATTTCTTATTGAAAATTGAATTTTAACAGTTTTTTGAATGAATATCGTTATATTTGCTTGAATTAAAGCAAAAACTACAAAAATAATGGTTTCAGTGGTTATATTTGAAAATAGTGAAGAAATACTCAAAATGTGTTTCTCTGGCCGAGAAACGTCGATTTTGAAAATATTATTAAAAATCGAGGGGCATTTTTATTTATTGTTCAATCGAGATGAAATCAGTTTTAATGAGTGTTTTATAGGGAATTAAGCTGAATTCGGTCAAATATTTGTCCAGAAAAAAATGCATTCAAAAAAGTACCGAAAAAATCGCATGTTTTTTTCTTCAAGTTACAAAACTCGTCACAACGATTTCTTATTGAAAATTTAATTTTAACAGTTTTTTGAATGAATATCGTTACATTTGCTTGAATTAAAGCAAAAAGTACAAAAATAATGGTTTCTGTGGTTATATTTGAAAATAGTGAAGAAATACTCAAAATGTGTTTCTCTGGCCGAGAAACGTCGATTTTGAGAATATTATTAAAAATCGAAGTACATTTTTATTTATTGTTCAATCGAGATGAAATCCCTCTTAATGAGTGTTTTATAGGGAATTAAGCTGAATTCGGTCAAACATTTGTCCAAAAATAATGCATTCAAAAAAGTAACGAAAAAATCGCATGTTTTTTTTCTTCAAGATACAAAATTCGTCACAACGATTTCTTATTGAAAATTTAATTTTAACAGTTTTTTGAATGAATATCGTTACATTTGCTTGAATTAAAGCAAAAAGTACAAAAATAATGGTTTCAGTGGTTATATTTGAAAATAGTGAAGAAAAACTCAAAATGTGTTTCTCTAGCCGAGAAACGTCGATTTTGAAAATATTATTAAAAATCGAGGTACATTTTTGTTTATTGTTCAATCGAGATGAAATCACTTTTAATGAGTGTTTTATAGGGAATTAAGCTGAATTCGGTCAAATATTTGTCCAGAAAAAAATGCATTCTAAAAAGTACCGAAAAAATCGCATGTTTTTTTTCTTCAAGATTCAAAATCTGTGAGTACGATTTCTTATTGAAAATTGAATTTTAACAGTTTTTTGAATGAATATCGTTATATTTGCTTGAATTAAAGCAAAAACTACAAAAATAATGGTTTCAGTGGTTATATTTGAAAATAGTGAAGAAAAACTCAAAATGTGTTTCTCTGGCCGAGAAACGTCGATTTTGAAAATATTATTAAAAATTGAGGTACATTTTTGTTTATTGTTCAATCGAGATGAAATCACTTTTAATGAGTGTTTTATAGGTAATTAAGCTGAATTCGGTCAAACGTTTGTCCAGAAAAAAATGCATTAAAAAAGTACCGAAAAAATCGCATGTTTTTTTTCTTCGACATACAAAATTCGTCACAACGATTTCTTATTGAAAATTGAATTTTAACAGTTTTTTGAATGAATATCGTTATATTTGCTTGAATTAAACCAAAAAGTACAAAAATAATGGTTTCAGTGGTTATATTTGAAAATAGTGAAGAAATACTCAAAATGTGTTTCTCTGGCCGAGAAACGTCGATTTTGAAAATATTATTAAAAATCGAGGTACATTTTTATTTATTGTTCAATCGAGATGAAATCCCTCTTAATGAGTGTTTTATAGGGAATTAAGCTGAATTCGGTCAAACATTTGTCCAAAAAAAATGCATTCAAAAAAGTAACGAAAAAATCGCATGTTTTTTTTTTTCAAGATACAAAATTCGTCACAACGATTTCTTATTGAAAATTTAATTTTAACAGTTTTTTGAATGAATATCGTTACATTTGCTTGAATTAAAGCAAAAAGTACAAAAATAATGGTTTCAGTGGTTATATTTGAAAATAGTGAAGAAATACTCAAAATGTGTTTCTCTGGCCGAGAAACGTCGATTTTGAAAATATTATTAAAAATCGAGGGGCATTTTTATTTATTGTTCAATCGAGATGAAATCAGTTTTAATGAGTGTTTTATAGGGAATTAAGCTGAATTCGGTCAAACGTTTGTCCAGAAAAAAATGCATTAAAAAAGTACCGAAAAAATCGCATGTTTTTTTTCTTCAAGATTCAAAATCTGTGAGTACGATTTCTTATTGAAAATTGAATTTTAACAGTTTTTTGAATGAATATCGTTATATTTGCTTGAATTAAAGCAAAAAGTACAAAAATAATGGTTTCAGTGGTTATATTTGAAAATAGTGAAGAAATACTCAAAATGTGTTTCTCTGGCCGAGAAACGTCGATTTTGAGAATATTATTAAAAATCGAAGTACATTTTTATTTATTGTTCAATCGAGATGAAATCCCTCTTAATGAGTGTTTTATAGGGAATTAAGCTGAATTCGGTCAAACATTTGTCCAAAAATAATGCATTCAAAAAGGTACCGAAAAAATCGCATGTTTTTTTTCTTCAAGATACAAAATTCGTCACAACGATTTCTTATTGAAAATTTAATTTTAACAGTTTTTTGAATGAATATCGTTATATTTGCTTGAATTAAAGCAAAAAGTACTAAAATAATGGTTTCAGTGGTTATATTTGAAAATAGTGAAGAAATACTCAAAATGTGTTTCTCTGGCCGAGAAACGTCGATTTTGAGAATATTATTAAAAATCGAAGTACATTTTTATTTATTGTTCAATCGAGATGAAATCCCTCTTAATGAGTGTTTTATAGGGAATTAAGCTGAATTCGGTCAAACATTTGTCCAAAAATAATGCATTCAAAAAAGTAACGAAAAAATCGCATGTTTTTTTTCTTCAAGATACAAAATTCGTCACAACGATTTCTTATTGAAAATTTAATTTTAACAGTTTTTTGAATGAATATCGTTACATTTGCTTGAATTAAAGCAAAAAGTACAAAAATAATGGTTTCAGTGGTTATATTTGAAAATAGTGAAGAAATACTCAAAATGTGTTTCTCTGGCCGAGAAACGTCGATTTTGAAAATATTATTAAAAATCGAGGTACATTTTTATTTATTGTTCAATCGAGATGAAATCCCTCTTAATGAGTGTTTTATAGGGAATTAAGCTGAATTCGGTCAAACATTTGTCCAAAAAAAATGCATTCAAAAAAGTAACGAAAAAAATCGCATGTTTTTTTCTTCAAGATACAAAATTCGTCACAACGATTTCTTATTGAAAATTGAATTTTAACAGTTTTTTGAATGAATATCGTTATATTTGCTTGAATTAAAGCAAAAACTACAAAAATAATGGTTTCAGTGGTTATATTTGAAAATAGTGAAGAAATACTCAAAATGTGTTTCTCTGGCCGAGAAACGTCGATTTTGAGAATATTATTAAAAATCGAGGTACATTTTTATTTATTGTTCAATCGAGATGAAATCACTTTTAATGAGTGTTTTATAGGGAATTAAGCTGAATTCGGTCAAATATATGTCCAGAAAAAAATGCATTCAAAAAGGTACCGAAAAAATCGCATGTTTTTTTTCTTCAAGATACAAAATTCGTCACAACGATTTCTTATTGAAAATTTAATTTTAACAGTTTTTTGAATGAATATCGTTATATTTGCTTGAATTAAAGCAAAAAGTACTAAAATAATGGTTTCAGTGGTTATATTTGAAAATAGTGAAGAAATACTCAAAATGTGTTTCTCTGGCCGAGAAACGTCGATTTTGAAAATATTATTAAAAATCGAGGGGCATTTTTATTTATTGTTCAATCGAGATGAAATCAGTTTTAATGAGTGTTTTATAGGGAATTAAGCTGAATTCGGTCAAATATTTGTCCAGAAAAAAATGCATTCAAAAAAGTACCGAAAAAATCGCATGTTTCTTTTCTTCAAGTTACAAAACTCGTCACAACGATTTCTTATTGAAAATTTAATTTTAACAGTTTTTTGAATGAATATCGTTACATTTGCTTGAATTAAAGCAAAAAGTACAAAAATAATGGTTTCTGTGGTTATATTTGAAAATAGTGAAGAAATACTCAAATAGAGCTCGGAATCGGATATCCATTATAGTTTGTTATTCACGTTTATGTCTACAAATTATTCGCGGTTAATTTACCCAGATATAAAAAATAGTAGCTTCTATTTTGTAACTTGGCCTATGCGGTTGTAGGTTGAAAAATGTACGGTTTGCAAGCCCATATCAATCAACTGTATCCATTCAGATTAACGTTGAGTAAGTTACATTACCCATAGATAAGCTTACATATTACGTAATGTGGTAATTTTTCTTAACTGAACATCAAAACTAGTTAATGTATAGCGTTCGTTTAAACTAAAACACTGCCAAGCATTAATATAATTGAGATAAGTCTGTTTGCCTATTAAACAATTATGAACCTGGTTTCAACATCTTATGTTAAAATAAGTATACAGTACAGTCATAACTTTATGATATTTGAACTTTGTGTCCTTCTTCATCGTTGTTCATGGTTAGAATCTGAAGTTATAAAGGACGAGTAAAGTACTATTCTCAATTACAGACGTACTTAAAAGTCATTTAAAGATACATGAACATGTCCCTCGAAGTCACTGTTGTGCAGACAATGCCTCGTTAGTTCCTTTTCTGGTTGCTCTTCATTGCTAATTAACAATGTAATTGCGCAAACATCCAGTGAATTAATACATATTTATTTCGAAAAAACATTGTTGGTTGTTCACATTAGTAATGAATTAAAAAAATACTCGTTTCCACCACTATTATACACAAGTGAAATATAAAATTCTATCTGGTGTCATAGTAAAACGCTTCATTGGAATTCGATAAGTGTCACCAGAAAAATGTCCCTCAAAAGCAACTGACGACCCTTTAGTGAAAAAATTCGCTTGCCAATTTGCTAACCGTTTGGTAAACTTCTTTATTGACCTGTAATGGTACAGCTTGTTATGATATTATTCCACGACAATACTACCCTTAACCAGGTCTATACGTTCCACCATTCGAGTAAGTCGGTGTGAGGAGGAAGCTGTTCATGCTTGTAGTACTTGAGAAGCACTGAGCCTTTGATTATCCTTCGACTTTCGGATGGACGCTGTACAAGTCGTCAATGCCAGCGAAAGCTCCGTGAATATCCATTGTCGACTCTTCTTTGCAATCATAGTATTCGTTAAAATCGTTCAGAGTATGAAATTTTGAATTTCTTAACTTAAAGACAGGTGGCCAGCCTAATATCCCATTTGCTGATCACAATAAGGTTTCTAGCCCGAGACCCACAGGGACCATTAGCGAACTGTTTCGTCTGTCTCTGGCCCCCCATATTATGCCAGAGCTGATTATTAATGACGGTTAACCTGTCATGCAGACTCCGTCTAGCGTACCCGTACGGGATGTGGACGAACTGCACCTGTCCCAAGAACTTGGCCTCCGCCCCCCTTTTAGCAAACCTATCGGCTTGCTCATGGCCATGATAACCGTTGTGACCGGCACCAAGTAAAGCTGAACCCTGTTGCGGGCTGCCAGTCGCGCAAGCAGATCAAGGCAACTGCACACCAGTTGAGAAGTGATCTGACACTGGTTCAGCGCTTCCAAGGCGGCCTGAATGTCAGACTAAATTCTTACAGTCCGTCCGGTATAACCTTTATTAACGCAATAGTCCGCGCAATAACGGATCATGGCATTCTCCGCCGAAACTCACTTGCATAGGTGCCCAGACTTTCAGAAAAACCGACCTTTGTGGTTTGGCAGTAGTAACCGGCACCAGCGCCGGAATCAGTCTTAGAACCCCGGTACCACAAGGCAGCAGGTTAGTCCACTCGGCCCGACTGGGAAAGTGGGTGCTGAATGGCTTTGTAAAATCAAAACTGGTAACGGTTTTGTCAGAGCGCATCGTCAGCGACGGCTCTAGAGCTTGGTATAGCTGTGATCCCTAAGTCTGGGTACCCAACAGCCATTATTGTAGAGCCTGTAGGACCCCATGACGGCCTCCTCCTCAACGAAGAGATGAAGAGGAAGCTTATCAAGGAGTATCTCCAGGGTCGATCTCATGGCCCCCGTGCCCCAATGCAGGCCAGCCGGCACCGTTTAAGACGTGTATAACAAATATATTAAAAAGAGACTGAGTAGATTATACCTCTATATGTAATCTTTAAATATTTTAATCCCAGCACTAGCTCAACTTTTTAAACTAAAGACGACAACCTAGAATAACTTGAATAACCGAACTTTAAGAGGTTGTGTCCTTCTACAATCGATTCGCGGAGATAAAGGTTAGTCTCTTAATATGCTAGGTAGATGGGGTACAGCAACCGACAGAGAATATGATATGCTACATTGGTATATCAAAATACAAAGGAACTTAAAGCTCAACTCATGTGCACGTCACTATAGTCAAATGTCAAAAAACCAGTTCTATTGGTACAGAGTGGACACCCAGAAGATTATAGTTGCATTTTACTTTAGCTACAGTATTGCCAATGCTTGACTCCAAGTTTGAAATCACAATGTCTTCAGGACCACACTCTTCTTCACTATTGCAAGAAGGCTGGGATTTAGGGTGGTCATGTGAGCAAGGCAACTAGTTCGATTTCCAGTTCGGAATCTAAGTCCTAAGTGTGGCCTTCTCTGGTCAAGCTTCTTCTTAAACCTTTTGTTATCAGAGGCATTGTCCACTGTAATTGCTAACACTTGTAAAACATACTATTACTGTAGTGTGAACTAAGAGTGTTGAATAGTCTAGTTTCTAATGAATGGGACCTATACATGTTGTTTCTGATTAGTCTGCTATAAAAAGGACATTTTTCTGGATAAAACTAAGTGGAAATGTTAAAACATTTTTGCTCCCAAACAATGACCCTTAAAATAAGGAAATAGTCCCACACGTGAAGCAAGACATCATCCTGGCCTTCTGATTTAGAACAAATACAGCACTTCGATATTATCTTTTGCGCTACAGCGGGCCACTGCAAACTAGTCTTTGTTACAACCGCGCCTTTGCTAGTAATTATAAAGACCAGCGTCACGTTTTTCCCCTCTCGCTACAATGTTATTGAACCTTTATCTTGTAGAAATAAATGGATTACAGTGTGCTTGAGTAGGTAAAATGAAGCTAAATGAAAGTGTTGCAGTGTTTTAACATCTTCCAAAGACTTCCATCTCTTCTAAACAAGATGGGCTGGCTAGTACGTATTACTGCAAGTTTGAAACTTTTTCCTTGTTTTAGGGGCCTATGTCTGGATGCCCGTATATTTGTAATTATATATTGTAGGCGCCAGATTCTAGGAAATTTTGCTCTCAGTTTGACCGAACCCAGTAGAAAACTAGTCGGGCCGACACCAAACCTGATCAATCGGCCCGAAAGAATTATCGGACTGTCAGTCTACAATACTTCATGTCCGAGCCATTTAGTAGGCAAGGTGCATTCCACATCGTGTTTTGAGTCGTGTATCCGACTTAAGTTGGTTTGAAGACATTTACAGACAATTAACCGATTCGGACAACTAACCGCCTGTACCGACAATAAACCGACTACAAAACGGATAGAAAATGCTACTAGGGAAAGAACACACCTTAAAATTAGCTCAAGAAGCATGATCAAGAGATATGAGATCCTGATAAACAGCGACATTGAAGGCGCTTTTGCAGAAACGCGGTTGGGTACAAACAAAACAACCCTCAAAATGGATACCACCGAAACCGAAAAACAGGTGATGATAATATGCGAGCTGTTGAAAAACTTGCCATATTTGAAGTCTGACGTCTTTTTTTAAACCTGTTATGCACATGGACATGGACTTCTCCTGTATATAAAAGTATGATTTCTATACATCTATAGGTATTAGCTACTGCAAATCACTATTGATAATCGCGATCAGTACTATATTTAGGATGTCTCTTCTCAACGTGGTATTTTAAGTTCCCTGTGCTTAAGTTGGTCTTGGATCCTTGTGTATACGACGCACTTTCGTAAGAAATAGTAACTATTTTGGAAAATAATATATAACAAATAAGATGTTGGTACTTACTTATTACAGTACAGTCATTTTGCAAATTGTTTTCCCATGGTAAGACTCACGATATGAGATGTTAAAATGCCGCCAACAGTCACTTCACATTGTGCAACGTCAGGTTGCGACGATTCGGGTTCTGAAGAACAACCTGTAGCCATTAACCAAGGTCTACATGCACTAATATTCCGAAACACTTGTACCACCGTCCACGACCACCCGAGTGACCCGCCAGATCATTATAAACTGACAGTTGAAAATCCGAGTTAATGCATCAGCTTGCAGATAACGGATTAAGAAACGGTTAAAAATGGATAACTACAAAGCATTAACTTAACTCTGAATAAAAAATAGTATTGCAAAATCGGATTAGATAAGATTGTTGGTTTTTTATGGAATTATATACACCTACTTTAATTGCAGATTAAACTATCCGGTAACAATATTATTTGTAAATAAAAAACGTCTTTAATTGACGTTAAAAATTATTATTCAATTATTTTATCTGTTAATAAATGTTCTTAATCGTACGCGTAAGATTATGTCAACTCCTTTACGAATCCAAAATAACGCTTCGCAATCATGAACGGATAAAATTACACATTCATGGTTTTGGTTTCGAATAAGGTTTTTGGAAAGTATAGATAGGCTTAAATTTTTTGAATGGATAGATCCGATTGATATTCAAGAGATCGTACTTAAGCAACAAAAGTTATACAAATTCCGAGCTCTATACTCAAAATGTGTTTCTCTGGCCGAGAAACGTCGATTTTGAGAATATTATTAAAAATCGAAGTACATTTTTATTTATTGTTCAATCGAGATGAAATCCCTCTTAATGAGTGTTTTATAGGGAATTAAGTTGAATTCGGTCAAACATTTGTCCAAAAATAATGCATTCAAAAAAGTAACGAAAAAATCGCATGTTTTTTTTCTTCAAGATACAAAATTCGTCACAACGATTTCTTATTGAAAATTGAATTTTAACAGTTTTTTGAATGAATATCGTTATATTTGCTTGAATTAAAGCAAAAAGTACAAAAATAATGGTTTCAGTGGTTATATTTGAAAATAGTGAAGAAATACTCAAAATGTGTTTCTCTGGCCGAGAAACGTCGATTTTGAAAATATTATTAAAAATCGAGGTACATTTTTATTTATTGTTCAATCGAGATGAAATCCCTCTTAATGAGTGTTTTATAGGGAATTAAGCTGAATTCGGTCAAACATTTGTCCAAAAAAAATGCATTCAAAAAAGTAACGAAAAAATCGCATGTTTTTTTTCTTCAAGATACAAAATTCGTCACAACGATTTCTTATTGAAAATTTAATTTTAACAGTTTTTTGAATGAATATCGTTACATTTGCTTGAATTAAAGCAAAAACTACAAAAATAATGGTTTCAGTGGTTATATTTGAAAATAGTGAAGAAATACTCAAAATGTGTTTCTCTGGCCGAGAAACGTCGATTTTGAGAATATTATTAAAAATCGAGGTACATTTTTATTTATTGTTCAATCGAGATGAAATCACTTTTAATGAGTGTTTTATAGGGAATTAAGCTGAATTCGGTCAAATATATGTCCAGAAAAAAATGCATTCAAAAAGGTACCGAAAAAATCGCATGTTTTTTTTCTTCAAGATACAAAATTCGTCACAACGATTTCTTATTGAAAATTTAATTTTAACAGTTTTTTGAATGAATATCGTTATATTTGCTTGAATTAAAGCAAAAAGTACTAAAATAATGGTTTCTGTGGTTATATTTGAAAATAGTGAAGAAATACTCAAAATGTGTTTCTCTGGCCGAGAAACGTCGATTTTGAAAATATTATTAAAAATCGAGGGGCATTTTTATTTATTGTTCAATCGAGATGAAATCAGTTTTAATGAGTGTTTTATAGGGAATTAAGCTGAATTCGGTCAAATATTTGTCCAGAAAAAAATGCATTCAAAAAAGTACCGAAAAAATCGCATGTTTTATTTCTTCAAGATACAAAATTCGTCACAACGATTTCTTATTGAAAATTTAATTTTAACAGTTTTTTGAATGAATATCGTTACATTTGCTTGAATTAAAGCAAAAAGTACAAAAATAATGGTTTCAGTGGTTATATTTGAAAATAGTGAAGAAATACTCAAAATGTGTTTCTCTGGCCGAGAAACGTCGATTTTGAAAATATTATTAAAAATCGAGGGGCATTTTTATTTATTGTTCAATCGAGATGAAATCAGTTTTAATGAGTGTTTTATAGGGAATTAAGCTGAATTCGGTCAAATATTTGTCCAGAAAAAAATGCATTCAAAAAAGTACCGAAAAAATCGCATGTTTTTTTTCTTCAAGTTACAAAACTCGTCACAACGATTTCTTATTGAAAATTTAATTTTAACAGTTTTTTGAATGAATATCGTTACATTTGCTTGAATTAAAGCAAAAAGTACAAAAATAATGGTTTCTGTGGTTATATTTGAAAATAGTGAAGAAATACTCAAAATGTGTTTCTCTGGCCGAGAAACGTCGATTTTGAGAATATTATTAAAAATCGAAGTACATTTTTATTTATTGTTCAATCGAGATGAAATCCCTCTTAATGAGTGTTTTATAGGGAATTAAGCTGAATTCGGTCAAACATTTGTCCAAAAATAATGCATTCAAAAAAGTAACGAAAAAATCGCATGTTTTTTTTCTTCAAGATACAAAATTCGTCACAACGATTTCTTATTGAAAATTTAATTTTAACAGTTTTTTGAATGAATATCGTTACATTTGCTTGAATTAAAGCAAAAAGTACAAAAATAATGGTTTCTGTGGTTATATTTGAAAATAGTGAAGAAATACTCAAAATGTGTTTCTCTGGCCGAGAAACGTCGATTTTGAGAATATTATTAAAAATCGAGGTACATTTTTATTTATTGTTCAATCGAGATGAAATCACTTTTAATGAGTGTTTTATAGGGAATTAAGCTGAATTCGGTCAAATATATGTCCAGAAAAAAATGCATTCAAAAAGGTACCGAAAAAATCGCATGTTTTTTTTCTTCAAGATACAAAATTCGTCACAACGATTTCTTATTGAAAATTTAATTTTAATAGTTTTTTGAATGAATATCGTTACATTTGCTTGAATTAAAGCAAAAAGTACAAAAATAATGGTTTCAGTGGTTATATTTGAAAATAGTGAAGAAATACTCAAAATGTGTTTCTCTGGCCGAGAAACGTCGATTTTGAAAATATTATTAAAAATCGAGGTACATTTTTGTTTATTGTTCAATAGAGATGAAATCACTTTTAATGAGTGTTTTATAGGGAATTAAGCTGAATTCGGTCAAATATTTGTCCAGAAAAAAATGCATTCAAAAAAGTACTGAAAAAATCGCATGTTTTTTTTCTTCAAGATACAAAATTCGTCACAACGATTTCTTATTGAAAATTTAATTTTAACAGTTTTTTGAATGAATATCGTTATATTTGCTTGAATTAAAGCAAAAAGTACGAAAATAATGGTTTTAGTGGTTATATTTGAAAATAGTGAAGAAATACTCAAAATGTGTTTCTCTGTCCGAGAAACGTCGATTTTGAAAATATTATTAAAAATCGAGGTACATTTTTATTTATTGTGCAATCGAGAGGAAATCACTTTAAATGAGTGTTTTATAGGGAATTAAACAATACGTGACAACCATTTAATTTTTGGGCTTCCGTGGCGCAATGGTTAGCGCGTTCAGCTGCTATTCAAAAGACTGGTGGTTTGAGCCCTCCTGGGAGCGGTGTTGTGACGTCTCAGATGTAACGTAAAATGTCAGAGTTTTTCCACAATACCTGACGAACATTAAATTTTTGGGCTTCCGTGACGCAATGGTTAGCGCTTTCAGCTGTAAACCGAAAGGTTGGTGGTTCGAGCCCATCCGGGAGAGGTGTTGTGGGGTCTCAGATGTAGCGAAAAAGTCAAAACTTTTCCACAATACGTGACAACCATTTAATTTATGAGATTCCGTGGCTCAATGGTTAGCGCGTTCGGCTGTTAACCAATAGGTTGGTGGTTAGAGCCCACCCGGGAGCGGTGTTGTGGTATCTAAAATGTAATGTAGAAAGCCAAAGGTTTTCCACAATACCTGACGACCATTTAATTTTTGGGCTTCCGTGGCGCAATGGTTCGCGCTTTCGGCTGTTATCCGAAAGGTTGGTGGTTCGAGCCCACACTGCAGAGGTGTTGTAGGGTCTCAGATGTAGCGTAAAAAAGTCAAAGCTTTTCCACAATACGTGACAACCACTTAACTTCTGAGCTTTCGTGGCTCAATGAGTAGCGCGTTCGACTGTTAACCAAAAGGAAGGTGGTTCGAGCCCACCCGGTAGAGGTGTGGTGGGGTCTCAGATGTAGCGTAAAAAGTAAAAGCTTTTCCACAATACGTGACAACCATTTAACTTCTGAGCTTCCGTGGCTCAATGAGTAGCGCGTTCGGCTGTTAACCAAAAGGATGGTGGTTCGAGCCCACCCTGGAGAGGTGTTGTAGGGTCTCAGATGTAACGTAAAAATCATAACTTTTCCACAATACCTGACGAACATTTAATTTTTGGGCTTCCGTGGCGCAATGGTTAGCGCTTTCAGCTGTTAACCGAAAGGTTAGTGGTTCGAGCCCATCCGGGAGAGGTGTTGTGGGGTCTCAGATGTAGCGTAAAAAGTCAAAACTTTTCCACAATACGTGACAACCATTTAATTTATGAGCTACCGTGGCTCAATGGTTAGCGCGTTCGGCTGTTAACCATTAGGTTGGTGGATCGAACACACCCGGGAGCGGTGTTGTGGTATCTCAAATGTAACGTAGAAAGCCAAAGGTTTTCCACAATACCTGACGACCATTTAATTTTTGGGCTTCCGTGGCGCAATGGTTCGCGCGTTTGGCTGTTAACCGAAAGGTTGGTGGTTCGAGCCCACACTGGAGAGGTGTTGTAGGGTCTCAGATGTAGCGTAAAAAGTCAAAGCTTTTCCACAATACGTGACAACCATTTGACTTCTGAGCTTCCGTGGCTCAATGAGTAGCGCGTTCGGCTGTTAACCAAAAGGAAGGTGGTTCGAGCCCACCCTGGAGAGGTGTTGTAGGGTCTCAGTTATACCGTAAAAAGTGGTAACGTTTCCACAATACCTGACAACCATTTAATTTGTGAGCTTTCGTGGCTCAATGGTTAGCGCGTTCGGCTGTTAACCAATAGGTTGGTGGTTCGAGCCCATCCGGGAGCGGTGTTGTGGGGTCTCAGATGTAGCGTAAAAAGTCAAAACTTTTCCACAATACGTGACAACCATTTAATTTCTGAGCTTCCGTGGCTCAATGGTTAGCGCGTTCGGCTGTTAACCGAAAGTTTGGTGGTTCGAGCCCACCCGGGAGAGGTGTGGTGGGGTCTCAGATGTAGCGTAAAAAGTAAAAGCTTTTCCACAATACGTGACAACCATTTAACTTCTGAGCTTCCGTGGCTCAATGGTTAGCGCGTTCGGTTGTTAACCAAAAGGTTGGTGGTTCGAGCCTACCCGGGAGCGGTGTTGTGGGACCTCAAATGTAACGTAGAAAGCCAAAGGTTTTCCACAATACCTGACGACCATTTAATTTTTGGGCTTCCGTGGCGCAATGGTTCGCGCGTTCGGCTGTTAACCGAAAGGTTGGTGGTTCGAGCTCACACTGGAGAGGTGTTGTAGGGTCTCAGATGTAGCGTAAAAAGTCAAAGCTTTTCCACAATACGTGACAACCATTTAACTTCTGAGCTTCAGTGGCTCAATGAGTAGCGCGTTCGGCTGTTAACCAAAAGGTAGGTGGTTCGAGCCCACCCTGGAGAGGTGTTGTAGGGTCTCAGTTATACCGTAAAAAGTCGTAACGTTTCCACAATACCTGACAACCATTTAATTTCTGAGATTCCGTGGCTCAATGGTTAGCGCGTTCGGCTGTTAACGAATAGGTTGGTCGTTCGAGCCCATCCGGGAGCGGTGTTGTGACCTCTCAGATGTGAAGTAAAAAGTCAAAGTTTTTCCACAATACCTGACGACCATTTAATTTTTGGGCTTCCGTGGCGCAATGGTTAGCGCGTTCAGCTGCTATTCAAAGACTGGTGGTTTGAGCCCTCCCGGGAGAGGAGTTGTGGGGTCT
This sequence comes from Phalangium opilio, assembly GCF_054372755.1. Lineage (NCBI taxonomy): Eukaryota > Metazoa > Arthropoda > Arachnida > Opiliones > Phalangiidae > Phalangium > Phalangium opilio. The sequence goes on from NW_028324173.1 coordinate 4,191,505, forward strand.
CAGATGTAGCGTAAAAAGTCAAAACTTTTCCACAATACGTGACAACCATTTAATTTATGAGATTCCGTGGCTCAATGGTTAGCGCGTTCGGCTGTTAACCAATAGGTTGGTGGTTCGAGCCCACCCGGGAGCGGTGTTGTGGTTTCTCAAATGTAACGTAGAAAGCCAAAGGTTTTCCACAATACCAGACGATCATTTAATTTTTGGGCTTCCGTGGCGCAATGGTTAGCGCGTTCAGCTGCTTTTCAAAAGACTGGTGGTTTGAGCCCTCCTGGGAGCGGTGTTGTGACGTCTCAGATGTAACGTAAAATGTCAGAGTTTTTCCACAATACCTGACGAACATTTAATTTTTGGGCTTCCGTGACGCAATGGTTAGCGCTTTCAGCTGTAAACCAAAAGGTTGGTGGTTCGAGCCCATCCGGGAGAGGTGTTGTGGTATCTCAAATGTAATGTAGAAAGCCAAAGGTTTTCCACAATACCTGACGACCATTTAATTTTTGGGTTTCCGTGGTGCAATGGTTCGCGCGTTCGGCTGTTATCCGAAAGGTTGGTGGTTCGAGCCCACACTGCAGAGGTGTTGTAGGGTCTCAGATGTAGCGTAAAAAAGTCAAAGCTTTTCCACAATACGTGACAACCACTTAACTTCTGAGCTTTCGTGGCTCAATGAGTAGCGCGTTCGGCTGTTAACCAAAAGGAAGGTGGTTCGAGCCCACCCTGGAAAGGTGTTGTAGGGTCTCAGTTATACCGTAAAACGTCGTAACTTTTCCACAATACCTGACAACCATTTAATTTTTGAGCTTCCGTGGCTCAATGGTTAGCGCGTTCGGCTGTTAACCAATAGGTTGGTGGTTCGAGCCCATCCGGGAGCGGTGTTGTGGGGTCTCAGATGTACCGTAAAAAGTCAAAACTTTTCCACGATACGTGACAACCATTTAATTTCTGAGCTTCCGTGGCTCAATGGTTTGCGCGTTCGGCTGTTAACCGAAAGTTTGGTGGTTCGAGGCCACCCGGTAGAGGTGTGGGGGGTCTCATCTTTTTTACGCTACATCTGAGACCCCACGACACCGCTCCCGGATGGGCTCGAACCACCAACCTATTGGTTAACAGCCGAACGCGCTAACCATTGAGCCACGAAAGCTCACAAATTAAATGGTTGTCAGGTATTGTGGAAACGTTACCACCTTTTACGGTATAACTGAGACCCTACAACACCTCTCCAGGGTGGGCTCGAACCACCTTCCTTTTGGTTAACAGCCAAACGCGCTACTCATTGAGCCACGGAAGCTCAGAAGTTAAATGATTGTCACGTATTGTGGAAAAGCTTTGACTTTTTACGCTACATCTGAGACCCTACAACACCTCTCCAGTGAGGGCTCGAACCACCAACCTTTCGGTTAACAGCCAAACGCGCGAACCATTGCGCCACGGAAGCCCAAAAATTAAATGGTCGTCAGGTATTGTGGAAAACCTTTGGCTTTCTACGTTACATTTGAGATACCACAACACCGCTCCCGGGTGGGTTCGATCCACCAACCTAATGGTTAACAGCCGAACGCGCTAACCATTGAGCCACGGTAGCTCATAAATTAAATGGTTGTCACGTATTGTGGAAAAGTTTTGACTTTTTACGCTACATCTGAGACCCCACAACACCTCTCCCGGATGGGCTCGAACCACCAACCTTTCGGTTAACAGCTGAAAGCGCTAACCATTGCGCCACGGAAGCCCAAAAATTAAATGTTCGTCAGGTATTGTGGAAAAGTTATGACTTTTTACGTTACATCTGAGACCCTACAACACCTCTCCAGGGTGGGCTCGAACCACCAACCTTTTGGTTAACAGCCGAACGCGCTAACCATTGAGCCACGGAAGCTCAGAAATTAAATGGTTGTCACGTATTGTGGAAAAGTTTTGACTTTTTACGGTACATCTGAGACCCCACAACACCGCTCCCGGATGGGCTCGAACCACCAACCTATTGGTTAACAGCCGAACGCGCTAACCATTTAGCCACGGAAGCTCAAAAATTAAATGGTTGTCAGGTATTGTGGAAAAGTTACGACGTTTTACGGTATAACTGAGACCCTACAACACCTTTCCAGGGTGGGCTCGAACCACCTTCCTTTTGGTTAACAGCCGAACGCGCTACTCATTGAGCCACGAAAGCTCAGAAGTTAAGTGGTTGTCACGTATTGTGGAAAAGCTTTGACTTTTTTACGCTACATCTGAGACCCTACAACACCTCTGCAGTGTGGGCTCGAACCACCAACCTTTCGGATAACAGCCGAACGCGCGAACCATTGCGCCACGGAAACCCAAAAATTAAATGGTCGTCAGGTATTGTGGAAAACCTTTGGCTTTCTACATTATATTTGAGATACCACAACACCTCTCCCGGATGGGCTCGAACCACCAACCTTTTGGTTTACAGCTGAAAGCGCTAACCATTGCGTCACGGAAGCCCAAAAATTAAATGTTCGTCAGGTATTGTGGAAAAACTCTGACATTTTACGTTACATCTGAGACGTCACAACACCGCTCCCAGGAGGGCTCAAACCACCAGTCTTTTGAAAAGCAGCTGAACGCGCTAACCATTGCGCCATGGAAGCCCAAAAATTAAATGGTCGTCTGGTATTGTGGAAAACCTTTGGCTTTCTACGTTACATTTGAGATACCACAACACCGCTCCCGGGTGGGTTCGATCCACCAACCTAATGGTTAACAGCCGAACGCGCTAACCATTGAGCCACGGTAGCTCATAAATTAAATGGTTGTCACGTATTGTGGAAAAGTTTTGACTTTTTACGCTACATCTGAGACCCCACAACACCTCTCCCGGATGGGCTCGAACCACCAACCTTTCGGTTAACAGCTGAAAGCGCTAACCATTGCGCCACGGAAGCCCAAAAATTAAATGTTCGTCAGGTATTGTGGAAAAGTTATGACTTTTTACGTTACATCTGAGACCCTACAACACCTCTCCAGGGTGGGCTCGAACCACCAACCTTTTGGTTAACAGCCGAACGCGCTAACCATTGAGCCACGGAAGCTCAGAAATTAAATGGTTGTCACGTATTGTGGAAAAGTTTTGACTTTTTACGGTACATCTGAGACCCCACAACACCGCTCCCGGATGGGCTCGAACCACCAACCTATTGGTTAACAGCCGAACGCGCTAACCATTTAGCCACGGAAGCTCAAAAATTAAATGGTTGTCAGGTATTGTGGAAAAGTTACGACGTTTTACGGTATAACTGAGACCCTACAACACCATTCCAGGGTGGGCTCGAACCACCTTCCTTTTGGTTAACAGCCGAACGCGCTACTCATTGAGCCACGAAAGCTCAGAAGTTAAGTGGTTGTCACGTATTGTGGAAAAGCTTTGACTTTTTTACGCTACATCTGAGACCCTACAACACCTCTGCAGTGTGGGCTCGAACCACCAACCTTTCGGATAACAGCCGAACGCGCGAACCATTGCGCCACGGAAACCCAAAAATTAAATGGTCGTCAGGTATTGTGGAAAACCTTTGGCTTTCTACATTATATTTGAGATACCACAACACCTCTCCCGGATGGGCTCGAACCACCAACCTTTTGGTTTACAGCTGAAAGCGCTAACCATTGCGTCACGGAAGCCCAAAAATTAAATGTTCGTCAGGTATTGTGGAAAAACTCTGACATTTTACGTTACATCTGAGACGTCACAACACCGCTCCCAGGAGGGCTCAAACCACCAGTCTTTTGAAAAGCAGCTGAACGCGCTAACCATTGCGCCATGGAAGCCCAAAAATTAAATGGTCGTCTGGTATTGTGGAAAACCTTTGGCTTTCTACGTTACATTTGAGAAACCACAACACCGCTCCCGGGTGGGCTCGAACCACCAACCTATTGGTTAACAGCCGAACGCGCTAACCATTGAGCCACGGAATCTCATAAATTAAATGGTTGTCACGTATTGTGGAAAAGTTTTGACTATTTACGCTACATCTGAGACCCCACAACTCCTCTCCCGGATGGGCTCGAACCACCAACCTTTCGGTTTACAGCTGAAAGCGCTAACCATTGCGCCACGGAAGAACAAAAATTAAATGTTCGTCAGGTATTGTGGAAAAACTCTGACAGTTTACGTTACATCTGAGACGTCACAACACCGCTCCCGGGAGGGCTCAAACCACCAGTCTTTTGAATAGCAGCTGAACGCGCTAACCATTGCGCCACGGAAGCCCAAAACTTAAATGGTCGTCAGGTATTGTGGAAAAACTTTGACTTTTTACTTCACATCTGAGAGGTCACAACACCGCTCCCGGATGGGCTCGAACGACCAACCTATTCGTTAACAGCCGAACGCGCTAACCATTGAGCCACGTAATCTCAGAAATTAAATGGTTGTCAGGTATTGTGAAAAGTTATGACTTTTTACGTTACATCTGAGACCCTACAAATCCTCTCCAGGGTGGGCTCGAACCACCAACCTTTTGGTTAACAGCCGAACGCGCTACTCATTGAGCCACGGAAGCTCAGATGTTAAATGGTTGTCACGTATTGTGGAAAAGCTTTTACTTTTTACGCTACATCTGAGACCCCACCACACCTCTCCCGGGTGGGCTCGAACCAACAAACTTTCGGTTAACAGCCGAACGCGCTAACCATTGAGCCACGAAAGCTCAAAAATTAAATGGTTGTCAGGTATTGTGGAAACTTTACGACTTTTTACGGTATAACTGAGACCCTACAACACCTCTCCAGGGTGGGGTCGAACCACCTACCTTTTGGTTAACAGCCGAACGCGCTACTCATTGAGCCACTGAAGCTCAGAAGTTAAATGGTTGTCACGTATTGTGGAAAAGCTTTGACTTTTTACGCTACATCTGAGACCCTACAACACCTCTCCAGTGTGAGCTCGAACCACCAACCTTTCGGTTAACAGCCGAACGCGCGAACCATTGCGCCACGGAAGCCCAAAAATTAAATGGTCGTCAGGTATTGTGGAAAACCTTTGGCTTTCTACGTTACATTTGAGATCCCACAACACCGCTACCGGGTAGGCTCGAACCACCAACCTTTTGGTTAACAACCGAACGCGCTAACCATTGAGCCACGGAAGCTCAGAAATTAAATAGGTTGTCAGGTATTGTGGAAAAGTTATGACATTTTACGTTACATCTGAGACGTCACAACACCGCTCTCGGGAGGGCTCAAACCACCAGTCTTTTGAATAGCAGCTGAACGCGCTAACCATTGCGCCACGGAAGCCCAAAAATTTAATGGTCGTCAGGTATTGTGGAAAAACCTTGACTTTTTACTTCACATCTGAGACGTCACAACACCGCTCCCGGATGGGCTCGAACCTCCAACCTATTCGTTAACAGCCGAACGCGCTAACCATTGAGCCACGGAAGCTCAGAAATTAAATGGTTGTCAGGTATTGTGGAAAAGTTATGACTTTTTACGTTACATCTGAGACCCTACAACACCTCTCCATGGTGGGCTCGAACCACCAGTCTTTTGGTTAACAGCCGAACGCGCTACTCATTGAGCCACGGAAGCTCAGAAGTTAAATGGTTGTCACGTATTGTGGAAAAGCTTTTACTTTTTACGCTACATCTGAGACCCCACCACACCTCTCCCGGGTGGGCTCGAACCACCAAACTTTCGGTTAACAGCCGAACGCGCTAACCATTGAGCCACGGAAGCTCAGAAATTAAATGGTTGTCACGTATTGTGGAAAAGTTTTGACTTTTTACGCTACATCTGAGACCCTACAACACCTCTCCAGGGTTGGCTCGAACCACCTTCCTTTTGGTTAACAGCCGAACGCGCTACTCATTGAGCCACGGAAGCTCAGAAGTTAAATGGTTGTCACGTATTTTGGAAAAGCTTTGACTTTTTACGCTACATCTGAGACCCTACAACACCTCTCCAGTGTGGGCTCGAACCACCAACCTTTCGGTTAACAGCCAAACGCGCGAACCATTGCGCCACGGAAGCCCGAAAATTAAATGGTCGTCAGGTATTGTGGAAAACCTTTGGCTTTCTACGTTACATTTGAGATACCACAACACCGCTCCCGGGTGGGTTCGATCCACCAACCTAATGGTTAACAGCCGAACGCGCTAACCATTGAGCCACGGTAGCTCATAAATTAAATGGTTGTCACGTATTGTGGAAAAGTTTTGACTTTTTACGCTACATCTGAGACCCCACAACACCTCTCCCGGATGGGCTCGAACCACTAACCTTTCGGTTAACAGCTGAAAGCGCTAACCATTGCGCTACGGAAGCCCAAAAATTTAATGTTCGTCAGGTATTGTGGAAAAGTTATGACTTTTTACGTTACATCTGAGACCCTACAACACCTCTCCAGGGTGGGCTCGAACCACCATCCTTTTGGTTAACAGCCGAACGCGCTACTCATTGAGCCACGGAAGCTCAGAAGTTAAATGGTTGTCACGTATTGTGGAAAAGCTTTTACTTTTTACGCTACATCTGAGACCCCACCACACCTCTACCGGGTGGGCTCGAACCACCTTCCTTTTGGTTAACAGCCGAACGCGCTACTCATTGAGCCACGAAAGCTCAGAAGTTAAGTGGTTGTCACGTATTGTGGAAAAGCTTTGACTTTTTTACGCTACATCTGAGACCCTACAACACCTCTGCAGTGTGGGCTCGAACCACCAACCTTTCGGATAACAGCCGAACGCGCGAACCATTGCGCCACGGAAGCCCAAAAATTAAATGGTCGTCAGGTATTGTGGAAAACCTTTGGCTTTCTACATTACATTTTAGATACCACAACACCGCTCCCGGGTGGGCTCTAACCACCAACCTATTGGTTAACAGCCGAACGCGCTAACCATTGAGCCACGGAATCTCATAAATTAAATGGTTGTCACGTATTGTGGAAAAGTTTTGACTTTTTCGCTACATCTGAGACCCCACAACACCTCTCCCGGATGGGCTCGAACCACCAACCTTTCGGTTTACAGCTGAAAGCGCTAACCATTGCGTCACGGAAGCCCAAAAATTAAATGTTCGTCAGGTATTGTGGAAAAACTCTGACATTTTACGTTACATCTGAGACGTCACAACACCGCTCCCAGGAGGGCTCAAACCACCAGTCTTTTGAATAGCAGCTGAACGCGCTAACCATTGCGCCACGGAAGCCCAAAAATTAAATGGTTGTCACTAATTGTTTAATTCCCTATAGAACACTCATTAAAAGTGATTTCATCTCGATTGAACAATAAATAAAAATGCCCCTCGATTTTTAATAATATTTTCAAAATCGACGTTTCTCGGCCAGAGAAACACATTTTGAGTATTTCTTCACTATTTTCAAATATAACCACTGAAACCATTATTTTTGTACTTTTTGCTTTAATTCAAGCAAATATAACGATATTCATTCAAAAAACTGTTAAAATTAAATTTTCAAGAAGAAATCGTACTCACGGATTTTGTATCTTGAAGAAAAAAAACATGCGATTTTTTCGGTACACTTTTGAATACATTTTTTTCTGGACAAAGTTTTGACCGAATTCAGCTTAATTCCCTATAAAACACTCATTGAAAGTGATTTCATCTCGATTGAACAATAAATAAAAATGCCCCTCGATTTTTAATAATATTTTCAAAATCGACGTTTCTCGGCCAGAGAAACACATTTTGAGTATTTCTTCACTATTTTCAAATATAACCACTGAAACCATTATTTTTGTACTTTTTGCTTTAATTCAAGCAAATATAACGATATTCATTCAAAAAACTGTTAAAATTAAATTTTCAAGAAGAAATCGTTGTGACGAATTTTGCATCTTGAAGAAAAAAACATGCGATTTTTTCGGTACCTTTTTGAATGCATTTTTTTCTGGACATATATTTGACCGAATTCAGCTTAATTCCCTATAAAACACTCATTAAAAGTGATTTCATCTCGATTGAACAATAAATAAAAATGTACCTCGATTTTTAATAATATTCTCAAAATCGACGTTTCTCGGCCAGAGAAACACATTTTGAGTATTTCTTCACTATTTTCAAATATAACCACAGAAACCATTATTTTTGTACTTTTTGCTTTAATTCAAGCAAATGTAACGATATTCATTCAAAAAACTGTTAAAAATAAATTTTCAATAAGAAATCGTTGTGACGAATTTTGTATCTTGAAGAAATAAAACTTGCGATTTTTTCGTTACTTTTTTGAATGCATTATTTTTGGACAAATGTTTGACCGAATTCAGCTTAATTCCCTATAAAACACTCATTAAGAGGGATTTCATCTCGATTGAACAACAAATAAATAAGTACTTCGATTTTTAATAATATTTTCAAAATCAACGTTTCTCGGCCAGAGAAACACATTTTGAGTATTTCTTCACTATTTTCAAATATAACCACTGAAACCATTATTTTTGTACTTTTTGCTTTAATTCAAGCAAATGTAACATATATATTCAAAAAACTGTTAAAATTAAATTTTCAATAAGAAATCGATGTGAGTTTTGTAACTTGAAGAAAAAAAACATGCGATTTTTTCGGTACTTTTTTGAATGCATTTTTTTCTGGACAAATATTTGACCGAATTCAGCTTAATTCCCTATAAAACACTCATTAAAACTGATTTAATCTCGATTGCACAATAAATAAAAATGCCCCTCGATTTTTAATAATATTTTCAAAATCGACGTTTCTCGGCCAGAGAAACACATTTTGAGTATTTCATCACTATTTTCAAATATAACCACTGAAACCATTATTTTTGTACTTTTTGCTTTAATTCAAGCAAATATAACGATATTCATTCAAAAAACTGTTAAAATTAAATTTTCAATAAGAAATCGTTGTGACGAATTTTGTATCTTGAAGAAAAAAAACATGCGATTTTTTCGGTACCTTTTTGAATGCATTTTTTTTCTGGACATATATTTGACCGAATTCAGCTTAATTCCCTATAAAACACTCATTAAAAGTGATTTCATCTCGATTGAACAATAAATAAAAATGTACCTCGATTTTTAATAATATTTTCAAAATCGACGTTTCTCGGACAGAGAAACACATTTTGAGTATTTCTTCACTATTTTCAAATATAACCACAGAAACCATTATTATTGTACTTTTTTTTTAATTAAAGCAAATGTAACGATATTCATACAAAAAGCTGTTAAAATTCAATTTTCAATAAGAAATCGTAGTCACGGATTTTTTATCTAGAAGAAAAAAAAATGCGATTTTTTCGGTAGACTTTTGAATTCATTTTTTTCTGGACAAAGTTTTGACCGAATTCAGCTTAATTCCCTATAAAACACTCATTAAAAGTGATTTCATCTTGATTGAACAATAAATAAAAATGTACCTCGATTTTTAATAATATTTTCAAAATCGACGTTTCTCGGCCAGAGAAACACATTTTGAGTATTTCTTCACTATTTTCAAATATAACCACTGAAATTATTATTTTTGTACTTTTTGCTTTAATCCAAGCAAATATAACGATATTCATTCAAAAAACTGTTAAAATTCAATTTTCAATAAGAAATCGTACTCACGGATTTTGTATCTTGAAGAAAAAAAACATGCGATTTTTTTCGGTACACTTTTGAATACATTTTTTTCTGGACAAAGTTTTGACCGAATTCAGCTTAATTCCCTATAAAACACTCATTGAAAGTGATTTCATCTCGATTGAACAATAAATAAAAATGCCCCTCGATTTTTAATAATATTTTCAAAATCGACGTTTCTCGGCCAGAGAAACACATTTTGAGTATTTCTTCACTATTTTCAAATATAACCACTGAAACCATTATTTTTGTACTTTTTGCTTTAATTCAAGCAAATATAACGATATTCATTCAAAAAACTGTTAAAATTAAATTTTCAAGAAGAAATCGTACTCACGGATTTTGTATCTTGAAGAAAAAAAACATGCGATTTTTTCGGTACACTTTTGAATACATTTTTTTCTGGACAAAGTTTTGACCGAATTCAGCTTAATTCCCTATAAAACACTCATTGAAAGTGATTTCATCTCGATTGAACAATAAATAAAAATGCCCCTCGATTTTTAATAATATTTTCAAAATCGACGTTTCTCGGCCAGAGAAACACATTTTGAGTATTTCTTCACTATTTTCAAATATAACCACTGAAACCATTATTTTTGTACTTTTTGCTTTAATTCAAGCAAATATAACGATATTCATTCAAAAAACTGTTAAAATTAAATTTTCAAGAAGAAATCGTTGTGACGAATTTTGCATCTTGAAGAAAAAAACATGCGATTTTTTCGGTACCTTTTTGAATGCATTTTTTTCTGGACATATATTTGACCGAATTCAGCTTAATTCCCTATAAAACACTCATTAAAAGTGATTTCATCTCGATTGAACAATAAATAAAAATGTACCTCGATTTTTAATAATATTCTCAAAATCGACGTTTCTCGGCCAGAGAAACACATTTTGAGTATTTCTTCACTATTTTCAAATATAACCACAGAAACCATTATTTTTGTACTTTTTGCTTTAATTCAAGCAAATGTAACGATATTCATTCAAAAAACTGTTAAAAATAAATTTTCAATAAGAAATCGTTGTGACGAATTTTGTATCTTGAAGAAAAAAAACTTGCGATTTTTTCGTTACTTTTTTGAATGCATTATTTTTGGACAAATGTTTGACCGAATTCAGCTTAATTCCCTATAAAACACTCATTAAGAGGGATTTCATCTCGATTGAACAATAAATAAAAATGTACTTCGATTTTTAATAATATTTTCAAAATCAACGTTTCTCGGCCAGAGAAACACATTTTGAGTATTTCTTCACTATTTTCAAATATAACCACTGAAACCATTATTTTTGTACTTTTTGCTTTAATTCAAGCAAATGTAACATATATATTCAAAAAACTGTTAAAATTAAATTTTCAATAAGAAATCGATGTGAGTTTTGTAACTTGAAGAAAAAAAACATGCGATTTTTTCGGTACTTTTTTGAATGCATTTTTTTCTGGACAAATATTTGACCGAATTCAGCTTAATTCCCTATAAAACACTCATTAAAACTGATTTAATCTCGATTGCACAATAAATAAAAATGCCCCTCGATTTTTAATAATATTTTCAAAATCGACGTTTCTCGGCCAGAGAAACACATTTTGAGTATTTCATCACTATTTTCAAATATAACCACTGAAACCATTATTTTTGTACTTTTTGCTTTAATTCAAGCAAATATAACGATATTCATTCAAAAAACTGTTAAAATTAAATTTTCAATAAGAAATCGTTGTGACGAATTTTGTATCTTGAAGAAAAAAAACATGCGATTTTTTCGGTACCTTTTTGAATGCATTTTTTTTCTGGACATATATTTGACCGAATTCAGCTTAATTCCCTATAAAACACTCATTAAAAGTGATTTCATCTCGATTGAACAATAAATAAAAATGTACCTCGATTTTTAATAATATTTTCAAAATCGACGTTTCTCGGACAGAGAAACACATTTTGAGTATTTCTTCACTATTTTCAAATATAACCACAGAAACCATTATTATTGTACTTTTTTTTTAATTAAAGCAAATGTAACGATATTCATACAAAAAGCTGTTAAAATTCAATTTTCAATAAGAAATCGTAGTCACGGATTTTTTATCTAGAAGAAAAAAAAATGCGATTTTTTCGGTAGACTTTTGAATTCATTTTTTTCTGGACAAAGTTTTGACCGAATTCAGCTTAATTCCCTATAAAACACTCATTAAAAGTGATTTCATCTTGATTGAACAATAAATAAAAATGTACCTCGATTTTTAATAATATTTTCAAAATCGACGTTTCTCGGCCAGAGAAACACATTTTGAGTATTTCTTCACTATTTTCAAATATAACCACTGAAACCATTATTTTTGTACTTTTTGCTTTAATTCAAGCAAATATAACGATATTCATTCAAAAAACTGTTAAAATTAAATTTTCAAGAAGAAATCGTTGTGACGAATTTTGCATCTTGAAGAAAAAAACATGCGATTTTTTCGGTACCTTTTTGAATGCATTTTTTTCTGGACATATATTTGACCGAATTCAGCTTAATTCCCTATAAAACACTCATTAAAAGTGATTTCATCTCGATTGAACAATAAATAAAAATGTACCTCGATTTTTAATAATATTCTCAAAATCGACGTTTCTCGGCCAGAGAAACACATTTTGAGTATTTCTTCACTATTTTCAAATATAACCACAGAAACCATTATTTTTGTACTTTTTGCTTTAATTCAAGCAAATGTAACGATATTCATTCAAAAAACTGTTAAAAATAAATTTTCAATAAGAAATCGTTGTGACGAATTTTGTATCTTGAAGAAAAAAAACTTGCGATTTTTTCGTTACTTTTTTGAATGCATTATTTTTGGACAAATGTTTGACCGAATTCAGCTTAATTCCCTATAAAACACTCATTAAGAGGGATTTCATCTCGATTGAACAATAAATAAAAATGTACTTCGATTTTTAATAATATTTTCAAAATCAACGTTTCTCGGCCAGAGAAACACATTTTGAGTATTTCTTCACTATTTTCAAATATAACCACTGAAACCATTATTTTTGTACTTTTTGCTTTAATTCAAGCAAATGTAACATATATATTCAAAAAACTGTTAAAATTAAATTTTCAATAAGAAATCGATGTGAGTTTTGTAACTTGAAGAAAAAAAACATGCGATTTTTTCGGTACTTTTTTGAATGCATTTTTTTCTGGACAAATATTTGACCGAATTCAGCTTAATTCCCTATAAAACACTCATTAAAACTGATTTAATCTCGATTGCACAATAAATAAAAATGCCCCTCGATTTTTAATAATATTTTCAAAATCGACGTTTCTCGGCCAGAGAAACACATTTTGAGTATTTCATCACTATTTTCAAATATAACCACTGAAACCATTATTTTTGTACTTTTTGCTTTAATTCAAGCAAATATAACGATATTCATTCAAAAAACTGTTAAAATTAAATTTTCAATAAGAAATCGTTGTGACGAATTTTGTATCTTGAAGAAAAAAAACATGCGATTTTTTCGGTACCTTTTTGAATGCATTTTTTTTCTGGACATATATTTGACCGAATTCAGCTTAATTCCCTATAAAACACTCATTAAAAGTGATTTCATCTCGATTGAACAATAAATAAAAATGTACCTCGATTTTTAATAATATTTTCAAAATCGACGTTTCTCGGACAGAGAAACACATTTTGAGTATTTCTTCACTATTTTCAAATATAACCACAGAAACCATTATTATTGTACTTTTTTTTTAATTAAAGCAAATGTAACGATATTCATACAAAAAGCTGTTAAAATTCAATTTTCAATAAGAAATCGTAGTCACGGATTTTTTATCTAGAAGAAAAAAAAATGCGATTTTTTCGGTAGACTTTTGAATTCATTTTTTTCTGGACAAAGTTTTGACCGAATTCAGCTTAATTCCCTATAAAACACTCATTAAAAGTGATTTCATCTTGATTGAACAATAAATAAAAATGTACCTCGATTTTTAATAATATTTTCAAAATCGACGTTTCTCGGCCAGAGAAACACATTTTGAGTATTTCTTCACTATTTTCAAATATAACCACTGAAACCATTATTTTTGTACTTTTTGCTTTAATTCAAGCAAATATAACGATATTCATTCAAAAAACTGTTAAAATTAAATTTTCAAGAAGAAATCGTACTCACGGATTTTGTATCTTGAAGAAAAAAAACATGCGATTTTTTCGGTACACTTTTGAATACATTTTTTTCTGGACAAAGTTTTGACCGAATTCAGCTTAATTCCCTATAAAACACTCATTGAAAGTGATTTCATCTCGATTGAACAATAAATAAAAATGCCCCTCGATTTTTAATATTTTCAAAATCGACGTTTCTCGGCCAGAGAAACACATTTTGAGTATTTCTTCACTATTTTCAAATATAACCACTGAAACCATTATTTTTGTACTTTTTGCTTTAATTCAAGCAAATATAACGATATTCATTCAAAAAACTGTTAAAATTAAATTTTCAAGAAGAAATCGTTGTGACGAATTTTGCATCTTGAAGAAAAAAACATGCGATTTTTTCGGTACCTTTTTGAAGGCATTTTTTTCTGGACATATATTTGACCGAATTCAGCTTAATTCCCTATAAAACACTCATTAAAAGTGATTTCATCTCGATTGAACAATAAATAAAAATGTACCTCGATTTTTAATAATATTCTCAAAATCGACGTTTCTCGGCCAGAGAAACACATTTTGAGTATTTCTTCACTATTTTCAAATATAACCACAGAAACCATTATTTTTGTACTTTTTGCTTTAATTCAAGCAAATGTAACGATATTCATTCAAAAAACTGTTAAAAATAAATTTTCAATAAGAAATCGTTGTGACGAATTTTGTATCTTGAAGAAAAAAAACTTGCGATTTTTTCGTTACTTTTTTGAATGCATTATTTTTGGACAAATGTTTGACCGAATTCAGCTTAATTCTCTATAAAACACTCATTAAGAGGGATTTCATCTCGATTGAACAATAAATAAAAATGTACTTCGATTTTTAATAATATTTTCAAAATCAACGTTTCTCGGCCAGAGAAACACATTTTGAGTATTTCTTCACTATTTTCAAATATAACCACTGAAACCATTATTTTTGTACTTTTTGCTTTAATTCAAGCAAATGTAACATATATATTCAAAAAACTGTTAAAATTAAATTTTCAATAAGAAATCGATGTGAGTTTTGTAACTTGAAGAAAAAAAACATGCGATTTTTTCGGTACTTTTTTGAATGCATTTTTTTCTGGACAAATATTTGACCGAATTCAGCTTAATTCCCTATAAAACACTCATTAAAACTGATTTAATCTCGATTGCACAATAAATAAAAATGCCCCTCGATTTTTAATAATATTTTCAAAATCGACGTTTCTCGGCCAGAGAAACACATTTTGAGTATTTCATCACTATTTTCAAATATAACCACTGAAACCATTATTTTTGTACTTTTTGCTTTAATTCAAGCAAATATAACGATATTCATTCAAAAAACTGTTAAAATTAAATTTTCAATAAGAAATCGTTGTGACGAATTTTGTATCTTGAAGAAAAAAAACATGCGATTTTTTCGGTACCTTTTTGAATGCATTTTTTTTCTGGACATATATTTGACCGAATTCAGCTTAATTCCCTATAAAACACTCATTAAAAGTGATTTCATCTCGATTGAACAATAAATAAAAATGTACCTCGATTTTTAATAATATTTTCAAAATCGACGTTTCTCGGACAGAGAAACACATTTTGAGTATTTCTTCACTATTTTCAAATATAACCACAGAAACCATTATTATTGTACTTTTTTTTTAATTAAAGCAAATGTAACGATATTCATACAAAAAGCTGTTAAAATTCAATTTTCAATAAGAAATCGTAGTCACGGATTTTTTATCTAGAAGAAAAAAAAATGCGATTTTTTCGGTAGACTTTTGAATTCATTTTTTTCTGGACAAAGTTTTGACCGAATTCAGCTTAATTCCCTATAAAACACTCATTAAAAGTGATTTCATCTTGATTGAACAATAAATAAAAATGTACCTCGATTTTTAATAATATTTTCAAAATCGACGTTTCTCGGCCAGAGAAACACATTTTGAGTATTTCTTCACTATTTTCAAATATAACCACTGAAATTATTATTTTTGTACTTTTTGCTTTAATCCAAGCAAATATAACGATATTCATTCAAAAAACTGTTAAAATTCAATTTTCAATAAGAAATCGTACTCACGGATTTTGTATCTTGAAGAAAAAAAACATGCGATTTTTTCGGTACACTTTTGAATACATTTTTTTCTGGACAAAGTTTTGACCGAATTCAGCTTAATTCCCTATAAAACACTCATTGAAAGTGATTTCATCTCGATTGAACAATAAATAAAAATGCCCCTCGATTTTTAATAATATTTTCAAAATCGACGTTTCTCGGCCAGAGAAACACATTTTGAGTATTTCTTCACTATTTTCAAATATAACCACTGAAACCATTATTTTTGTACTTTTTGCTTTAATTCAAGCAAATATAACGATATTCATTCAAAAAACTGTTAAAATTAAATTTTCAAGAAGAAATCGTACTCACGGATTTTGTATCTTGAAGAAAAAAAACATGCGATTTTTTCGGTACACTTTTGAATACATTTTTTTCTGGACAAAGTTTTGACCGAATTCAGCTTAATTCCCTATAAAACACTCATTGAAAGTGATTTCATCTCGATTGAACAATAAATAAAAATGCCCCTCGATTTTTAATAATATTTTCAAAATCGACGTTTCTCGGCCAGAGAAACACATATTGAGTATTTCTTCACTATTTTCAAATATAACCACTGTAACCATTATTTTAGTACTTTTTGCTTTAATTCAAGCAAATATAACGATATTCATTCAAAAAACTGTTAAAATTAAATTTTCAAGAAGAAATCGTTGTGACGAATTTTGCATCTTGAAGAAAAAAACATGCGATTTTTTCGGTACCTTTTTGAATGCATTTTTTTCTGGACATATATTTGACCGAATTCAGCTTAATTCCCTATAAAACACTCATTAAAAGTGATTTCATCTCGATTGAACAATAAATAAAAATGTACCTCGATTTTTAATAATATTCTCAAAATCGACGTTTCTCGGCCAGAGAAACACATTTTGAGTATTTCTTCACTATTTTCAAATATAACCACAGAAACCATTATTTTTGTACTTTTTGCTTTAATTCAAGCAAATGTAACGATATTCATTCAAAAAACTGTTAAAAATAAATTTTCAATAAGAAATCGTTGTGACGAATTTTGTATCTTGAAGAAAAAAAACTTGCGATTTTTTCGTTACTTTTTTGAATGCATTATTTTTGGACAAATGTTTGACCGAATTCAGCTTAATTTCCTATAAAACACTCATTAAGAGGGATTTCATCTCGATTGAACAATAAATAAAAATGTACTTCGATTTTTAATAATATTTTCAAAATCAACGTTTCTCGGCCAGAGAAACACATTTTGAGTATTTCTTCACTATTTTCAAATATAACCACTGAAACCATTATTTTTGTACTTTTTGCTTTAATTCAAGCAAATGTAACATATATATTCAAAAAACTGTTAAAATTAAATTTTCAATAAGAAATCGATGTGAGTTTTGTAACTTGAAGAAAAAAAACATGCGATTTTTTCGGTACCTTTTTGAATGCATTTTTTTTCTGGACATATATTTGACCGAATTCAGCTTAATTCCCTATAAAACACTCATTAAAAGTGATTTCATCTCGATTGAACAATAAATAAAAATGTACCTCGATTTTTAATAATATTCTCAAAATCGACGTTTCTCGGCCAGAGAAACACATTTTGAGTATTTCTTCACTATTTTCAAATATAACCACTGAAACCATTATTTTTGTAGTTTTTGCTTTAATTCAAGCAAATATAACGATATTCATTCAAAAAACTGTTAAAATTCAATTTTCAATAAGAAATCGTACTCACAGATTTTGAATCTTGAAGAAAAAAAACATGCGATTTTTTCGGTACTTTTTAGAATGCATTTTTTTCTGGACAAATATTTGACCGAATTCAGCTTAATTCCCTATAAAACACTCACTAAAAGTGATTTTATCTCGATTGAACAATAAATAAAAATGTACCTCGATTTTTAATAATATTTTCAAAATCGACGTTTCTCGGCCAGAGAAACACATTTTGAGTATTTCTTCACTATTTTCAAATATAACCTCTGAAACCATTATTATTGTACTTTTTGTTTTAATTAAAGCAAATATAACGATATTCATTCAAAAAACTGTTAAAATTCAATTTTCAATAAGAAATCGTTGTGACGAATTTTGTATGTCGAAGAAAAAAAACATGCGATTTTTTCGGTACTTTTTTAATGCATTTTTTTCTGGACAAACGTTTGACCGAATTCAGCTTAATTCCCTATAAAACACTCATTAAAAGTGATTTCATCTCGATTGAACAATAAACAAAAATGTACCTCAATTTTTAATAATATTTTCAAAATCGACGTTTCTCGGCCAGAGAAACACATTTTGAGTATTTCTTCACTATTTTCAAATATAACCTCTGAAACCATTATTTTTGTACTTTTTGTTTTAATTCAAGCAAATGTAACGATATTCATACAAAAAGCTGTTAAAATTCAATGTTCAATAAGAAATCGTAGTCACGGATTTTGTATCTAGAAGAAAAAAAATGCGATTTTTTCGGTAGACTTTTGAATGCATTTTTTTCTGGACAAGTTTTTGACCGAATTCAGCTTAATTCCCTATAAAACACTCATTAAAAGTGATTTCATCTCGATTGAACAATAAATAAAAATGTACATCGATTTTTAATAATATTTTCAAAATCGACGTTTCTCGGCCAGAGAAACACATTTTGAGTATTTCTTCACTATTTTCAAATATAACCACTGAAACCATTATTTTTGTACTTTTTGCTTTAATTCAAGCAAATATAACGATATTCATTCAAAAAACTGTTAAAATTAAATTTTCAAGAAGAAATCGTTGTGACGAATTTTGCATCTTGAAGAAAAAAAACATGCGATTTTTTCGGTACCTTTTTGAATGCATTTTTTTCTGGACATATATTTGACCGAATTCAGCTTAATTCCCTATAAAACACTCATTAAAAGTGATTTCATCTCGATTGAACAATAAATAAAAATGTACCTCCATTTTTAATAATATTCTCAAAATCGACGTTTCTCGGCCAGAGAAACACATTTTGAGTATTTCTTCACTATTTTCAAATATAACCACAGAAACCATTATTTTTGTACTTTTTGCTTTAATTCAAGCAAATGTAACGATATTCATTCAAAAAACTGTTAAAAATAAATTTTCAATAAGAAATCGTTGTGACGAATTTTGTATCTTGAAGAAAAAAAACATGCGATTCTTTCGTTACTTTTTTGAATGCATTATTTTTGGACAAATGTTTGACCGAATTCAGCTTAATTCCCTATAAAACACTCATTAAAAGTGATTTCATCTCGATTGAACAATAAACAAAAATGTACCTCGATTTTTAATAATATTTTCAAAATCGACGTTTCTCGGCCAGAGAAACACATTTTGAGTTTTTCTTCACTATTTTCAAATATAACCACTGAAACCATTATTTTTGTACTTTTTGCTTTAATTCAAGCAAATGTAACGATATTCATTCAAAAAACTGTTAAAATTAAATTTTCAATAAGAAATCGTTGTGACGAATTTTGTATCTTGAAGAAAAAAAACATGCGATTTTTTCGGTACTTTTTTAATGCATTTTTTCTGGACAAACGTTTGACCGAATTCAGCTTAATTTCCTATAAAACACTCATTAAAAGTGATTTCATCTCGATTGAACAATAAATAAAAATGTACCTCGATTTTTAATAATATTCTCAAAATCGACGTTTCTTGGCCAGAGAAACACATTTTGAGTATTTCTTCACTATTTTCAAATATAACCACTGAAACCATTATTTTTGTACTTTTTGCTTTAATTCAAGCAAATATAACGATATTCATTCAAAAAACTGTTAAAATTCAATTTTCAATAAGAAATCGTTGTGACGAATTTTGTACGTCGAAGAAAAAAAACATGCGATTTTTTCGGTACTTTTTTAATGCATTTTTTTCTGGACAAAAGTTTGACCGAATTCAGCTTAATTTCCTATAAAACACTCATTAAAAGTGATTTCATCTCGATTGAACAATAAATAAAAATGTACCTCGATTTTTAATAATATTCTCAAAATCGACGTTTCTTGGCCAGAGAAACACATTTTGAGTATTTCTTCACTATTTTCAAATATAACCACTGAAACCATTATTTTTGTAGTTTTTGCTTTAATTCAAGCAAATATAACGATATTCATTCAAAAAACTGTTAAAATTCAATTTTCAATAAGAAATCGTACTCACAGATTTTGAATCTTGAAGAAAAAAAACATGCGATTTTTTCGGTACTTTTTAGAATGCATTTTTTTCTGGACAAATATTTGACCGAATTCAGCTTAATTCCCTATAAAACACTCACTAAAAGTGATTTTATCTCGATTGAACAATAAATAAAAATGTACCTCGATTTTTAATAATATTTTCAAAATCGACGTTTCTCGGCCAGAGAAACACATTTTGAGTATTTCTTCACTATTTTCAAATATAACCTCTGAAACCATTATTATTGTACTTTTTGTTTTAATTAAAGCAAATATAACGATATTCATTCAAAAAACTGTTAAAATTCAATTTTCAATAAGAAATCGTTGTGACGAATTTTGTATGTCGAAGAAAAAAAACATGCGATTTTTTCGGTACTTTTTTAATGCATTTTTTTCTGGACAAACGTTTGACCGAATTCAGCTTAATTCCCTATAAAACACTCATTAAAAGTGATTTCATCTCGATTGAACAATAAACAAAAATGTACCTCAATTTTTAATAATATTTTCAAAATCGACGTTTCTCGGCCAGAGAAACACATTTTGAGTATTTCTTCACTATTTTCAAATATAACCTCTGAAACCATTATTTTTGTACTTTTTGTTTTAATTCAAGCAAATGTAACGATATTCATACAAAAAGCTGTTAAAATTCAATGTTCAATAAGAAATCGTAGTCACGGATTTTGTATCTAGAAGAAAAAAAATGCGATTTTTTCGGTAGACTTTTGAATGCATTTTTTTCTGGACAAGTTTTTGACCGAATTCAGCTTAATTCCCTATAAAACACTCATTAAAAGTGATTTCATCTCGATTGAACAATAAATAAAAATGTACATCGATTTTTAATAATATTTTCAAAATCGACGTTTCTCGGCCAGAGAAACACATTTTGAGTATTTCTTCACTATTTTCAAATATAACCACTGAAACCATTATTTTTGTACTTTTTGCTTTAATTCAAGCAAATATAACGATATTCATTCAAAAAACTGTTAAAATTAAATTTTCAAGAAGAAATCGTTGTGACGAATTTTGCATCTTGAAGAAAAAAAACATGCGATTTTTTCGGTACCTTTTTGAATGCATTTTTTTCTGGACATATATTTGACCGAATTCAGCTTAATTCCCTATAAAACACTCATTAAAAGTGATTTCATCTCGATTGAACAATAAATAAAAATGTACCTCCATTTTTAATAATATTCTCAAAATCGACGTTTCTCGGCCAGAGAAACACATTTTGAGTATTTCTTCACTATTTTCAAATATAACCACAGAAACCATTATTTTTGTACTTTTTGCTTTAATTCAAGCAAATGTAACGATATTCATTCAAAAAACTGTTAAAAATAAATTTTCAATAAGAAATCGTTGTGACGAATTTTGTATCTTGAAGAAAAAAAACATGCGATTCTTTCGTTACTTTTTTGAATGCATTATTTTTGGACAAATGTTTGACCGAATTCAGCTTAATTCCCTATAAAACACTCATTAAAAGTGATTTCATCTCGATTGAACAATAAACAAAAATGTACCTCGATTTTTAATAATATTTTCAAAATCGACGTTTCTCGGCCAGAGAAACACATTTTGAGTTTTTCTTCACTATTTTCAAATATAACCACTGAAACCATTATTTTTGTACTTTTTGCTTTAATTCAAGCAAATGTAACGATATTCATTCAAAAAACTGTTAAAATTAAATTTTCAATAAGAAATCGTTGTGACGAATTTTGTATCTTGAAGAAAAAAAACATGCGATTTTTTCGGTACTTTTTTAATGCATTTTTTCTGGACAAACGTTTGACCGAATTCAGCTTAATTTCCTATAAAACACTCATTAAAAGTGATTTCATCTCGATTGAACAATAAATAAAAATGTACCTCGATTTTTAATAATATTCTCAAAATCGACGTTTCTTGGCCAGAGAAACACATTTTGAGTATTTCTTCACTATTTTCAAATATAACCACTGAAACCATTATTTTTGTACTTTTTGCTTTAATTCAAGCAAATATAACGATATTCATTCAAAAAACTGTTAAAATTCAATTTTCAATAAGAAATCGTTGTGACGAATTTTGTACGTCGAAGAAAAAAAACATGCGATTTTTTCGGTACTTTTTTAATGCATTTTTTTCTGGACAAAAGTTTGACCGAATTCAGCTTAATTCCCTATAAAACACTCATTAAAAGTGATTTCATCTCGATTGAACAATAAACAAAAATGTACCTCGATTTTTAATAATATTTTCAAAATCGACGTTTCTCGGCCAGAGAAACACATTTTGAGTTTTTCTTCACTATTTTCAAATATAACCACTGAAACCATTATTTTTGTACTTTTTGCTTTAATTCAAGCAAATGTAACGATATTCATTCAAAAAACTGTTAAAATTAAATTTTCAATAAGAAATCGTTGTGACGAATTTTGTATCTTGAAGAAAAAAAACATGCGATTTTTTCGGTACTTTTTTAATGCATTTTTTCTGGACAAACGTTTGACCGAATTCAGCTTAATTTCCTATAAAACACTCATTAAAAGTGATTTCATCTCGATTGAACAATAAATAAAAATGTACCTCGATTTTTAATAATATTCTCAAAATCGACGTTTCTTGGCCAGAGAAACACATTTTGAGTATTTCTTCACTATTTTCAAATATAACCACTGAAACCATTATTTTTGTACTTTTTGCTTTAATTCAAGCAAATATAACGATATTCATTCAAAAAACTGTTAAAATTCAATTTTCAATAAGAAATCGTTGTGACGAATTTTGTACGTCGAAGAAAAAAAACATGCGATTTTTTCGGTACTTTTTTAATGCATTTTTTTCTGGACAAAAGTTTGACCGAATTCAGCTTAATTCCCTATAAAACACTCACTAAAAGTGATTTCATCTCGATTGAACAATAAATAAAAATGTACCTCGATTTTTAATAATATTTTCAAAATCGACGTTTCTCGGCCAGAGAAACACATTTTGAGTTTTTCTTCACTATTTTCAAATATAACCACTGAAACCATTATTTTTGTACTTTTTGCTTTAATTCAAGCAAATGTAACGATATTCATTCAAAAAACTGTTAAAATTAAATTTTCAATAAGAAATCGTTGTGACGAATTTTGTATCTTGAAGAAAAAAAACATGCGATTTTTTCGGTACTTTTTTAATGCATTTTTTTCTGGACAAACGTTTGACCGAATTCAGCTTAATTTCCTATAAAACACTCATTAAAAGTGATTTCATCTCGATTGAACAATAAATAAAAATGTACCTCGATTTTTAATAATATTCTCAAAATCGACGTTTCTCGGCCAGAGAAACACATTTTGAGTATTTCTTCACTATTTTCAAATATAACCACTGAAACCATTATTTTTGTACTTTTTGCTTTAATTCAAGCAAATATAACGATATTCATTCAAAAAACTGTTAAAATTCAATTTTCAATAAGAAATCGTTGTGACGAATTTTGTACGTCGAAGAAAAAAAACATGCGATTTTTTCGGTACTTTTTTAATGCATTTTTTTCTGGACAAACGTTTGACCGAATTCAGCTTAATTCCCTATAAAACACTCATTAAAAGTGATTTCATCTCGATTGAACAATAAACAAAAATGTACCTCGATTTTTAATAATATTTTCAAAATCGACGTTTCTCGGCCAGAGAAACACATTTTGAGTTTTTCTTCACTATTTTCAAATATAACCACTGAAACCATTATTTTTGTACTTTTTGCTTTAATTCAAGCAAATGTAACGATATTCATTCAAAAAACTGTTAAAATTAAATTTTCAATAAGAAATCGTTGTGACGAATTTTGTATCTTGAAGAAAAAAAACATGCGATTTTTTCGGTACATTTTGAATGCATTTTTTTCTGGACATATATTTGACCGAATTCAGCTTAATTCCCTATAAAACACTCATTAAAAGTGATTTCATCTCGATTGAACAATAAATAAAAATGTACCTCGATTTTTAATAATATTCTCAAAATCGACGTTTCTCGGCCAGAGAAACACATTTTGAGTATTTCTTCACTATTTTCAAATATAACCACTGAAACCATTATTTTTGTACTTTTTGCTTTAATTCAAGCAAATATAACGATATTCATTCAAAAAACTGTTAAAATTCAATTTTCAATAAGAAATCGTACTCACAGATTTTGAATCTTGAAGAAAAAAACATGCGATTTTTTCGGTACTTTTTAGAATGCATTTTTTTCTGGACAAATATTTGACCGAATTCAGCTTAATTCCCTATAAAACACTCACTAAAAGTGATTTCATCTCGATTGAACAATAAATAAAAATGTACCTCGATTTTTAATAATATTTTCAAAATCGACGTTTCTCGGCCAGAGAAACACATTTTGAGTATTTCTTCACTATTTTCAAATATAACCACTGAAACCATTATTTTTGTACTTTTTGCTTTAATTCAAGCAAATATAACGATATTCATTCAAAAAACTGTTAAAATTCAATTTTCAATAAGAAATCGTTGTGACGAATTTTGTATCTTGAAGAAAAAAAACATGCGATTTTTTCGGTACATTTTGAATGCATTTTTTTCTGGACATATATTTGACCGAATTCAGCTTAATTCCCTATAAAACACTCATTAAAAGTGATTTCATCTCGATTGAACAATAAATAAAAATGTACCTCGATTTTTAATAATATTCTCAAAATCGACGTTTCTCGGCCAGAGAAACACATTTTGAGTATTTCTTCACTATTTTCAAATATAACCACTGAAACCATTATTTTTGTACTTTTTGCTTTAATTCAAGCAAATATAACGATATTCATTCAAAAAACTGTTAAAATTCAATTTTCAATAAGAAATCGTACTCACAGATTTTGAATCTTGAAGAAAAAAACATGCGATTTTTTCGGTACTTTTTAGAATGCATTTTTTTCTGGACAAATATTTGACCGAATTCAGCTTAATTCCCTATAAAACACTCACTAAAAGTGATTTCATCTCGATTGAACAATAAATAAAAATGTACCTCGATTTTTAATAATATTTTCAAAATCGACGTTTCTCGGCCAGAGAAACACATTTTGAGTATTTCTTCACTATTTTCAAATATAACCACTGAAACCATTATTTTTGTACTTTTTGCTTTAATTCAAGCAAATATAACGATATTCATTCAAAAAACTGTTAAAATTCAATTTTCAATAAGAAATCGTTGTGACGAATTTTGTATGTCGAAGAAAAAAAACATGCGATTTTTTCGGTACTTTTTAATGCATTTTTTTCTGGGCAAACGTTTGACCGAATTCAGCTTAATTCCCTATAAAACACTCATTAAAAGTGATTTCATCTCGATTGAACAATAAACAAAAATGTACCTCGATTTTTAATAATATTTTCAAAATCGACGTTTCTCGGCCAGAGAAACACATTTTGAGTTTTTCTTCACTATTTTCAAATATAACCACTGAAACCATTATTTTTGTACTTTTTGCTTTAATTCAAGCAAATGTAACGATATTCATTCAAAAAACTGTTAAAATTCAATTTTCAATAAGAAATCGTACTCACAGATTTTGAATCTTGAAGAAAAAAACATGCGATTTTTTCGGTACTTTTTAGAATGCATTTTTTTCTGGACAAATATTTGACCGAATTCAGCTTAATTCCCTATAAAACACTCACTAAAAGTGATTTCATCTCGATTGAACAATAAATAAAAATGTACCTCGATTTTTAATAATATTTTCAAAATCGACGTTTCTCGGCCAGAGAAACACTTTTTGAGTATTTCTTCACTATTTTCAAATATAACCACTGAAACCATTATTTTTGTACTTTTTGCTTTAATTCAAGCAAATATAACGATATTCATTCAAAAAACTGTTAAAATTCAATTTTCAATAAGAAATCGTTGTGACGAATTTTGTATGTCGAAGAAAAAAAACATGCGATTTTTTCGGTACTTTTTTAATGCATTTTTTTCTGGACAAACGTTTGACCGAATTCAGCTTAATTCCCTATAAAACACTCATTAAAAGTGATTTCATCTCGATTGAACAATAAACAAAAATGTACCTCGATTTTTAATAATATTTTCAAAATCGACGTTTCTCGGCCAGAGAAACACATTTTGAGTTTTTCTTCACTATTTTCAAATATAACCACTGAAACCATTATTTTTGTACTTTTTGCTTTAATTCAAGCAAATGTAACGATATTCATTCAAAAAACTGTTAAAATTAAATTTTCAATAAGAAATCGTTGTGACGAATTTTGTATCTTGAAGAAAAAAAACATGCGATTTTTTCGGTACATTTTGAATGCATTTTTTTCTGGACATATATTTGACCGAATTCAGCTTAATTCCCTATAAAACACTCATTAAAAGTGATTTCATCTCGATTGAACAATAAATAAAAATGTACCTCGATTTTTAATAATATTCTCAAAATCGACGTTTCTCGGCCAGAGAAACACATTTTGAGTATTTCTTCACTATTTTCAAATATAACCACTGAAACCATTATTTTTGTACTTTTTGCTTTAATTCAAGCAAATATAACGATATTCATTCAAAAAACTGTTAAAATTCAATTTTCAATAAGAAATCGTACTCACAGATTTTGAATCTTGAAGAAAAAAACATGCGATTTTTTCGGTACTTTTTAGAATGCATTTTTTTCTGGACAAATATTTGACCGAATTCAGCTTAATTCCCTATAAAACACTCACTAAAAGTGATTTCATCTCGATTGAACAATAAATAAAAATGTACCTCGATTTTTAATAATATTTTCAAAATCGACGTTTCTCGGCCAGAGAAACACTTTTTGAGTATTTCTTCACTATTTTCAAATATAACCACTGAAACCATTATTTTTGTACTTTTTGCTTTAATTCAAGCAAATATAACGATATTCATTCAAAAAACTGTTAAAATTCAATTTTCAATAAGAAATCGTTGTGACGAATTTTGTATGTCGAAGAAAAAAAACATGCGATTTTTTCGGTACTTTTTTAATGCATTTTTTTCTGGACAAACGTTTGACCGAATTCAGCTTAATTCCCTATAAAACACTCATTAAAAGTGATTTCATCTCGATTGAACAATAAACAAAAATGTACCTCGATTTTTAATAATATTTTCAAAATCGACGTTTCTCGGCCAGAGAAACACATTTTGAGTTTTTCTTCACTATTTTCAAATATAACCACTGAAACCATTATTTTTGTACTTTTTGCTTTAATTCAAGCAAATGTAACGATATTCATTCAAAAAACTGTTAAAATTAAATTTTCAATAAGAAATGGTTGTGACGAATTTTGTATCTTGAAGAAAAAAAACATGCGATTTTTTCGGTACTTTTTTAATGCATTTTTTTCTAAACAAACGTTTGACCGAATTCAGCTTAATTCCCTATAAAACACTCATTAAAAGTGATTTCATCTCGATTGAACAATAAACAAAAATGTACCTCGATTTTTAATAATATTTTCAAAATCGACGTTTCTCGGCTAGAGAAACACATTTTGAGTTTTTCTTCACTATTTTCAAATATAACCACTGAAACCATTATTTTTGTACTTTTTGCTTTAATTCAAGCAAATGTAACGATATTCATTCAAAAAACTGTTAAAATTCAATTTTCAATAAGAAATCGTTGTGACGAATTTTGTATGTCGAAGAAAAAAAACATGCGATTTTTTCGGTACTTTTTTAATGCATTTTTTTCTGGACAAACGTTTGACCGAATTCAGCTTAATTCCCTATAAAACACTCATTAAAAGTGATTTCATCTCGATTGAACAATAAACAAAAATGTACCTCGATTTTTAATAATATTTTCAAAATCGACGTTTCTCGGCCAGAGAAACACATTTTGAGTTTTTCTTCACTATTTTCAAATATAACCACTGAAACCATTATTTTTGTACTTTTTGCTTTAATTCAAGCAAATGTAACGATATTCATTCAAAAAACTGTTAAAATTAAATTTTCAATAAGAAATCGTTGTGACGAATTTTGTATCTTGAAGAAAAAAAACATGCGATTTTTTCGGTACTTTTTTAATGCATTTTTTTCTGGACAAACGTTTGACCGAATTCAGCTTAATTCCCTATAAAACACTCATTAAAAGTGATTTCATCTCGATTGAACAATAAACAAAAATGTACCTCGATTTTTAATAATATTTTCAAAATCGACGTTTCTCGGTTAGAGAAACACATTTTGAGTTTTTCTTCACTATTTTCAAATATAACCACTGAAACCATTATTTTTGTACTTTTTGCTTTAATTCAAGCAAATGTAACGATATTCATTCAAAAAACTGTTAAAATTCAATTTTCAATAAGAAATCGTTGTGACGAATTTTGTATGTCGAAG
Source organism: Phalangium opilio (assembly GCF_054372755.1). NCBI lineage: Eukaryota > Metazoa > Arthropoda > Arachnida > Opiliones > Phalangiidae > Phalangium > Phalangium opilio. The sequence goes on from NW_028324173.1 coordinate 4,219,970, forward strand.
AAAAAAAACATGCGATTTTTTCGGTACTTTTTTAATGCATTTTTTTCTGGACAAACGTTTGACCGAATTCAGCTTAATTCCCTATAAAACACTCATTAAAAGTGATTTCATCTCGATTGAACAATAAACAAAAATGTACCTCAATTTTTAATAATATTTTCAAAATCGACGTTTCTCGGCCAGAGAAACACATTTTGAGCTTTTCTTCACTATTTTCAAATATAAACACTGAAACCATTATTTTTGTACTTTTTGCTTTAATTCAAGCAAATATAACGATATTCATTCAAAAAACTGTTAAAATTCAATTTTCAATAAGAAATCGTACTCACAGATTTTGAATCTTGAAGAAAAAAACATGCGATTTTTTCGGTACTTTTTAGAATGCATTTTTTTCTGGACAAATATTTGACCGAATTCAGCTTAATTCCCTATAAAACACTCACTAAAAGTGATTTCATCTCGATTGAACAATAAATAAAAATGTACCTCGATTTTTAATAATATTTTCAAAATCGACGTTTCTCGGCCAGAGAAACACATTTTGAGTATTTCTTCACTATTTTCAAATATAACCACTGAAACCATTATTTTTGTACTTTTTGCTTTAATTCAAGCAAATATAACGATATTCATTCAAAAAACTGTTAAAATTCAATTTTCAATAAGAAATCGTTGTGACGAATTTTGTATGTCGAAGAAAAAAAACATGCGATTTTTTCGGTACTTTTTAATGCATTTTTTTCTGGGCAAACGTTTGACCGAATTCAGCTTAATTCCCTATAAAACACTCATTAAAAGTGATTTCATCTCGATTGAACAATAAACAAAAATGTACCTCGATTTTTAATAATATTTTCAAAATCGACGTTTCTCGGCCAGAGAAACACATTTTGAGTTTTTCTTCACTATTTTCAAATATAACCACTGAAACCATTATTTTTGTACTTTTTGCTTTAATTCAAGCAAATGTAACGATATTCATTCAAAAAACTGTTAAAATTAAATTTTCAATAAGAAATCGTTGTGACGAATTTTGTATCTTGAAGAAAAAAAACATGCGATTTTTTCGGTACTTTTTTAATGCATTTTTTTCTGGACAAACGTTTGACCGAATTCAGCTTAACTTCCTATAAAACACTCATTAAAAGTGATTTCATCTCGATTGAACAATAAATAAAAATGTACCTCGATTTTTAATAATATTCTCAAAATCGACGTTTCTCGGCCAGAGAAACACATTTTGAGTATTTCTTCACTATTTTCAAATATAACCACTGAAACCATTATTTTTGTACTTTTTGCTTTAATTCAAGCAAATATAACGATATTCATTCAAAAAACTGTTAAAATTCAATTTTCAATAAGAAATCGTTGTGACGAATTTTGTACGTCGAAGAAAAAAAACATGCGATTTTTTCGGTACTTTTTTAATGCATTTTTTTCTGGACAAACGTTTGACCGAATTCAGCTTAATTCCCTATAAAACACTCATTAAAAGTGATTTCATCTCGATTGAACAATAAACAAAAATGTACCTCGATTTTAAATAATATTTTCAAAATCGACGTTTCTCGGCCAAAGAAACACATTTTGAGTTTTTCTTCACTATTTTCAAATATAACCACTGAAACCATTATTTTTGTACTTTTTGCTTTAATTCAAGCAAATGTAACGATATTCATTCAAAAAACTGTTAAAATTAAATTTTCAATAAGAAATCGTACTCACAGATTTTGAATCTTGAAGAAAAAAACATGCGATTTTTTCGGTACTTTTTAGAATGCATTTTTTTCTGGACAAATATTTGACCGAATTCAGCTTAATTCCCTATAAAACACTCACTAAAAGTGATTTCATCTCGATTGAACAATAAATAAAAATGTACCTCGATTTTTAATAATATTTTCAAAATCGACGTTTCTCGGCCAGAGAAACACATTTTGAGTATTTCTTCACTATTTTCAAATATAACCACTGAAACCATTATTTTTGTACTTTTTGCTTTAATTCAAGCAAATATAACGATATTCATTCAAAAAACTGTTAAAATTCAATTTTCAATAAGAAATCGTTGTGACGAATTTTGTATGTCGAAGAAAAAAAACATGCGATTTTTTCGGTACTTTTTAATGCATTTTTTTCTGGGCAAACGTTTGACCGAATTCAGCTTAATTCCCTATAAAACACTCATTAAAAGTGATTTCATCTCGATTGAACAATAAACAAAAATGTACCTCGATTTTTAATAATATTTTCAAAATCGACGTTTCTCGGCCAGAGAAACACATTTTGAGTTTTTCTTCACTATTTTCAAATATAACCACTGAAACCATTATTTTTGTACTTTTTGCTTTAATTCAAGCAAATGTAACGATATTCATTCAAAAAACTGTTAAAATTAAATTTTCAATAAGAAATCGTTGTGACGAATTTTGTATCTTGAAGAAAAAAAACATGCGATTTTTTCGGTACTTTTTTAATGCATTTTTTTCTGGACAAACGTTTGACCGAATTCAGCTTAATTTCCTATAAAACACTCATTAAAAGTGATTTCATCTCGATTGAACAATAAATAAAAATGTACCTCGATTTTTAATAATATTCTCAAAATCGACGTTTCTCGGCCAGAGAAACACATTTTGAGTATTTCTTCACTATTTTCAAATATAACCACTGAAACCATTATTTTTGTACTTTTTGCTTTAATTCAAGCAAATATAACGATATTCATTCAAAAAACTGTTAAAATTCAATTTTCAATAAGAAATCGTTGTGACGAATTTTGTACGTCGAAGAAAAAAAACATGCGATTTTTTCGGTACTTTTTTAATGCATTTTTTTCTGGACAAACGTTTGACCGAATTCAGCTTAATTCCCTATAAAACACTCATTAAAAGTGATTTCATCTCGATTGAACAATAAACAAAAATGTACCTCGATTTTTAATAATATTTTCAAAATCGACGTTTCTCGGCCAGAGAAACACATTTTGAGTTTTTCTTCACTATTTTCAAATATAACCACTGAAACCATTATTTTTGTACTTTTTGCTTTAATTCAAGCAAATGTAACGATATTCATTCAAAAAACTGTTAAAATTAAATTTTCAATAAGAAATCGTTGTGACGAATTTTGTATCTTGAAGAAAAAAAACATGCCATTTTTTCGGTACATTTTGAATGCATTTTTTTCTGGACATATATTTGACCGAATTCAGCTTAATTCCCTATAAAACACTCATTAAAAGTGATTTCATCTCGATTGAACAATAAATAAAAATGTACCTCGATTTTTAATAATATTCTCAAAATCGACGTTTCTCGGCCAGAGAAACACATTTTGAGTATTTCTTCACTATTTTCAAATATAACCACTGAAACCATTATTTTTGTACTTTTTGCTTTAATTCAAGCAAATATAACGATATTCATTCAAAAAACTGTTAAAATTCAATTTTCAATAAGAAATCGAACTCACAGATTTTGAATCTTGAAGAAAAAAACATGCGATTTTTTCGGTACTTTTTAGAATGCATTTTTTTCTGGACAAATATTTGACCGAATTCAGCTTAATTCCCTATAAAACACTCACTAAAAGTGATTTCATCTCGATTGAACAATAAATAAAAATGTACCTCGATTTTTAATAATATTTTCAAAATCGACGTTTCTCGGCCAGAGAAACACTTTTTGAGTATTTCTTCACTATTTTCAAATATAACCACTGAAACCATTATTTTTGTACTTTTTGCTTTAATTCAAGCAAATATAACGATATTCATTCAAAAAACTGTTAAAATTCAATTTTCAATAAGAAATCGTTGTGACGAATTTTGTATGTCGAAGAAAAAAAACATGCGATTTTTTCGGTACTTTTTTAATGCATTTTTTTCTGGACAAACGTTTGACCGAATTCAGCTTAATTCCCTATAAAACACTCATTAAAAGTGATTTCATCTCGATTGAACAATAAACAAAAATGTACCTCGATTTTTAATAATATTTTCAAAATCGACGTTTCTCGGCCAGAGAAACACATTTTGAGTTTTTCTTCACTATTTTCAAATATAACCACTGAAACCATTATTTTTGTACTTTTTGCTTTAATTCAAGCAAATGTAACGATATTCATTCAAAAAACTGTTAAAATTAAATTTTCAATAAGAAATCGTTGTGACGAATTTTGTATCTTGAAGAAAAAAAACATGCGATTTTTTCGGTACTTTTTTAATGCATTTTTTTCTGGACAAACGTTTGACCGAATTCAGCTTAATTTCCTATAAAACACTCATTAAAAGTGATTTCATCTCGATTGAACAATAAATAAAAATGTACCTCGATTTTTAATAATATTCTCAAAATCGACGTTTCTCGGCCAGAGAAACACATTTTGAGTATTTCTTCACTATTTTCAAATATAACCACTGAAACCATTATTTTTGTACTTTTTGCTTTAATTCAAGCAAATATAACGATATTCATTCAAAAAACTGTTAAAATTCAATTTTCAATAAGAAATCGTTGTGACGAATTTTGTACGTCGAAGAAAAAAAACATGCGATTTTTTCGGTACTTTTTTAATGCATTTTTTTCTGGACAAACGTTTGACCGAATTCAGCTTAATTCCCTATAAAACACTCATTAAAAGTGATTTCATCTCGATTGAACAATAAACAAAAATGTACCTCGATTTTTAATAATATTTTCAAAATCGACGTTTCTCGGCCAGAGAAACACATTTTGAGTTTTTCTTCACTATTTTCAAATATAACCACTGAAACCATTATTTTTGTACTTTTTGCTTTAATTCAAGCAAATGTAACGATATTCATTCAAAAAACTGTTAAAATTAAATTTTCAATAAGAAATCGTTGTGACGAATTTTGTATCTTGAAGAAAAAAAACATGCGATTTTTTCGGTACATTTTGAATGCATTTTTTTCTGGACATATATTTGACCGAATTCAGCTTAATTCCCTATAAAACACTCATTAAAAGTGATTTCATCTCGATTGAACAATAAATAAAAATGTACCTCGATTTTTAATAATATTCTCAAAATCGACGTTTCTCGGCCAGAGAAACACATTTTGAGTATTTCTTCACTATTTTCAAATATAACCACTGAAACCATTATTTTTGTACTTTATGCTTTAATTCAAGCAAATATAACGATATTCATTCAAAAAACTGTTAAAATTCAATTTTCAATAAGAAATCGTACTCACAGATTTTGAATCTTGAAGAAAAAAACATGCGATTTTTTCGGTACTTTTTAGAATGCATTTTTTTCTGGACAAATATTTGACCGAATTCAGCTTAATTCCCTATAAAACACTCACTAAAAGTGATTTCATCTCGATTGAACAATAAATAAAAATGTACCTCGATTTTTAATAATATTTTCAAAATCGACGTTTCTCGGCCAGAGAAACACTTTTTGAGTATTTCACTATTTTCAAATATAACCACTGAAACCATTATTTTTGTACTTTTTGCTTTAATTCAAGCAAATATAACGATATTCATTCAAAAAACTGTTAAAATTAAATTTTCAATAAGAAATCGTTGTGACGAATTTTGTATCTTGAAGAAAAAAAACATGCGATTTTTTCGGTACTTTTTTAATGCATTTTTTTCTGGACAAACGTTTGACCGAATTCAGCTTAATTCCCTATAAAACACTAATTAAAAGTGATTTCATCTCGATTGAACAATAAACAAAAATGTACCTCGATTTTTAATAATATTTTCAAAATCGACGTTTCTCGGCCAGAGAAACACATTTTGAGTTTTTCTTCACTATTTTCAAATATAACCACTGAAACCATTATTTTTGTACTTTTTGCTTTAATTCAAGCAAATGTAACGATATTCATTCAAAAAACTGTTAAAATTAAATTTTCAATAAGAAATCGTTGTGACGAATTTTGTATCTTGAAGAAAAAAAACATGCGATTTTTTCGGTACTTTTTTAATGCATTTTTTTCTGGACAAACGTTTGACCGAATTCAGCTTAATTCCCTATAAAACACTAATTAAAAGTGATTTCATCTCGATTGAACAATAAACAAAAATGTACCTCGATTTTTAATAATATTTTCAAAATCGACGTTTCTCGGCCAGAGAAACACATTTTGAGTTTTTCTTCACTATTTTCAAATATAACCACTGAAACCATTATTTTTGTACTTTTTGCTTTAATTCAAGCAAATGTAACGATATTCATTCAAAAAACTGTTAAAATTAAATTTTCAATAAGAAATCGTTGTGACGAATTTTGTATCTTGAAGAAAAAAAACATGCGATTTTTTCGGTACTTTTTGAATGCATTTTTTTCTGGACATATATTTGACCGAATTCAGCTTAATTCCCTATAAAACACTCATTAAAAGTGATTTCATCTCGATTGAACAATAAATAAAAATGTACCTCGATTTTTAATAATATTCTCAAAATCGACGTTTCTTGGCCAGAGAAACACATTTTGAGTATTTCTTCACTATTTTCAAAAAAATGCATTCAAAAGTCTACCGAAAAAATCGCATTTTTTTTCTTCTAGATACAAAATCCGTGACTACGATTTCTTATTGAACATTGAATTTTAACAGCTTTTTGTATGAATATCGTTACATTTGCTTGAATTAAAACAAAAAGTACAAAAATAATGGTTTCAGAGGTTATATTTGAAAATAGTGAAGAAATACTCAAAATGTGTTTCTCTGGCCGAGAAACGTCGATTTTGAAAATATTATTAAAAATCGAGGGGCATTTTTATTTATTGTTCAATCGAGATGAAATCAGTTTTAATGAGTGTTTTATAGGGAATTAAGCTGAATTCGGTCAAATATTTGTACAGAAAAAAATGCATTCAAAAAAGTACCGAAAAAATCGCATGTTTTTTTCTTCAAGTTACAAAACTCGTCACAACGATTTCTTATTGAAAATTTAATTTTAACAGTTTTTTGAATAAATATGTTACATTTGCTTGAATTAAAGCAAATAGTACAAAAATAATGGTTTCAGTGGTTATATTTGAAAATAGTGAAGAAATACTCAAAATGTCTTTCTCTGGCCGAGAAACGTCGATTTTGAAAATATTATTAAAAATCGAAGTACATTTTTATTTATTGTTCAATCGAGATGAAATCCCTCTTAATGAGTGTTTTATAGGGAATTAAGCTGAATTCGGTCAAACATTTGTCCAAAAATAATGCATTCAAAAAAGTAACGAAAAAATCGCATGTTTTTTTTCTTCAAGATACAAAATTCGTCACAACGATTTCTTATTGAAAATTTAATTTTAACAGTTTTTTGAATGAATATCGTTACATTTGCTTGAATTAAAGCAAAAAGTACAAAAATAATGGTTTCTGTGGTTATATTTGAAAATAGTGAAGAAATACTCAAAATGTGTTTCTCTGGCCGAGAAACGTCGATTTTGAGAATATTATTAAAAATCGAGGTACATTTTTATTTATTGTTCAATCGAGATGAAATCACTTTTAATGAGTGTTTTATAGGGAATTAAGCTGAATTCGGTCAAACATTTGTCCAAAAAAAAATGCATTCAAAAAAGTACCGAAAAAATCGCATGTTTTTTTTCTTCAAGATACAAAATTCGTCACAACGATTTCTTCTTGAAAATTTAATTTTAACAGTTTTTTGAATGAATATCGTTATATTTGCTTGAATTAAAGCAAAAAGTACAAAAATAACGGTTTCAGTGGTTATATTTGAAAATAGTGAAGAAATACTCAAAATGTGTTTCTCTGGCCGAGAAACGTCGATTTTGAAAATATTATTAAAAATCGAGGGGCATTTTTATTTATTGTTCAATCGAGATGAAATCACTTTCAATGAGTGTTTTATAGGGAATTAAGCTGAATTCGGTCAAATATTTGTCCAAAAAAAAATGCATTCAAAAAAGTACCGAAAAAATCGCATGTTTTTTTTCTTCAAGATACAAAATTCGTCACAACGATTTCTTATTGAAAATTTAATTTTAACAGTTTTTGAATGAATATCGTTACATTTGCTTGAATTAAAGCAAAAAGTACAATAATAATGGTTTCAGTGGTTATATTTGAAAATAGTGAAGAAATACTCAAAATGTGTTTCTCTGGCCGAGAAACGTCGATTTTGAAAATATTATTAAAAATCGAGGTACATTTTTGTTTATTGTTCAATCGAGATGAAATCACTTTTAATGAGTGTTTTATAGGGAATTAACCTGAATTCGGTCAAATATTTGTCCAGAAAAAAATGCATTCAAAAAAGTACTGAAAAAATCGCATGTTTTTTTCTTCAAGATACAAAATTTGTCACAACGATTTCTTATTGAAAATTTAATTTTAACAGTTTTTTGAATGAATATCGTTATATTTGCTTGAATTAAAGCAAAAAGTACAAAAATAATGGTTTTAGTGGTTATATTTGAAAATAGTGAAGAAATTCTCAAAATGTGTTTCTCTGGCCGAGGAACGTCGATGTTGAAAATATTATTAAAAATCGAGGTACATTTTTATTTATTGTTCAATCGAGATGAAATCACTTTTAATGAGTGTTTTATAGGGAATTAAGCTGAAATCGGTCAAAAATTTGTCCAGAAAAAATAAATTCAAAAGTCTACCGAAAAAATCGCATTTTTTTTCTTCTAGATACAAAATCCGTGACTACGATTTCTTATTGAAAATTGAATTTTAACAGTTTTTTGTATGAATATCGTTACATTTGCTTGAATTAAAACAAAAAGTACAAAAATAATGGTTTCAGAGGTTATATTTGAAAATAGTGAAGAAATACTCAAAATGTGTTTCTCTGGCCGAGAAACGTCGATTTTGAAAATATTATTAAATATCGAGGTACATTTTTATATATTGTTCAATCGAGATGAAATCACTTTTAATGAGTGTTTTATAGGGAATTAAGCTGAATTCGGTCAAAAATTTGTCTAGAAAAAAATGCATTCAAAAGTGTACCAATAATATTGCATGTTTTTTTTCTTCTAGATACAAAATCTGTCACTACGATTTCTTTTTGAAAATTGAATTTTAACAGTTTTTTGAATGAATATCGTTACATTTGCTTGAATTAAAGCAAAAAGTACAAAAATAATGGTTTCAGTGGTTATATTTGAAAATTGTGAAGAATACTCAAAATGAGTTTCTTTGGCCGAGAAACGTCGATTTTGAAAATATCATTAAAAATCGAGGTACATTTTTATTTATTGTTCAATCGAGATGAAATCACTTTAAATGAGTGTTTTATAGGGAATTAAGCTGAATTCGGTCAAAACTTTGTCCAGAAAAAAATATATTCAAAAGTGTACCGAAAAAATCGCATGTTTTTTTTCTTCAAGATACAAAATCCGTGAATACGATTTCTTATTGAAAATTGAATTTTAACAGTTTTTTGAATGAATATCGTTATATTTGCTTGAATTAAAGCAAAAAGTACAAAAATAATAATTTCAGTGGTTATATTTGAAAATAGTGAAGAAATACTCAAAATGTGTTTCTGTGGCCGAGAAACGTCGATTTTGAAAATATTATTAAAAATCGAGGTACATTTTTATTTATTGTTCAATCAAGATGAAATCACTTTTAATGAGTGTTTTATAGGGAATTAAGCTGAATTCGGTCAAAACTTTGTCCAGAAAAAAATGAATTCAAAAGTCTACCGAAAAAATCGCATTTTTTTTTCTTCTAGATAAAAAATCCGTGACTACGATTTCTTATTGAAAATTGAATTTTAACAGCTTTTTGTATGAATATCGTTACATTTGCTTTAATTAAAAAAAAAGTACAATAATAATGGTTTCAGAGGTTATATTTGAAAATAGTGAAGAAATACTCAAAATGTGTTTCTCTGTCCGAGAAACGTCGATTTTGAAAATATTATTAAAAATCGAGGTACATTTTTATTTATTGTTCAATCGAGATGAAATCACTTTTAATGAGTGTTTTATAGGGAATTAAACAATACGTGACAACCATTTAATTTTTGGGCTTCCGTGGCGCAATGGTTAGCGCGTTCAGCTGCTATTCAAAAGACTGGTGGTTTGAGCCCTCCTGGGAGCGGTGTTGTGACGTCTCAGATGTAACGTAAAATGTCAGAGTTTTTCCACAATACCTGACGAACATTTAATTTTTGGGCTTCCGTGACGCAATGGTTAGCGCTTTCAGCTGTAAACCGAAAGGTTGGTGGTTCGAGCCCATCCGGGAGAGGTGTTGTGGGGTCTCAGATGTAGCGAAAAAGTCAAAACTTTTCCACAATACGTGACAACCATTTAATTTATGAGATTCCGTGGCTCAATGGTTAGCGCGTTCGGCTGTTAACCAATAGGTTGGTAATTAGAGCCCACCCGGGAGCGGTGTTGTGGTATCTAAAATGTAATGTAGAAAGCCAAAGGTTTTCCACAATACCTGACGACCATTTAATTTTTGGGCTTCCGTGGCGCAATGGTTCGCGCGTTCGGCTGTTATCCGAAAGGTTGGTGGTTCGAGCCCACACTGCAGAGGTGTTGTAGGGTCTCAGATGTAGCGTAAAAAAGTCAAAGCTTTTCCACAATACGTGACAACCACTTAACTTCTGAGCTTTCGTGGCTCAATGAGTAGCGCGTTCGGCTGTTAACCAAAAGGAAGGTGGTTCGAGCCCACCCGGTAGAGGTGTGGTGGGATCTCAGATGTAGCGTAAAAAGTAAAAGCTTTTCCACAATACGTGAAAACCATTTAACTTCTGAGCTTCCGTGGCTCAATGAGTAGCGCGTTCGGCTGTTAACCAAAAGGATGGTGGTTCGAGCCCACCCTGGAGAGGTGTTGTAGGGTCTCAGATGTAACGTAAAAAGTCATAACTTTTCCACAATACCTGACGAACATTTAATTTTTGGGCTTCCGTGGCGCAATGGTTAGCGCTTTCAGCTGTTAACCGAAAGGTTAGTGGTTCGAGCCCATCCGGGAGAGGTGTTGTGGGGTCTCAGATGTAGCGTAAAAAGTCAAAACTTTTCCACAATACGTGACAACCATTTAATTTATGAGCTACCGTGGCTCAATGGTTAGCGCGTTCGGCTGTTAACCATTAGGTTGGTGGATCGAACCCACCCGGGGGCGGTGTTGTGGTATCTCAAATGTAACGTAGAAAGCCAAAGGTTTTCCACAATACCTGACGACCATTTAATTTTTGGGCTTCCGTGGCGCAATGGTTCGCGCGTTTGGCTGTTAACCGAAAGGTTGGTGGTTCGAGCCCACACTGGAGAGGTGTTGTAGGGTCTCAGATGTAGCGTAAAAAGTCAAAGCTTTTCCACAATACGTGACAACCATTTAACTTCTGAGCTTCCGTGGCTCAATGAGTAGCGCGTTCGGCTGTTAACCAAAAGGAAGGTGGTTCGAGCCCACCCTGGAGAGGTGTTGTAGGGTCTCAGTTATACCGTAAAAAGTGGTAACGTTTCCACAATACCTGACAACCATTTAATTTGTGAGCTTTCGTGGCTCAATGGTTAGCGCGTTCGGCTGTTAACCAATAGGTTGGTGGTTCGAGCCCATCCGGGAGCGGTGTTGTGGGGTCTCAGATGTAGCGTAAAAAGTCAAAACTTTTCCACAATACGTGACAACCATTTAATTTCTGAGCTTCCGTGGCTCAATGGTTAGCGCGTTCGGCTGTTAACCGAAAGTTTGGTGGTTCGAGCCCACCCGGGAGAGGTGTGGTGGGGTCTCAGATGTAGCGTAAAAAGTAAAAGCTTTTCCACAATACGTGACAACCATTTAACTTCTGAGCTTCCGTGGCTCAATGAGTAGCGCGTTCGGCTGTTAACCAAAAGACTGGTGGTTCGAGCCCACCATGGAGAGGTGTTGTAGGGTCTCAGATGTAACGTAAAAAGTCATAACTTTTCCACAATACCTGACAACCATTTAATTTCTGAGCTTCCGTGGCTCAATGGTTAGCGCGTTCGGCTGTTAACGAATAGGTTGGAGGTTCGAGCCCATCCGGGAGCGGTGTTGTGACGTCTCAGATGTGAAGTAAAAAGTCAAGGTTTTTCCACAATACCTGACGACCATTAAATTTTTGGGCTTCCGTGGCGCAATGGTTAGCGCGTTCAGCTGCTATTCAAAAGACTGGTGGTTTGAGCCCTCCCGAGAGCGGTGTTGTGACGTCTCAGATGTAACGTAAAATGTCATAACTTTTCCACAATACCTGACAACCTATTTAATTTCTGAGCTTCCGTGGCTCAATGGTTAGCGCGTTCGGTTGTTAACCAAAAGGTTGGTGGTTCGAGCCTACCCGGGAGCGGTGTTGTGGGATCTCAAATGTAACGTAGAAAGCCAAAGGTTTTCCACAATACCTGACGACCATTTAATTTTTGGGCTTCCGTGGCGCAATGGTTCGCGCGTTCGGCTGTTAACCGAAAGGTTGGTGGTTCGAGCTCACACTGGAGAGGTGTTGTAGGGTCTCAGATGTAGCGTAAAACGTCAAAGCTTTTCCACAATTCGTGACAACCATTTAACTTCTGAGCTTCAGTGGCTCAATGAGTAGCGCGTTCGGCTGTTAACCAAAAGGTAGGTGGTTCGAGCCCACCCTGGAGAGGTGTTGTAGGGTCTCAGTTATACCGTAAAAAGTCGTAACGTTTCCACAATACCTGACAACCATTTAATTTTTGAGCTTTCGTGGCTCAATGGTTAGCGCGTTCGGCTGTTAACCGAAAGTTTGTTGGTTCGAGCCCACCCGGGAGAGGTGTGGTGGGGTCTCAGATGTAGCGTAAAAAGTAAAAGCTTTTCCACAATACGTGACAACCATTTAAATTCTGAGCTTCCGTGGCTCAATGAGTAGCGCGTTCGGCTGTTAACCAAAAGGTTGGTGGTTCGAGCCCACCCTGGAGAGGATTTGTAGGGTCTCAGATGTAACGTAAAAAGTCATAACTTTTCACAATACCTGACAACCATTTAATTTCTGAGATTCCGTGGCTCAATGGTTAGCGCGTTCGGCTGTTAACGAATAGGTTGGTCGTTCGAGCCCATCCGGGAGCGGTGTTGTGACCTCTCAGATGTGAAGTAAAAAGTCAAAGTTTTTCCACAATACCTGACGACCATTTAATTTTTGGGCTTCCGTGGCGCAATGGTTAGCGCGTTCAGCTGCTATTCAAAAGACTGGTGGTTTGAGCCCTCCCGGGAGCGGTGTTGTGACGTCTCAGATGTAACGTAAAATGTCAGAGTTTTTCCACAATACCTGACGAACATTTAATTTTTGTTCTTCCGTGGCACAATGGTTAGCGCTTTCAGCTGTAAACCTAAAGGTTGGTGGTTCGAGCCCATCCGGGAGAGGAGTTGTGGGGTCTCAGATGTAGCGTAAAAAGTCAAAACTTTTCCACAATACGTGACAACCATTTAATTTATGAGATTCCGTGGCTCAATGGTTAGCGCGTTCGGCTGTTAACCAATAGGTTGGTGGTTCGAGCCCACCCGGGAGCGGTGTTGTGACGTCTCAGATGTAACGTAAAATGTCAGAGTTTTTCCACAATACCTGACGAACATTTAATTTTTGGGCTTCCGTGACGCAATGGTTAGCGCTTTCAGCTGTAAACCAAAAGGTTGGTGGTTCGAGCCCATCCGGGAGAGGTGTTGTGGTATCTCAAATGTAATGTAGAAAGCCAAAGGTTTTCCACAATACCTGACGACCATTTAATTTTTGGGTTTCTGTGGCGCAATGGTTCGCGCGTTCGGCTGTTATCCGAAAGGTTGGTGGTTCGAGCCCACACTGCAGAGGTGTTGTAAGGTCTCAGATGTAGCGTAAAAAAGTCAAAGCTTTTCCACAATACGTGACAACCACTTAACTTCTGAGCTTTCGTGGCTCAATGAGTAGCGCGTTCGGCTGTTAACCAAAAGGAAGGTGGTTCGAGCCCACCCTGGAAAGGTGTTGTAGGGTCTCAGTTATACCGTAAAACGTCGTAACTTTTCCACAATACCTGACAACCATTTAATTTTTGAGCTTCCGTGGCTCAATGGTTAGCGCGTTCGGCTGTTAACCAATAGGTTGGTGGTTCGAGCCCATCCGGGAGCGGTGTTGTGGGGTCTCAGATGTACCGTAAAAAGTCAAAACTTTTCCACAATACGTGACAACCATTTAATTTCTGAGCTTCCGTGGCTCAATGGTTAGCGCGTTCGGCTGTTAACCGAAAGTTTGGTGGTTCGAGGCCACCCGGTAGAGGTGTGGTGGGGTCTCAGATGTAGCGTAAAAAGTAAAAGCTTTTCAACAATACGTGACAACCATTTAACTTCTGAGCTTCCGTGGCTCAATGAGTAGCGCGTTCGGCTGTTAACCAAAAGGTTGGTGGTTCGAGCCCACCCTGGAGAGGTGTTGTAGGGTCTCAGATGTAACGTAAAAAGTCATAACTTTTCCACAATACCTGACGAACATTTAATTTTTGGGCTTCCGTGGCGCAATGGTTAGCGCTTTCAGCTGTTAACCGAAAGGTTGGTGGTTCGAGCCCATCCGGGAGAGGTGTTGTGGGGTCTCAGATGTAGCGTAAAAAGTCAAAACTTTTCCACAATACGTGACAACCATTTAATTTATGAGCTACCGTGGCTCAATGGTTAGCGCGTTCGGCTGTTAACCATTAGGTTGGTGGATCGAACCCACCCGGGAGCGGTGTTGTGGTATCTCAAATGTAACGTAGAAAGCCAAAGGTTTTCCACAATACCTGACGACCATTTAATTTTTGGGCTTCCGTGGCGCAATGGTTCGCGCGTTTGGCTGTTAACCGAAAGGTTGGTGGTTCGAGCCCACACTGGAGAGGTGTTGTAGGGTCTCAGATGTAGCGTAAAAAGTCAAAGCTTTTCCACAATACGTGACAACCATTTAACTTCTGAGCTTCCGTGGCTCAATGAGTAGCGCGTTCGGCTGTTAACCAAAAGGAAGGTGGTTCGAGCCCACCCTGGAGAGGTGTTGTAGGGTCTCAGTTATACCGTAAAAAGTGGTAACGTTTCCACAATACCTGACAACCAGTTAATTTGTGAACTTTCGTGGCTCAATGGTTAGCGCGTTCGGCTGTTAACCGAAAGTTTGGTGGTTCGAGCCCACCCGGGAGAGGTGTGGTGGGGTCTCAGATGTAGCGTAAAAAGTAAAAGCTTTTCCACAATACGTGACAACCATTTAACTTCTGAGCTTCCGTGGCTCAATGAGTAGCGCGTTCGGCTGTTAACCAAAAGACTGGTGGTTCGAGCCCACCATGGAGAGGTGTTGTAGGGTCTCAGATGTAACGTAAAAAGTCATAACTCTTCCACAATACCTGACAACCATTTAATTTCTGAGCTTCCGTGGCTCAATGGTTAGCGCGTTCGGCTGTTAACGAATAGGTTGGAGGTTCGAGCCCATCCGGGAGCGGTGTTGTGACGTCTCAGATGTGAAGTAAAAAGTCAAGGTTTTTCCACAATACCTGACGACCATTAAATTTTTGGGCTTCCGTGGCGCAATGGTTAGCGCGTTCAGCTGCTATTCAAAAGACTGGTGGTTTGAGCCCTCCCGAGAGCGGTGTTGTGACGTCTCAGATGTAACGTAAAATGTCATAACTTTTCCACAATACCTGACAACCTATTTAATTTCTGAGCTTCCGTGGCTCAATGGTCAGCGCGTTCGGTTGTTAACCAAAAGGTTGGTGGTTCGAGCCTACCCGGGAGCGGTGTTGTGGGATCTCAAATGTAACGTAGAAAGCCAAAGGTTTTCCACAATACCTGACGAACTTTTAATTTTTGGGCTTCCGTGGCGCAATGGTTAGCGCTTTCAGCTGTTAACCGAAAGGTTGGTGGTTCGAGCCCATCCGGGAGAGGTGTTGTGGGGTCTCAGATGTAGCGTAAAAAGTCAAAACTTTTCCACAATACGTGACAAAAATTTAATTTATGAGCTACCGTGGCTCAATGGTTAACGCGTTCGGCTGTTAACCATTAGGTTGGTGGATCGAACCCACCCAGGAGCGGTGTTGTGGTATCTCAAATGTAGCGTAGAAAGCCAAAGGTTTTCCACATTACCTGACGACCATTTAATTTTTGGGCTTCCGTGGCGCAATGGTTCGCGCGTTTGGCTGTTAACCGAAAGGTTGGTGGTTCGAGCCCACACTGGAGAGGTGTTGTAGGGTCTCAGATGTAGCGTAAAAAGTCAAAGCTTTTCCACAATACGTGACAACCATTAAACTTCTGAGCTTCCGTGGCTCAATGAGTAGCGCGTTCGGCTGTTAACCAAAAGGAAGGTGGTTCGAGCCCACCCTGGAGAGGTGTTGTAGGGTCTCAGATGTAGCGTAAAAAGTCAAAACTTTTCCACAATACGTGACAATCATTTAATTTCTGAGCTTCCATGGCTCAAAGGTTAGCGCGTTCGGCTGTTAACCGAAAGGTTGGTGGTTCGAGCCCACCCTGGAGAGGTGTTGTAGGGTCTCAGATGTAACGTAAAAAGTCATAACGTTTCCAAAATACCTGACAACCATTTAATTTCTGAGCTTCCGTGGCTCAATGGTTAGCGCGTTCGGCTGTTAACCAATAGGTTGGTGGTTCGAGCCCGTTCGGGAGCGGTGTTGTGGGGTCTCAGATGTAGCGTAAAAAGTCAAAACTTTTCCACAATACGTGACAACCATTTAATTTCTGAGCTTCCGTGGCTCAATGGTTAGCGCGTTCGGCTGTTAACCAAACATTTGTCCAAATAAAATGCATTCAAAAAAGTACCGAAAAAATCGCATGTTTTTTTTCTTCAAGATACAAAATTCGTCAAAACGATTTCTTATTGAAAATTTAATTTTAACAGTTTTTTGAATGAATATCGTTACATTTGCTTGAATTAAAGGAAAAAGTACAAAAATAATGGTTTCAGTGGTTATATTTGAAAATAGTGAAGAAATACTCAAAATGTGTTAATTTTAACAGTTTTTTGAATGAATATCCTTATATTTGCTTGAATTAAAGCAAAAAGTACAAAAATAATGGTTTCAGTGGTTATATTTGAAAATAGTGAAGAAATACTCAAAATGTGTTTCTCTGGCCGAGAAACGTCGATTTTGAAAATATTATTAAAAATCGAGGGGCATTTTTATTTGTTGTTCAATCGAGATGAAATCACTTTTAATGAGTGTTTTATAGGGAATTAAGCTGAATTCGGTCAAATATTTGTCCAGAAAAAAATGCATTCAAAAAAGTACCGAAAAAATCGCATGTTTTTTTCTTCAAGATACAAAATTCGTCACAACGATTTCTTATTGAAAATTTAATTTTAACCGTTTTTTGAATAAATATGTTACATTTGCTTGAATTAAAGCAAAAAGTACAAAAATAATGGTTTCAGTGATTATATTTGAAAATAGTGAAGAAATACTCAAAATGTGTCTCTATGGCCGAGAAACGTCGATTTTGAAAATATTATTAAAAATCGAGGTACATTTTTGTTTATTGTTCAATCGAGATGAAATCACTTTTAATGAGTGTTTTATAGGCAATTAAGCTGAATTCGGTCAAACGTTTGTCCAGAAAAAAATGCATTCAAAAAAATACCGAAAAAATCGCATGTTTTTTTTCTTCGACATACAAAATTCGTCACAACGATTTCTTATTGAAATTTAATTTTAACAGTTTTTTGAATGAATATCGTTATATTTGCTTGAATTAAAGCAAAAAGTACAAAAATAATGGTTTAAGTGGTTATATTTGAAAATAGTGAAGAAATACTCAAAATGTGTTTCTCTGGCCGAGAAACGTCGATTTTGAAAATATTATTAAAAATCGAGGTACATTTTTATTTATTGTTCAATCGAGATGAAATCACTTTTAATGAGTGTTTTATAGGGAATTAAGGTGAATTCGGTCAAAAATTTGTCCAGAAAAAAATGCATTCAAAAGTGTACCGAAAAAATCGCATTTTTTTTTCTTCTAGGTACAAAATCCGTGAGTACGATTTCTTATTGAAAATTGAATTTTAACAGTTTTTTGTATGAATATCGTTACATTTGCTTGAATTAAAACAAAAAGTACAAAAATAATGGTTTCAGAGGTTATATTTGAAAATAGTGAAGAAATACTCAAAATGTGTTTCTCTGGCCGAGAAACGTCGATTTTGAAAATATTATTAAAAATCGAGGGGCATTTTTATTTGTTGTTCAATCGAGATGAAATCACTTTTAATGAGTGTTTTATAGGGAATTAAGCTGAATTCGGTCAAATATTTGTCCAGAAAAAAATGCATTCAAAAAAGTACCGAAAAAATCGCATGTTTTTTTCTTCAAGATACAAAATTCGTCACAACGATTTCTTATTGAAAATTGAATTTTAACAGTTTTTTGTATGAATATCGTTACATTTGCTTGAATTAAAACAAAAAGTACAAAAATAATGGTTTCAGAGGTTATATTTGAAAATAGTGAAGAAATACTCAAAATGTGTTTCTCTGGCCGAGAAACGTCGATTTTGAAAATATTATAAAAAATCGAGGTACATTTTTATTTATTGTTCAATCGAGATGAAATCACTTTTAATGAGTGTTTTATAGGGAATTAAGCTGAATTCGGTCAAAAATTTGTCCAGAAAAAAATGCATTCAAAAAAGTACCGAAAAAATCGCATGTATTTTTTCTTCAAGATACAAAATTCGTCACAACGATTTCTTATTGAAAATTTAATTTTAACCGTTTTTTGAATAAATATGTTACATTTGCTTGAATTAAAGCAAAAAGTACAAAAATAATGGTTTCAGTGATTATATTTGAAAATAGTGAAGAAATACTCAAAATGTGTTTCTATGGCCGAGAAACGTCGATTTTGAAAATATTATTAAAAATCGAGGTACATTTTTGTTTATTGTTCAATCGAGATGAAATCACTTTCAATGAGTGTTTTATAGGCAATTAAGCTGAATTCGGTCAAAAATTTGTCCAGAAAAAAATGCATTCAAAAAAGTACCGAAAAAATCGCATGTTTTTTTCTTCAAGATTCAAAATCTGTGAGTACGATTTCTTATTGAAAATTGAATTTTAACAGTTTTTTGAATGAATATCGTTATATTTGCTTGAATTAAAGCAAAAAGTACAAAAATAATGGTTTCAGTGGTTATATTTGAAAATAGTGAAGAAGTACTCAAAATGTGTTTCTCTGGCCGAGAAACGTCGATTTTGAGAATATTATTAAAAATCGAGGTACATTTTTATTTATTGTTCAATCGAGATGAAATCACTTTTAATGAGTGTTTTATAGGGAATTAAGCTGAATTCGGTCAAATATATGTCCAGAAAAAAATGCATTCAAAAAGGTACCGAAAAAATCGCATGTTTTTTTTCTTCAAGATACAAAATTCGTCACAACGATTTCTTATTGAAAATTTAATTTTAACAGTTTTTTGAATGAATATCGTTACATTTGCTTGAATTAAAGCAAAAAGTACAAAAATAATGGTTTCAGTGGTTATATTTGAAAATAGTGAAGAAAAACTCAAAATGTGTTTCTCTGGCCGAGAAACGTCGATTTTGAAAATATTATTAAAAATCGAGGTACATTTTTGTTTATTGTTCAATCGAGATGAAATCACTTTTAATGAGTGTTTTATAGGGAATTAAGCTGAATTCGGTCAAACGTTTGTCCAGAAAAAAATGCATTAAAAAAGTACCGAAAAAATCGCATGTTTTTTTTCTTCGACATACAAAATTCGTCACAACGATTTCTTATTGAAAATTGAATTTTAACAGTTTTTTGAATGAATATCGATATATTTGCTTGAATTAAAGCAAAAAGTACAAAAATAATGGTTTCAGTGGTTATATTTGAAAATAGTGAAGAAATACTCATAATGTGTTTCTCTGGCCGAGAAACGTCGATTTTGAAAATATTATTAAAAATCGATGTACATTTTTATTTATTGTTCAATCGAGATGAAATCACTTTTAATGAGTGTTTTATAGGGAATTAAGCTGAATTCGGTCAAAAATTTGTCCAGAAAAAAATGCATTCAAAAGTCTACCGAAAAAATCGCATTTTTTTTCTTCTAGATACAAAATCCGTGACTACGATTTCTTATTGAACATTGAATTTTAACAGCTTTTTGTATGAATATCGTTACATTTGCTTGAATTAAAACAAAAAGTACAAAAATAATGGTTTCAGTGGTTATATTTGAAAATTGTGAAGAAATACTCAAAATGTGTTTCTCTGGCCGAGAAACGTCGATTTTGAGAATATTATTAAAAATCGAGGTACATTTTCATTTATTGTTCAATCGAGATGAAATCACTTTTAATGAGTATTTTATAGGGAATTAAGCTGAATTCGGTCAAATATATGTCCAGAAAAAAATGCATTCAAAAAGGTACCGAAAAAATCGCATGTTTTTTTTTCTTCAAGATACAAAATTCGTCACAACGATTTCTTATTGAAAATTTAATTTTAACAGTTTTTTGAATGAATATCGTTACATTTGCTTGAATTAAAACAAAAAGTACAAAAATAATGGTTTCAGAGGTTATATTTGAAAATAGTGAAGAAATACTCAAAATGTGTTTCTCTGGCCGAGAAACGTCGATTTTGAAAATATTATAAAAAATCGAGGTACATTTTTATTTATTGTTCAATCGAGATGAAATCACTTTTAATGAGTGTTTTATAGGGAATTAAGCTGAATTCGGTCAAAAATTTGTCCAGAAAAAAATGCATTCAAAAGTGTACCGAAAAAATCGCATGTTTTTTTTCTTCAAGATACAAAATTCGTCACAACGATTTCTTATTGAAAATTTAATTTTAACCGTTTTTTGAATAAATATGTTACATTTGCTTGAATTAAAGCAAAATGTACAAAAATAATGTTTTCAGTGGTTATATTTGAAAATAGTGAAGAAATACTCAAAATGTGTTTCTCTGGCCGAGAAACGTCGATTTTGAAAATATTATTAAAAATCGAGGGGCATTTTTATTTATTGTTCAATCGAGATGAAATCACTTTTAATGAGTGTTTTATAGGAAATTAAGCTGAATTCGGTCAAATATTTGTCCAGAAAAAAATGCATTCAAAAGTGTACCGAAAAAATCGCATGTTTTTTTTCTTCAAGATACAAAATCCGTGACAACGATTTCTTATTGGAAATTGAATTTTAACAGTTTTTTGGATGAATATCGTTATATTTGCTTGTTTAAAGCAAAAAATACAAAATAATGGTTTCAATGGTTATATTTTAAAATAGTGAAAAAATTCTCAAAATGTTTTTCTCTGGCCGAGAAACGTCGATTTTGAAAATGTTATTAAAAATCGAGGTACATTTTTATTTATTGTTCAATCGAGATGAAATCACTTTAAATGAGTGTTTTATAGGGAATTAAGCTGAATTCGGTCAAATATATGTCCAGAAAAAAATGCATTCAAAAAGGTACCGAAAAAATCGCATGTTTTTTTTCTTCAAGATACAAAATTCGTCACAACGATTTCTTATTGAAAATTTAATTTTAACAGTTTTTTGAATGAATATCGTTACATTTGCTTGAATTAAAACAAAAAGTACAAAAATAATGGTTTCAGAGGTTATATTTGAAAATAGTGAAGAAATACTCAAAATGTGTTTCTCTGGCCGAGAAACGTCGATTTTGAAAATATTATTAAAAATCGAGGGGCATTTTTATTTATTGTTCAATCGAGATGAAATCACTTTTAATGAGTGTTTTATAGGAAATTAAGCTGAATTCGGTCAAATATTTGTCCAGAAAAAAATGCATTCAAAAGTGTACCGAAAAAATCGCATGTTTTTTTTCTTCAAGATACAAAATCCGTGACAACGATTTCTTATTGGAAATTGAATTTTCACAGTTTTTTGGATGAATATCGTTATATTTGCTTGTTTAAAGCAAAAAATACAAAATAATGGTTTCAATGGTTATATTTTAAAATAGTGAAAAAATTCTCAAAATGTTTTTCTCTGGCCGAGAAACGTCGATTTTGAAAATGTTATTAAAAATCGAGTTACATTTTTATTTATTGTTCAATCGAGATGAAATCACTTTTAATGAGTGTTTTATAGGGAATTAAGGTGAATTCGGTCAAAAATTTGTCCAGAAAAAAATGCATTCATAAGTGTACCGAAAAAATCGCATTTTTTTCTTCTAGGTACAAAATCCGTGAGTACGATTTCTTATTGAAAATTGAATTTTAACAGTTTTTTGTATGAATATCGTTACATTTGCTTGAATTAAAACAAAAAGTACAAAAATAATGGTTTCAGAGGTTATATTTGAAAATAGTGAAGAAATACTCAAAATGTGTTTCTCTGGCCGAGAAACGTCGATTTTGAAAATATTATTAAAAATCGAGGTACATTTTTATTTATTGTTCAATCGAGATGAAATCACTTTTAATGAGTGTTTTATAGGGAATTAAGCTGAATTCGGTCAAAAATTTGTCCAGAAAAAAATGCATTCAAAAGTCTACCGAAAAAATCGCATTTTTTTTCTTCTAGATACAAAATCCGTGACTACGATTTCTTATTGAACATTGAATTTTAACAGCTTTTTGTATGAATATCGTTACATTTGCTTGAATTAAAACAAAAAGTACAAAAATAATGGTTTCAGTGGTTATATTTGAAAATTGTGAAGAAATACTCAAAATGTGTTTCTCTGGCGGAGAAACGTCGATTTTGAGAATATTATTAAAAATCGAGGTACATTTTTATTTATTGTTCAATCGAGATGAAATCACTTTTAATGAGTGTTTTATAGGGAATTAAGCTGAATTCGGTCAAATATATGTCCTGAAAAAAATGCATTCAAAAAGGTACCGAAAAAATCGCATGTTTTTTTTCTTCAAGATACAAAATTCGTCACAACGATTTCTTATTGAAAATTTAATTTTAACAGTTTTTTGAATGAATATCGTTACATTTGCTTAAATTAAAGCAAAAAGTACAAAAATAATGGTTTCAGTGGTTATATTTGAAAATAGTGAAGAAAAACTCAAAATGTGTTTCTCTGGCCGAGAAACGTCGATTTTGAAAATATTATTAAAAATCGAGGTACATTTTTGTTTATTGTTCAATCGAGATGAAATCACTTTTAATGAGTGTTTTATAGGGAATTAAGCTGAATTCGGTCAAACGTTTGTCCAGAAAAAAATGCATTAAAAAAGTACCGAAAAAATCGCATGTTTTTTTTCTTCGACATACAAAATTCGTCACAACGATTTCTTATTGAAAATTGAATTTTAACAGTTTTTTGAATGAATATCGATATATTTGCTTGAATTAAAGCAAAAAGTACAAAAATAATGGTTTCAGTGGTTATATTTGAAAATAGTGAAGAAATACTCATAATGTGTTTCTCTGGCCGAGAAACGTCGATTTTGAAAATATTATTAAAAATCGATGTACATTTTTATTTATTGTTCAATCGAGATGAAATCACTTTTAATGAGTGTTTTATAGGGAATTAAGCTGAATTCGGTCAAATATTTTTCCAGAAAAAAATGCATTCAAAAGTGTACCGAAAAAATCGCATGTTTTTTTTCTTCAAGATACAAAATCCGTGACAACGATTTCTTATTGGAAATTGAATTTTAACAGTTTTTTGGATGAATATCGTTATATTTGCTTGTTTAAAGCAAAAAATACAAAATAATGGTTTCAATGGTTATATTTTAAAATAGTGAAAAAATTCTCAAAATGTTTTTCTCTGGCCGAGAAACGTCGATTTTGAAAATGTTATTAAAAATCGAGGTACATTTTTATTTATTGTTCAATCGAGATGAAATCACTTTAAATGAGTGTTTTATAGGGAATTAAGCTGAATTCGGTCAAATATATGTCCAGAAAAAAATGCATTCAAAAAGGTACCGAAAAAATCGCATGTTTTTTTTCTTCAAGATACAAAATTCGTCACAACGATTTCTTATTGAAAATTTAATTTTAACAGTTTTTTGAATGAATATCGTTACATTTGCTTGAATTAAAACAAAAAGTACAAAAATAATGGTTTCAGAGGTTATATTTGAAAATAGTGAAGAAATACTCAAAATGTGTTTCTCTGGCCGAGAAACGTCGATTTTGAAAATATTATTAAAAATCGAGGGGCATTTTTATTTATTGTTCAATCGAGATGAAATCACTTTTAATGAGTGTTTTATAGGAAATTAAGCTGAATTCGGTCAAATATTTGTCCAGAAAAAAATGCATTCAAAAGTGTACCGAAAAAATCGCATGTTTTTTTTCTTCAAGATACAAAATCCGTGACAACGATTTCTTATTGGAAATTGAATTTTCACAGTTTTTTGGATGAATATCGTTATATTTGCTTGTTTAAAGCAAAAAATACAAAATAATGGTTTCAATGGTTATATTTTAAAATAGTGAAAAAATTCTCAAAATGTTTTTCTCTGGCCGAGAAACGTCGATTTTGAAAATGTTATTAAAAATCGAGTTACATTTTTATTTATTGTTCAATCGAGATGAAATCACTTTTAATGAGTGTTTTATAGGGAATTAAGGTGAATTCGGTCAAAAATTTGTCCAGAAAAAAATGCATTCATAAGTGTACCGAAAAAATCGCATTTTTTTCTTCTAGGTACAAAATCCGTGAGTACGATTTCTTATTGAAAATTGAATTTTAACAGTTTTTTGTATGAATATCGTTACATTTGCTTGAATTAAAACAAAAAGTACAAAAATAATGGTTTCAGAGGTTATATTTGAAAATAGTGAAGAAATACTCAAAATGTGTTTCTCTGGCCGAGAAACGTCGATTTTGAAAATATTATTAAAAATCGAGGTACATTTTTATTTATTGTTCAATCGAGATGAAATCACTTTTAATGAGTGTTTTATAGGGAATTAAGCTGAATTCGGTCAAAAATTTGTCCAGAAAAAAATGCATTCAAAAGTCTACCGAAAAAATCGCATTTTTTTTCTTCTAGATACAAAATCCGTGACTACGATTTCTTATTGAACATTGAATTTTAACAGCTTTTTGTATGAATATCGTTACATTTGCTTGAATTAAAACAAAAAGTACAAAAATAATGGTTTCAGTGGTTATATTTGAAAATTGTGAAGAAATACTCAAAATGTGTTTCTCTGGCGGAGAAACGTCGATTTTGAGAATATTATTAAAAATCGAGGTACATTTTTATTTATTGTTCAATCGAGATGAAATCACTTTTAATGAGTGTTTTATAGGGAATTAAGCTGAATTCGGTCAAATATATGTCCTGAAAAAAATGCATTCAAAAAGGTACCGAAAAAATCGCATGTTTTTTTTCTTCAAGATACAAAATTCGTCACAACGATTTCTTATTGAAAATTTAATTTTAACAGTTTTTTGAATGAATATCGTTACATTTGCTTAAATTAAAGCAAAAAGTACAAAAATAATGGTTTCAGTGGTTATATTTGAAAATAGTGAAGAAAAACTCAAAATGTGTTTCTCTGGCCGAGAAACGTCGATTTTGAAAATATTATTAAAAATCGAGGTACATTTTTGTTTATTGTTCAATCGAGATGAAATCACTTTTAATGAGTGTTTTATAGGGAATTAAGCTGAATTCGGTCAAACGTTTGTCCAGAAAAAAATGCATTAAAAAAGTACCGAAAAAATCGCATGTTTTTTTTCTTCGACATACAAAATTCGTCACAACGATTTCTTATTGAAAATTGAATTTTAACAGTTTTTTGAATGAATATCGATATATTTGCTTGAATTAAAGCAAAAAGTACAAAAATAATGGTTTCAGTGGTTATATTTGAAAATAGTGAAGAAATACTCATAATGTGTTTCTCTGGCCGAGAAACGTCGATTTTGAAAATATTATTAAAAATCGATGTACATTTTTATTTATTGTTCAATCGAGATGAAATCACTTTTAATGAGTGTTTTATAGGGAATTAAGCTGAATTCGGTCAAAAATTTGTCCAGAAAAAAATGCATTCAAAAGTCTACCGAAAAAATCGCATTTTTTTTCTTCTAGATACAAAATCCGTGACTACGATTTCTTATTGAACATTGAATTTTAACAGCTTTTTGTATGAATATCGTTACATTTGCTTGAATTAAAACAAAAAGTACAAAAATAATGGTTTCAGTGGTTATATTTGAAAATTGTGAAGAAATACTCAAAATGTGTTTCTCTGGCCGAGAAACGTCGATTTTGAGAATATTATTAAAAATCGAGGTACATTTTCATTTATTGTTCAATCGAGATGAAATCACTTTTAATGAGTGTTTTATAGGGAATTAAGCTGAATTCGGTCAAATATATGTCCAGAAAAAAATGCATTCAAAAAGGTACCGAAAAAATCGCATGTTTTTTTTCTTCGACATACAAAATTCGTCACAACGATTTCTTATTGAAAATTGAATTTTAACAGTTTTTTGAATGAATATCGATATATTTGCTTGAATTAAAGCAAAAAGTACAAAAATAATGGTTTCAGTGGTTATATTTGAAAATAGTGAAGAAATACTCATAATGTGTTTCTCTGGCCGAGAAACGTCGATTTTGAAAATATTATTAAAAATCGAGGGGCATTTTTATTTATTGTTCAATCGAGATGAAATCACTTTTAATGAGTGTTTTATAGGAAATTAAGCTGAATTCGGTCAAATATTTGTCCAGAAAAAAATGCATTCAAAAGTGTACCGAAAAAATCGCATGTTTTTTTTCTTCAAGATACAAAATCCGTGACAACGATTTCTTATTGGAAATTGAATTTTAACAGTTTTTTGGATGAATATCGTTATATTTGCTTGTTTAAAGCAAAAAATACAAAATAATGGTTTCAATGGTTATATTTTAAAATAGTGAAAAAATTCTCAAAATGTTTTTCTCTGGCCGAGAAACGTCGATTTTGAAAATGTTATTAAAAATCGAGGTACATTTTTATTTATTGTTCAATCGAGATGAAATCACTTTAAATGAGTGTTTTATAGGGAATTAAGGTGAATTCGGTCAAAAATTTGTCCAGAAAAAAATGCATTCAAAAGTGTACCGAAAAAATCGCATTTTTTTTCTTCTAGGTACAAAATCCGTGAGTACGATTTCTTATTGAAAATTGAATTTTAACAGTTTTTTGTATGAATATCGTTACATTTGCTTGAATTAAAACAAAAAGTACAAAAATAATGGTTTCAGAGGTTATATTTGAAAATAGTGAAGAAATACTCAAAATGTGTTTCTCTGGCCGAGAAACGTCGATTTTGAAAATATTATTAAAAATCGAGGTACATTTTTATTTATTGTTCAATCGAGATGAAATCACTTTTAGTGAGTGTTTTATAGGGAATTAAGCTGAATTCGGTCAAATATATGTCCAGAAAAAAATGCATTCAAAAAGGTACCGAAAAAATCGCATGTTTTTTTTCTTCAAGATACAAAATTCGTCACAACGATTTCTTATTGAAAATTTAATTTTAACAGTTTTTTGAATGAATATCGTTACATTTGCTTGAATTAAAACAAAAAGTACAAAAATAATGGTTTCAGAGGTTATATTTGAAAATAGTGAAGAAATACTCAAAATGTGTTTCTCTGGCCGAGAAACGTCGATTTTGAAAATATTATTAAAAATCGAGGGGCATTTTTATTTATTGTTCAATCGAGATGAAATCACTTTTAATGAGTGTTTTATAGGAAATTAAGCTGAATTCGGTCAAATATTTGTCCAGAAAAAAATGCATTCAAAAGTGTACCGAAAAAATCGCATGTTTTTTTTCTTCAAGATACAAAATCCGTGACAACGATTTCTTATTGGAAATTGAATTTTCACAGTTTTTTGGATGAATATCGTTATATTTGCTTGTTTAAAGCAAAAAATACAAAATAATGGTTTCATGGTTATATTTTAAAATAGTGAAAAAATTCTCAAAATGTTTTTCTCTGGCCGAGAAACGTCGATTTTGAAAATGTTATTAAAAATCGAGTTACATTTTTATTTATTGTTCAATCGAGATGAAATCACTTTTAATGAGTGTTTTATAGGGAATTAAGGTGAATTCGGTCAAAAATTTGTCCAGAAAAAAATGCATTCATAAGTGTACCGAAAAAATCGCATTTTTTTTCTTCTAGGTACAAAATCCGTGAGTACGATTTCTTATTGAAAATTGAATTTTAACAGTTTTTTGTATGAATATCGTTACATTTGCTTGAATTAAAACAAAAAGTACAAAAATAATGGTTTCAGAGGTTATATTTGAAAATAGTGAAGAAATACTCAAAATGTGTTTCTCTGGCCGAGAAACGTCGATTTTGAAAATATTATTAAAAATCGAGGTACATTTTTATTTATTGTTCAATCGAGATGAAATCACTTTTAATGAGTGTTTTATAGGGAATTAAGCTGAATTCGGTCAAAAATTTGTCCAGAAAAAAATGCATTCAAAAGTCTACCGAAAAAATCGCATTTTTTTTTCTTCAAGATACAAAATTCGTCACAACGATTTCTTATTGAAAATTTAATTTTAACAGTTTTTTGAATGAATATCGTTACATTTGCTTAAATTAAAGCAAAAAGTACAAAAATAATGGTTTCAGTGGTTATATTTGAAAATAGTGAAGAAAAACTCAAAATGTGTTTCTCTGGCCGAGAAACGTCGATTTTGAAAATATTATTAAAAATCGAGGTACATTTTTGTTTATTGTTCAATCGAGATGAAATCACTTTTAATGAGTGTTTTATAGGGAATTAAGCTGAATTCGGTCAAACGTTTGTCCAGAAAAAAATGCATTAAAAAAGTACCGAAAAAATCGCATGTTTTTTTTCTTCGACATACAAAATTCGTCACAACGATTTCTTATTGAACATTGAATTTTAACAGCTTTTTGTATGAATATCGTTACATTTGCTTGAATTAAATCAAAAAGTACAAAAATAATGGTTTCAGTGGTTATATTTGAAAATTGTGAAGAAATACTCAAAATGTGTTTCTCTGGCCGAGAAACGTCGATTTTGAAAATGTTATTAAAAATCGAGGTACATTTTTATTTATTGTTCAATCGAGATGAAATCACTTTAAATGAGTGTTTTATAGGGAATTAAGGTGAATTCGGTCAAAAATTTGTCCAGAAAAAAATGCATTCAAAAGTGTACCGAAAAAATCGCATTTTTTTTCTTCTAGGTACAAAATCCGTGAGTACGATTTCTTATTGAAAATTGAATTTTAACAGTTTTTTGTATGAATATCGTTACATTTGCTTGAATTAAAACAAAAAGTACAAAAATAATGGTTTCAGAGGTTATATTTGAAAATAGTGAAGAAATACTCAAAATGTGTTTCTCTGGCCGAGAAACGTCGATTTTGAAAATATTATTAAAAATCGAGGTACATTTTTATTTATTGTTCAATCGAGATGAAATCACTTTTAGTGAGTGTTTTATAGGGAATTAAGCTGAATTCGGTCAAATATATGTCCAGAAAAAAATGCATTCAAAAAGGTACCGAAAAAATCGCATGTTTTTTTTCTTCAAGATACAAAATTCGTCACAACGATTTCTTATTGAAAATTTAATTTTAACAGTTTTTTGAATGAATATCGTTACATTTGCTTGAATTAAAACAAAAAGTACAAAAATAATGGTTTCAGAGGTTATATTTGAAAATAGTGAAGAAATACTCAAAATGTGTTTCTCTGGCCGAGAAACGTCGATTTTGAAAATATTATTAAAAATCGAGGGGCATTTTTATTTATTGTTCAATCGAGATGAAATCACTTTTAATGAGTGTTTTATAGGAAATTAAGCTGAATTCGGTCAAATATTTGTCCAGAAAAAAATGCATTCAAAAGTGTACCGAAAAAATCGCATGTTTTTTTTCTTCAAGATACAAAATCCGTGACAACGATTTCTTATTGGAAATTGAATTTTCACAGTTTTTTGGATGAATATCGTTATATTTGCTTGTTTAAAGCAAAAAATACAAAATAATGGTTTCATGGTTATATTTTAAAATAGTGAAAAAATTCTCAAAATGTTTTTCTCTGGCCGAGAAACGTCGATTTTGAAAATGTTATTAAAAATCGAGTTACATTTTTATTTATTGTTCAATCGAGATGAAATCACTTTTAATGAGTGTTTTATAGGGAATTAAGGTGAATTCGGTCAAAAATTTGTCCAGAAAAAAATGCATTCATAAGTGTACCGAAAAAATCGCATTTTTTTTCTTCTAGGTACAAAATCCGTGAGTACGATTTCTTATTGAAAATTGAATTTTAACAGTTTTTTGTATGAATATCGTTACATTTGCTTGAATTAAAACAAAAAGTACAAAAATAATGGTTTCAGAGGTTATATTTGAAAATAGTGAAGAAATACTCAAAATGTGTTTCTCTGGCCGAGAAACGTCGATTTTGAAAATATTATTAAAAATCGAGGTACATTTTTATTTATTGTTCAATCGAGATGAAATCACTTTTAATGAGTGTTTTATAGGGAATTAAGCTGAATTCGGTCAAAAATTTGTCCAGAAAAAAATGCATTCAAAAGTCTACCGAAAAAATCGCATTTTTTTTTCTTCAAGATACAAAATTCGTCACAACGATTTCTTATTGAAAATTTAATTTTAACAGTTTTTTGAATGAATATCGTTACATTTGCTTAAATTAAAGCAAAAAGTACAAAAATAATGGTTTCAGTGGTTATATTTGAAAATAGTGAAGAAAAACTCAAAATGTGTTTCTCTGGCCGAGAAACGTCGATTTTGAAAATATTATTAAAAATCGAGGTACATTTTTGTTTATTGTTCAATCGAGATGAAATCACTTTTAATGAGTGTTTTATAGGGAATTAAGCTGAATTCGGTCAAACGTTTGTCCAGAAAAAAATGCATTAAAAAAGTACCGAAAAAATCGCATGTTTTTTTTCTTCGACATACAAAATTCGTCACAACGATTTCTTATTGAACATTGAATTTTAACAGCTTTTTGTATGAATATCGTTACATTTGCTTGAATTAAATCAAAAAGTACAAAAATAATGGTTTCAGTGGTTATATTTGAAAATTGTGAAGAAATACTCAAAATGTGTTTCTCTGGCCGAGAAACGTCGATTTTGAGAATATTATTAAAAATCGAGGTACATTTTCATTTATTGTTCAATCGAGATGAAATCACTTTTAATGAGTGTTTTATAGGGAATTAAGCTGAATTCGGTCAAATATATGTCCAGAAAAAAATGCATTCAAAAAGGTACCGAAAAAATCGCATGTTTTTTTTTCTTCAAGATACAAAATTCGTCACAACGATTTCTTATTGAAAATTTAATTTTAACAGTTTTTTGAATGAATATCGTTACATTTGCTTGAATTAAAACAAAAAGTACAAAAATAATGGTTTCAGAGGTTATATTTGAAAATAGTGAAGAAATACTCAAAATGTGTTTCTCTGGCCGAGAAACGTCGATTTTGAAAATATTATAAAAAATCGAGGTACATTTTTATTTATTGTTCAATCGAGATGAAATCACTTTTAATGAGTGTTTTATAGGGAATTAAGCTGAATTCGGTCAAACGTTTGTCCAGAAAAAAATGCATTAAAAAAGTACCGAAAAAATCGCATGTTTTTTTTCTTCGACATACAAAATTCGTCACAACGATTTCTTATTGAAAATTGAATTTTAACAGTTTTTTGAATGAATATCGATATATTTGCTTGAATTAAAGCAAAAAGTACAAAAATAATGGTTTCAGTGGTTATATTTGAAAATAGTGAAGAAATACTCATAATGTGTTTCTCTGGCCGAGAAACGTCGATTTTGAAAATATTATTAAAAATCGATGTACATTTTTATTTATTGTTCAATCGAGATGAAATCACTTTTAATGAGTGTTTTATAGGGAATTAAGCTGAATTCGGTCAAATATTTTTCCAGAAAAAAATGCATTCAAAAGTGTACCGAAAAAATCGCATGTTTTTTTTCTTCAAGATACAAAATCCGTGACAACGATTTCTTATTGGAAATTGAATTTTAACAGTTTTTTGGATGAATATCGTTATATTTGCTTGTTTAAAGCAAAAAATACAAAATAATGGTTTCAATGGTTATATTTTAAAATAGTGAAAAAATTCTCAAAATGTTTTTCTCTGGCCGAGAAACGTCGATTTTGAAAATGTTATTAAAAATCGAGGTACATTTTTATTTATTGTTCAATCGAGATGAAATCACTTTAAATGAGTGTTTTATAGGGAATTAAGCTGAATTCGGTCAAATATATGTCCAGAAAAAAATGCATTCAAAAAGGTACCGAAAAAATCGCATGTTTTTTTTCTTCAAGATACAAAATTCGTCACAACGATTTCTTATTGAAAATTTAATTTTAACAGTTTTTTGAATGAATATCGTTACATTTGCTTGAATTAAAACAAAAAGTACAAAAATAATGGTTTCAGAGGTTATATTTGAAAATAGTGAAGAAATACTCAAAATGTGTTTCTCTGGCCGAGAAACGTCGATTTTGAAAATATTATTAAAAATCGAGGGGCATTTTTATTTATTGTTCAATCGAGATGAAATCACTTTTAATGAGTGTTTTATAGGAAATTAAGCTGAATTCGGTCAAATATTTGTCCAGAAAAAAATGCATTCAAAAGTGTACCGAAAAAATCGCATGTTTTTTTTCTTCAAGATACAAAATCCGTGACAACGATTTCTTATTGGAAATTGAATTTTCACAGTTTTTTGGATGAATATCGTTATATTTGCTTGTTTAAAGCAAAAAATACAAAATAATGGTTTCAATGGTTATATTTTAAAATAGTGAAAAAATTCTCAAAATGTTTTTCTCTGGCCGAGAAACGTCGATTTTGAAAATGTTATTAAAAATCGAGTTACATTTTTATTTATTGTTCAATCGAGATGAAATCACTTTTAATGAGTGTTTTATAGGGAATTAAGGTGAATTCGGTCAAAAATTTGTCCAGAAAAAAATGCATTCATAAGTGTACCGAAAAAATCGCATTTTTTTCTTCTAGGTACAAAATCCGTGAGTACGATTTCTTATTGAAAATTGAATTTTAACAGTTTTTTGTATGAATATCGTTACATTTGCTTGAATTAAAACAAAAAGTACAAAAATAATGGTTTCAGAGGTTATATTTGAAAATAGTGAAGAAATACTCAAAATGTGTTTCTCTGGCCGAGAAACGTCGATTTTGAAAATATTATTAAAAATCGAGGTACATTTTTATTTATTGTTCAATCGAGATGAAATCACTTTTAATGAGTGTTTTATAGGGAATTAAGCTGAATTCGGTCAAAAATTTGTCCAGAAAAAAATGCATTCAAAAGTCTACCGAAAAAATCGCATTTTTTTTCTTCTAGATACAAAATCCGTGACTACGATTTCTTATTGAACATTGAATTTTAACAGCTTTTTGTATGAATATCGTTACATTTGCTTGAATTAAAACAAAAAGTACAAAAATAATGGTTTCAGTGGTTATATTTGAAAATTGTGAAGAAATACTCAAAATGTGTTTCTCTGGCGGAGAAACGTCGATTTTGAGAATATTATTAAAAATCGAGGTACATTTTTATTTATTGTTCAATCGAGATGAAATCACTTTTAATGAGTGTTTTATAGGGAATTAAGCTGAATTCGGTCAAATATATGTCCTGAAAAAAATGCATTCAAAAAGGTACCGAAAAAATCGCATGTTTTTTTTCTTCAAGATACAAAATTCGTCACAACGATTTCTTATTGAAAATTTAATTTTAACAGTTTTTTGAATGAATATCGTTACATTTGCTTAAATTAAAGCAAAAAGTACAAAAATAATGGTTTCAGTGGTTATATTTGAAAATAGTGAAGAAAAACTCAAAATGTGTTTCTCTGGCCGAGAAACGTCGATTTTGAAAATATTATTAAAAATCGAGGTACATTTTTGTTTATTGTTCAATCGAGATGAAATCACTTTTAATGAGTGTTTTATAGGGAATTAAGCTGAATTCGGTCAAACGTTTGTCCAGAAAAAAATGCATTAAAAAAGTACCGAAAAAATCGCATGTTTTTTTTCTTCGACATACAAAATTCGTCACAACGATTTCTTATTGAAAATTGAATTTTAACAGTTTTTTGAATGAATATCGATATATTTGCTTGAATTAAAGCAAAAAGTACAAAAATAATGGTTTCAGTGGTTATATTTGAAAATAGTGAAGAAATACTCATAATGTGTTTCTCTGGCCGAGAAACGTCGATTTTGAAAATATTATTAAAAATCGATGTACATTTTTATTTATTGTTCAATCGAGATGAAATCACTTTTAATGAGTGTTTTATAGGGAATTAAGCTGAATTCGGTCAAAAATTTGTCCAGAAAAAAATGCATTCAAAAGTCTACCGAAAAAATCGCATTTTTTTTCTTCTAGATACAAAATCCGTGACTACGATTTCTTATTGAACATTGAATTTTAACAGCTTTTTGTATGAATATCGTTACATTTGCTTGAATTAAATCAAAAAGTACAAAAATAATGGTTTCAGTGGTTATATTTGAAAATTGTGAAGAAATACTCAAAATGTGTTTCTCTGGCCGAGAAACGTCGATTTTGAGAATATTATTAAAAATCGAGGTACATTTTCATTTATTGTTCAATCGAGATGAAATCACTTTTAATGAGTGTTTTATAGGGAATTAAGCTGAATTCGGTCAAATATATGTCCAGAAAAAAATGCATTCAAAAAGGTACCGAAAAAATCGCATGTTTTTTTTTCTTCAAGATACAAAATTCGTCACAACGATTTCTTATTGAAAATTTAATTTTAACAGTTTTTTGAATGAATATCGTTACATTTGCTTGAATTAAAACAAAAAGTACAAAAATAATGGTTTCAGAGGTTATATTTGAAAATAGTGAAGAAATACTCAAAATGTGTTTCTCTGGCCGAGAAACGTCGATTTTGAAAATATTATAAAAAATCGAGGTACATTTTTATTTATTGTTCAATCGAGATGAAATCACTTTTAATGAGTGTTTTATAGGGAATTAAGCTGAATTCGGTCAAACGTTTGTCCAGAAAAAAATGCATTAAAAAAGTACCGAAAAAATCGCATGTTTTTTTTCTTCGACATACAAAATTCGTCACAACGATTTCTTATTGAAAATTGAATTTTAACAGTTTTTTGAATGAATATCGATATATTTGCTTGAATTAAAGCAAAAAGTACAAAAATAATGGTTTCAGTGGTTATATTTGAAAATAGTGAAGAAATACTCATAATGTGTTTCTCTGGCCGAGAAACGTCGATTTTGAAAATATTATTAAAAATCGATGTACATTTTTATTTATTGTTCAATCGAGATGAAATCACTTTTAATGAGTGTTTTATAGGGAATTAAGCTGAATTCGGTCAAATATTTTTCCAGAAAAAAATGCATTCAAAAGTGTACCGAAAAAATCGCATGTTTTTTTTCTTCAAGATACAAAATCCGTGACAACGATTTCTTATTGGAAATTGAATTTTAACAGTTTTTTGGATGAATATCGTTATATTTGCTTGTTTAAAGCAAAAAATACAAAATAATGGTTTCAATGGTTATATTTTAAAATAGTGAAAAAATTCTCAAAATGTTTTTCTCTGGCCGAGAAACGTCGATTTTGAAAATGTTATTAAAAATCGAGGTACATTTTTATTTATTGTTCAATCGAGATGAAATCACTTTAAATGAGTGTTTTATAGGGAATTAAGCTGAATTCGGTCAAATATATGTCCAGAAAAAAATGCATTCAAAAAGGTACCGAAAAAATCGCATGTTTTTTTTCTTCAAGATACAAAATTCGTCACAACGATTTCTTATTGAAAATTTAATTTTAACAGTTTTTTGAATGAATATCGTTACATTTGCTTGAATTAAAACAAAAAGTACAAAAATAATGGTTTCAGAGGTTATATTTGAAAATAGTGAAGAAATACTCAAAATGTGTTTCTCTGGCCGAGAAACGTCGATTTTGAAAATATTATTAAAAATCGAGGGGCATTTTTATTTATTGTTCAATCGAGATGAAATCACTTTTAATGAGTGTTTTATAGGAAATTAAGCTGAATTCGGTCAAATATTTGTCCAGAAAAAAATGCATTCAAAAGTGTACCGAAAAAATCGCATGTTTTTTTTCTTCAAGATACAAAATCCGTGACAACGATTTCTTATTGGAAATTGAATTTTCACAGTTTTTTGGATGAATATCGTTATATTTGCTTGTTTAAAGCAAAAAATACAAAATAATGGTTTCAATGGTTATATTTTAAAATAGTGAAAAAATTCTCAAAATGTTTTTCTCTGGCCGAGAAACGTCGATTTTGAAAATGTTATTAAAAATCGAGTTACATTTTTATTTATTGTTCAATCGAGATGAAATCACTTTTAATGAGTGTTTTATAGGGAATTAAGGTGAATTCGGTCAAAAATTTGTCCAGAAAAAAATGCATTCATAAGTGTACCGAAAAAATCGCATTTTTTTCTTCTAGGTACAAAATCCGTGAGTACGATTTCTTATTGAAAATTGAATTTTAACAGTTTTTTGTATGAATATCGTTACATTTGCTTGAATTAAAACAAAAAGTACAAAAATAATGGTTTCAGAGGTTATATTTGAAAATAGTGAAGAAATACTCAAAATGTGTTTCTCTGGCCGAGAAACGTCGATTTTGAAAATATTATTAAAAATCGAGGTACATTTTTATTTATTGTTCAATCGAGATGAAATCACTTTTAATGAGTGTTTTATAGGGAATTAAGCTGAATTCGGTCAAAAATTTGTCCAGAAAAAAATGCATTCAAAAGTCTACCGAAAAAATCGCATTTTTTTTCTTCTAGATACAAAATCCGTGACTACGATTTCTTATTGAACATTGAATTTTAACAGCTTTTTGTATGAATATCGTTACATTTGCTTGAATTAAAACAAAAAGTACAAAAATAATGGTTTCAGTGGTTATATTTGAAAATTGTGAAGAAATACTCAAAATGTGTTTCTCTGGCGGAGAAACGTCGATTTTGAGAATATTATTAAAAATCGAGGTACATTTTTATTTATTGTTCAATCGAGATGAAATCACTTTTAATGAGTGTTTTATAGGGAATTAAGCTGAATTCGGTCAAATATATGTCCTGAAAAAAATGCATTCAAAAAGGTACCGAAAAAATCGCATGTTTTTTTTCTTCAAGATACAAAATTCGTCACAACGATTTCTTATTGAAAATTTAATTTTAACAGTTTTTTGAATGAATATCGTTACATTTGCTTAAATTAAAGCAAAAAGTACAAAAATAATGGTTTCAGTGGTTATATTTGAAAATAGTGAAGAAAAACTCAAAATGTGTTTCTCTGGCCGAGAAACGTCGATTTTGAAAATATTATTAAAAATCGAGGTACATTTTTGTTTATTGTTCAATCGAGATGAAATCACTTTTAATGAGTGTTTTATAGGGAATTAAGCTGAATTCGGTCAAACGTTTGTCCAGAAAAAAATGCATTAAAAAAGTACCGAAAAAATCGCATGTTTTTTTTCTTCGACATACAAAATTCGTCACAACGATTTCTTATTGAAAATTGAATTTTAACAGTTTTTTGAATGAATATCGATATATTTGCTTGAATTAAAGCAAAAAGTACAAAAATAATGGTTTCAGTGGTTATATTTGAAAATAGTGAAGAAATACTCATAATGTGTTTCTCTGGCCGAGAAACGTCGATTTTGAAAATATTATTAAAAATCGATGTACATTTTTATTTATTGTTCAATCGAGATGAAATCACTTTTAATGAGTGTTTTATAGGGAATTAAGCTGAATTCGGTCAAAAATTTGTCCAGAAAAAAATGCATTCAAAAGTCTACCGAAAAAATCGCATTTTTTTTCTTCTAGATACAAAATCCGTGACTACGATTTCTTATTGAACATTGAATTTTAACAGCTTTTTGTATGAATATCGTTACATTTGCTTGAATTAAAACAAAAAGTACAAAAATAATGGTTTCAGTGGTTATATTTGAAAATTGTGAAGAAATACTCAAAATGTGTTTCTCTGGCCGAGAAACGTCGATTTTGAGAATATTATTAAAAATCGAGGTACATTTTCATTTATTGTTCAATCGAGATGAAATCACTTTTAATGAGTGTTTTATAGGGAATTAAGCTGAATTCGGTCAAATATATGTCCAGAAAAAAATGCATTCAAAAAGGTACCGAAAAAATCGCATGTTTTTTTTCTTCGACATACAAAATTCGTCACAACGATTTCTTATTGAAAATTGAATTTTAACAGTTTTTTGAATGAATATCGATATATTTGCTTGAATTAA
Source organism: Phalangium opilio (assembly GCF_054372755.1). Lineage (NCBI taxonomy): Eukaryota > Metazoa > Arthropoda > Arachnida > Opiliones > Phalangiidae > Phalangium > Phalangium opilio. The sequence goes on from NW_028324173.1 coordinate 4,258,245, forward strand.
AGCAAAAAGTACAAAAATAATGGTTTCAGTGGTTATATTTGAAAATAGTGAAGAAATACTCATAATGTGTTTCTCTGGCCGAGAAACGTCGATTTTGAAAATATTATTAAAAATCGAGGGGCATTTTTATTTATTGTTCAATCGAGATGAAATCACTTTTAATGAGTGTTTTATAGGAAATTAAGCTGAATTCGGTCAAATATTTGTCCAGAAAAAAATGCATTCAAAAGTGTACCGAAAAAATCGCATGTTTTTTTTCTTCAAGATACAAAATCCGTGACAACGATTTCTTATTGGAAATTGAATTTTAACAGTTTTTTGGATGAATATCGTTATATTTGCTTGTTTAAAGCAAAAAATACAAAATAATGGTTTCAATGGTTATATTTTAAAATAGTGAAAAAATTCTCAAAATGTTTTTCTCTGGCCGAGAAACGTCGATTTTGAAAATGTTATTAAAAATCGAGGTACATTTTTATTTATTGTTCAATCGAGATGAAATCACTTTAAATGAGTGTTTTATAGGGAATTAAGGTGAATTCGGTCAAAAATTTGTCCAGAAAAAAATGCATTCAAAAGTGTACCGAAAAAATCGCATTTTTTTTCTTCTAGGTACAAAATCCGTGAGTACGATTTCTTATTGAAAATTGAATTTTAACAGTTTTTTGTATGAATATCGTTACATTTGCTTGAATTAAAACAAAAAGTACAAAAATAATGGTTTCAGAGGTTATATTTGAAAATAGTGAAGAAATACTCAAAATGTGTTTCTCTGGCCGAGAAACGTCGATTTTGAAAATATTATTAAAAATCGAGGTACATTTTTATTTATTGTTCAATCGAGATGAAATCACTTTTAGTGAGTGTTTTATAGGGAATTAAGCTGAATTCGGTCAAATATATGTCCAGAAAAAAATGCATTCAAAAAGGTACCGAAAAAATCGCATGTTTTTTTTCTTCAAGATACAAAATTCGTCACAACGATTTCTTATTGAAAATTTAATTTTAACAGTTTTTTGAATGAATATCGTTACATTTGCTTGAATTAAAACAAAAAGTACAAAAATAATGGTTTCAGAGGTTATATTTGAAAATAGTGAAGAAATACTCAAAATGTGTTTCTCTGGCCGAGAAACGTCGATTTTGAAAATATTATTAAAAATCGAGGGGCATTTTTATTTATTGTTCAATCGAGATGAAATCACTTTTAATGAGTGTTTTATAGGAAATTAAGCTGAATTCGGTCAAATATTTGTCCAGAAAAAAATGCATTCAAAAGTGTACCGAAAAAATCGCATGTTTTTTTTCTTCAAGATACAAAATCCGTGACAACGATTTCTTATTGGAAATTGAATTTTCACAGTTTTTTGGATGAATATCGTTATATTTGCTTGTTTAAAGCAAAAAATACAAAATAATGGTTTCATGGTTATATTTTAAAATAGTGAAAAAATTCTCAAAATGTTTTTCTCTGGCCGAGAAACGTCGATTTTGAAAATGTTATTAAAAATCGAGTTACATTTTTATTTATTGTTCAATCGAGATGAAATCACTTTTAATGAGTGTTTTATAGGGAATTAAGGTGAATTCGGTCAAAAATTTGTCCAGAAAAAAATGCATTCATAAGTGTACCGAAAAAATCGCATTTTTTTTCTTCTAGGTACAAAATCCGTGAGTACGATTTCTTATTGAAAATTGAATTTTAACAGTTTTTTGTATGAATATCGTTACATTTGCTTGAATTAAAACAAAAAGTACAAAAATAATGGTTTCAGAGGTTATATTTGAAAATAGTGAAGAAATACTCAAAATGTGTTTCTCTGGCCGAGAAACGTCGATTTTGAAAATATTATTAAAAATCGAGGTACATTTTTATTTATTGTTCAATCGAGATGAAATCACTTTTAATGAGTGTTTTATAGGGAATTAAGCTGAATTCGGTCAAAAATTTGTCCAGAAAAAAATGCATTCAAAAGTCTACCGAAAAAATCGCATTTTTTTTTCTTCAAGATACAAAATTCGTCACAACGATTTCTTATTGAAAATTTAATTTTAACAGTTTTTTGAATGAATATCGTTACATTTGCTTAAATTAAAGCAAAAAGTACAAAAATAATGGTTTCAGTGGTTATATTTGAAAATAGTGAACAAAAACTCAAAATGTGTTTCTCTGGCCGAGAAACGTCGATTTTGAAAATATTATTAAAAATCGAGGTACATTTTTGTTTATTGTTCAATCGAGATGAAATCACTTTTAATGAGTGTTTTATAGGGAATTAAGCTGAATTCGGTCAAACGTTTGTCCAGAAAAAAATGCATTAAAAAAGTACCGAAAAAATCGCATGTTTTTTTTCTTCGACATACAAAATTCGTCACAACGATTTCTTATTGAAAATTGAATTTTAACAGTTTTTTGAATGAATATCGATATATTTGCTTGAATTAAAGCAAAAAGCACAAAAATAATGGTTTCAGTGGTTATATTTGAAAATAGTGAAGAAATACTCATAATGTGTTTCTCTGGCCGAGAAACGTCGATTTTGAAAATATTATTAAAAATCGATGTACATTTTTATTTATTGTTCAATCGAGATGAAATCACTTTTAATGAGTGTTTTATAGGGAATTAAGCTGAATTCGGTCAAAAATTTGTCCAGAAAAAAATGCATTCAAAAGTCTACCGAAAAAATCGCATTTTTTTTCTTCTAGATACAAAATCCGTGACTACGATTTCTTATTGAACATTGAATTTTAACAGCTTTTTGTATGAATATCGTTACATTTGCTTGAATTAAAACAAAAAGTACAAAAATAATGGTTTCAGTGGTTATATTTGAAAATTGTGAAGAAATACTCAAAATGTGTTTCTCTGGCCGAGAAACGTCGATTTTGAGAATATTATTAAAAATCGAGGGGCATTTTTATTTATTGTTCAATCGAGATGAAATCACTTTTAATGAGTGTTTTATAGGAAATTAAGCTGAATTCGGTCAAATATTTGTCCAGAAAAAAATGCATTCAAAAGTGTACCGAAAAAATCGCATGTTTTTTTTCTTCAAGATACAAAATCCGTGACAACGATTTCTTATTGGAAATTGAATTTTAACAGTTTTTTGGATGAATATCGTTATATTTGCTTGTTTAAAGCAAAAAATACAAAATAATGGTTTCAATGGTTATATTTTAAAATAGTGAAAAAATTCTCAAAATGTTTTTCTCTGGCCGAGAAACGTCGATTTTGAAAATGTTATTAAAAATCGAGGTACATTTTTATTTATTGTTCAATCGAGATGAAATCACTTTAAATGAGTGTTTTATAGGGAATTAAGGTGAATTCGGTCAAAAATTTGTCCAGAAAAAAATGCATTCAAAAGTGTACCGAAAAAATCGCATTTTTTTTCTTCTAGGTACAAAATCCGTGAGTACGATTTCTTATTGAAAATTGAATTTTAACAGTTTTTTGTATGAATATCGTTACATTTGCTTGAATTAAAACAAAAAGTACAAAAATAATGGTTTCAGAGGTTATATTTGAAAATAGTGAAGAAATACTCAAAATGTGTTTCTCTGGCCGAGAAACGTCGATTTTGAAAATATTATTAAAAATCGAGGTACATTTTTATTTATTGTTCAATCGAGATGAAATCACTTTTAGTGAGTGTTTTATAGGGAATTAAGCTGAATTCGGTCAAATATATGTCCAGAAAAAAATGCATTCAAAAAGGTACCGAAAAAATCGCATGTTTTTTTTCTTCAAGATACAAAATTCGTCACAACGATTTCTTATTGAAAATTTAATTTTAACAGTTTTTTGAATGAATATCGTTACATTTGCTTGAATTAAAACAAAAAGTACAAAAATAATGGTTTCAGAGGTTATATTTGAAAATAGTGAAGAAATACTCAAAATGTGTTTCTCTGGCCGAGAAACGTCGATTTTGAAAATATTATTAAAAATCGAGGGGCATTTTTATTTATTGTTCAATCGAGATGAAATCACTTTTAATGAGTGTTTTATAGGAAATTAAGCTGAATTCGGTCAAATATTTGTCCAGAAAAAAATGCATTCAAAAGTGTACCGAAAAAATCGCATGTTTTTTTTCTTCAAGATACAAAATCCGTGACAACGATTTCTTATTGGAAATTGAATTTTCACAGTTTTTTGGATGAATATCGTTATATTTGCTTGTTTAAAGCAAAAAATACAAAATAATGGTTTCATGGTTATATTTTAAAATAGTGAAAAAATTCTCAAAATGTTTTTCTCTGGCCGAGAAACGTCGATTTTGAAAATGTTATTAAAAATCGAGTTACATTTTTATTTATTGTTCAATCGAGATGAAATCACTTTTAATGAGTGTTTTATAGGGAATTAAGGTGAATTCGGTCAAAAATTTGTCCAGAAAAAAATGCATTCATAAGTGTACCGAAAAAATCGCATTTTTTTTCTTCTAGGTACAAAATCCGTGAGTACGATTTCTTATTGAAAATTGAATTTTAACAGTTTTTTGTATGAATATCGTTACATTTGCTTGAATTAAAACAAAAAGTACAAAAATAATGGTTTCAGAGGTTATATTTGAAAATAGTGAAGAAATACTCAAAATGTGTTTCTCTGGCCGAGAAACGTCGATTTTGAAAATATTATTAAAAATCGAGGTACATTTTTATTTATTGTTCAATCGAGATGAAATCACTTTTAGTGAGTGTTTTATAGGGAATTAAGCTGAATTCGGTCAAATATATGTCCAGAAAAAAATGCATTCAAAAAGGTACCGAAAAAATCGCATGTTTTTTTTCTTCAAGATACAAAATTCGTCACAACGATTTCTTATTGAAAATTTAATTTTAACAGTTTTTTGAATGAATATCGTTACATTTGCTTGAATTAAAACAAAAAGTACAAAAATAATGGTTTCAGAGGTTATATTTGAAAATAGTGAAGAAATACTCAAAATGTGTTTCTCTGGCCGAGAAACGTCGATTTTGAAAATATTATTAAAAATCGAGGGGCATTTTTATTTATTGTTCAATCGAGATGAAATCACTTTTAATGAGTGTTTTATAGGAAATTAAGCTGAATTCGGTCAAATATTTGTCCAGAAAAAAATGCATTCAAAAGTGTACCGAAAAAATCGCATGTTTTTTTTCTTCAAGATACAAAATCCGTGACAACGATTTCTTATTGGAAATTGAATTTTCACAGTTTTTTGGATGAATATCGTTATATTTGCTTGTTTAAAGCAAAAAATACAAAATAATGGTTTCATGGTTATATTTTAAAATAGTGAAAAAATTCTCAAAATGTTTTTCTCTGGCCGAGAAACGTCGATTTTGAAAATGTTATTAAAAATCGAGTTACATTTTTATTTATTGTTCAATCGAGATGAAATCACTTTTAATGAGTGTTTTATAGGGAATTAAGGTGAATTCGGTCAAAAATTTGTCCAGAAAAAAATGCATTCATAAGTGTACCGAAAAAATCGCATTTTTTTTCTTCTAGGTACAAAATCCGTGAGTACGATTTCTTATTGAAAATTGAATTTTAACAGTTTTTTGTATGAATATCGTTACATTTGCTTGAATTAAAACAAAAAGTACAAAAATAATGGTTTCAGAGGTTATATTTGAAAATAGTGAAGAAATACTCAAAATGTGTTTCTCTGGCCGAGAAACGTCGATTTTGAAAATATTATTAAAAATCGAGGTACATTTTTATTTATTGTTCAATCGAGATGAAATCACTTTTAATGAGTGTTTTATAGGGAATTAAGCTGAATTCGGTCAAAAATTTGTCCAGAAAAAAATGCATTCAAAAGTCTACCGAAAAAATCGCATTTTTTTTTCTTCAAGATACAAAATTCGTCACAACGATTTCTTATTGAAAATTTAATTTTAACAGTTTTTTGAATGAATATCGTTACATTTGCTTAAATTAAAGCAAAAAGTACAAAAATAATGGTTTCAGTGGTTATATTTGAAAATAGTGAAGAAAAACTCAAAATGTGTTTCTCTGGCCGAGAAACGTCGATTTTGAAAATATTATTAAAAATCGAGGTACATTTTTGTTTATTGTTCAATCGAGATGAAATCACTTTTAATGAGTGTTTTATAGGGAATTAAGCTGAATTCGGTCAAACGTTTGTCCAGAAAAAAATGCATTAAAAAAGTACCGAAAAAATCGCATGTTTTTTTTCTTCGACATACAAAATTCGTCACAACGATTTCTTATTGAAAATTGAATTTTAACAGTTTTTTGAATGAATATCGATATATTTGCTTGAATTAAAGCAAAAAGCACAAAAATAATGGTTTCAGTGGTTATATTTGAAAATAGTGAAGAAATACTCATAATGTGTTTCTCTGGCCGAGAAACGTCGATTTTGAAAATATTATTAAAAATCGATGTACATTTTTATTTATTGTTCAATCGAGATGAAATCACTTTTAATGAGTGTTTTATAGGGAATTAAGCTGAATTCGGTCAAAAATTTGTCCAGAAAAAAATGCATTCAAAAGTCTACCGAAAAAATCGCATTTTTTTTCTTCTAGATACAAAATCCGTGACTACGATTTCTTATTGAACATTGAATTTTAACAGCTTTTTGTATGAATATCGTTACATTTGCTTGAATTAAAACAAAAAGTACAAAAATAATGGTTTCAGTGGTTATATTTGAAAATTGTGAAGAAATACTCAAAATGTGTTTCTCTGGCCGAGAAACGTCGATTTTGAGAATATTATTAAAAATCGAGGTACATTTTCATTTATTGTTCAATCGAGATGAAATCACTTTTAATGAGTGTTTTATAGGGAATTAAGCTGAATACGGTCAAATATATGTCCAGAAAAAAATGCATTCAAAAAGGTACCGAAAAAATCGCATGTTTTTTTTTCTTCAAGATACAAAATTCGTCACAACGATTTCTTATTGAAAATTTAATTTTAACAGTTTTTTGAATGAATATCGTTACATTTGCTTGAATTAAAACAAAAAGTACAAAAATAATGGTTTCAGAGGTTATATTTGAAAATAGTGAAGAAATACTCAAAATGTGTTTCTCTGGCCGAGAAACGTCGATTTTGAAAATATTATAAAAAATCGAGGTACATTTTTATTTATTGTTCAATCGAGATGAAATCACTTTTAATGAGTGTTTTATAGGGAATTAAGCTGAATTCGGTCAAAAATTTGTCCAGAAAAAAATGCATTCAAAAGTGTACCGAAAAAATCGCATGTTTTTTTTCTTCAAGATACAAAATTCGTCACAACGATTTCTTATTGAAAATTTAATTTTAACCGTTTTTTGAATAAATATGTTACATTTGCTTGAATTAAAGCAAAATGTACAAAAATAATGTTTTCAGTGGTTATATTTGAAAATAGTGAAGAAATACTCAAAATGTGTTTCTCTGGCCGAGAAACGTCGATTTTGAAAATATTATTAAAAATCGAGGTACATTTTTGTTTATTGTTCAATCGAGATGAAATCACTTTTAATGAGTGTTTTATAGGGAATTAAGCTGAATTCGGTCAATTGTTTGTCCAGAAAAAAATGCATTAAAAAAGTACCGAAAAAATCGCATGTTTTTTTTTCGACATACAAAATTCGTCACAACGATTTCTTATTGAAAATTGAATTTTAACAGTTTTTTGAATGAATATCGTTATATTTGTTTGAATTAAAGCAAAAAGTACAAAAATAATGGTTTCAGTGGTTATATTTGAAAATAGTGAAGAAATACTCAAAATGTGTTTCTCTGGCCGAGAAACGTCGATTTTGAAAATATTATTAAAAATCGAGGTACATTTTTATTTATTGTTCAATCGAGATGAAATCACTTTTAATGAGTGTTTTATAGGGAATTAAGGTGAATTCGGTCAAAAAATTGTCCAGAAAAAAATGCATTCAAAAGTGTACCGAAAAAATCGCATTTTTTTTTCTTCTAGGTACAAAATCCGTGAGTACGATTTCTTATTGAAAATTGAATTTTAACAGTTTTTTGTATGAATATCGTTACATTTGCTTGAATTAAAACAAAAAGTACAAAAATAATGGTTTCAGAGGTTATATTTGAAAATAGTGAAGAAATACTCAAAATGTGTTTCTCTGGCCGAGAAGAATCGATTTTGAAAATATTATTAAAAATCGAGGTACATTTTTATTTATTGTTCAATCGAGATGAAATCACTTTTAGTGAGTGTTTTATAGGGAATTAAGCTGAATTCGGTCAAATATTTGTCCAGAAAAAAATGCATTCTAAAAAGTACCGAAAAAATCGCATGTTTTTTTCTTCAAGATTCAAAATCTGTGAGTACGATTTCTTATTGAAAATTGAATTTTAACAGTTTTTTGAATGAATATCGTTATATTTGCTTGAATTAAAGCAAAAAGTACAAAAATAATGGTTTCAGTGGTTATATTTGAAAATAGTGAAGAAAAACTCAAAATGTGTTTCTCTGGCCGAGAAACGTCGATTTTGAAAATATTATTAAAAATCGAGGTACATTTTTGTTTATTGTTCAATCGAGATGAAATCACTTTTAATGAGTGTTTTATAGGGAATTAAGCTGAATTCGGTCAAACGTTTGTCCAGAAAAAAATGCATTAAAAAAGTACCGAAAAAATCGCATGTTTTTTTTCTTCGACATACAAAATTCGTCACAACGATTTCTTATTGAAAATTGAATTTTAACAGTTTTTTGAATGAATATCGTTATATTTGCTTGAATTAAAGCAAAAAGTACAAAAATAATGGTTTCAGTGGTTATATTTGAAAATAGTGAAGAAATACTCATAATGTGTTTCTCTGGCCGAGAAACGTCGATTTTGAAAATATTATTAAAAATCGATGTACATTTTTATTTATTGTTCAATCGAGATGAAATCACTTTTAATGAGTGTTTTATAGGGAATTAAGCTGAATTCGGTCAAAAATTTGTCCAGAAAAAAATGCATTCAAAAGTCTACCGAAAAAATCGCATTTTTTTTCTTCTAGATACAAAATCCGTGACTACGATTTCTTATTGAACATTGAATTTTAACAGCTTTTTGTATGAATATCGTTACATTTGCTTGAATTAAAACAAAAAGTACAAAAATAATGGTTTCAGTGGTTATATTTGAAAATTGTGAAGAAATACTCAAAATGTGTTTCTCTGGCCGAGAAACGTCGATTTTGAGAATATTATTAAAAATCGAGGTACATTTTTATTTATTGTTCAATCGAGATGAAATCACTTTTAATGAGTGTTTTATAGGGAATTAAGCTGAATTCGGTCAAATATATGTCCAGAAAAAAATGCATTCAAAAAGGTACCGAAAAAATCGCATGTTTTTTTTCTTCAAGATACAAAATTCGTCACAACGATTTCTTATTGAAAATTTAATTTTAACAGTTTTTTGAATGAATATCGTTACATTTGCTTGAATTAAAACAAAAAGTACAAAAATAATGGTTTCAGAGGTTATATTTGAAAATAGTGAAGAAATACTCAAAATGTGTTTCTCTGGCCGAGAAACGTCGATTTTGAAAATATTATAAAAAATCGAGGTACATTTTTATTTATTGTTCAATCGAGATGAAATCACTTTTAATGAGTGTTTTATAGGGAATTAAGCTGAATTCGGTCAAAAATTTGTCCAGAAAAAAATGCATTCAAAAGTGTACCGAAAAAATCGCATGTTTTTTTTCTTCAAGATACAAAATTCGTCACAACGATTTCTTATTGAAAATTTAATTTTAACCGTTTTTTGAATAAATATGTTACATTTGCTTGAATTAAAGCAAAACGTACAAAAATAATGGTTTCAGTGGTTATATTTGAAAATAGTGAAGAAATACTCAAAATGTGTTTCTCTGGCCGAGAAACGTCGATTTTGAAAATATTATTAAAAATCGAGGTACATTTTTGTTTATTGTTCAATCGAGATGAAATCACTTTTAATGAGTGTTTTATAGGGAATTAAGCTGAATTCGGTCAATTGTTTGTCCAGAAAAAAATGCATTAAAAAAGTACCGAAAAAATCGCATGTTTTTTTTTCGACATACAAAATTCGTCACAACGATTTCTTATTGAAAATTGAATTTTAACAGTTTTTTGAATGAATATCGTTATATTTGTTTGAATTAAAGCATAAAGTACAAAAATAATGGTTTCAGTGGTTATATTTGAAAATAGTGAAGAAATACTCAAAATGTGTTTCTCTGGCCGAGAAACGTCGATTTTGAAAATATTATTAAAAATCGAGGTACATTTTTATTTATTGTTCAATCGAGATGAAATCACTTTTAATGAGTGTTTTATAGGGAATTAAGGTGAATTCGGTCAAAAAATTGTCCAGAAAAAAATGCATTCAAAAGTGTACCGAAAAAATCGCATTTTTTTTTCTTCTAGGTACAAAATCCGTGAGTACGATTTCTTATTGAAAATTGAATTTTAACAGTTTTTTGTATGAATATCGTTACATTTGCTTGAATTAAAACAAAAAGTACAAAAATAATGGTTTCAGAGGTTATATTTGAAAATAGTGAAGAAATACTCAAAATGTGTTTCTCTGGCCGAGAAACATCGATTTTGAAAATATTATTAAAAATCGAGGTACATTTTTATTTATTGTTCAATCGAGATGAAATCACTTTTAGTGAGTGTTTTATAGGGAATTAAGCTGAATTCGGTCAAATATTTGTCCAGAAAAAAATGCATTCTAAAAAGTACCGAAAAAATCGCATGTTTTTTTCTTCAAGATTCAAAATCTGTGAGTACGATTTCTTATTGAAAATTGAATTTTAACAGTTTTTTGAATGAATATCGTTATATTTGCTTGAATTAAAGCAAAAAGTACAAAAATAATGGTTTCAGTGGTTATATTTGAAAATAGTGAAGAAATACTCAAAATGTGTTTCTCTGGCCGAGAAACGTCGATTTTGAGAATATTATTAAAAATCGAGGTACATTTTTATTTATTGTTCAATCGAGATGAAATCACTTTTAATGAGTGTTTTATAGGGAATTAAGCTGAATTCGGTCAAATATATGTCCAGAAAAAAATGCATTCAAAAAGGTACCGAAAAAATCGCATGTTTTTTTTCTTCAAGATACAAAATTCGTCACAACGATTTCTTATTGAAAATTTAATTTTAACAGTTTTTTGAATGAATATCGTTACATTTGCTTGAATTAAAGCAAAAAGTACAAAAATAATGGTTTCAGTGGTTATATTTGAAAATAGTGAAGAAAAACTCAAAATGTGTTTCTCTGGCCGAGAAACGTCGATTTTGAAAATATTATTAAAAATCGAGGTACATTTTTGTTTATTGTTCAATCGAGATGAAATCACTTTTAATGAGTGTTTTATAGGGAATTAAGCTGAATTCGGTCAAACGTTTGTCCAGAAAAAAATGCATTAAAAAAGTACCGAAAAAATCGCATGTTTTTTTTCTTCGACATACAAAATTCGTCACAACGATTTCTTATTGAAAATTGAATTTTAACAGTTTTTTGAATGAATATCGTTATATTTGCTTGAATTAAAGCAAAAAGTACAAAAATAATGGTTTCAGTGGTTATATTTGAAAATAGTGAAGAAATACTCATAATGTGTTTCTCTGGCCGAGAAACGTCGATTTTGAAAATATTATTAAAAATCGATGTACATTTTTATTTATTGTTCAATCGAGATGAAATCACTTTTAATGAGTGTTTTATAGGGAATTAAGCTGAATTCGGTCAAACATTTGTCCAGAAAAAAATGCATTCAAAAGTCTACCGAAAAAATCGCATTTTTTTTCTTCTAGATACAAAATCCGTGACTACGATTTCTTATTGAACATTGAATTTTAACAGCTTTTTGTATGAATATCGTTACATTTGCTTGAATTAAAACAAAAAGTACAAAAATAATGGTTTCAGTGGTTATATTTGAAAATTGTGAAGAAATACTCAAAATGTGTTTCTCTGGCCGAGAAACGTCCATTTTGAGAATATTATTAAAAATCGAGGTACATTTTTATTTATTGTTCAATCGAGATGAAATCACTTTTAATGAGTGTTTTATAGGGAATTAAGCTGAATTCGGTCAAATATATGTCCAGAAAAAAATGCATTCAAAAAGGTACCGAAAAAATCGCATGTTTTTTTTCTTCAAGATACAAAATTCGTCACAACGATTTCTTATTGAAAATTTAATTTTAACAGTTTTTTGAATGAATATCGTTACATTTGCTTGAATTAAAACAAAAAGTACAAAAATAATGGTTTCAGAGGTTATATTTGAAAATAGTGAAGAAATACTCAAAATGTGTTTCTCTGGCCGAGAAACGTCGATTTTGAAAATATTATAAAAAATCGAGGTACATTTTTATTTATTGTTCAATCGAGATGAAATCACTTTTAATGAGTGTTTTATAGGGAATTAAGCTGAATTCGGTCAAAAATTTGTCCAGAAAAAAATGCATTCAAAAGTGTACCGAAAAAATCGCATGTTTTTTTTCTTCAAGATACAAAATTCGTCACAACGATTTCTTATTGAAAATTTAATTTTAACCGTTTTTTGAATAAATATGTTACATTTGCTTGAATTAAAGCAAAACGTACAAAAATAATGGTTTCAGTGGTTATATTTGAAAATAGTGAAGAAATACTCAAAATGTGTTTCTCTGGCCGAGAAACGTCGATTTTGAAAATATTATTAAAAATCGAGGGGCATTTTTATTTATTGTTCAATCGAGATGAAATCACTTTCAATGAGTGTTTTATAGGAAATTAAGCTGAATTCGGTCAAATATTTGTCCAGAAAAAAATGCATTCAAAAAAGTACCGAAAAAATCGCATGTATTTTTTCTTCAAGATACAAAATTCGTCACAACGATTTCTTATTGAAAATTTAATTTTAACAGTTTTTTGAATGAATATCGTTACATTTGCTTGAATTAAAACAAAAAGTACAAAAATAATGGTTTCAGAGGTTATATTTGAAAATAGTGAAGAAATACTCAAAATGTGTTTCTCTGGCCGAGAAACGTCGATTTTGAAAATATTATAAAAAATCGAGGTACATTTTTATTTATTGTTCAATCGAGATGAAATCACTTTTAATGAGTGTTTTATAGGGAATTAAGCTGAATTCGGTCAAAAATTTGTCCAGAAAAAAATGCATTCAAAAGTGTACCGAAAAAATCGCATGTTTTTTTTCTTCAAGATACAAAATTCGTCACAACGATTTCTTATTGAAAATTTAATTTTAACCGTTTTTTGAATAAATATGTTACATTTGCTTGAATTAAAGCAAAACGTACAAAAATAATGGTTTCAGTGGTTATATTTGAAAATAGTGAAGAAATACTCAAAATGTGTTTCTCTGGCCGAGAAACGTCGATTTTGAAAATATTATTAAAAATCGAGGGGCATTTTTATTTATTGTTCAATCGAGATGAAATCACTTTTAATGAGTGTTTTATAGGGAATTAAGCTGAATTCGGTCAAATATATGTCCAGAAAAAAATGCATTCAAAAAGGTACCGAAAAAATCGCATGTTTTTTTTCTTCAAGATACAAAATTCGTCACAACGATTTCTTATTGAAAATTTAATTTTAACAGTTTTTTGAATGAATATCGTTACATTTGCTTGAATTAAAGCAAAAAGTACAAAAATAATGGTTTCAGTGGTTATATTTGAAAATAGTGAAGAAAAACTCAAAATGTGTTTCTCTGGCCGAGAAACGTCGATTTTGAAAATATTATTAAAAATCGAGGTACATTTTTGTTTATTGTTCAATCGAGATGAAATCACTTTTAATGAGTGTTTTATAGGGAATTAAGCTGAATTCGGTCAAACGTTTGTCCAGAAAAAAATGCATTAAAAAAGTACCGAAAAAATCGCATGTTTTTTTTCTTCGACATACAAAATTCGTCACAACGATTTCTTATTGAAAATTGAATTTTAACAGTTTTTTGAATGAATATCGTTATATTTGCTTGAATTAAAGCAAAAAGTACAAAAATAATGGTTTCAGTGGTTATATTTGAAAATAGTGAAGAAATACTCATAATGTGTTTCTCTGGCCGAGAAACGTCGATTTTGAAAATATTATTAAAAATCGATGTACATTTTTATTTATTGTTCAATCGAGATGAAATCACTTTTAATGAGTGTTTTATAGGGAATTAAGGTGAATTCGGTCAAAAATTTGTCCAGAAAAAAATGCATTCAAAAGTGTACCGAAAAAATCGCATGTTTTTTTTCTTCAAGATACAAAATTCGTCACAACGATTTCTTATTGAAAATTTAATTTTAACCGTTTTTTGAATAAATATGTTACATTTGCTTGAATTAAAGCAAAAAGTACAAAAATAATGGTTTCAGTGGTTATATTTGAAAATAGTGAAGAAAAACTCAAAATGTGTTTCTCTGGCCGAGAAACGTCGATTTTGAAAATATTATTAAAAATCGAGGTACATTTTTGTTTATTGTTCAATCGAGATGAAATCACTTTTAATGAGTGTTTTATAGGGAATTAAGCTGAATTCGGTCAAAAATTTGTCCAGAAAAAAATGCATTCAAAAGTCTACCGAAAAAATCGCATTTTTTTTCTTCTAGATACAAAATCCGTGACTACGATTTCTTATTGAACATTGAATTTTAACAGCTTTTTGTATGAATATCGTTACATTTGCTTGAATTAAAACAAAAAGTACAAAAATAATGGTTTCAGTGGTTAAATTTGAAAATTGTGAAGAAATACTCAAAATGTGTTTCTCTGGCCGAGAAACGTCGATTTTGAGAATATTATTAAAAATCGAGGTACATTTTTATTTATTGTTCAATCGAGATGAAATCACTTTTAATGAGTGTTTTATAGGGAATTAAGCTGAATTCGGTCAAATATATGTCCAGAAAAAAATGCATTCAAAAAGGTACCGAAAAAATCGCATGTTTTTTTTCTTCAAGATACAAAATTCGTCACAACGATTTCTTATTGAAAATTTAATTTTAACAGTTTTTTGAATGAATATCGTTACATTTGCTTGAATAAAAACAAAAAGTACAAAAATAATGGTTTCAGAGGTTATATTTGAAAATAGTGAAGAAATACTCAAAATGTGTTTCTCTGGCCGAGAAACGTCGATTTTGAAAATATTATAAAAAATCGAGGTACATTTTTATTTATTGTTCAATCGAGATGAAATCACTTTTAATGAGTGTTTTATAGGGAATTAAGCTGAATTCGGTCAAAAATTTGTCCAGAAAAAAATGCATTCAAAAGTGTACCGAAAAAATCGCATGTTTTTTTTCTTCAAGATACAAAATTCGTCACAACGATTTCTTATTGAAAATTTAATTTTAACCGTTTTTTGAATAAATATGTTACATTTGCTTGAATTAAAGCAAAACGTACAAAAATAATGGTTTCAGTGGTTATATTTGAAAATAGTGAAGAAAAACTCAAAATGTGTTTCTCTGGCCGAGAAACGTCGATTTTGAAAATATTATTAAAAATCGAGGTACATTTTTGTTTATTGTTCAATCGAGATGAAATCACTTTTAATGAGTGTTTTATAGGGAATTAAGCTGAATTCGGTCAAAAATTTGTCCAGAAAAAAATGCATTCAAAAGTCTACCGAAAAAATCGCATTTTTTTTCTTCTAGATACAAAATCCGTGACTACGATTTCTTATTGAACATTGAATTTTAACAGCTTTTTGTATGAATATCGTTACATTTGCTTGAATTAAAACAAAAAGTACAAAAATAATGGTTTCAGTGATTATATTTGAAAATAGTGAAGAAATACTCAAAATGTGTTTCTATGGCCGAGAAACGTCGATTTTGAAAATATTATTAAAAATCGAGGTACATTTTTGTTTATTTTTCAATCGAGATGAAATCACTTTTAATGAGTGTTTTATAGGCAATTAAGCTGAATTCGGTCAAACGTTTGTCCAGAAAAAAATGCATTCAAAAAAGTACCGAAAAAATCGCATGTTTTTTTGCTTCGACATACAAAATTCGTCACAACGATTTCTTATTGAAATTTAATTTTAACAGTTTTTTGAATGAATATCGTTATATTTGCTTGAATTAAAGCAAAAAGTACAAAAATAATGGTTTAAGTGGTTATATTTGAAAATAGTGAAGAAATACTCAAAATGTGTTTCTCTGGCCGAGAAACGTCGATTTTGAAAATATTATTAAAAATCGAGGTACATTTTTATTTATTGTTCAATCGAGATGAAATCACTTTTAATGAGTGTTTTATAGGGAATTAAGGTGAATTCGGTCAAAAATTTGTCCAGAAAAAAATGCATTCAAAAGTGTACCGAAAAAATCGCATTTTTTTTCTTCTAGGTACAAAATCCGTGAGTACGATTTCTTATTGAAAATTGAATTTTAACAGTTTTTTGTATGAATATCGTTACATTTGCTTGAATTAAAACAAAAAGTACAAAAATAATGGTTTCAGAGGTTATATTTGAAAATAGTGAAGAAATACTCAAAATGTGTTTCTCTGGCCGAGAAACGTCGATTTTGAAAATATTATTAAAAATCGAGGTACATTTTTATTTATTGTTCAATCGAGATGAAATCACTTTTAATGAGTGTTTTATAGGGAATTAAGCTGAATTCGGTCAAATATATGTCCAGAAAAAAATGCATTCAAAAAGGTACCGAAAAAATCGCATGTTTTTTTTCTTCAAGATACAAAATTCGTCACAACGATTTCTTATTGAAAATTTAATTTTAACAGTTTTTTGAATGAATATCGTTACATTTGCTTGAATTAAAGCAAAAAGTACAAAAATAATGGTTTCAGTGGTTATATTTGAAAATAGTGAAGAAAAACTCAAAATGTGTTTCTCTGGCCGAGAAACGTCGATTTTGAAAATATTATTAAAAATCGAGGTACATTTTTGTTTATTGTTCAATCGAGATGAAATCACTTTTAATGAGTGTTTTATAGGGAATTAAGCTGAATTCGGTCAAACGTTTGTCCAGAAAAAAATGCATTAAAAAAGTACCGAAAAAATCGCATGTTTTTTTTCTTCGACATACAAAATTCGTCACAACGATTTCTTATTGAAAATTGAATTTTAACAGTTTTTTGAATGAATATCGTTATATTTGCTTGAATTAAAGCAAAAAGTACAAAAATAATGGTTTCAGTGGTTATATTTGAAAATAGTGAAGAAATACTCAAATAGTGTTTCTCTGGCCGAGAAACGTCGATTTTGAAAATATTATTAAAAATCGAGGTACATTTTTATTTATTGTTCAATCGAGATGAAATCCCTCTTAATGAGTGTTTTATAGGGAATTAAGCTGAATTCGGTCAAACATTTGTCCAAAAAAAATGCATTCAAAAAAGTAACCAAAAAATCGCATGTTTTTTTTTCTTCAAGATACAAAATTCGTCACAACGATTTCTTATTGAAAATTTAATTTTAACAGTTTTTTGAATGAATATCGTTATATTTGCTTGAATTAAAGCAAAAAGTACAAAAATAATGGTTTCAGTGGTTATATTTGAAAATAGTGAAGAAATACTCAAAATGTGTTTCTCTGGCCGAGAAACGTCGATTTTGAGAATATTATTAAAAATCGAGGTACATTTTTATTTATTGTTCAATCGAGATGAAATCACTTTAAATGAGTGTTTTATAGGGAATTAAGCTGAATTCGGTCAAATATATGTCCAGAAAAAAATGCATTCAAAAAGGTACCGAAAAAATCGCATGTTTTTTTTCTTCAAGATACAAAATTCGTCACAACGATTTCTTATTGAAAATTTAATTTTAACAGTTTTTTGAATGAATATCGTTACATTTGCTTGAATTAAAGAAAAGTACAAAAATAATGATTTCAGTGGTTATATTTGAAAATAGTGAAGAAAAACTCAAAATGTGTTTCTCTGGCCGAGAAACGTCGATTTTGAAAATATTATTAAAAATCGAGGTACATTTTTGTTTATTGTTCAATCGAGATGAAATCACTTTTAATGAGTGTTTTATAGGGAATTAAGCTGAATTCGGTCAAACGTTTGTCCAGAAAAAAATGCATTAAAAAAGTACCGAAAAAATCGCATGTTTTTTTTCTTCGACATACAAAATTCGTCACAACGATTTCTTATTGAAAATTTAATTTTAACAGTTTTTTGAATGAATATCGTTACATTTGCTTGAATTAAAGCAAAAAGTACAAAAATAATGATTTCAGTGGTTATATTTGAAAATAGTGAAGAAAAACTCAAAATGTGTTTCTCTGGCCGAGAAACGTCGATTTTGAAAATATTATTAAAAATCGAGGTACATTTTTGTTTATTGTTCAATCGAGATGAAATCACTTTTAATGAGTGTTTTATAGGGAATTAAGCTGAATTCGGTCAAATATATGTCCAGAAAAAAATGCATTCAAAAAGGTACCGAAAAAATCGCATGTTTTTTTTCTTCAAGATACAAAATTCGTCACAACGATTTCTTATTGAAAATTTAATTTCAACAGTTTTTTGAATGAATATCGTTACATTTGCTTGAATTAAAGCAAAAAGTACAAAAATAATGGTTTCAGTGGTTATATTTGAAAATAGTGAAGAAAAACTCAAAATGTGTTTCTCTGGCCGAGAAACGTCGATTTTGAAAATATTATTAAAAATCGAGGTACATTTTTGTTTATTGTTCAATCGAGATGAAATCACTTTTAATGAGTGTTTTATAGGGAATTAAGCTGAATTCGGTCAAACATTTGTCCAAAAAAAATGCATTCAAAAAAGTAACCAAAAAATCGCATGTTTTTTTTCTTCAAGATACAAAATTCGTCACAACGATTTCTTATTGAAAATTTAATTTTAACAGTTTTTTGAATGAATATCGTTATATTTGCTTGAATTAAAGCAAAAAGTACAAAAATAATGGTTTCAGTGGTTATATTTGAAAATAGTGAAGAAATACTCAAAATGTGTTTCTCTGGCCGAGAAACGTCGATTTTGAGAATATTATTAAAAATCGAGGTACATTTTTATTTATTGTTCAATCGAGATGAAATCACTTTAAATGAGTGTTTTATAGGGAATTAAGCTGAATTCGGTCAAATATATGTCCAGAAAAAAATGCATTCAAAAAGGTACCGAAAAAATCGCATGTTTTTTTTCTTCAAGATACAAAATTCGTCACAACGATTTCTTATTGAAAATTTAATTTTAACAGTTTTTTGAATAAATATGTTACATTTGCTTGAATTAAAGCAAAAAGTACAAAAATAATGGTTTCAGTGGTTATATTTGAAAATTGTGACGAAATACTCAAAATGTGTTTCTCTGGCCGAGAAACGTCGATTTTGAAAATATTATTAAAAATCGAAGTACATTTTTATTTATTGTTCAATCGAGATGAAATCCCTCTTAATGAGTGTTTTATAGGGAATTAAGCTGAATTCGGTCAAACATTTGTCCAAAAATAATGCATTCAAAAAAGTAACGAAAAAATCGCATGTTTTTTTTCTTCACGATACAAAATTCGTCACAACGATTTCTTATTGAAAATTTAATTTTAACAGTTTTTTGAATGAATATCGTTACATTTGCTTGAATTAAAGCAAAAAGTACAAAAATAATGGTTTCTGTGGTTATATTTGAAAATAGTGAAGAAATACTCAAAATGTGTTTCTCTGGCCGAGAAACGTCGATTTTGAGAATATTATTAAAAATCGAGGTACATTTTTATTTATTGTTCAATCGAGATGAAATCACTTTTAATGAGTGTTTTATAGGGAATTAAGCTGAATTCGGTCAAATATATGTCCAGAAAAAAATGCATTCAAAAAGGTACCGAAAAAATCGCATGTTTTTTTCTTCAAGATACAAAATTCGTCACAACCATTTCTTATTGAAAATTTAATTTTAACAGTTTTTGAATGAATATCGTTACATTTGCTTGAATTAAAGCAAAAAGTACAAAAATAATGGTTTCAGTGGTTATATTTGAAAATAGTGAAGAAATACTCAAAATGTGTTTCTCTGGCCGAGAAACGTCGATTTTGAAAATATTATTAAAAATCGAGGTACATTTTTGTTTATTGTTCAATCGAGATGAAATCACTTTTAATGAGTGTTTTATAGGGAATTAAGCTGAATTCGGTCAAATATTTGTCCAGAAAAAAATGCATTCAAAAAAGTACTGAAAAAATCGCATGTTTTTTTTCTTCAAGATACAAAATTCGTCACAACGATTTCTTATTGAAAATTTAATTTTAACAGTTTTTTGAATGAATATCGTTATATTTGCTTGAATTAAAGCAAAAAGTACAAAAATAATGGTTTTAGTGGTTATATTTGAAAATAGTGAAGAAATACTCAAAATGTGTTTCTCTGGCCGAGAAACGTCGATTTTGAAAATATTATTAAAAATCGAGGTACATTTTTGTTTATTGTTCAATCGAGATGAAATCACTTTTAATGAGTGTTTTATAGGGAATTAAGCTGAATTCGGTCAAATATTTGTCCAGAAAAAAATGCATTCAAAAAAGTACTGAAAAAATCGCATGTTTTTTTTCTTCAAGATACAAAATTCGTCACAACGATTTCTTATTGAAAATTTAATTTTAACAGTTTTTTGAATAAATATGTTACATTTGCTTGAATTAAAGCAAAAAGTACAAAAATAATGGTTTCAGTGGTTATATTTGAAAATTGTGACGAAATACTCAAAATGTGTTTCTCTGGCCGAGAAACGTCGATTTTGAAAATATTATTAAAAATCGAAGTACATTTTTATTTATTGTTCAATCGAGATGAAATCCCTCTTAATGAGTGTTTTATAGGGAATTAAGCTGAATTCGGTCAAACATTTGTCCAAAAATAATGCATTCAAAAAAGTAACGAAAAAATCGCATGTTTTTTTTCTTCACGATACAAAATTCGTCACAACGATTTCTTATTGAAAATTTAATTTTAACAGTTTTTTGAATGAATATCGTTACATTTGCTTGAATTAAAGCAAAAAGTACAAAAATAATGGTTTCTGTGGTTATATTTGAAAATAGTGAAGAAATACTCAAAATGTGTTTCTCTGGCCGAGAAACGTCGATTTTGAGAATATTATTAAAAATCGAGGTACATTTTTATTTATTGTTCAATCGAGATGAAATCACTTTTAATGAGTGTTTTATAGGGAATTAAGCTGAATTCGGTCAAATATATGTCCAGAAAAAAATGCATTCAAAAAGGTACCGAAAAAATCGCATGTTTTTTTCTTCAAGATACAAAATTCGTCACAACCATTTCTTATTGAAAATTTAATTTTAACAGTTTTTGAATGAATATCGTTACATTTGCTTGAATTAAAGCAAAAAGTACAAAAATAATGGTTTCAGTGGTTATATTTGAAAATAGTGAAGAAATACTCAAAATGTGTTTCTCTGGCCGAGAAACGTCGATTTTGAAAATATTATTAAAAATCGAGGTACATTTTTGTTTATTGTTCAATCGAGATGAAATCACTTTTAATGAGTGTTTTATAGGGAATTAAGCTGAATTCGGTCAAATATTTGTCCAGAAAAAAATGCATTCAAAAAAGTACTGAAAAAATCGCATGTTTTTTTTCTTCAAGATACAAAATTCGTCACAACGATTTCTTATTGAAAATTTAATTTTAACAGTTTTTTGAATGAATATCGTTATATTTGCTTGAATTAAAGCAAAAAGTACAAAAATAATGGTTTTAGTGGTTATATTTGAAAATAGTGAAGAAATACTCAAAATGTGTTTCTCTGGCCGAGAAACGTCGATTTTGAGAATATTATTAAAAATCGAGGTACATTTTTATTTATTGTTCAATCGAGATGAAATCACTTTTAATGAGTGTTTTATAGGGAATTAAGCTGAATTCGGTCAAATATTTGTCCAGAAAAAAATGCATTCTAAAAAGTACCGAAAAAATCGCATGTTTTTTTCTTCAAGATTCAAAATCTGTGAGTACGATTTCTTATTGAAAATTGAATTTTAACAGTTTTTTGAATGAATATCGTTATATTTGCTTGAATTAAAGCAAAAAGTACGAAAATAATGGTTTCAGTGTTTATATTTGAAAATAGTGAAGAAATACTCAAAATGTGTTTCTCTGGCCGAGAAACGTCGATTTTGAGAATATTATTAAAAATCGAGGTACATTTTTATTTATTGTTCAATCGAGATGAAATCACTTTTAATGAGTGTTTTATAGGGAATTAAGCTGAATTCGGTCAAATATATGTCCAGAAAAAAATGCATTCAAAAAGGTACCGAAAAAATCGCATGTTTTTTTTCTTCAAGATACAAAATTCGTCACAACGATTTCTTATTGAAAATTTAATTTTAACAGTTTTTTGAATGAATATCGTTATATTTGCTTGAATTAAAGCAAAAAGTACAAAAATAATGGTTTTAGTGGTTATATTTGAAAATAGTGAAGAAATACTCAAAATGTGTTTCTCTGGCCGAGAAACGTCGATTTTGAAAATATTATTAAAAATCGAGGTACATTTTTGTTTATTGTTCAATCGAGATGAAATCACTTTTAATGAGTGTTTTATAGGGAATTAAGCTGAATTCGGTCAAATATTTGTCCAGAAAAAAATGCATTCAAAAAAGTACTGAAAAAATCGCATGTTTTTTTTCTTCAAGATACAAAATTCGTCACAACGATTTCTTATTGAAAATTTAATTTTAACAGTTTTTTGAATAAATATGTTACATTTGCTTGAATTAAAGCAAAAAGTACAAAAATAATGGTTTCAGTGGTTATATTTGAAAATAGTGAAGAAATACTCAAAATGTGTTTCTCTGGCCGAGAAACGTCGATTTTGAGAATATTATTAAAAATCGAGGTACATTTTTATTTATTGTTCAATCGAGATGAAATCACTTTAAATGAGTGTTTTATAGGGAATTAAGCTGAATTCGGTCAAATATATGTCCAGAAAAAAATGCATTCAAAAAGGTACCGAAAAAATCGCATGTTTTTTTTCTTCAAGATACAAAATTCGTCACAACGATTTCTTATTGAAAATTTAATTTTAACAGTTTTTTGAATAAATATGTTACATTTGCTTGAATTAAAGCAAAAAGTACAAAAATAATGGTTTCAGTGGTTATATTTGAAAATAGTGAAGAAAAACTCAAAATGTGTTTCTCTGGCCGAGAAACGTCGATTTTGAAAATATTATTAAAAATCGAGGTACATTTTTGTTTATTGTTCAATCGAGATGAAATCACTTTTAATGAGTGTTTTATAGGGAATTAAGCTGAATTCGGTCAAAAGTTTGTCCAGAAAAAAATGCATTAAAAAAGTACCGAAAAAATCGCATGTTTTTTTTCTTCGACATACAAAATTCGTCACAACGATTTCTTATTGAAAATTGAATTTTAACAGTTTTTTGAATGAATATCGTTATATTTGCTTGAATTAAAGCAAAAAGTACAAAAATAATGGTTTCAGTGGTTATATTTGAAAATAGTGAAGAAATACTCATAATGTGTTTCTCTGGCCGAGAAACGTCGATTTTGAAAATATTATAAAAAATCGATGTACATTTTTATTTATTGTTCAATCGAGATGAAATCACTTTTAATGAGTGTTTTATAGGGAATTAAGCTGAATTCGGTCAAACGTTTGTCCAGAAAAAAATGCATTCAAAAAGGTACCGAAAAAATCGCATGTTTTTTTTCTTCAAGATACAAAATTCGTCACAACGATTTCTTATTGAAAATTTAATTTTAACAGTTTTTTGAATGAATATCGTTACATTTGCTTGAATTAAAGCAAAAAGTACAAAAATAATGGTTTCAGTGGTTATATTTGAAAATAGTGAAGAAAAACTCAAAATGTGTTTCTCTGGCCGAGAAACGTCGATTTTGAAAATATTATTAAAAATCGAGGTACATTTTTGTTTATTGTTCAATCGAGATGAAATCACTTTTAATGAGTGTTTTATAGGGAATTAAGCTGAATTCGGTCAAATATTTGTCCAGAAAAAAATGCATTCTAAAAAGTACCGAAAAAATCGCATGTTTTTTTCTTCAAGATTCAAAATCTGTGAGTACGATTTCTTATTGAAAATTGAATTTTAACAGTTTTTTGAATGAATATCGTTATATTTGCTTGAATTAAAGCAAAAAGTACAAAAATAATGGTTTCAGTGGTTATATTTGAAAATAGTGAAGAAATACTCAAAATGTGTTTCTCTGGCCGAGAAACGTCGATTTTGAAAATATTATTAAAAATCGAGGTACATTTTTATTTATTGTTCAATCGAGATGAAATCCCTCTTAATGAGTGTTTTATAGGGAATTAAGCTGAATTCGGTCAAACATTTGTCCAAAAAAAATGCATTCAAAAAAGTAACCAAAAAATCGCATGTTTTTTTTCTTCAAGATACAAAATTCGTCACAACGATTTCTTATTGAAAATTTAATTTTAACAGTTTTTTGAATGAATATCGTTACATTTGCTTGAATTAAAGCAAAAAGTACAAAAATAATGGTTTCAGTGGTTATATTTGAAAATAGTGAAGAAATACTCAAAATGTGTTTCTCTAGCCGAGAAACGTCGATTTTGAAAATATTATTAAAAATCGAGGTACATTTTTGTTTATTGTTCAATCGAGATGAAATTACTTTTAATGAGTGTTTTATAGGGAATTAAGCTGAATTCGGTCAAACGTTTGTCCAGAAAAAAATGCTTTAAAAAAGTACCGAAAAAATCGCATGTTTTTTTTCTTCGACATACAAAATTCGTCACAACGATTTCTTATTGAAAATTGAATTTTAACAGTTTTTTGAATGAATATCGTTATATTTGCTTGAATTAAAGCAAAAAGTACAAAAATAATGGTTTCAGTGGTTATATTTGAAAATAGTGAAGAAATACTCAAAATGTGTTTCTCTGGCCGAGAAACGTCGATTTTGAGAATATTATTAAAAATCGAGGTACATTTTTATTTATTGTTCAATCGAGATGAAATCACTTTAAATGAGTGTTTTATAGGGAATTAAGCTGAATTCGGTCAAATATATGTCCAGAAAAAAATGCATTCAAAAAGGTACCGAAAAAATCGCATGTTTTTTTTCTTCAAGATACAAAATTCGTCACAACGATTTCTTATTGAAAATTTAATTTTAACAGTTTTTTGAATGAATATCGTTACATTTGCTTGAATTAAAGCAAAAAGTACAAAAATAATGGTTTCAGTGGTTATATTTGAAAATAGTGAAGAAAAACTCAAAATGTGTTTCTCTGGCCGAGAAACGTCGATTTTGAAAATATTATTAAAAATCGAGGTACATTTTTGTTTATTGTTCAATCGAGATGAAATCACTTTTAATGAGTGTTTTATAGGGAATTAAGCTGAATTCGGTCAAACGTTTGTCCAGAAAAAAATGCATTAAAAAAGTACCGAAAAAATCGCATGTTTTTTTTCTTCGACATACAAAATTCGTCACAACGATTTCTTATTGAAAATTTAATTTTAACAGTTTTTTGAATAAATATCGTTACATTTGCTTGAATTAAAGCAAAAAGTACAAAAATAATGGTTTCAGTGGTTATATTTGAAAATAGTGAAGAAAAACTCAAAATGTGTTTCTCTGGCCGAGAAACGTCGATTTTGAAAATATTATTAAAAATCGAGGTACATTTTTGTTTATTGTTCAATCGAGATGAAATCACTTTTAATGAGTGTTTTATAGGGAATTAAGCTGAATTCGGTCAAATATTTGTCCAGAAAAAAATGCATTCTAAAAAGTACCGAAAAAATCGCATGTTTTTTTCTTCAAGATTCAAAATCTGTGAGTACGATTTCTTATTGAAAATTGAATTTTAACAGTTTTTTGAATGAATATCGTTATATTTGCTTGAATTAAAGCAAAAAGTACAAAAATAATGGTTTCAGTGGTTATATTTGAAAATAGTGAAGAAATACTCAAAATGTGTTTCTCTGGCCGAGAAACGTCGATTTTGAAAATATTATTAAAAATCAAGGTACATTTTTATTTATTGTTCAATCGAGATGAAATCCCTCTTAATGAGTGTTTTATAGGGAATTAAGCTGAATTCGGTCAAACATTTGTCCAAAAAAAATGCATTCAAAAAAGTAACCAAAAAATCGCATGTTTTTTTTCTTCGACATACAAAATTCGTCACAACGATTTCTTATTGAAAATTTAATTTTAACAGTTTTTTGAATGAATATCGTTATATTTGCTTGAATTAAAGCAAAAAGTACAAAAATAATGGTTTTAGTGGTTATATTTGAAAATAGTGAAGAAATACTCAAAATGTGTTTCTCTGGCCGAGAAACGTCGATTTTGAGAATATTATTAAAAATCGAGGTACATTTTTATTTATTGTTCAATCGAGATGAAATCACTTTTAATGAGTGTTTTATAGGGAATTAAGCTGAATTCGGTCAAATATATGTCCAGAAAAAAATGCATTCAAAAAGGTACCGAAAAAATCGCATGTTTTTTTTCTTCAAGATACAAAATTCGTCACAACGATTTCTTATTGAAAATTTAATTTTAACAGTTTTTTGAATGAATATCGTTACATTTGCTTGAATTAAAGCAAAAAGTACAAAAATAATGGTTTCAGTGGTTATATTTGAAAATAGTGAAGAAAAACTCAAAATGTGTTTCTCTGGCCGAGAAACGTCGATTTTGAAAATATTATTAAAAATCGAGGTACATTTTTGTTTATTGTTCAATCGAGATGAAATCACTTTTAATGAGTGTTTTATAGGGAATTAAGCTGAATTCGGTCAAATATATGTCCAGAAAAAAATGCATTCAAAAAGGTACCGAAAAAATCGCATGTTTTTTTTCTTCGACATACAAAATTCGTCACAACGATTTCTTATTGAAAATTGAATTTTAACAGTTTTTTGAATGAATATCGTTATATTTGCTTGAATTAAAGCAAAAAGTACAAAAATAATGGTTTCAGTGGTTATATTTGAAAATAGTGAAGAAATACTCATAATGTGTTTCTCTGGCCGAGAAACGTCGATTTTGAAAATATTATTAAAAATCGATGTACATTTTTATTTATTGTTCAATCGAGATGAAATCACTTTTAATGAGTGTTTTATAGGGAATTAAGCTGAATTCGGTCAAACGTTTGTCCAGAAAAAAATGCATTCAAAAAGGTACCGAAAAAATCGCATGTTTTTTTTCTTCAAGATACAAAATTCGTCACAACGATTTCTTATTGAAAATTTAATTTTAACAGTTTTTTGAATGAATATCGTTACATTTGCTTGAATTAAAGCAAAAAGTACAAAAATAATGGTTTCAGTGGTTATATTTGAAAATAGTGAAGAAAAACTCAAAATGTGTTTCTCTGGCCGAGAAACGTCGATTTTGAAAATATTATTAAAAATCGAGGTACATTTTTGTTTATTGTTCAATCGAGATGAAATCACTTTTAATGAGTGTTTTATAGGGAATTAAGCTGAATTCGGTCAAATATTTGTCCAGAAAAAAATGCATTCTAAAAAGTACCGAAAAAATCGCATGTTTTTTTCTTCAAGATTCAAAATCTGTGAGTACGATTTCTTATTGAAAATTGAATTTTAACAGTTTTTTGAATGAATATCGTTATATTTGCTTGAATTAAAGCAAAAAGTACAAAAATAATGGTTTCAGTGGTTATATTTGAAAATAGTGAAGAAATACTCAAAATGTGTTTCTCTGGCCGAGAAACGTCGATTTTGAAAATATTATTAAAAATCGAGGTACATTTTTATTTATTGTTCAATCGAGATGAAATCCCTCTTAATGAGTGTTTTATAGGGAATTAAGCTGAATTCGGTCAAACATTTGTCCAAAAAAAATGCATTCAAAAAAGTAACCAAAAAATCGCATGTTTTTTTTCTTCGACATACAAAATTCGTCACAACGATTTCTTATTGAAAATTTAATTTTAACAGTTTTTTGAATGAATATCGTTATATTTGCTTGAATTAAAGCAAAAAGTACAAAAATAATGGTTTTAGTGGTTATATTTGAAAATAGTGAAGAAATACTCAAAATGTGTTTCTCTGGCCGAGAAACGTCGATTTTGAGAATATTATTAAAAATCGAGGTACATTTTTATTTATTGTTCAATCGAGATGAAATCACTTTTAATGAGTGTTTTATAGGGAATTAAGCTGAATTCGGTCAAATATATGTCCAGAAAAAAATGCATTCAAAAAGGTACCGAAAAAATCGCATGTTTTTTTTCTTCAAGATACAAAATTCGTCACAACGATTTCTTATTGAAAATTTAATTTTAACAGTTTTTTGAATGAATATCGTTACATTTGCTTGAATTAAAGCAAAAAGTACAAAAATAATGGTTTCAGTGGTTATATTTGAAAATAGTGAAGAAAAACTCAAAATGTGTTTCTCTGGCCGAGAAACGTCGATTTTGAAAATATTATTAAAAATCGAGGTACATTTTTGTTTATTGTTCAATCGAGATGAAATCACTTTTAATGAGTGTTTTATAGGGAATTAAGCTGAATTCGGTCAAACGTTTGTCCAGAAAAAAAATGCATTCAAAAAAGTACTGAAAAAATCGCATGTTTTTTTTCTTCAAGATACAAAATTCGTCACAACGATTTCTTATTGAAAATTTAATTTTAACAGTTTTTTGAATGAATATCGTTATATTTGCTTGAATTAAAGCAAAAAGTACAAAAATAATGGTTTTAGTGGTTATATTTGAAAATAGTGAAGAAATACTCAAAATGTGTTTCTCTGGCCGAGAAACGTCGATTTTGAGAATATTATTAAAAATCGAGGTACATTTTTATTTATTGTTCAATCGAGATGAAATCACTTTAAATGAGTGTTTTATAGGGAATTAAGCTGAATTCGGTCAAATATATGTCCAGAAAAAAATGCATTCAAAAAGGTACCGAAAAAATCGCATGTTTTTTTTTCTTCAAGATACAAAATTCGTCACAACGATTTCTTATTGAAAATTTAATTTTAACAGTTTTTTGAATGAATATCGTTACATTTGCTTGAATTAAAGCAAAAAGTACAAAAATAATGTTTTCAGTGGTTATATTTGAAAATAGTGAAGAAAAACTCAAAATGTGTTTCTCTGGCCGAGAAACGTCGATTTTGAAAATATTATTAAAAATCGAGGTACATTTTTGTTTATTGTTCAATCGAGATGAAATCACTTTTAATGAGTGTTTTATAGGGAATTAAGCTGAATTCGGTCAAACGTTTGTCCAGAAAAAAATGCATTAAAAAAGTACCGAAAAAATCGCATGTTTTTTTTCTTCGACATACAAAATTCGTCACAACGATTTCTTATTGAAAATTTAATTTTAACAGTTTTTTGAATAAATATGTTACATTTGCTTGAATTAAAGCAAAAAGTACAAAAATAATGGTTTCAGTGGTTATATTTGAAAATAGTGAAGAAATACTCAA
Source organism: Phalangium opilio (assembly GCF_054372755.1). Taxonomy (NCBI): domain Eukaryota; kingdom Metazoa; phylum Arthropoda; class Arachnida; order Opiliones; family Phalangiidae; genus Phalangium; species Phalangium opilio. Next base: position 4,287,707 of record NW_028324173.1, read on the forward strand.
AATGTGTTTCTCTGGCCGAGAAACGTCGATTTTGAAAATATTATTAAAAATCGAGGTACATTTTTGTTTATTGTTCAATCGAGATGAAATCACTTTTAATGAGTGTTTTATAGGGAATTAAGCTGAATTCGGTCAAATATTTGTCCAGAAAAAAATGCATTCAAAAAAGTACTGAAAAAATCGCATGTTTTTTTCTTCAAGATACAAAATTCGTCACAACGATTTCTTATTGAAAATTTAATTTTAACAGTTTTTTGAATGAATATCGTTACATTTGCTTGAATTAAAGCAAAAAGTACAAAAATAATGGTTTCAGTGGTTATATTTGAAAATAGTGAAGAAAAACTTAAAATGTGTTTCTCTGGCCGAGAAACGTCGATTTTGAGAATATTATTAAAAATCGAGGTACATTTTTACTTATTGTTCAATCGAGATGAAATCACTTTAAATGAGTGTTTTATAGGGAATTAAGCTGAATTCGGTCAAATATATGTCCAGAAAAAAATGCATTCAAAAAGGTACCGAAAAAATCGCATGTTTTTTTTCTTCAAGATACAAAATTCGTCACAACGATTTCTTATTGAAAATTTAATTTTAACAGTTTTTTGAATGAATATCGTTATATTTGCTTGAATTAAAGCAAAAAGTACAAAAATAATGGTTTTAGTGGTTATATTTGAAAATAGTGAAGAAATACTCAAAATGTGTTTCTCTGGCCGAGAAACGTCGATTTTGAGAATATTATTAAAAATCGAGGTACATTTTTATTTATTGTTCAATCGAGATGAAATCACTTTAAATGAGTGTTTTATAGGGAATTAAGCTGAATTCGGTCAAATATATGTCCAGAAAAAAATGCATTCAAAAAGGTACCGAAAAAATCGCATGTTTTTTTTTCTTCAAGATACAAAATTCGTCACAACGATTTCTTATTGAAAATTTAATTTTAACAGTTTTTTGAATGAATATCGTTACATTTGCTTGAATTAAAGCAAAAAGTACAAAAATAATGGTTTCAGTGGTTATATTTGAAAATAGTGAAGAAATACTCAAAATGTGTTTCTCTGGCCGAGAAACGTCGATTTTGAAAATATTATTAAAAATCGAGGTACATTTTTGTTTATTGTTCAATCGAGATGAAATCACTTTTAATGAGTGTTTTATAGGGAATTAAGCTGAATTCGGTCAAACGTTTGTCCAGAAAAAAATGCATTAAAAAAGTACCGAAAAAATCGCATGTTTTTTTTCTTCGACATACAAAATTCGTCACAACGATTTCTTATTGAAAATTTAATTTTAACAGTTTTTTGAATAAATATGTTACATTTGCTTGAATTAAAGCAAAAAGTACAAAAATAATGGTTTCAGTGGTTATATTTGAAAATAGTGAAGAAATACTCAAAATGTGTTTCTCTGGCCGAGAAACGTCGATTTTGAAAATATTATTAAAAATCGAGGTACATTTTTGTTTATTGTTCAATCGAGATGAAATCACTTTTAATGAGTGTTTTATAGGGAATTAAGCTGAATTCGGTCAAATATTTGTCCAGAAAAAAATGCATTCAAAAAAGTACCGAAAAAATCGCATGTTTTTTTCTTCAAGATACAAAATTCGTCAAAACGATTTCTTATTGAAAATTTAATTTTAACAGTTTTTTGAATGAATATCGTTATATTTGCTTGAATTAAAGCAAAAAGTACAAAAATAATGGTTTTAGTGGTTATATTTGAAAATAGTGAAGAAATACTCAAAATGTGTTTCTCTGGCCGAGAAACGTCGATTTTGAGAATATTATTAAAAATCGAGGTACATTTTTACTTATTGTTCAATCGAGATGAAATCACTTTAAATGAGTGTTTTATAGGGAATTAAGCTGAATTCGGTCAAATATATGTCCAGAAAAAAATGCATTCAAAAAGGTACCGAAAAAATCGCATGTTTTTTTTCTTCAAGATACAAAATTCGTCACAACGATTTCTTATTGAAAATTTAATTTTAACAGTTTTTTGAATGAATATCGTTACATTTGCTTGAATTAAAGCAAAAAGTACAAAAATAATGGTTTCAGTGGTTATATTTGAAAATAGTGAAGAAAAACTCAAAATGTGTTTCTCTGGCCGAGAAACGTCGATTTTGAAAATATTATTAAAAATCGAGGTACATTTTTGTTTATTGTTCAATCGAGATGAAATCACTTTTAATGAGTGTTTTATAGGGAATTAAGCTGAATTCGGTCAAACGTTTGTCCAGAAAAAAATGCATTAAAAAAGTACCGAAAAAATCGCATGTTTTTTTTCTTCGACATACAAAATTCGTCACAACGATTTCTTATTGAAAATTTAATTTTAACAGTTTTTTGAATAAATATGTTACATTTGCTTGAATTAAAGCAAAAAGTACAAAAATAATGGTTTCAGTGGTTATATTTGAAAATAGTGAAGAAATACTCAAAATGTGTTTCTCTGGCCGAGAAACGTCGATTTTGAAAATATTATTAAAAATCGAGGTACATTTTTGTTAATTGTTCAATCGAGATGAAATCACTTTTAATGAGTGTTTTATAGGGAATTAAGCTGAATTCGGTCAAATATTTGTCCAGAAAAAAATGCATTCAAAAAAGTACTGAAAAAATCGCATGTTTTTTTTCTTCAAGATACAAAATTCGTCACAACGATTTCTTATTGAAAATTTAATTTTAACAGTTTTTTGAATGAATATCGTTATATTTGCTTGAATTAAAGCAAAAAGTACAAAAATAATGGTTTTAGTGGTTATATTTGAAAATAGTGAAGAAAAACTCAAAATGTGTTTCTCTGGCCGAGAAACGTCGATTTTGAGAATATTATTAAAAATCGAGGTACATTTTTATTTATTGTTCAATCGAGATGAAATCACTTTAAATGAGTGTTTTATAGGGAATTAAGCTGAATTCGGTCAAATATATGTCCAGAAAAAAATGCATTCAAAAAGGTACCGAAAAAATCGCATGTTTTTTTTTCTTCAAGATACAAAATTCGTCACAACGATTTCTTATTGAAAATTTAATTTTAACAGTTTTTTGAATGAATATCGTTACATTTGCTTGAATTAAAGCAAAAAGTACAAAAATAATGGTTTCAGTGGTTATATTTGAAAATAGTGAAGAAATACTCAAAATGTGTTTCTCTGGCCGAGAAACGTCGATTTTGAAAATATTATTAAAAATCGAGGTACATTTTTGTTTATTGTTCAATCGAGATGAAATCACTTTTAATGAGTGTTTTATAGGGAATTAAGCTGAATTCGGTCAAACGTTTGTCCAGAAAAAAATGCATTAAAAAAGTACCGAAAAAATCGCATGTTTTTTTTCTTCGACATACAAAATTCGTCACAACGATTTCTTATTGAAAATTTAATTTTAACAGTTTTTTGAATAAATATGTTACATTTGCTTGAATTAAAGCAAAAAGTACAAAAATAATGGTTTCAGTGGTTATATTTGAAAATAGTGAAGAAATACTCAAAATGTGTTTCTCTGGCCGAGAAACGTCGATTTTGAAAATATTATTAAAAATCGAGGTACATTTTTGTTTATTGTTCAATCGAGATGAAATCACTTTTAATGAGTGTTTTATAGGGAATTAAGCTGAATTCGGTCAAATATTTGTCCAGAAAAAAATGCATTCAAAAAAGTACCGAAAAAATCGCATGTTTTTTTCTTCAAGATACAAAATTCGTCAAAACGATTTCTTATTGAAAATTTAATTTTAACAGTTTTTTGAATGAATATCGTTATATTTGCTTGAATTAAAGCAAAAAGTACAAAAATAATGGTTTTAGTGGTTATATTTGAAAATAGTGAAGAAATACTCAAAATGTGTTTCTCTGGCCGAGAAACGTCGATTTTGAGAATATTATTAAAAATCGAGGTACATTTTTACTTATTGTTCAATCGAGATGAAATCACTTTAAATGAGTGTTTTATAGGGAATTAAGCTGAATTCGGTCAAATATATGTCCAGAAAAAAATGCATTCAAAAAGGTACCGAAAAAATCGCATGTTTTTTTTCTTCGACATACAAAATTCGTCACAACGATTTCTTATTGAAAATTTAATTTTAACAGTTTTTTGAATAAATATGTTACATTTGCTTGAATTAAAGCAAAAAGTACAAAAATAATGGTTTCAGTGGTTATATTTGAAAATAGTGAAGAAATACTCAAAATGTGTTTCTCTGGCCGAGAAACGTCGATTTTGAAAATATTATTAAAAATCGAGGTACATTTTTGTTAATTGTTCAATCGAGATGAAATCACTTTTAATGAGTGTTTTATAGGGAATTAAGCTGAATTCGGTCAAATATTTGTCCAGAAAAAAATGCATTCAAAAAAGTACTGAAAAAATCGCATGTTTTTTTTCTTCAAGATACAAAATTCGTCACAACGATTTCTTATTGAAAATTTAATTTTAACAGTTTTTTGAATGAATATCGTTATATTTGCTTGAATTAAAGCAAAAAGTACAAAAATAATGGTTTTAGTGGTTATATTTGAAAATAGTGAAGAAAAACTCAAAATGTGTTTCTCTGGCCGAGAAACGTCGATTTTGAAAATATTATTAAAAATCGAGGTACATTTTTGTTTATTGTTCAATCGAGATGAAATCACTTTTAATGAGTGTTTTATAGGGAATTAAGCTGAATTCGGTCAAACGTTTGTCCAGAAAAAAATGCATTAAAAAAGTACCGAAAAAATCGCATGTTTTTTTTCTTCGACATACAAAATTCGTCACAACGATTTCTTATTGAAAATTTAATTTTAACAGTTTTTTGAATAAATATGTTACATTTGCTTGAATTAAAGCAAAAAGTACAAAAATAATGGTTTCTGTGGTTATATTTGAAAATAGTGAAGAAATACTCAAAATGTGTTTCTCTGGCCGAGAAACGTCGATTTTGAGAATATTATTAAAAATCGAGGTACATTTTTATTTATTGTTCAATCGAGATGAAATCACTTTTAATGAGTGTTTTATAGGGAATTAAGCTGAATTCGGTCAAATATATGTCCAGAAAAAAATGCATTCAAAAAGGTACCGAAAAAATCGCATGTTTTTTTCTTCAAGATACAAAATTCGTCACAACCATTTCTTATTGAAAATTTAATTTTAACAGTTTTTGAATGAATATCGTTACATTTGTTTGAATTAAAGCAAAAAGTACAAAAATAATGGTTTCAGTGGTTATATTTGAAAATAGTGAAGAAATACTCAAAATGTGTTTCTCTGGCCGAGAAACGTCGATTTTGAAAATATTATTAAAAATCGAGGTACATTTTTGTTTATTGTTCAATCGAGATGAAATCACTTTTAATGAGTGTTTTATAGGGAATTAAGCTGAATTCGGTCAAATATTTGTCCAGAAAAAAATGCATTCAAAAAAGTACTGAAAAAATCGCATGTTTTTTTTCTTCAAGATACAAAATTCGTCACAACGATTTCTTATTGAAAATTTAATTTTAACAGTTTTTTGAATGAATATCGTTATATTTGCTTGAATTAAAGCAAAAAGTACAAAAATAATGGTTTTAGTGGTTATATTTGAAAATAGTGAAGAAATACTCAAAATGTGTTTCTCTGGCCGAGAAACGTCGTTTTTGAGAATATTATTAAAAATCGAGGTACATTTTTATTTATTGTTCAATCGAGATGAAATCACTTTAAATGAGTGTTTTATAGGGAATTAAGCTGAATTCGGTCAAATATATGTCCAGAAAAAAATGCATTCAAAAAGGTACCGAAAAAATCGCATGTTTTTTTTCTTCAAGATACAAAATTCGTCACAACGATTTCTTATTGAAAATTTAATTTTAACAGTTTTTTGAATGAATATCGTTACATTTGCTTGAATTAAAGCAAAAAGTACAAAAATAATGGTTTCAGTGGTTATATTTGAAAATAGTGAAGAAAAACTCAAAATGTGTTTCTCTGGCCGAGAAACGTCGATTTTGAAAATATTATTAAAAATCGAGGTACATTTTTGTTTATTGTTCAATCGAGATGAAATCACTTTTAATGAGTGTTTTATAGGGAATTAAGCTGAATTCGGTCAAACGTTTGTCCAGAAAAAAATGCATTAAAAAAGTACCGAAAAAATCGCATGTTTTTTTTCTTCGACATACAAAATTCGTCACAACGATTTCTTATTGAAAATTTAATTTTAACAGTTTTTTGAATAAATATGTTACATTTGCTTGAATTAAAGCAAAAAGTACAAAAATAATGGTTTCAGTGGTTATATTTGAAAATAGTGAAGAAAAACTCAAAATGTGTTTCTCTGGCCGAGAAACGTCGATTTTGAAAATATTATTAAAAATCGAGGTACATTTTTGTTTATTGTTCAATCGAGATGAAATCACTTTTAATGAGTGTTTTATAGGGAATTAAGCTGAATTCGGTCAAACGTTTGTCCAGAAAAAAATGCATTAAAAAAGTACCGAAAAAATCGCATGTTTTTTTTCTTCGACATACAAAATTCGTCACAACGATTTCTTATTGAAAATTTAATTTTAACAGTTTTTTGAATAAATATGTTACATTTGCTTGAATTAAAGCAAAAAGTACAAAAATAATGGTTTCTGTGGTTATATTTGAAAATAGTGAAGAAATACTCAAAATGTGTTTCTCTGGCCGAGAAACGTCGATTTTGAGAATATTATTAAAAATCGAGGTACATTTTTATTTATTGTTCAATCGAGATGAAATCACTTTTAATGAGTGTTTTATAGGGAATTAAGCTGAATTCGGTCAAATATATGTCCAGAAAAAAATGCATTCAAAAAGGTACCGAAAAAATCGCATGTTTTTTTCTTCAAGATACAAAATTCGTCACAACCATTTCTTATTGAAAATTTAATTTTAACAGTTTTTGAATGAATATCGTTACATTTGTTTGAATTAAAGCAAAAAGTACAAAAATAATGGTTTCAGTGGTTATATTTGAAAATAGTGAAGAAATACTCAAAATGTGTTTCTCTGGCCGAGAAACGTCGATTTTGAAAATATTATTAAAAATCGAGGTACATTTTTGTTTATTGTTCAATCGAGATGAAATCACTTTTAATGAGTGTTTTATAGGGAATTAAGCTGAATTCGGTCAAACGTTTGTCCAGAAAAAAATGCATTAAAAAAGTACCGAAAAAATCGCATGTTTTTTTTCTTCGACATACAAAATTCGTCACAACGATTTCTTATTGAAAATTTAATTTTAACAGTTTTTTGAATAAATATGTTACATTTGCTTGAATTAAAGCAAAAAGTACAAAAATAATGGTTTCAGTGGTTATATTTGAAAATAGTGAAGAAATACTCAAAATGTGTTTCTCTGGCCGAGAAACGTCGATTTTGAAAATATTATTAAAAATCGAGGTACATTTTTGTTTATTGTTCAATCGAGATGAAATCACTTTTAATGAGTGTTTTATAGGGAATTAAGCTGAATTCGGTCAAATATTTGTCCAGAAAAAAATGCATTCAAAAAAGTACTGAAAAAATCGCATGTTTTTTTCTTCAAGATACAAAATTCGTCACAACGATTTCTTATTGAAAATTTAATTTTAACAGTTTTTTGAATGAATATCGTTACATTTGCTTGAATTAAAGCAAAAAGTACAAAAATAATGGTTTCAGTGGTTATATTTGAAAATAGTGAAGAAAAACTCAAAATGTGTTTCTCTGGCCGAGAAACGTCGATTTTGAGAATATTATTAAAAATCGAGGTACATTTTTACTTATTGTTCAATCGAGATGAAATCACTTTAAATGAGTGTTTTATAGGGAATTAAGCTGAATTCGGTCAAATATATGTCCAGAAAAAAATGCATTCAAAAAGGTACCGAAAAAATCGCATGTTTTTTTTCTTCAAGATACAAAATTCGTCACAACGATTTCTTATTGAAAATTTAATTTTAACAGTTTTTTGAATGAATATCGTTATATTTGCTTGAATTAAAGCAAAAAGTACAAAAATAATGGTTTTAGTGGTTATATTTGAAAATAGTGAAGAAATACTCAAAATGTGTTTCTCTGGCCGAGAAACGTCGATTTTGAGAATATTATTAAAAATCGAGGTACATTTTTATTTATTGTTCAATCGAGATGAAATCACTTTAAATGAGTGTTTTATAGGGAATTAAGCTGAATTCGGTCAAATATATGTCCAGAAAAAAATGCATTCAAAAAGGTACCGAAAAAATCGCATGTTTTTTTTTCTTCAAGATACAAAATTCGTCACAACGATTTCTTATTGAAAATTTAATTTTAACAGTTTTTTGAATGAATATCGTTACATTTGCTTGAATTAAAGCAAAAAGTACAAAAATAATGGTTTCAGTGGTTATATTTGAAAATAGTGAAGAAATACTCAAAATGTGTTTCTCTGGCCGAGAAACGTCGATTTTGAAAATATTATTAAAAATCGAGGTACATTTTTGTTTATTGTTCAATCGAGATGAAATCACTTTTAATGAGTGTTTTATAGGGAATTAAGCTGAATTCGGTCAAACGTTTGTCCAGAAAAAAATGCATTAAAAAAGTACCGAAAAAATCGCATGTTTTTTTTCTTCGACATACAAAATTCGTCACAACGATTTCTTATTGAAAATTTAATTTTAACAGTTTTTTGAATAAATATGTTACATTTGCTTGAATTAAAGCAAAAAGTACAAAAATAATGGTTTCAGTGGTTATATTTGAAAATAGTGAAGAAATACTCAAAATGTGTTTCTCTGGCCGAGAAACGTCGATTTTGAAAATATTATTAAAAATCGAGGTACATTTTTGTTTATTGTTCAATCGAGATGAAATCACTTTTAATGAGTGTTTTATAGGGAATTAAGCTGAATTCGGTCAAATATTTGTCCAGAAAAAAATGCATTCAAAAAAGTACCGAAAAAATCGCATGTTTTTTTCTTCAAGATACAAAATTCGTCACAACGATTTCTTATTGAAAATTTAATTTTAACAGTTTTTTGAATGAATATCGTTATATTTGCTTGAATTAAAGCAAAAAGTACAAAAATAATGGTTTTAGTGGTTATATTTGAAAATAGTGAAGAAATACTCAAAATGTGTTTCTCTGGCCGAGAAACGTCGATTTTGAGAATATTATTAAAAATCGAGGTACATTTTTACTTATTGTTCAATCGAGATGAAATCACTTTAAATGAGTGTTTTATAGGGAATTAAGCTGAATTCGGTCAAATATATGTCCAGAAAAAAATGCATTCAAAAAGGTACCGAAAAAATCGCATGTTTTTTTTCTTCAAGATACAAAATTCGTCACAACGATTTCTTATTGAAAATTTAATTTTAACAGTTTTTTGAATGAATATCGTTACATTTGCTTGAATTAAAGCAAAAAGTACAAAAATAATGGTTTCAGTGGTTATATTTGAAAATAGTGAAGAAAAACTCAAAATGTGTTTCTCTGGCCGAGAAACGTCGATTTTGAAAATATTATTAAAAATCGAGGTACATTTTTGTTTATTGTTCAATCGAGATGAAATCACTTTTAATGAGTGTTTTATAGGGAATTAAGCTGAATTCGGTCAAACGTTTGTCCAGAAAAAAATGCATTAAAAAAGTACCGAAAAAATCGCATGTTTTTTTTCTTCGACATACAAAATTCGTCACAACGATTTCTTATTGAAAATTTAATTTTAACAGTTTTTTGAATAAATATGTTACATTTGCTTGAATTAAAGCAAAAAGTACAAAAATAATGGTTTCAGTGGTTATATTTGAAAATAGTGAAGAAATACTCAAAATGTGTTTCTCTGGCCGAGAAACGTCGATTTTGAAAATATTATTAAAAATCGAGGTACATTTTTGTTAATTGTTCAATCGAGATGAAATCACTTTTAATGAGTGTTTTATAGGGAATTAAGCTGAATTCGGTCAAATATTTGTCCAGAAAAAAATGCATTCAAAAAAGTACTGAAAAAATCGCATGTTTTTTTTCTTCAAGATACAAAATTCGTCACAACGATTTCTTATTGAAAATTTAATTTTAACAGTTTTTTGAATGAATATCGTTATATTTGCTTGAATTAAAGCAAAAAGTACAAAAATAATGGTTTTAGTGGTTATATTTGAAAATAGTGAAGAAAAACTCAAAATGTGTTTCTCTGGCCGAGAAACGTCGATTTTGAAAATATTATTAAAAATCGAGGTACATTTTTGTTTATTGTTCAATCGAGATGAAATCACTTTTAATGAGTGTTTTATAGGGAATTAAGCTGAATTCGGTCAAACGTTTGTCCAGAAAAAAATGCATTAAAAAAGTACCGAAAAAATCGCATGTTTTTTTTCTTCGACATACAAAATTCGTCACAACGATTTCTTATTGAAAATTTAATTTTAACAGTTTTTTGAATAAATATGTTACATTTGCTTGAATTAAAGCAAAAAGTACAAAAATAATGGTTTCAGTGGTTATATTTGAAAATAGTGAAGAAATACTCAAAATGTGTTTCTCTGGCCGAGAAACGTCGATTTTGAAAATATTATTAAAAATCGAGGTACATTTTTGTTTATTGTTCAATCGAGATGAAATCACTTTTAATGAGTGTTTTATAGGGAATTAAGCTGAATTCGGTCAAATATTTGTCCAGAAAAAAATGCATTCAAAAAAGTACTGAAAAAATCGCATGTTTTTTTCTTCAAGATACAAAATTCGTCACAACGATTTCTTATTGAAAATTTAATTTTAACAGTTTTTTGAATGAATATCGTTACATTTGCTTGAATTAAAGCAAAAAGTACAAAAATAATGGTTTCAGTGGTTATATTTGAAAATAGTGAAGAAAAACTCAAAATGTGTTTCTCTGGCCGAGAAACGTCGATTTTGAGAATATTATTAAAAATCGAGGTACATTTTTACTTATTGTTCAATCGAGATGAAATCACTTTAAATGAGTGTTTTATAGGGAATTAAGCTGAATTCGGTCAAATATATGTCCAGAAAAAAATGCATTCAAAAAGGTACCGAAAAAATCGCATGTTTTTTTTCTTCAAGATACAAAATTCGTCACAACGATTTCTTATTGAAAATTTAATTTTAACAGTTTTTTGAATGAATATCGTTATATTTGCTTGAATTAAAGCAAAAAGTACAAAAATAATGGTTTTAGTGGTTATATTTGAAAATAGTGAAGAAATACTCAAAATGTGTTTCTCTGGCCGAGAAACGTCGATTTTGAGAATATTATTAAAAATCGAGGTACATTTTTATTTATTGTTCAATCGAGATGAAATCACTTTAAATGAGTGTTTTATAGGGAATTAAGCTGAATTCGGTCAAATATATGTCCAGAAAAAAATGCATTCAAAAAGGTACCGAAAAAATCGCATGTTTTTTTTTCTTCAAGATACAAAATTCGTCACAACGATTTCTTATTGAAAATTTAATTTTAACAGTTTTTTGAATGAATATCGTTATATTTGCTTGAATTAAAGCAAAAAGTACAAAAATAATGGTTTCAGTGGTTATATTTGAAAATAGTGAAGAAATACTCAAAATGTGTTTCTCTGGCCGAGAAACGTCGATTTTGAAAATATTATTAAAAATCGAGGTACATTTTTGTTTATTGTTCAATCGAGATGAAATCACTTTTAATGAGTGTTTTATAGGGAATTAAGCTGAATTCGGTCAAACGTTTGTCCAGAAAAAAATGCATTAAAAAAGTACCGAAAAAATCGCATGTTTTTTTTCTTCGACATACAAAATTCGTCACAACGATTTCTTATTGAAAATTTAATTTTAACAGTTTTTTGAATAAATATGTTACATTTGCTTGAATTAAAGCAAAAAGTACAAAAATAATGGTTTCAGTGGTTATATTTGAAAATAGTGAAGAAATACTCAAAATGTGTTTCTCTGGCCGAGAAACGTCGATTTTGAAAATATTATTAAAAATCGAGGTACATTTTTGTTTATTGTTCAATCGAGATGAAATCACTTTTAATGAGTGTTTTATAGGGAATTAAGCTGAATTCGGTCAAATATTTGTCCAGAAAAAAATGCATTCAAAAAAGTACTGAAAAAATCGCATGTTTTTTTTCTTCAAGATACAAAATTCGTCACAACGATTTCTTATTGAAAATTTAATTTTAACAGTTTTTTGAATGAATATCGTTATATTTGCTTGAATTAAAGCAAAAAGTACAAAAATAATGGTTTTAGTGGTTATATTTGAAAATAGTGAAGAAAAACTCAAAATGTGTTTCTCTGGCCGAGAAACGTCGATTTTGAAAATATTATTAAAAATCGAGGTACATTTTTGTTTATTGTTCAATCGAGATGAAATCACTTTTAATGAGTGTTTTATAGGGAATTAAGCTGAATTCGGTCAAACGTTTGTCCAAAAAAAAATGCATTAAAAAAGTACCGAAAAAATCGCATGTTTTTTTTCTTCGACATACAAAATTCGTCACAACGATTTCTTATTGAAAATTTAATTTTAACAGTTTTTTGAATAAATATGTTACATTTGCTTGAATTAAAGCAAAAAGTACAAAAATAATGGTTTCTGTGGTTATATTTGAAAATAGTGAAGAAATACTCAAAATGTGTTTCTCTGGCCGAGAAACGTCGATTTTGAGAATATTATTAAAAATCGAGGTACATTTTTATTTATTGTTCAATCGAGATGAAATCACTTTTAATGAGTGTTTTATAGGGAATTAAGCTGAATTCGGTCAAATATATGTCCAGAAAAAAATGCATTCAAAAAGGTACCGAAAAAATCGCATGTTTTTTTCTTCAAGATACAAAATTCGTCACAACCATTTCTTATTGAAAATTTAATTTTAACAGTTTTTGAATGAATATCGTTACATTTGTTTGAATTAAAGCAAAAAGTACAAAAATAATGGTTTCAGTGGTTATATTTGAAAATAGTGAAGAAATACTCAAAATGTGTTTCTCTGGCCGAGAAACGTCGATTTTGAAAATATTATTAAAAATCGAGGTACATTTTTGTTTATTGTTCAATCGAGATGAAATCACTTTTAATGAGTGTTTTATAGGGAATTAAGCTGAATTCGGTCAAATATTTGTCCAGAAAAAAATGCATTCAAAAAAGTACTGAAAAAATCGCATGTTTTTTTTCTTCAAGATACAAAATTCGTCACAACGATTTCTTATTGAAAATTTAATTTTAACAGTTTTTTGAATGAATATCGTTATATTTGCTTGAATTAAAGCAAAAAGTACAAAAATAATGGTTTTAGTGGTTATATTTGAAAATAGTGAAGAAATACTCAAAATGTGTTTCTCTGGCCGAGAAACGTCGTTTTTGAGAATATTATTAAAAATCGAGGTACATTTTTATTTATTGTTCAATCGAGATGAAATCACTTTAAATGAGTGTTTTATAGGGAATTAAGCTGAATTCGGTCAAATATATGTCCAGAAAAAAATGCATTCAAAAAGGTACCGAAAAAATCGCATGTTTTTTTTCTTCAAGATACAAAATTCGTCACAACGATTTCTTATTGAAAATTTAATTTTAACAGTTTTTTGAATGAATATCGTTACATTTGCTTGAATTAAAGCAAAAAGTACAAAAATAATGGTTTCAGTGGTTATATTTGAAAATAGTGAAGAAAAACTCAAAATGTGTTTCTCTGGCCGAGAAACGTCGATTTTGAAAATATTATTAAAAATCGAGGTACATTTTTGTTTATTGTTCAATCGAGATGAAATCACTTTTAATGAGTGTTTTATAGGGAATTAAGCTGAATTCGGTCAAACGTTTGTCCAGAAAAAAATGCATTAAAAAAGTACCGAAAAAATCGCATGTTTTTTTCTTCGACATACAAAATTCGTCACAACGATTTCTTATTGAAAATTTAATTTTAACAGTTTTTTGAATAAATATGTTACATTTGCTTGAATTAAAGCAAAAAGTACAAAAATAATGGTTTCAGTGGTTATATTTGAAAATAGTGAAGAAATACTCAAAATGTGTTTCTCTGGCCGAGAAACGTCGATTTTGAAAATATTATTAAAAATCGAGGTACATTTTTGTTTATTGTTCAATCGAGATGAAATCACTTTTAATGAGTGTTTTATAGGGAATTAAGCTGAATTCGGTCAAATATTTGTCCAGAAAAAAATGCATTCAAAAAAGTACTGAAAAAATCGCATGTTTTTTTTCTTCAAGATACAAAATTCGTCACAACGATTTCTTATTGAAAATTTAATTTTAACAGTTTTTTGAATGAATATCGTTATATTTGCTTGAATTAAAGCAAAAAGTACAAAAATAATGGTTTTAGTGGTTATATTTGAAAATAGTGAAGAAATACTCAAAATGTGTTTCTCTGGCCGAGAAACGTCGTTTTTGAGAATATTATTAAAAATCGAGGTACATTTTTATTTATTGTTCAATCGAGATGAAATCACTTTAAATGAGTGTTTTATAGGGAATTAAGCTGAATTCGGTCAAATATATGTCCAGAAAAAAATGCATTCAAAAAGGTACCGAAAAAATCGCATGTTTTTTTTCTTCAAGATACAAAATTCGTCACAACGATTTCTTATTGAAAATTTAATTTTAACAGTTTTTTGAATGAATATCGTTACATTTGCTTGAATTAAAGCAAAAAGTACAAAAATAATGGTTTCAGTGGTTATATTTGAAAATAGTGAAGAAAAACTCAAAATGTGTTTCTCTGGCCGAGAAACGTCGATTTTGAAAATATTATTAAAAATCGAGGTACATTTTTGTTTATTGTTCAATCGAGATGAAATCACTTTTAATGAGTGTTTTATAGGGAATTAAGCTGAATTCGGTCAAACGTTTGTCCAGAAAAAAATGCATTAAAAAAGTACCGAAAAAATCGCATGTTTTTTTCTTCGACATACAAAATTCGTCACAACGATTTCTTATTGAAAATTTAATTTTAACAGTTTTTTGAATAAATATGTTACATTTGCTTGAATTAAAGCAAAAAGTACAAAAATAATGGTTTCAGTGGTTATATTTGAAAATAGTGAAGAAATACTCAAAATGTGTTTCTCTGGCCGAGAAACGTCGATTTTGAAAATATTATTAAAAATCGAGGTACATTTTTGTTTATTGTTCAATCGAGATGAAATCACTTTTAATGAGTGTTTTATAGGGAATTAAGCTGAATTCGGTCAAATATTTGTCCAGAAAAAAATGCATTCAAAAAAGTACTGAAAAAATCGCATGTTTTTTTTCTTCAAGATACAAAATTCGTCACAACGATTTCTTATTGAAAATT
The DNA here is from genome assembly GCF_054372755.1 of Phalangium opilio. Classification (NCBI taxonomy): domain Eukaryota; kingdom Metazoa; phylum Arthropoda; class Arachnida; order Opiliones; family Phalangiidae; genus Phalangium; species Phalangium opilio. Next base: position 4,303,000 of record NW_028324173.1, read on the forward strand.
TAATTTTAACAGTTTTTTGAATGAATATCGTTATATTTGCTTGAATTAAAGCAAAAAGTACAAAAATAATGGTTTTAGTGGTTATATTTGAAAATAGTGAAGAAATACTCAAAATGTGTTTCTCTGGCCGAGAAACGTCGTTTTTGAGAATATTATTAAAAATCGAGGTACATTTTTATTTGTTGTTCAATCGAGATGAAATCCCTCTTAATGAGTGTTTTATAGGGAATTAAGCTGAATTCGGTCAAATATATGTCCAGAAAAAAATGCATTCAAAAAGGTACCGAAAAAATCGCATGTTTTTTTTCTTCAAGATACAAAATTCGTCACAACGATTTCTTATTGAAAATTTAATTTTAACAGTTTTTTGAATGAATATCGTTACATTTGCTTGAATTAAAGCAAAAAGTACAAAAATAATGGTTTCAGTGGTTATATTTGAAAATAGTGAAGAAAAACTCAAAATGTGTTTCTCTGGCCGAGAAACGTCGATTTTGAAAATATTATTAAAAATCGAGGTACATTTTTGTTTATTGTTCAATCGAGATGAAATCACTTTTAATGAGTGTTTTATAGGGAATTAAGCTGAATTCGGTCAAACGTTTGTCCAGAAAAAAATGCATTAAAAAAGTACCGAAAAAATCGCATGTTTTTTTCTTCGACATACAAAATTCGTCACAACGATTTCTTATTGAAAATTTAATTTTAACAGTTTTTTGAATAAATATGTTACATTTGCTTGAATTAAAGCAAAAAGTACAAAAATAATGGTTTCAGTGGTTATATTTGAAAATAGTGAAGAAATACTCAAAATGTGTTTCTCTGGCCGAGAAACGTCGATTTTGAAAATATTATTAAAAATCGAGGTACATTTTTGTTTATTGTTCAATCGAGATGAAATCACTTTTAATGAGTGTTTTATAGGGAATTAAGCTGAATTCGGTCAAATATTTGTCCAGAAAAAAATGCATTCAAAAAAGTACTGAAAAAATCGCATGTTTTTTTTCTTCAAGATACAAAATTCGTCACAACGATTTCTTATTGAAAATTTAATTTTAACAGTTTTTTGAATGAATATCGTTATATTTGCTTGAATTAAAGCAAAAAGTACAAAAATAATGGTTTTAGTGGTTATATTTGAAAATAGTGAAGAAATACTCAAAATGTGTTTCTCTGGCCGAGAAACGTCGATTTTGAAAATATTATTAAAAATCGAAGTACATTTTTATTTGTTGTTCAATCGAGATGAAATCCCTCTTAATGAGTGTTTTATAGGGAATTAAGCTGAATTCGGTCAAACATTTGTCCAAAAATAATGCATTCAAAAAAGTAACGAAAAAATCGCATGTTTTTTTTCTTCACGATACAAAATTCGTCACAACGATTTCTTATTGAAAATTTAATTTTAACAGTTTTTTGAATGAATATCGTTACATTTGCTTGAATTAAAGCAAAAAGTACAAAAATAATGGTTTCTGTGGTTATATTTGAAAATAGTGAAGAAATACTCAAAATGTGTTTCTCTGGCCGAGAAACGTCGATTTTGAGAATATTATTAAAAATCGAGGTACATTTTTATTTATTGTTCAATCGAGATGAAATCACTTTTAATGAGTGTTTTATAGGGAATTAAGCTTAATTCGGTCAAATATATGTCCAGAAAAAAATGCATTCAAAAAGGTACCGAAAAAATCGCATGTTTTTTTCTTCAAGATACAAAATTCGTCACAACGATTTCTTATTGAAAATTTAATTTTAACAGTTTTTGAATGAATATCGTTACATTTGCTTGAATTAAAGCAAAAAGTACAAAAATAATGGTTTCAGTGGTTATATTTGAAAATAGTGAAGAAATACTCAAAATGTGTTTCTCTGGCCGAGAAACGTCGATTTTGAAAATATTATTAAAAATCGAGGTACATTTTTGTTTATTGTTCAATCGAGATGAAATCACTTTTAATGAGTGTTTTATAGGGAATTAAGCTGAATTCGGTCAAATATTTGTCCAGAAAAAAATGCATTCAAAAAAGTACTGAAAAAATCGCATGTTTTTTTTCTTCAAGATACAAAATTCGTCACAACGATTTCTTATTGAAAATTTAATTTTAACAGTTTTTTGAATGAATATCGTTATATTTGCTTGAATTAAAGCAAAAAGTACAAAAATAATGGTTTCTGTGGTTATATTTGAAAATAGTGAAGAAATACTCAAAATGTGTTTCTCTGGCCGAGAAACGTCGATTTTGATAATATTATTAAAAATCGAGTTACATTTTTATTTATTGTTCAATCGAGATGAAATCACTTTTAATGAGTGTTTTATAGGGATGGAAGCTGAATTCGGTCAAATATATGTCCAGAAAAAAATGCATTCAAAAAGGTACCGAAAAAATCGCATGTTTTTTTCTTCAAGATACAAAATTCGTCACAACGATTTCTTATTGAAAATTTAATTTTAACAGTTTTTGAATGAATATCGTTACATTTGCTTGAATTAAAGCAAAAAGTACAAAAATAATGGTTTTAGTGGTTATATTTGAAAATAGTGAAGAAATACTCAAAATGTGTTTCTCTGGCCGAGAAACGTCGATTTTGAAAATATTATTAAATATCGAGGTACATTTTTATTTATTGTTCAATCGAGATGAAATCACTTTTAATGAGTGTTTTAAAGGGAATTAAGCTGAATTCGGTCAAAAATTTGTCCAGAAAAAAATGCATTCAAAAGTGTATGTTTTTTTTTCTTCTAGATACAAAATCTGTCACTACGATTTCTTATTGAAAATTGAATTTTAACAGTTTTTTGAATGAATATCGTTACATTTGCTTGAATTAAAGCAAAAAGTACAAAAATAATGGTTTCAGTGGTTATATTTGAAAATAGTGAAGAAATACTCAAAATGTGTTTCTCTGCCCGAGAAACGTCGATTTTGAAAATATTATTAAATATCGAGGTACATTTTTATTTATTGTCCAATCGAGATGAAATCACTTTTAATGAGTGTTTTAAAGGGAATTAAGCTGAATTCGGTCAATAATTTGTCCAGAAAAAAATGCATTCAAAAGTGTACCAATAATATTGCATGTTTTTTTTCTTCTAGATACAAAATCCGTAACTACGATTTCTTATTGAAATGTGAATTTTAACAGTTTTTTTGAATGAATATCGTTACATTTGCTTGAATTAAAGCAAAAAGGACAAAAATAATGATTTCAGTGGATAAATTTGAAAATAGTGAAGAAATACTCAAAATGTGTTTCTCGGCCCGAGAAACGTCGATTTTGAAAATATCATTAAAAATCGAGGTACATTTTTATTTATTGTTCAATCGAGATGAAATCACTTTAAATTAGTGTTTTATAGGGAATTAAGCTGAATTCGGACAAAACTTTGTCCAGAAAAAAATGCATTCAAAAGTGTACCAATAATATTGTATGTTTTTTTCTTCTAGATACAAAATCCGTAACTACGATTTCTTATTGAAAATTGAATTTTAACAGTTTTTGAATGAATATCGTTACATTTGCTTGAATTAAAGCAAAAAGTACAAAAATAATGGTTTCAGTGGTTATATTTGAAAATAGTGAAGAGATACTCAAAATTTGTTTTTCTGGCCGAGAAACGTCGATTTAGAAAATATCATTAAAAATCGAGGTACATTTTTATTTATTGTTCAATCGAGATGAAATCACTTTAAATTAGTGTTTTATAGGGAATTAAGCTGAATTCGGACAAAACTTTGTCCAGAAAAAAATGCATTCAAAAGTATACCAATAATATTGCATGTCTTTTTTCTTCTAGATACAAAATCCGTCACTACGATTTCTTATTGAAAATTTAATTTTAACAGTTTTTTGAATAAATATCGTTACATTTGCTTGAATTAAAGCAAAAAGTACAAAAATAATGGTTTCTGTGGTTATATTTGAAAATAGTGAAGAAATACTCAAAATGTGTTTCTCTGGCCGAGAAACGTCGATTTTGAGAATATTATTAAAAATCGAGGTACATTTTTATTTATTGTTCAATCGAGATGAAATCACTTTTAATGAGTGTTTTATAGGGAATTAAGCTGAATTCGGTCAAATATATGTCCAGAAAAAAATGCATTCAAAAAGGTACCGAAAAAATCGCATGTTTTTTTCTTCAAGATACAAAATTCGTCACAACCATTTCTTATTGAAAATTTAATTTTAACAGTTTTTGAATGAATATCGTTACATTTGCTTGAATTAAAGCAAAAAGTACAAAAATAATGGTTTCAGTGGTTATATTTGAAAATAGTGAAGAAATACTCAAAATGTGTTTCTCTGGCCGAGAAACGTCGATTTTGAAAATATTATTAAAAATCGAGGTACATTTTTGTTTATTGTTCAATCGAGATGAAATCACTTTTAATGAGTGTTTTATAGGGAATTAAGCTGAATTCGGTCAAATATTTGTCCAGAAAAAAATGCATTCAAAAAAGTACTGAAAAAATCGCATGTTTTTTTTCTTCAAGATACAAAATTCGTCACAACGATTTCTTATTGAAAATTTAATTTTAACAGTTTTTTGAATGAATATCGTTATATTTGCTTGAATTAAAGCAAAAAGTACAAAAATAATGGTTTTAGTGGTTATATTTGAAAATAGTGAAGAAATACTCAAAATGTGTTTCTCTGGCCGAGAAACGTCGATTTTGAGAATATTATTAAAAATCGAGGTACATTTTTATTTATTGTTCAATCGAGATGAAATCACTTTAAATGAGTGTTTTATAGGGAATTAAGCTGAATTCGGTCAAATATATGTCCAGAAAAAAATGCATTCAAAAAGGTACCGAAAAAATCGCATGTTTTTTTTCTTCAAGATACAAAATTCGTCACAACGATTTCTTATTGAAAATTTAATTTTAACAGTTTTTTGAATGAATATCGTTACATTTGCTTGAATTAAAGCAAAAAGTACAAAAATAATGGTTTCAGTGGTTATATTTGAAAATAGTGAAGAAAAACTCAAAATGTGTTTCTCTGGCCGAGAAACGTCGATTTTGAAAATATTATTAAAAATCGAGGTACATTTTTGTTTATTGTTCAATCGAGATGAAATCACTTTTAATGAGTGTTTTATAGGGAATTAAGCTGAATTCGGTCAAACGTTTGTCCAGAAAAAAATGCATTAAAAAAGTACCGAAAAAATCGCATGTTTTTTTTCTTCGACATACAAAATTCGTCACAACGATTTCTTATTGAAAATTTAATTTTAACAGTTTTTTGAATAAATATGTTACATTTGCTTGAATTAAAGCAAAAAGTACAAAAATAATGGTTTCAGTGGTTATATTTGAAAATAGTGAAGAAATACTCAAAATGTGTTTCTCTGGCCGAGAAACGTCGATTTTGAAAATATTATTAAAAATCGAGGTACATTTTTGTTTATTGTTCAATCGAGATGAAATCACTTTTAATGAGTGTTTTATAAGAAATTAAGCTGAATTCGGTCAAATATTTGTCCAGAAAAAAATGCATTCAAAAAAGTACTGAAAAAATCGCATGTTTTTTTTCTTCAAGATACAAAATTCGTCACAACGATTTCTTATTGAAAATTTAATTTTAACAGTTTTTTGAATGAATATCGTTATATTTGCTTGAATTAAAGCAAAAAGTACAAAAATAATGGTTTTAGTGGTTATATTTGAAAATAGTGAAGAAATACTCAAAATGTGTTTCTCTGGCCGAGAAACGTCGATTTTGAGAATATTATTAAAAATCGAGGTACATTTTTACTTATTGTTCAATCGAGATGAAATCACTTTAAATGAGTGTTTTATAGGGAATTAAGCTGAATTCGGTCAAATATATGTCCAGAAAAAAATGCATTCAAAAAGGTACCGAAAAAATCGCATGTTTTTTTTCTTCAAGATACAAAATTCGTCACAACGATTTCTTATTGAAAATTTAATTTTAACAGTTTTTTGAATGAATATCGTTACATTTGCTTGAATTAAAGCAAAAAGTACAAAAATAATGGTTTCAGTGGTTATATTTGAAAATAGTGAAGAAAAACTCAAAATGTGTTTCTCTGGCCGAGAAACGTCGATTTTGAAAATATTATTAAAAATCGAGGTACATTTTTGTTTATTGTTCAATCGAGATGAAATCACTTTTAATGATTGTTTTATAGGGAATTAAGCTGAATTCGGTCAAACGTTTGTCCAGAAAAAAATGCATTAAAAAAGTACCGAAAAAATCGCATGTTTTTTTTCTTCGACATACAAAATTCGTCACAACGATTTCTTATTGAAAATTTAATTTTAACAGTTTTTTGAATAAATATGTTACATTTGCTTGAATTAAAGCAAAAAGTACAAAAATAATGGTTTCAGTGGTTATATTTGAAAATAGTGAAGAAATACTCAAAATGTGTTTCTCTGGCCGAGAAACGTCGATTTTGAAAATATTATTAAAAATCGAAGTACATTTTTATTTATTGTTCAATCGAGATGAAATCCCTCTTAATGAGTGTTTTATAGGGAATTAAGCTGAATTCGGTCAAACATTTGTCCAAAAATAATGCATTCAAAAAAGTAACGAAAAAATCGCATGTTTTTTTTCTTCACGATACAAAATTCGTCACAACGATTTCTTATTGAAAATTTAATTTTAACAGTTTTTTGAATGAATATCGTTACATTTGCTTGAATTAAAGCAAAAAGTACAAAAATAATGGTTTCTGTGGTTATATTTGAAAATAGTGAAGAAATACTCAAAATGTGTTTCTCTGGCCGAGAAACGTCGATTTTGAGAATATTATTAAAAATCGAGGTACATTTTTATTTATTGTTCAATCGAGATGAAATCACTTTTAATGAGTGTTTTATAGGGAATTAAGCTTAATTCGGTCAAATATATGTCCAGAAAAAAATGCATTCAAAAAGGTACCGAAAAAATCGCATGTTTTTTTCTTCAAGATACAAAATTCGTCACAACGATTTCTTATTGAAAATTTAATTTTAACAGTTTTTGAATGAATATCGTTACATTTGCTTGAATTAAAGCAAAAAGTACAAAAATAATGGTTTCAGTGGTTATATTTGAAAATAGTGAAGAAATACTCAAAATGTGTTTCTCTGGCCGAGAAACGTCGATTTTGAAAATATTATTAAAAATCGAGGTACATTTTTGTTTATTGTTCAATCGAGATGAAATCACTTTTAATGAGTGTTTTATAGGGAATTAAGCTGAATTCGGTCAAATATTTGTCCAGAAAAAAATGCATTCAAAAAAGTACTGAAAAAATCGCATGTTTTTTTTCTTCAAGATACAAAATTCGTCACAACGATTTCTTATTGAAAATTTAATTTTAACAGTTTTTTGAATGAATATCGTTATATTTGCTTGAATTAAAGCAAAAAGTACAAAAATAATGGTTTCTGTGGTTATATTTGAAAATAGTGAAGAAATACTCAAAATGTGTTTCTCTGGCCGAGAAACGTCGATTTTGAGAATATTATTAAAAATCGAGTTACATTTTTATTTATTGTTCAATCGAGATGAAATCACTTTTAATGAGTGTTTTATAGGGATGTAAGCTGAATTCGGTCAAATATATGTCCAGAAAAAAATGCATTCAAAAAGGTACCGAAAAAATCGCATGTTTTTTTCTTCAAGATACAAAATTCGTCACAACGATTTCTTATTGAAAATTTAATTTTAACAGTTTTTGAATGAATATCGTTACATTTGCTTGAATTAAAGCAAAAAGTACAAAAATAATGGTTTCAGTGGTTATATTTGAAAATAGTGAAGAAATACTCAAACGAGAAACGTCGATTTTGAAAATATTATTAAAAATCGAGGTACATTTTTGTTTATTGTTCAATCGAGATGAAATCACTTTTAATGATTGTTTTATAGGGAATTAAGCTGAATTCGGTCAAATATTTGTCCAGAAAAAAATGCATTCAAAAAAGTACTGAAAAAATCGCATGTTTTTTTTCTTCAAGATACAAAATTCGTCACAACGATTTCTTATTGAAAATTTAATTTTAACAGTTTTTTGAATGAATATCGTTATATTTGCTTGAATTAAAGCAAAAAGTACAAAAATAATGGTTTCTGTGGTTATATTTGAAAATAGTGAAGAAATACTCAAAATGTGTTTCTCTGGCCGAGAAACGTCGATTTTGAGAATATTATTAAAAATCGAGGTACATTTTTATTTATTGTTCAATCGAGATGAAATCACTTTTAATGAGTGTTTTATAGGGATGTAAGCTGAATTCGGTCAAATATATGTCCAGAAAAAAATGCATTCAAAAAGGTACCGAAAAAATCGCATGTTTTTTTCTTCTAGATACAAAATCCGTGACTACGATTTCTTATTGAAAATTGAATTTTAACAGTTTTTTGTATGAATATCGTTACATTTGCTTGAATTAAAACAAAAAGTACAAAAATAATGGTTTCAGACCAATAGGTTGGTGGTTCGAGCCCACCCGGGAGAGGTGTTGTGGGATCTCAAATGTAACGTAAAAAGCCAAAGGTTTTGCACAATACCTGACGACCATTTAATTTTTGGGCTTCCGTGGCGCAATGGTTAGCGCGTTCGGCTGTTAACCGAAAGGTTGGTGGTTCGAGCCCACCCAGGAGAGGTGTTGTATTGAATCAGATGTAACGTAAAAAAACATAACTTTTCCACAATACCTGACAACCGTTTAATTTCTGAGCTTCCGTGTCTCAATGGTTAGCGCGTTCGGCTGTTAACGAATAGGTTGGTGGTTCGAGCCCATCCGGGAACGGTGTTGTGACGTCTCAGATTTGTGAAGTAAAAAGTCAAGGTTTTTCCACAATACCTGACGACCATTTCATTTTTGGGCTTCCGTGGCGCAATGGTTAGCGCGTTCAGCTGCTATTCAAATGAATGGTGGTTTGAGCCCTCCCGGAAGAGGTGTTGTGGGGTCTCAGATGTAGCGTAAAAAGTCGTAACTTTTCCACAATACCTGACAACCATTTAATTTCTGAGCTTCCGTGGATCAATGGTTAGCGCGTTCGGCTGTTAACGAATAGGTTGGTGGTTCGAGCCCATCCGGGAGCGGTGTTGTGACGTCTCAGTTGTGAAGTAAAAAGTCAAGGTTTTTCCACAATACCTGACGACCATTTAATTTTTGGGCTTCCGTGGCGCAATGGTTAGCGCGTTCAGCTGCTATTCAAAAGACTGGTGTTTTGAGCCCTCCCGGGAGCGGTGTTGTGACGTCTCAGATGTGAAGTAAAAAGTCAAGGTTTTTCCACAATACCTGACGACCATTTAATTTTTGGGCTTCCGTGGCTCAATGGTTAGCACGTTCAGCTGCTTTTCAAAAGACTGGTGGTTTGAGCACACCCGGGAGCGGTGTTGTGACGTCTCAGATATAACGTAAAATGTCAGAGTTTTTCCACAATACCTGACGAACATTTAATTTTTGGGCTTCCGTGCCGCAATGGTTAGCGCTTTCAGCTGTTTACCGAAAGGTTGGTGGTTCGAGCCCACCCGGGAGAGGTGTTGTGGGGTCTCAGATGTAGCGTAAAAAGTCATAACTTTTCCACAATACCTGACAACCATTTAATTTCTGAGCTTCCGTGGCTCAATTTTTAGCACGTTCGGCTGTTAACGAATAGGGTGGTGGTTCGAGCCCATCCGGGAGCGGTGTTGTGACTTCTCAGATTTGAAGTAAAAAGTCAAGGTTTTTCCACAATACCTGACGACCATTTAATTTTTGGGCTTCCGTGGCGCAATGGTTAGCGCGTTTAGCTGCTATTCAAAAGACTGGTGTTTTGAACCCTCCCGGGAGCGGTTTCGTGACGTCTCAGATGTAACGTAAAATGTCAGAGTTTTTCCACAATACCTGACGAACATTTAATTTTTGGGCTTCCGTGGCGCAATGGTTAGCGCTTTCAGCTGTTAACCGAAAGGTTGGTGGTTCGAGCCCACCCGGGAGAGGTGTTGTGGGGTCTCAGATGTAGCGTAAAAAGTCAAGGTTTTTCCACAATACCTGACGACCATTTAATTTTTGGGCTTCCGTGGCTCAATGGTTAGCACGTTCAGCTGCTTTTCAAAAGACTGGTGGTTTGAGCACACCCGGGAGCGGTGTTGTGACGTCTCAGATATAACGTAAAATGTCAGAGTTTTTCCACAATACCTGACGAACATTTAATTTTTGGGCTTCCGTGCCGCAATGGTTAGCGCTTTCAGCTGTTTACCGAAAGGTTGGTGGTTCGAGCCCACCCGGGAGAGGTGTTGTGGGGTCTCAGATGTAGCGTAAAAAGTCATAACTTTTCCACAATACCTGACAACCATTTAATTTCTGAGCTTCCGTGGCTCAATTTTTAGCACGTTCGGCTGTTAACGAATAGGGTGGTGGTTCGAGCCCATCCGGGAGCGGTGTTGTGACTTCTCAGATTTGAAGTAAAAAGTCAAGGTTTTTCCACAATACCTGACGACCATTTAATTTTTGGGCTTCCGTGGCGCAATGGTTAGCGCGTTTAGCTGCTATTCAAAAGACTGGTGTTTTGAACCCTCCCGGGAGCGGTTTCGTGACGTCTCAGATGTAACGTAAAATGTCAGAGTTTTTCCACAATACCTGACGAACATTTAATTTTTGGGCTTCCGTGGCGCAATGGTTAGCGCTTTCAGCTGTTAACCGAAAGGTTGGTGGTTCGAGCCCACCCGGGAGAGGTGTTGTGGGGTCTCAGATGTAGCGTAAAAAGTCATAACTTTTCCTCAATACCTGACAACCATTTAATTTCTGAGCTTCCGTGGCTCAATGGTTAGCGCGTTTGGCTGTTAACGAATAGGTATGTGGTTCGAGCCCGCCCTGGAGAGGTGTTGTAGGGTCTCAGATGTGAAGTAAAAAGTCAAGGTTTTTCCACAATACCTGACGACCATTTAATTTTTGGGCTTCCGAAGAGCAATGGTTAGCGCGTTCAGCTGCTATTCAAAAGACTGGTGGTTTGAGCCCTCCCGGGAGCGGTGTTGTGACGTCTCAGATGTGAAGTAAAAAGTCAAGGTTTTTCCACAATACCTGACGACCATTTAATTTTTGGGCTTCCGTGGCGCAATGGTTAGCGCGTTCAGCTGCTTTTCAAAAGACTGGTGTTTTGAACCCTCCCGGGAGCGATGTTGTGACGTCTCAGATGTAACGTAAAATGTCAGAGTTTTTCCACAATACCTGACGAACATTTAACTTTTGGGCTTCCGTGGCGCAATGGTTAGCACGTTCAGCTGTTAATCGAAAGGTTGGTGGTTCGAGCACACCCGGGAGAGGTGTTGTGGGGTCTCAGATGTGAAGTAAAAAGTCAAGGTTTTTCCACAATACCTGACGACCATTTATTCTTTGGGCTTCCGTGGAGCAATGGTTAGCGCGTTCAGCTGCTATTCAAAAGACTGGTGGTTTGAGCCCTCCCGGGAGCGGTGTTGTGACGTCTCAGATATAACGTAAAATGTCAGAGTTTTTCCACAATACCTGACGAACATTTAATTTTTGGGCTTCCGTGGCGCAATGGTTAGCGCTTTCAGCTGTTAACCGAAAGGTTGGTGGTTCGAGCCCACCCGGGAGAGGTGTTGTGGGGTTTCAGATGTACCGTAAAAAGTCATAACTTTTCCACAATACCTGACAACCATTTAATTTCTGAGCTTCCGTGGCTCAATGGTTAGCGCGTTTGGCTGTTAACGAATAGGTATGTGGTTCGAGCCCGCCCTGGAGAGGTGTTGTAGGGTCTCAGATGTGAAGTAAAAAGTAAAGGTTTTTCCACAATACCTGACGACCATTTAATTTTTGGGCTTCCGTGGCGCAATGGTTAGCGCGTTCAGCTGCTTTTCAAAAGACTGGTGTTTTGAACCCTCCCGGGAGCGGTGTTGTGACGTCTCAGATGTAACGTAAAATGTCAGAGTTTTTCCACAATACCTGACGAACATTTAATTTTTGGGCTTCCGTGGCGCAATGGTTAGCACGTTCAGCTGTTAATCGAAAGGTTGGTGGTTCGAGCACACCCGGGAGAGGTGTTGTGGGGTCTCAGATGTGAAGTAAAAAGTCAAGGTTTTTCCTCAATACCTGACAACCATTTAATTTCTGAGCTTCCGTGGCTCAATGGTTAGCGCGTTTGGCTGTTAACGAATAGGTATGTGGTTCGAGCCCGCCCTGGAGAGGTGTTGTAGGGTCTCAGATGTGAAGTAAAAAGTCAAGGTTTTTCCACAATACCTGACGACCATTTAATTTTTGGGCTTCCGAAGAGCAATGGTTAGCGCGTTCAGCTGTTAACCGAAAGGTTGGTGGTTTGAGCCCTCCCGGGAGAGGTGTTGTGGGGTCTCAGATGTGAAGTAAAAAGTCAAGGTTTTTCCACAATACCTGACGACCATTTAATTTTTGGGCTTCCGTGGCGCAATGGTTAGCGCGTTCAGCTGCTTTTCAAAAGACTGGTGTTTTGAGCCCTCCCGGGAGCGGTGTTGTGACGTCTCAGATGTGAAGTAAAAAGTCAAGGTTTTTCCACAATACCTGACGACCATTTAATTTTTGGGCTTCCGTGGCGCAATGGTTAGCGCGTTCAGCTGCTTTTCAAAAGACTGGTGTTTTGAACCCTCCCGGGAGCGGTGTTGTGACGTCTCAGATGTAACGTAAAATGTCAGAGTTTTTCCACAATACCTGACGAACATTTAATTTTTGGGCTTCCGTGGCGCAATGGTTAGCGCTTTCAGCTGTTAACCGAAAGGTTGGTGGTTCGAGCCCACCCGGGAGAGGTGTTGTGGGGTTTCAGATGTACCGTAAAAAGTCATAACTTTTCCACAATACCTGACAACCATTTAATTTCTGAGCTTCCGTGGCTCAATGGTTAGCGCGTTTGGCTGTTAACGAATAGGTATGTGGTTCGAGCCCGCCCTGGAGAGGTGTTGTAGGGTCTCAGATGTGAAGTAAAAAGTCAAGGTTTTTCCACAATACCTGACGACCATTTAATTTTTGGGCTTCCGTGGAGCAATGGTTAGCGCGTTCAGCTGCTATTCAAAAGACTGGTGGTTTGAGCCCTCCCGGGAGCGGTGTTGTGACGTCTCAGATATAACGTAAAATGTCAGAGTTTTTCCACAATACCTGACGAACATTTAATTTTTGGGCTTCCGTGCCGCAATGGTTAGCGCTTTCAGCTGTTAACCGAAAGGTTGGTGGTTTGAGCCCTCCCGGGAGAGGTGTTGTGGGGTCTCAGATGTGAAGTAAAAAGTCAAGGTTTTTCCACAATACCTGGGGACCATTTAATTTTTGGGCTTCCGTGGCGCAATGGTTAGCGCGTTCAGCTGCTTTTCAAAAGACTGGTGTTTTGAACCCTCCCGGGAGCGGTGTTGTGACGTCTCAGATGTGAAGTAAAAAGTCAAGGTTTTTCCACAATACCTGACGACCATTTAATTTTTGGGCTTCCGTGGCGCAATGGTTAGCGCGTTCAGCTGCTTTTCAAAAGACTGGTGTTTTGAACCCTCCCGGGAGCGGTGTTGTGACGTCTCAGATGTAACGTAAAATGTCAGAGTTTTTCCACAATACCTGACGAACATTTAATTTTTGGGCTTCCGTGGCGCAATGGTTAGCACGTTCAGCTGTTAATCGAAAGGTTGGTGGTTCGAGCACACCCGGGAGAGGTGTTGTGGGGTCTCAGATGTGAAGTAAAAAGTCAAGGTTTTTCCACAATACCTGACGACCATTTAATATTTGGGCTTCCGTGGCGCAATGGTTAGCACGTTCAGCTGTTAATCGAAAGGTTGGTGGTTCGAGCACACCCGGGAGAGGTGTTGTGGGGTCTCAGATGTGAAGTAAAAAGTCAAGGTTTTTCCACAATACCTGACGACCATTTAATTTTTGGGCTTCCGTGGCGCAATGGTTAGCGCGTTCAGCTGCTTTTCAAAAGACTGGTGTTTTGAACCCTCCCGGGAGCGGTGTTGTGACGTCTCAGATGTGAAGTAAAAAGTCAAGGTTTTTCCACAATACCTGACGACCATTTAATTTTTGGGCTTCCGTGGCGCAATGGTTAGCGCGTTCAGCTGCTTTTCAAAAGACTGGTGTTTTGAACCCTCCTGGGAGCGGTGTTGTGACGTCTCAGATGTAACGTAAAATGTCAGAGTTTTTCCACAATACCTGACGAACATTTAATTTTTGGGCTTCCGTGGCGCAATGGTTAGCGCTTTCAGCTGTTAACCGAAAGGTTGGTGGTTCGAGCCCACCCGGGAGAGGTGTTGTGGGGTTTCAGATGTACCGTAAAAAGTCATAACTTTTCCACAATACCTGACAACCATTTAATTTCTGAGCTTCCGTGGCTCAATGGTTAGCGCGTTTGGCTGTTAACGAATAGGTATGTGGTTCGAGCCCGCCCTGGAGAGGTGTTGTAGGGTCTCAGATGTGAAGTAAAAAGTCAAGGTTTTTCCACAATACCTGACGACCATTTAAATTTTGGGCTTCCGTGGAGCAATGGTTAGCGCGTTCAGCTGCTATTCAAAAGACTGGTGGTTTGAGCCCTCCCGGGAGCGGTGTTGTGACGTCTCAGATATAACGTAAAATGTCAGAGTTTTTCCACAATACCTGACGAACATTTAATTTTTGGGCTTCCGTGGCGCAATGGTTAGCACGTTCAGCTGTTAATCGAAAGGTTGGTGGTTCGAGCACACCCGGGAGAGGTGTTGTGGGGTCTCAGATGTGAAGTAAAAAGTCAAGGTTTTTCCACAATACCTGACGACCATTTAATATTTGGGCTTCCGTGGAGCAATGGTTAGCGCGTTCAGCTGCTATTCAAAAGACTGGTGGTTTGAGCCCTCCCGGGAGCGGTGTTGTGACGTCTCAGATATAACGTAAAATGTCAGAGTTTTTCCACAATACCTGACTAACATTTAATTTTTGGGCTTTTGTGCCGCAATGGTTAGCGCTTTCAGCTGTTAACCGAAAGGTTGGTGGTTTGAGCCCTCCCGGGAGAGGTGTTGTGGGGTCTGAGATGTGAAGTAAAAAGTCAAGGTTTTTCCACAATACCTGACGACCATTTAATTTTTGGGCTTCCGTGGCGCAATGGTTAGCACGTTCAGCTGTTAATCGAAAGGTTGGTGGTTCGAGCACACCCGGGAGAGGTGTTGTGGGGTCTCAGATGTGAAGTAAAAAGTCAAGGTTTTTCCACAATACCTGACGACCATTTAATTTTTGGGCTTCCGTGGCGCAATGGTTAGCGCGTTCAGCTGCTTTTCAAAAGACTGGTGTTTTGAACCCTCCCGGGAGCGGTGTTGTGACGTCTCAGATGTGAAGTAAAAAGTCAAGGTTTTTCCACAATACCTGACGACCATTTAATTTTTGGGCTTCCGTGGCGCAATGGTTAGCGCGTTCAGCTGCTTTTCAAAAGACTGGTGTTTTGAACCCTCCCGGGAGCGGTGTTGTGACGTCTCAGATGTAACGTAAAATGTCAGAGTTTTTCCACAATACCTGACGAACATTTAATTTTTGGGCTTCCGTGGCGCAATGGTTAGCGCGTTCAGCTGCTTTTCAAAAGACTGGTGTTTTGAACCCTCCCGGGAGCGGTGTTGTGACGTCTCAGATGTAACGTAAAATGTCAGAGTTTTTCCACAATACCTGACGAACATTTAATTTTTGGGCTTCCGTGGCGCAATGGTTAGCACGTTCAGCTGTTAATCGAAAGGTTGGTGGTTCGAGCACACCCGGGAGAGGTGTTGTGGGGTCTCAGATGTGAAGTAAAAAGTCAAGGTTTTTCCACAATACCTGACGACCATTTAATATTTGGGCTTCCGTGGAGCAATGGTTAGCGCGTTCAGCTGCTATTCAAAAGACTGGTGGTTTGAGCCCTCCCGGGAGCGGTGTTGTGACGTCTCAGATATAACGTAAAATGTCAGAGTTTTTCCACAATACCTGACGAACATTTAATTTTTGGGCTTTTGTGCCGCAATGGTTAGCGCTTTCAGCTGTTAACCGAAAGGTTGGTGGTTTGAGCCCTCCCGGGAGAGGTGTTGTGGGGTCTGAGATGTGAAGTAAAAAGTCAAGGTTTTTCCACAATACCTGACGACCATTTAATTTTTGGGCTTCCGTGGCGCAATGGTTAGCGCGTTCAGCTGCTTTTCAAAAGACTGCTGTTTTGAACCCTCCCGGGAGCGGTGTTGTGACGTCTCAGATGTGAAGTAAAAAGTCAAGGTTTTTCCACAATACCTGACGACCATTTAATTTTTGGGCTTCCGTGGCGCAATGGTTAGCGCGTTCAGCTGCTTTTCAAAAGACTGGTGTTTTGAACCCTCCCGGGAGCGGTGTTGTGACGTCTCAGATGTAACGTAAAATGTCAGAGTTTTTCCACAATACCTGACGAACATTTAATTTTTGGGCTTCCGTGGCGCAATGGTTAGCGCGTTCAGCTGCTTTTCAAAAGACTGGTGTTTTGAACCCTCCCGGGAGCGGTGTTGTGACGTCTCAGATGAAACGTAAAATGTCAGAGTTTTTCCACAATACCTGACGAACATTTAATTTTTGGGCTTCCGTCGCGCAATGGTTAGCACGTTCAGCTGTTAATCGAAAGGTTGGTGGTTCGAGCACACCCGGGAGAGGTGTTGTGGGGTCTCAGATGTGAAGTAAAAAGTCAAGGTTTTTCCACAATACCTGACGACCATTTAATTTTTGGGCTTCCGTGGAGCAATGGTTAGCGCGTTCAGCTGCTATTCAAAAGACTGGTGGTTTGAGCCCTCCCGGGAGCGGTGTTGTGACGTCTCAGATATAACGTAAAATGTCAGAGTTTTTCCACAATACCTGACGAACATTTAATTTTTGGGCTTCCGTGGCGCAATGGTTAGCGCTTTCAGCTGTTAACCGAAAGGTTGGTGGTTCGAGCCCACCCGGGAGAGGTGTTGTGGGGTTTCAGATGTACCGTAAAAAGTCATAACTTTTCCACAATACCTGACAACCATTTAATTTCTGAGCTTCCGTGGCTCAATGGTTAGCGCGTTTGGCTGTTAACGAATAGGTATGTGGTTCGAGCCCGCCCTGGAGAGGTGTTGTAGGGTCTCAGATGTGAAGTAAAAAGTCAAGGTTTTTCCACAATACCTGACGACCATTTAATTTTTGGGCTTCCGTGGAGCAATGGTTAGCGCGTTCAGCTGCTATTCAAAAGACTGGTGGTTTGAGCCCTCCCGGGAGCGGTGTTGTGACGTCTCAGATGTGAAGTAAAAAGTCAAGGTTTTTCCACAATATTTGACGACCATTTAATTTTTGGGCTTCCGTGGCGCAATGGTTAGCGCGTTCAGCTGCTTTTCAAAAGACTGGTGTTTTGAACCCTCCCGGGAGCGGTGTTGTGACGTCTCAGATGTAACGTAAAATGTCAGAGTTTTTCCACAATACCTGACGAACATTTAATTTTTGGGCTTCCGTGGCGCAATGGTTAGCACGTTCAGCTGTTAATCGAAAGGTTGGTGGTTCGAGCACACCCGGGAGAGGTGTTGTGGGGTCTCAGATGTGAAGTAAAAAGTCAAGGTTTTTCCACAATACCTGACGACCATTTAATTTTTGGGCTTCCGTGGAGCAATGGTTAGCGCGTTCAGCTGCTATTCAAAAGACTGGTGGTTTGAGCCCTCCCGGGAGCGGTGTTGTGACGTCTCAGATATAACGTAAAATGTCAGAGTTTTTCCACAATACCTGACGAACATTTAATTTTTGGGCTTCCGTGCCGCAATGGTTAGCGCTTTCAGCTGTTAACCGAAAGGTTGGTGGTTTGAGCCCTCCCGGGAGAGGTGTTGTGGGGTCTCAGATGTGAAGTAAAAAGTCAAGTTTTTTCCACAATACCTGACGACCATTTAATTTTTGGGCTTCCGTGGCGCAATGGTTAGCGCGTTCAGCTGCTTTTCAAAAAACTGGTGTTTTGAACCCTCCCGGGAGCGGTGTTGTGACGTCTCAGATGTGAAGTAAAAAGTCAAGGTTTTTCCACAATACCTGACGACCATTTAATTTTTGGGCTTCCGTGGCGCAATGGTTAGCGCGTTCAGCTGCTTTTCAAAAGACTGGTGTTTTGAACCCTCCCGGGAGCGGTGTTGTGACGTCTCAGATGTAACGTAAAATGTCAGAGTTTTTCCACAATACCTGACGAACATTTAATTTTTGGGCTTCCGTGGCGCAATGGTTAGCACGTTCAGCTGTTAATCGAAAGGTTGGTGGTTCGAGCACACCCGGGAGAGGTGTTGTGGGGTCTCAGATGTGAAGTAAAAAGTCAAGGTTTTTCCACAATACCTGACGACCATTTAATATTTGGGCTTCCGTGGAGCAATGGTTAGCGCGTTCAGCTGCTATTCAAAAGACTGGTGGTTTGAGCCCTCCCGGGAGCGGTGTTGTGACGTCTCAGATATAACGTAAAATGTCAGAGTTTTTCCACAATACCTGACGAACATTTAATTTTTGGGCTTTTGTGCCGCAATGGTTAGCGCTTTCAGCTGTTAACCGAAAGGTTGGTGGTTTGAGCCCTCCCGGGAGAGGTGTTGTGGGGTCTGAGATGTGAAGTAAAAAGTCAAGGTTTTTCCACAATACCTGACGACCATTTAATTTTTGGGCTTCCGTGGCGCAATGGTTAGCGCGTTCAGCTGCTTTTCAAAAGACTGCTGTTTTGAACCCTCCCGGGAGCGGTGTTGTGACGTCTCAGATGTGAAGTAAAAAGTCAAGGTTTTTCCACAATACCTGACGACCATTTAATTTTTGGGCTTCCGTGGCGCAATGGTTAGCGCGTTCAGCTGCTTTTCAAAAGACTGGTGTTTTGAACCCTCCCGGGAGCGGTGTTGTGACGTCTCAGATGTAACGTAAAATGTCAGAGTATTTCCACAATACCTGACGAACATTTAATTTTTGGGCTTCCGTGGCGCAATGGTTAGCGCGTTCAGCTGCTTTTCAAAAGACTGGTGTTTTGAACCCTCCCGGGAGCGGTGTTGTGACGTCTCAGATGAAACGTAAAATGTCAGAGTTTTTCCACAATACCTGACGAACATTTAATTTTTGGGCTTCCGTGGCGCAATGGTTAGCACGTTCAGCTGTTAATCGAAAGGTTGGTGGTTCGAGCACACCCGGGAGAGGTGTTGTGGGGTCTCAGATGTGAAGTAAAAAGTCAAGGTTTTTCCACAATACCTGACGACCATTTAATTTTTGGGCTTCCGTGGAGCAATGGTTAGCGCGTTCAGCTGCTATTCAAAAGACTGGTGGTTTGAGCCCTCCCGGGAGCGGTGTTGTGACGTCTCAGATGTGAAGTAAAAAGTCAAGGTTTTTCCACAATATTTGACGACCATTTAATTTTTGGGCTTCCGTGGCGCAATGGTTAGCGCGTTCAGCTGCTTTTCAAAAGACTGGTGTTTTGAACCCTCCCGGGAGCGGTGTTGTGACGTCTCAGATGTAACGTAAAATGTCAGAGTTTTTCCACAATACCTGACGAACATTTAATTTTTGGGCTTCCGTGGCGCAATGGTTAGCACGTTCAGCTGTTAATCGAAAGGTTGGTGGTTCGAGCACACCCGGGAGAGGTGTTGTGGGGTCTCAGATGTGAAGTAAAAAGTCAAGGTTTTTCCACAATACCTGACGACCATTTAATTTTTGGGCTTCCGTGGAGCAATGGTTAGCGCGTTCAGCTGCTATTCAAAAGACTGGTGGTTTGAGCCCTCCCGGGAGCGGTGTTGTGACGTCTCAGATATAACGTAAAATGTCAGAGTTTTTCCACAATACCTGACGAACATTTAATTTTTGGGCTTCCGTGCCGCAATGGTTAGCGCTTTCAGCTGTTAACCGAAAGGTTGGTGGTTTGAGCCCTCCCGGGAGAGGTGTTGTGGGGTCTCAGATGTGAAGTAAAAAGTCAAGGTTTTTCCACAATACCTGACGACCATTTAATTTTTGGGCTTCCGTGGCGCAATGGTTAGCGCGTTCAGCTGCTTTTCAAAAGACTGGTGTTTTGAACCCTCCCGGGAGCGGTGTTGTGACGTCTCAGATGTGAAGTAAAAAGTCAAGGTTTTTCCACAATACCTGACGAACATTTAATTTTTGGGCTTCCGTGGCGCAATGGTTAGCACGTTCAGCTGTTAATCGAAAGGTTGGTGGTTCGAGCACACCCGGGAGAGGTGTTGTGGGGTCTCAGATGTGAAGTAAAAAGTCAAGGTTTTTCCACAATACCTGACGACCATTTAATATTTGGGCTTCCGTGGAGCAATGGTTAGCGCGTTCAGCTGCTATTCAAAAGACTGGTGGTTTGAGCCCTCCCGGGAGCGGTGTTGTGACGTCTCAGATATAACGTAAAATGTCAGAGTTTTTCCACAATACCTGACTAACATTTAATTTTTGGGCTTTTGTGCCGCAATGGTTAGCGCTTTCAGCTGTTAACCGAAAGGTTGGTGGTTTGAGCCCTCCCGGGAGAGGTGTTGTGGGGTCTGAGATGTGAAGTAAAAAGTCAAGGTTTTTCCACAATACCTGACGACCATTTAATTTTTGGGCTTCCGTGGCGCAATGGTTAGCACGTTCAGCTGTTAATCGAAAGGTTGGTGGTTCGAGCACACCCGGGAGAGGTGTTGTGGGGTCTCAGATGTGAAGTAAAAAGTCAAGGTTTTTCCACAATACCTGACGACCATTTAATTTTTGGGCTTCCGTGGCGCAATGGTTAGCGCGTTCAGCTGCTTTTCAAAAGACTGGTGTTTTGAACCCTCCCGGGAGCGGTGTTGTGACGTCTCAGATGTGAAGTAAAAAGTCAAGGTTTTTCCACAATACCTGACGACCATTTAATTTTTGGGCTTCCGTGGCGCAATGGTTAGCGCGTTCAGCTGCTTTTCAAAAGACTGGTGTTTTGAACCCTCCCGGGAGCGGTGTTGTGACGTCTCAGATGTAACGTAAAATGTCAGAGTTTTTCCACAATACCTGACGAACATTTAATTTTTGGGCTTCCGTGGCGCAATGGTTAGCACGTTCAGCTGTTAATCGAAAGGTTGGTGGTTCGAGCACACCCGGGAGAGGTGTTGTGGGGTCTCAGATGTGAAGTAAAAAGTCAAGGTTTTTCCACAATACCTGACGACCATTTAATATTTGGGCTTCCGTGGAGCAATGGTTAGCGCGTTCAGCTGCTATTCAAAAGACTGGTGGTTTGAGCCCTCCCGGGAGCGGTGTTGTGACGTCTCAGATATAACGTAAAATGTCAGAGTTTTTTCACAATACCTGACGAACATTTAATTTTTGGGCTTTTGTGCCGCAATGGTTAGCGCTTTCAGCTGTTAACCGAAAGGTTGGTGGTTTGAGCCCTCCCGGGAGAGGTGTTGTGGGGTCTGAGATGTGAAGTAAAAAGTCAAGGTTTTTCCACAATACCTGACGACCATTTAATTTTTGGGCTTCCGTGGCGCAATGGTTAGCGCGTTCAGCTGCTTTTCAAAAGACTGCTGTTTTGAACCCTCCCGGGAGCGGTGTTGTGACGTCTCAGATGTGAAGTAAAAAGTCAAGGTTTTTCCACAATACCTGACGACCATTTAATTTTTGGGCTTCCGTGGCGCAATGGTTAGCGCGTTCAGCTGCTTTTCAAAAGACTGGTGTTTTGAACCCTCCCGGGAGCGGTGTTGTGACGTCTCAGATGTAACGTAAAATGTCAGAGTTTTTCCACAATACCTGACGAACATTTAATTTTTGGGCTTCCGTGGCCCAATGGTTAGCGCGTTCAGCTGCTTTTCAAAAGACTGGTGTTTTGAACCCTCCCGGGAGCGGTGTTGTGACGTCTCAGATGAAACGTTAAATGTCAGAGTTTTTCCACAATACCTGACGAACATTTAATTTTTGGGCTTCCGTGGCGCAATGGTTAGCACGTTCAGCTGTTAATCGAAAGGTTGGTGGTTCGAGCACACCCGGGAGAGGTGTTGTGGGGTCTCAGATGTGAAGTAAAAAGTCAAGGTTTTTCCACAATACCTGACGACCATTTAATTTTTGGGCTTCCGTGGAGCAATGGTTAGCGCGTTCAGCTGCTATTCAAAAGACTGGTGGTTTGAGCCCTCCCGGGAGCGGTGTTGTGACGTCTCAGATATAACGTAAAATGTCAGAGTTTTTCCACAATACCTGACGAACATTTAATTTTTGGGCTTTTGTGCCGCAATGGTTAGCGCTTTCAGCTGTTAACCGAAAGGTTGGTGGTTTGAGCCCTCCCGGGAGAGGTGTTGTGGGGTCTGAGATGTGAAGTAAAAAGTCAAGGTTTTTCCACAATACCTGACGACCATTTAATTTTTGGGCTTCCGTGGCGCAATGGTTAGCGCGTTCAAGTGCTTTTCAAAAGACTGCTGTTTTGAACCCTCCCGGGAGCGGTGTTGTGACGTCTCAGATGTGAAGTAAAAAGTCAAGGTTTTTCCACAATACCTGACGACCATTTAATTTTTGGGCTTGCGTGGCGCAATGGTTAGCGCGTTCAGCTGCTTTTCAAAAGACTGGTGTTTTGAACCCTCCCGGGAGCGGTGTTGTGACGTCTCAGATGTAACGTAAAATGTCAGAGTTTTTCCACAATACCTGACGAACATTTAATTTTTGGGCTTCCGTGGCGCAATGGTTAGCGCGTTCAGCTGCTTTTCAAAAGACTGGTGTTTTGAACCCTCCCGGGAGCGGTGTTGTGACGTCTCAGATGTAACGTAAAATGTCAGAGTTTTTCCACAATACCTGACGAACATTTAATTTTTGGGCTTCCGTGGCGCAATGGTTAGCACGTTCAGCTGTTAATCGAAAGGTTGGTGGTTCGAGCACACCCGGGAGAGGTGTTGTGGGGTCTCAGATGTGAAGTAAAAAGTCAAGGTTTTTCCACAATACCTGACGACCATTTAATTTTTGGGCTTCCGTGGAGCAATGGTTAGCGCGTTCAGCTTCTATTCAAAAGACTGGTGGTTTGAGCCCTACCGGGAGCGGTGTTGTGACGTCTCAGATATAACGTAAAATGTCAGAGTTTTTCCACAATACCTGACGAACATTTAATTTTTGGGCTTCCGTGCCGCAATGGTTAGCGCTTTCAGCTGTTAACCGAAAGGTTGGTGGTTTGAGCCCTCCCGGGAGAGGTGTTGTGGGGTCTCAGATGTGAAGTAAAAAGTCAAGGTTTTTCCACAATACCTGACGACCATTTAATTTTTGGGCTTCCGTGGCGCAATGGTTAGCGCGTTCAGCTGCTTTTCAAAAGACTGGTGTTTTGAACCCTCCCGGGAGCGGTGTTGTGACGTCTCAGATGTAACGTAAATTGTCAGAGTTTTTCCACAATACCTGACGAACATTTAATTTTTGGGCTTCCGTGGCGCAATGGTTAGCGCGTTCAGCTGCTTTTCAAAAGACTGGTGTTTTGAACCCTCCCGGGAGCGGTGTTGTGACGTCTCAGATGAAACGTAAAATGTCAGAGTTTTTCCACAATACCTGACGAACATTTAATTTTTGGGCTTCCGTGGCGCAATGGTTAGCACGTTCAGCTGTTAATCGAAAGGTTGGTGGTTCGAGCACACCCGGGAGAGGTGTTGTGGGGTCTCAGATGTGAAGTAAAAAGTCAAGGTTTTTCCACAATACCTGACGACCATTTAATTTTTGGGCTTCCGTGGAGCAATGGTTAGCGCGTTCAGCTGCTATTCAAAAGACTGGTGGTTTGAGCCCTCCCGGGAGCGGTGTTGTGACGTCTCAGATATAACGTAAAATGTCAGAGTTTTTCCACAATACCTGACGAACATTTAATTTTTGGGCTTCCGTGCCGCAATGGTTAGCGTTTTCAGCTGTTAACCGAAAGGTTGGTGGTTTGAGCCCTCCCGGGAGAGGTGTTGTGGGGTCTCAGATGTGAAGTAAAAAGTCAAGGTTTTTCCACAATACCTGACGACCATTTAATTTTTGGGCTTCCGTGGCGCAATGGTTAGCGCGTTCAGCTGCTTTTCAAAAGACTGGTGTTTTGAACCCTCCCGGGAGCGGTGTTGTGACGTCTCAGATGTGAAGTAAAAAGTCAAGGTTTTTCCACAATACCTGACGACCATTTAATTTTTGGGCTTCCGTGGCGCAATGGTTAGCGCGTTCAGCTGCTTTTCAAAAGACTGGTGTTTTGAACCCTCCCGGGAGCGGTGTTGTGACGTCTCAGATGAAACGTAAAATGTCAGAGTTTTTCCACAATACCTGACGAACATTTAATTTTTGGGCTTCCGTGGCGCAATGGTTAGCACGTTCAGCTGTTAATCGAAAGGTTGGTGGTTCGAGCACACCCGGGAGAGGTGTTGTGGGGTCTCAGATGTGAAGTAAAAAGTCAAGGTTTTTCCACAATACCTGACGACCATTTAATTTTTGGGCTTCCGTGGAGCAATGGTTAGCGCGTTCAGCTGCTATTCAAAAGACTGGTGGTTTGAGCCCTCCCGGGAGCGGTGTTGTGACGTCTCAGATATAACGTAAAATGTCAGAGTTTTTCCACAATACCTGATGAACATTTAATTTTTGGGCTTCCGTGCCGCAATGGTTAGCGTTTTCAGCTGTTAACCGAAAGGTTGGTGGTTTGAGCCCTCCCGGGAGAGGTGTTGTGGGGTCTCAGATGTGAAGTAAAAAGTCAAGGTTTTTCCACAATACCTGACGACCATTTAATTTTTGGGCTTCCGTGGCGCAATGGTTAGCGCGTTCAGCTGCTTTTCAAAAGACTGGTGTTTTGAACCCTCCCGGGAGCGGTGTTGTGACGTCTCAGATGTGAAGTAAAAAGTCAAGGTTTTTCCACAATACCTGACGACCATTTAATTTTTGGGCTTCCGTGGCGCAATGGTTAGCGCGTTCAGCTGCTTTTCAAAAGACTGGTGTTTTGAACCCTCCCGGGAGCGGTGTTGTGACGTCTCAGATGTAACGTAAAATGTCAGAGTTTTTCCACAATACCTGACGAACATTTAATTTTTGGGCTTCCGTGGCGCAATGGTTAGCGCGTTCAGCTGCTTTTCAAAAGACTGGTGTTTTGAACCCTCCCGGGAGCGGTGTTGTGACGTCTCAGATGTAACGTAAAATGTCAGAGTTTTTCCACAATACCTGACGAACATTTAATTTTTGGGCTTCCGTGGCGCAATGGTTAGCACGTTCAGCTGTTAATCGAAAGGTTGGTGGTTCGAGCACACCCGGGAGAGGTGTTGTGGGGTCTCAGATGTGAAGTAAAAAGTCAAGGTTTTTCCACAATACCTGACGACCATTTAATTTTTGGGCTTCCGTGGAGCAATGGTTAGCGCGTTCAGCTGCTATTCAAAAGACTGGTGGTTTGAGCCTTCCCGGGAGCGGTGTTGTGACGTCTCAGATATAACGTAAAATGTCAGAGTTTTTCCACAATACCTGACGAACATTTAATTTTTGGGCTTCCGTGCCGCAATGGTTAGCGCTTTCAGCTGTTAACCGAAAGGTTGGTGGTTTGAGCCCTCCCGGGAGAGGTGTTGTGGGGTCTCAGATGTAGCGTAAAAAGTCGTATTTTTTCCACAATACCTGACAACCATTTAATTTCTGAGCTTCCGTGGATCAATGGTTAGCGCGTTCGGCTGTTAACGAATAGGTTGGTGGTTCGAGCCCATCCGGGAGCGGTGTTGTGACGTCTCAGTTGTGAAGTAAAAAAGTCAAGGTTTTTCCACAATACCTGACGACCATTTAATTTTTGGGCTTCCGTGGCGCAATGGTTAGCGCGTTCAGCTGCTATTCAAAAGACTGGTGTTTTGAGCCCTCCCGGGAGCGTAGTTGTGACGTCTCAGATGTGAAGTAAAAAGTCAAGGTTTTTCCACAATACCTGACGACCATTTAATTTTTGGGCTTCCGTGGCGCAATGGTTAGCGCGTTCAGCTGCTATTCAAAAGACTGGTGTTTTGAACCCTCCCGGGAGCGGTGTTGTGACGTCTCAGATGTAACGTAAAATGTCAGAGTTATTCCACAATACCTGACGAACATTTAATTTTTGGGCTTCTGTGGCGCAATGGTTAGCACGTTCAGCTGTTAATCGAAAGGTTGGTGGTTCGAGCCCACCCGGGAGAGGTGTTGTGGGGTCTCAGATGTAGCGTAAAAAGTCATAACTTTTCCACAATACCTGACAACCATTTAATTTCTGAGCTTCCGTGGCTCAATGAGTAGCGCGTTCGGCTGTTAACCAAAAGGTAGGTGGTTCGAGCCCACCCGGGAGCGGTGTTGTGACGTCACAGATGTAACGTAAAATGTCAGAGTTTTTCCACAATACCTGACGAACATTTAATTTTTGGGCTTCCGTGGCGCAATGGTTAGCACGTTCAGCTGTTAATCGAAAGGTTGGTGGTTCGAGCACACCCGGGAGAGGTGTTGTGGGGTCTCAGATGTGAAGTAAAAAGTCAAGGTTTTTCCACAATACCTGACGACCATTTAATTTTTGGGCTTCCGTGGAGCAATGGTTAGCGCGTTCAGCTGCTATTCAAAAGACTGGTGGTTTGAGCCCTCCCGGGAGCGGTGTTGTGACGTCTCAGATATAACGTAAAATGTCAGAGTTTTTCCACAATACCTGACGAACATTTAATTTTTGGGCTTCCGTGCCGCAATGGTTAGCGCTTTCAGCTGTTAACCGAAACGTTGGTGGTTTGAGCCCTCCCGGGAGAGGTGTTGTGGGGTCTCAGATGTGAAGTAAAAAGTCAAGGTTTTTCCACAATACCTGACGACCATTTAATTTTTGGGCTTCCGTGGCGCAATGGTTAGCGCGTTCAGCTGCTTTTCAAAAGACTGGTGTTTTGAACCCTCCCGGGAGCGGTGTTGTGACGTCTCAGATGTAACGTAAAATGTCAGAGTTTTTCCACAATACCTGACGAACATTTAATTTTTGGGCTTCCGTGGCGCAATGGTTAGCGCGTTCAGCTGCTTTTCAAAAGACTGGTGTTTTGAACCCTCCCGGGAGCGGTGTTGTGACGTCTCAGATGTAACGTAAAATGTCAGAGTTTTTCCACAATACCTGACGAACATTTAATTTTTGGGCTTCCGTGGCGCAATGGTTAGCACGTTCAGCTGTTAATCGAAAGGTTGGTGGTTCGAGCACACCCGGGAGAGGTGTTGTGGGGTCTCAGATGTGAAGTAAAAAGTCAAGGTTTTTCCACAATACCTGACGACCATTTAATTTTTGGGCTTCCGTGGAGCAATGGTTAGCGCGTTCAGCTGCTATTCAAAAGACTGGTGGTTTGAGCCCTCCCGGGAGCGGTGTTGTGACGTCTCAGATATAACGTAAAATGTCAGAGTTTTTCCACAATACCTGACGAACATTTAATTTTTGGGCTTCCGTGCCGCAATGGTTAGCGCTTTCAGCTGTTAACCGAAAGGTTGGTGGTTCGAGCCCACCCGGGAGAGGTGTTGTGGGGTTTCAGATGTACCGTAAAAAGTCATAACTTTTCCACAATACCTGACAACCATTTAATTTCTGAGCTTCCGTGGCTCAATGGTTAGCGCGTTTGGCTGTTAACGAATAGGTATGTGGTTCGAGCCCGCCCTGGAGAGGTGTTGTAGGGTCTCAGATGTGAAGTAAAAAGTCAAGGTTTTCCACAATACCTGACGACCATTTAATTTTTGGGCTTCCGTGGAGCAATGGTTAGCGCGTTCAGATGCTATTCAAAAGACTGGTGGTTTGAGCCCTCCCGGGAGCGGTGTTGTGACGTCTCAGATGTAACGTAAAATGTCAGAGTTTTTCCACAATACCTGACGAACATTTAATTTTTGGGCTTCCGTGGCTCAATGGTTAGCGCGTTTGGCTGTTAACGAATAGGTATGTGGTTCGAGCACACCCGGGAGAGGTGTTGTGGGGTCTCAGATGTGAAGTAAAAAGTCAAGGTTTTTCCACAATACCTGACGCCCATTTAATTTTTGGGCTTCCGTGGAGCAATGGTTAGCGCGTTCAGCTGCTATTCAAAAGACTGGTGGTTTGAGCCCTCCCGGGAGCGGTGTTGTGACGTCTCAGATGTGAAGTAAAAAGGCAAGGTTTTTCCACAATACCTGACGACTATTTAATTTGTGGGCTTCCGTGGCGCAATGGTTAGCGCGTTCAGCTGCTTTTCAAAAGACTGGTGTTTTGAGCCCACCCGGGAGCGGTGT
This sequence comes from Phalangium opilio, assembly GCF_054372755.1. Classification (NCBI taxonomy): domain Eukaryota; kingdom Metazoa; phylum Arthropoda; class Arachnida; order Opiliones; family Phalangiidae; genus Phalangium; species Phalangium opilio. Next base: position 4,331,046 of record NW_028324173.1, read on the forward strand.
TGTGACGTCTCAGATATAACGTAAAATGTCAGAGTTTTTCCACAATACCTGACGAACATTTAATTTTTGGGCTTCCGTGGCGCAATGGTTAGCACGTTCAGCTGTTAATCGAAAGGTTGCTGGTTCGAACCCACCCGGGAGAGGTGTTGTGGGGTCTCAGATGTAGCGTAAAAAGTCATAACTTTTCCACAATACCTGACGACCATTTAATTTTTGGGCTTCCGTGACGCAATGGTTAGCGCGTTTGGCTGTTAACGAATAGGTTGGTGGTTCGAGCCCACCCTGGAGAAATGTTGTAGGGTCTCAGATGTGAAGTAAAAAGTCAAGGTTTTTCCACAATACCTGACGACCATTTAATTTTTGGGCTTCCGTGGCGCAATGGTTAGCGCGTTCAGCTGCTTTTCAAAAGACTGGTGTTTTGAGCCCACCCGGGAGCGGTGTTGTGACGTCTCAGATATAACGTAAAATGTCAGAGTTTTTCCACAATACCTGACGAACATTTAATTTTTGGGCTTCCGTGGCGCAATGGTTAGCACGTTCAGCTGTTAATAGAAAGGTTGGTGGTTCGAACCCACCCGGGAGAGGTGTTGTGGGGTCTCAAATGTAGCGTAAAAAGTCATAACGTTTCCACAATACCTGACAACCATTTAATTTCTGAGCTTCCGTGGCTCAATGGTTAGCACGTTCGGCTGTTAACGAATAGGTTGGTGGTTCGAGCCCATCCGGGAGCGGAGTTGTGACGTCTCAGATGTGAAGTAAAAAGTCAAGGTTTTTCCACAATACCTGACGACCATTTAATTTTTGGGCTTCCGTGGCGCAATGGTTAGCGCGTTCAGCTGCTATTCAAAATACTGGTGTTTTGAACCCTCCCGGGAGCGGTTTCGTGACGTCTCAGATGTAACGTAAAATGTCAGAGTTTTTCCACAATACCTGACGAACATTGAATTTTTGGGCTTTCGTGGCGCAATGGTTAGCGCTTTCAGCTGTTAACCGAAAGGTTGATGGTTCGAGCCCACCCGGGAGAGGTGTTGTGGGGTCTCAGATGTAGCGTAAAAAGTCATAACTTTTCCACAATACCTGACAACCATTTAATTTCTGAGCTTCCGTGGCTCAATGGTTAGCGCGTTTGGCTGTTAACGAATAGGTTGGTGGTTCGAGCCCACCCTGGAGAAATGTTGTAGGGTCTCAGATGTGAAGTAAAAAGTCAAGGTTTTTCCACAATACCTGACGACCATTTAATTTTTGGGCTTCCGTGGCGCAATGGTTAGCGCGTTCAGCTGCTTTTCAAAAGACTGGTGTTTTGAGCCCACCCGGGAGCGGTGTTGTGATGTCTCAGATATAACGTAAAATGTCCGAGTTTTTCCACAATACCTGACGAACATTTAATTTTTGGGCTTCCGTGGCGCAATGGTTAGCACGTTCAGCTGTTAATAGAAAGGTTGGTGGTTCGAACCCACCCGGGAGAGGTGTTGTGGGGTCTCAAATGTAGCGTAAAAAGTCATAACGTTTCCACAATACCTGACAACCATTTAATTTCTGAGCTTCCGTGGCTCAATGGTTAGCACGTTCGGCTGTTAACGAATAGGTTGGTGGTTCGAGCCCATCCGGGAGCGGAGTTGTGACGTCTCAGATGTGAAGTAAAAAGTCAAGGTTTTTCCACAATACCTGACGACCATTTAATTTTTGGGCTTCCGTGGCGCAATGGTTAGCGCGTTCAGCTGCTATTCAAAAGACTGGTGTTTTGAACCCTCCCGGGAGCGGTGTTGTGACGTCTCAGATGTAACGTAAAATGTCTGAGTTTTTCCACAATACCTGACGAACATTTAATTTTTGGGCTTCCGTGGCGCAATGGTTAGCGCGTTCAGCTTCTATTCAAAAGACTGGTGTTTTGAACCCTCCCGGGAGCGGTGTTGTGACGTCTCAGATGTAACGTAAAATGTCAGAGTTTTTCCACAATACCTGACGAACATTTAATTTTTGGGCTTCCGTGGCGCAATGGTTAGCACGTTCAGCTGTTAATCGAAAGGTTGGTATTTCGAGCCCACCCGGGAGAGGTGTTGTGGGGTCTCAGATGTAGCGTAAAAAGTCATAACTTTTCCACAATACTTCACAACCATTAAATTTCTGAGCTTCCGTGGCTCAATGGTTAGCGCGTTCGGCTGTTAACGAATAGGTAGGTGGTTCGAGCCCATCCGGGAGCGGTGTTGTGACGTCTCAGATGTGAAGTAAATAGTCAAGGTTTTTCCACAATACCTGACGAACATTTAATTTTTGGGCTTCCGTGGCGCAATGGTTAGCGCGTTCAGCTGCTATTCAGAAGACTGGTGGTTTGAGCCCTCCCGGGAGCGGTAACGTGACGTCTCAGATGTAACGTAAAATGTCAGAGTTTTTCCACAATACCTGACGAACATTTAATTTTTGGGCTTCCGTGGCGCAATGGTTAGCGCTTTCAGCTGTTAACCGAAAGGTTGGTGGTTCGAGCCCACCCGGGAGAGGTGTTGTGGGGTCTCAGATGTAGCGTAAAAAGTCATAACTTTTCCACAATACCTGACAACCATTTAATTTCTGAGCTTCCGTGGCTCAATGGTTAGCGCGTTCGGCTGTTAACGAATAGGTAGGTGGTTCGAGCCCATCCGGGAGCGGTGTTGTGACGTCTCAGATGTGAAGTAAATAGTCAAGGTTTTTCCACAATACCTGACGAACATTTAATTTTTGGGCTTCCGTGGCGCAATGGTTAGCGCGTTCAGCTGCTATTCAGAAGACTGGTGGTTTGAGCCCTCCCGGGAGCGGTGTCGTGACGTCTCAGATGTAACGTAAAATGTCAGAGTTTTTCCACAATACCTGACGAACATTTAATTTTTGGGCTTCCGTGGCGCAATGGTTAGCGCGTTCAGCTTCTATTCAAAAGACTGGTGTTTTGAACCCTCCCGGGAGCGGTGTTGTGACGTCTCAGATGTAACGTAAAATGTCAGAGTTTTTCCACAATACCTGACGAACATTTAATTTTTGGGCTTCCGTGGCGCAATGGTTAGCACGTTCAGCTGTTAATCGAAAGGTTGGTATTTCGAGCCCACCCGGGAGAGGTGTTGTGGGGTCTCAGATGTAGCGTAAAAAGTCATAACTTTTCCACAATACCTCACAACCATTAAATTTCTGAGCTTCCGTGGCTCAATGGTTAGCGCGTTCGGCTGTGAACGAATAGGTAGGTGGTTCGAGCCCATCCGGGAGCGGTGTTGTGACGTCTCAGATGTGAAGTAAAAAGTCAAGGTTTTTCCACAATACCTGACGACCATTTAATTTTTGGGCTTCCGTGGCGCAATGGTTAGCGCGTTCAGCTGCTATTCAAAAGACTAATGTTTTGAACCCTCCCGGGAGCGGTGTTGTGACGTCTCAGATGTAACGTAAAATGTCTGAGTTTTTCCACAATACCTGACGAACATTTAATTTTTGGGCTTCCGTGGCGCAATGGTTAGCGCGTTCAGCTTCTATTCAAAAGACTGGTGTTTTGAACCCTCCCGGGAGCGGTGTTGTGACGTCTCAGATGTAACGTAAAATGTCAGAATTTTTCCACAATACCTGACGAACATTTAATTTTTGGGCTTCCGTGGCGCAATGGTTAGCACGTTCAGCTGTTAATCGAAAGGTTGGTATTTCGAGCCCACCCGGGAGAGGTGTTGTGGGGTCTCAGATGTAGCGTAAAAAGTCATAACTTTTCCACAATACCTCACAACCATTAAATTTCTGAGCTTCCGTGGCTCAATGGTTAGCGCGTTCGGCTGTTAACGAATAGGTAGGTGGTTCGAGCCCATCCGGGAGCGGTGTTGTGACGTCTCAGATGTGAAGTAAATAGTCAAGGTTTTTCCACAATACCTGACGAACATTTAATTTTTGGGCTTCCGTGGCGCAATGGTTAGCGCGTTCAGCTGCTATTCAGACGACTGGTGGTTTGAGCCCTCCCGGGAGCGGTAACGTGACGTCTCAGATGTAACGTAAAATGTCAGAGTTTTTCCACAATACCTGACGAACATTTAATTTTTGGGCTTCCGTGGCGCAATGGTTAGCGCTTTCAGCTGTTAACCGAAAGGTTGATGGTTCGAGCCCACCCGGGAGAGGTGTTGTGGGGTCTCAGATGTAGCGTAAAAAGTCATAACTTTTCCACAATACCTGACAACCATTTAATTTCTGAGCTTCCGTGGCTCAATGGTTAGCGCGTTTGGCTGTTAACGAATAGGTTGGTGGTTCGAGCCCACCCTGGAGAAATGTTGTAGGGTCTCAGATGTGAAGTAAAAAGTCAAGGTTTTTCCACAATACCTGACGACCATTTAATTTTTGGGCTTCCGTGGCGCAATGGTTAGCGCGTTCAGCTGCTTTTCAAAAGACTGGTGTTTTGAGCCCACCCGGGAGCGGTGTTGTGATGTCTCAGATATAACGTAAAATGTCCGAGTTTTTCCACAATACCTGACGAACATTTAATTTTTGGGCTTCCGTGGCGCAATGGTTAGCACGTTCAGCTGTTAATAGAAAGGTTGGTGGTTCGAACCCACCCGGGAGAGGTGTTGTGGGGTCTCAAATGTAGCGTAAAAAGTCATAACGTTTCCACAATACCTGACAACCATTTAATTTCTGAGCTTCCGTGGCTCAATGGTTAGCACGTTCGGCTGTTAACGAATAGGTTGGTGGTTCGAGCCCATCCGGGAGCGGAGTTGTGACGTCTCAGATGTGAAGTAAAAAGTCAAGGTTTTTCCACAATACCTGACGACCATTTAATTTTTGGGCTTCCGTGGCGCAATGGTTAGCGCGTTCAGCTGCTATTCAAAAGACTGGTGTTTTGAACCCTCCCGGGAGCGGTGTTGTGACGTCTCAGATGTAACGTAAAATGTCTGAGTTTTTCCACAATACCTGACGAACATTTAATTTTTGGGCTTCCGTGGCGCAATGGTTAGCGCGTTCAGCTTCTATTCAAAAGACTGGTGTTTTGAACCCTCCCGGGAGCGGTGTTGTGACGTCTCAGATGTAACGTAAAATGTCAGAGTTTTTCCACAATACCTGACGAACATTTAATTTTTGGGCTTCCGTGGCGCAATGGTTAGCACGTTCAGCTGTTAATCGAAAGGTTGGTATTTCGAGCCCACCCGGGAGAGGTGTTGTGGGGTCTCAGATGTAGCGTAAAAAGTCATAACTTTTCCACAATACCTCACAACCATTAAATTTCTGAGCTTCCGTGGCTCAATGGTTAGCGCGTTCGGCTGTTAACGAATAAATAGGTGGTTCGAGCCCATCCGGGAGCGGTGTTGTGACGTCTCAGATGTGAAGTAAATAGTCAAGGTTTTTCCACAATACCTGACGAACATTTAATTTTTGGGCTTCCGTGGCGCAATGGTTAGCGCGTTCAGCTGCTATTCAGAAGACTGGTGGTTTGAGCCCTCCCGGGAGCGGTAACGTGACGTCTCAGATGTAACGTAAAATGTCAGAGTTTTTCCACAATACCTGACGAACATTTAATTTTTGGGCTTCCGTGGCGCAATGGTTAGCGCTTTCAGCTGTTAACCGAAAGGTTGGTGGTTCGAGCCCACCCGGGAGAGGTGTTGTGGGGTCTCAGATGTAGCGTAAAAAGTCATAACTTTTCCACAATACCTGACAACCATTTAATTTCTGAGCTTCCGTGGCTCAATGGTTAGCGCGTTCGGCTGTTAACGAATAGGTAGGTGGTTCGAGCCCATCCGGGAGCGGTGTTGTGACGTCTCAGATGTGAAGTAAATAGTCAAGGTTTTTCCACAATACCTGACGAACATTTAATTTTTGGGCTTCCGTGGCGCAATGGTTAGCGCGTTCAGCTGCTATTCAGAAGACTGGTGGTTTGAGCCCTCCCGGGAGCGGTGTCGTGACGTCTCAGATGTAACGTAAAATGTCAGAGTTTTTCCACAATACCTGACGAACATTTAATTTTTGGGCTTCCGTGGCGCAATGGTTAGCGCGTTCAGCTTCTATTTAAAAGACTGGTGTTTTGAACCCTCCCGGGAGCGGTGTTGTGACGTCTCAGATGTAACGTAAAATGTCAGAGTTTTTCCACAATACCTGACGAACATTTAATTTTTGGGCTTCCGTGGCGCAATGGTTAGCACGTTCAGCTGTTAATCGAAAGGTTGGTATTTCGAGCCCACCCGGGAGAGGTGTTGTGGGGTCTCAGATGTAGCGTAAAAAGTCATAACTTTTCCACAATACCTCACAACCATTAAATTTCTGAGCTTCCGTGGCTCAATGGTTAGCGCGTTCGGCTGTGAACGAATAGGTAGGTGGTTCGAGCCCATCCGGGAGCGGTGTTGTGACGTCTCAGATGTGAAGTAAAAAGTCAAGGTTTTTCCACAATACCTGACGACCATTTAATTTTTGGGCTTCCGTGGCGCAATGGTTAGCGCGTTCAGCTGCTATTCAAAAGACTGGTGTTTTGAACCCTCCCGGGAGCGGTGTTGTGACGTCTCAGATGTAACGTAAAATGTCTGAGTTTTTCCACAATACCTGACGAACATTTAATTTTTGGGCTTCCGTGGCGCAATGGTTAGCGCGTTCAGCTTCTATTCAAAAGACTGGTGTTTTGAACCCTCCCGGGAGCGGTGTTGTGACGTCTCAGATGTAACGTAAAATGTCAGAGTTTTTCCACAATACCTGACGAACATTTAATTTTTGGGCTTCCGTGGCGCAATGGTTAGCACGTTCAGCTGTTAATCGAAAGGTTGGTATTTCGAGCCCACCCGGGAGAGGTGTTGTGGGGTCTCAGATGTAGCGTAAAAAGTCATAACTTTTCCACAATACCTCACAACCATTAAATTTCTGAGCTTCCGTGGCTCAATGGTTAGCGCGTTCGGCTGTTAACGAATAGGTAGGTGGTTCGAGCCCATCCGGGAGCGGTGTTGTGACGTCTCAGATGTGAAGTAAATAGTCAAGGTTTTTCCACAATACCTGACGAACATTTAATTTTTGGGCTTCCGTGGCGCAATGGTTAGCGCGTTCAGCTGCTATTCAGAAGACTGGTGGTTTGAGCCCTCCCGGGAGCGGTAACGTGACGTCTCAGATGTAACGTAAAATGTCAGAGTTTTTCCACAATACCTGACGAACATTTAATTTTTGGGCTTCCGTGGCGCAATGGTTAGCGCTTTCAGCTGTTAACCGAAAGGTTGGTGGTTCGAGCCCACCCGGGAGAGGTGTTGTGGGGTCTCAGATGTAGCGTAAAAAGTCATAACTTTTCCACAATACCTGACAACCATTTAATTTCTGAGCTTCCGTGGCTCAATGGTTAGCGCGTTCGGCTGTTAACGAATAGGTAGGTGGTTCGAGCCCATCCGGGAGCGGTGTTGTGACGTCTCAGATGTGAAGTAAATAGTCAAGGTTTTTCCACAATACACAGAAAAAAGTGTGTTAATGATTTGAACACATTTTTGTGTTCAAAAATCAGATTTTGGTTTCTTGATATGTTTAAGTGATGAAAAAGTGTAATTTATTGAACACTTCGCTTAATTTTGGCGTTCAACTTCTAATTTTTGTTTCTATTTGGAAAAATTGTAACAGTTGAACACAAAATCTTAACATTTTCACAATGAACGCATTAAAAATTTAGGAACAGCGAACGCGATCATTTGTTTTCATGTTCTGTAAACCTTGTAGTTGAAGGCGTACTTCGTCGAAGCTTATTCGATATATACTCTGTTCCAGCTTTGGTTCTCAGCACACTCTAAGCTAGATCTCTATGTAACGTAGCTTTGTGCGTGCTGACGACTAAAGCTGGAACAGAGTATACACCGAATAAGGTCCCGTCGGAGATAGGAAGTTGCTTATCATATAGCGTGAAAACCTATTTCTTCACGCGCATTCTTTATATCCATGGTTTTTCTTTGTCGCCCAGGAATGAATTTAAACTTGAAGTAATTATACAATTCAATGATTCAGTGGCGTCGCTAGGCCTTTTTTTCGGGGGGGGGGGGAGGGGGTAAAGCTCCCTATTCCCCGCCCGCAAATTTCAAACTTAGACCAGGGTGAGAAATAAGGCGGTGGCACTGGGCAAATGACCAGTTTAAAAATTGCTTTGACCAGTTTATTTATTAAATGCCTGGGGGTCCAGTGGTCACCGTGACCACTTTTTAAATTCCCCTTCTTTAGTAAAAAATAATTCCCAGAAGTGGGTTATATAAATTAATGCTTATAAAACAAATAAACAGTATAATAAAACCATCCCTAGAGCCATTTCAGTGCAGCTCTGACAGTATGTAGAAATATTAAGTGGTCATTGACCAGTTTTTTAATTAAAACCCTTGGGTTCTACTGGTCAAATGACCAGTTTAAAAATTTTTCTTATTTCTCACCCTGACTTAGACCCCTCTAAAATAATCACCAGACTGGTAAGCATATTTTTAAATAATAAATATTTGGAATGCGAATTTAATTTAACTATACGCCTTGAAAACGTTTCTTGGCAAAGCCCAGACGATGAGACGAACTCTCTGACAAAGCAATTTTGCAATTGCATTTACTTATGTTTTGGAAATTTTAATATTCCCTAAAATTCGTCTGCAACCTTTACTGCTGCTAATGTGCTAATAAGAAAACCGATCCCGAAAGTAACAGCACATAAGTTTTGGGCAGGATTTTTAAGCCTTGGCCCTTCAGAATATTAAAGGTGTAATCCTTTTTGTGGGTAAGTTTTAAGTAACTATTACAAGACAAAAATATATTTCAATACTTAATAGTCCTTTTACTAGCAAAATAACTTAAACCTCAGTACAGTAATACCTATTAATTATTAATTACAAGTAAGAAATTCTCGTACATATCTCTCTTGGACTCTAGAATGAGAGAGGTACAGTCGCCGCAATTAAAACCTTTTTTTCTCGCGACGTCTTGTTTCAACAATAAGCCGCAAATCTTTATTAAAACAACAATATACGATAAGTTTTTTTTATCAATTGTATCAGATCAATAATTTGCGGCTTATTGTTGAAACAAGACGTCGCGAGAGAGAAAGTTTTTAATTGCGGCGACTGTACTTAACATGTTCGTACACTCTAAGAAAGGGAAGTGTAATTTAAGAAAACACTTTTTTTACACCTTAAAAACACCCAAAGAGAGTTTCATTACCTTGAGTTTTTGTGGGGCCAATTTAAGGTGTAAATTCGGTGTAAAATAAAACTTTTTAAAACCGTTTTGAAATTAAAAATGGAAAATTATAGTACTGCGGGTTTCTTAAATAAGGTCTTTCATTTTCATTAATGTTTTAATATTAAAGTCAATACAAACAGTAAAAAATTATTGAAAAACTTGATTGTTAAGCATTTTTTAAACATGTTATTCATGAAAGAATATATTTTTATCCTTTAAATAAAATTAACAAAGAAATTCGTAATCAGAGGGTATTGTACTTTTGTAAAACACTGCTAAACGTGTTAGGCGACACTCTGAAACGTGTTAGGTGACACTCTTAAAAGCGTCATGCGACACTCTTGCAGTGGGGTCGCTAAGTCTTTTTGGGGGCTTTAGCGCCCCTAAAATTTCAAAGTTAGCCCCCTTAAAATAATCCGTAAATTCTACTAAAAAATTGCTCGTATCCCCTAAAATTTTGTAGCAATATAGTGTAAAAAATTATTATGATAATTTCGTTCAGTTTCATCTTTGTAGAGATGAATTTCAATATCAAACAGTAGTGGGGACTAAAAGCAAACGGAAACTGAACTTATAAAAGACGAGTGAAATTCTTTCATCCACAATTGTCTCATAGTCACTAACTGATCGGTTCCGTACTCTTTATTAATAAAAGTTTGTAAATCTTTAATATACGAATAATAAACTTAAACCCCCCCACCCCCCCAAATTTCAAACCCTAGCAACGCTACTGCACTCTTGAAAGTGTTAAGCGATACTCTTAAAAGTATTGTGCGACACAAAAAAACGAGACTATGTTAGTAGGGCGACTACAGACGCCAACTTTTGTGACATGTCTTATCTTTATTTTGAGAATCATTAGAGTAGAAAATGAAATTTTTTTTAAATATTGTAGAGTAGATTAGGTCAAACGCGTTTCTGGTGCTCGAAAAATTCTTAGTGAAAAGAGATTATTAAATTTAACAAGAACGTTTATATCTACTGCTTGGATATTATGGCCTCCAAAACCAACTTAATACCCGATGAAATTATAGTAATTTAAAACTTTCTGCCTTTTTCAGAGGCTATTAAGTCGGTAAAAATTACCAACTTTTATGCAGTTTCACACTGAATGCTAGCTAGAACTAGCATTCAGGGCCGGATTAAGCAATTTTGCACCGGGGGCCGCCCCCTTTAGTCGGAAAAAACAGAACAGCAAATGTCCCTAAGAGGGAATAGTTGAACTCTATGCGCCCCCAACAAGACTTGCGCCCGGGGGCCAGTGCCCCCTCGCCCCCCTCTTAATCCGGCCCTGCAAGCATTGCTTAAAGCGGTATAGTTCTGCATGTAAGAACTTTCCTCTTAATTTAACTCAAAGTGGAACCTTGCTGTGAATATAGCACTGATTGCTAATAAATCACCCACTCTTTAAGGTGTTATGAGACACTCTGAAAGGTGATATGCGACACTTTGAAAGGTGTTATGCGACACTCTGAAAGGTGTTATGCGACACTCTGAAAGGTGCTATGCCGCACCCTTTAAAGAATTGCACAACACTCATGTGAGAGTAAAAATTAAGTTTTAGTTCGATATAAGAGTTAAAAAGGTGTTAAACTGCACCTCTGTTGCACCATTTTATAGCACCAATTGCTCCATAAGTGTTATTAAACCCTTTCAGGGGTGTAAATGAACACCTGTAATGATGTCAAATTTGGCCCCAAACTACTTTTAAAGGTGTTAAAACGCGCCCCATTTTCTTAGAGTGTATGCTTAACACGTAAAAGACGTTCAAAACCGAAACAAAAATCGTCTTGAACACATTAGAAAGTGAACATATTTTCACTTGAACATGTGCTCATTTTTGAACATGTATAGTAGAAAGAGTCGCATGAAGGTGTTCAGGGATTGTGTTCAGCTCCTGAACACATTTTCTGCATAATTAACATGTTCAGAGGCAGAACACTTAAATAAAAACACGTTCAAAATCAAACACAAAATGGCTTGAATGCATTAGAAAAAAGAACAGATTTCTATTTGAACATGTTCTCATTTTTGAACATGTATAGGAGAGTGTTGCATGAAGATGTTCAGGGATTGTGTTCAATTTCCTAACACATTTTTTTCTGTGTACCTGACGAACATTTAATTTTTGGGCTTCCGTGGCGCAATGGTTAGCGCGTTCAGCTGCTATTCAGAAGACCGGTGGTTTGAGCCCTCCCGGGAGCGGTGTCGTGACGTCTCAGATGTAGCGTAAAAAGTCATAACTTTTCCACAATACCTGACAACCATTTAATTTCTGAGCTTCCGTGGCTCAATGGTTAGCGCGTTTGGCTGTTAACCGAAAGGTTGGTGGTTCGAGCCCACCCGGGAGAGGTGTTGTGGGGTCTCAGATGTAGCGTAAAAAGTCATAACTTTTCCACAATACCTGACAACCATTTAATTTCTGAGCTTCCGTGGCTCAATGGTTAGCGCGTTCGGCTGTTAACGAATAGGTAGGTGGTTCGAGCCCATCCTGGAGAGGTGTTGTAGGGTCTCAGATGTGAAGTAAAAAGTCAAGGTTTTTCCACAATACCTGACGACCATTTAATTTTTGGGCTTCCGTGGAGCAAGGGTTAGCGCGTTCAGCTGCTATTCAAAAGACTGGTGGTTTGAGCCCTCCCGGGAGCGGTGTTGTGACGTCCCAGATGTAACGTAAAATGTCTGAGTTTTTCCACAATACCTGACGAACATTTAATTTTTGGGCTTCCGTGGCGCAATGGTTAGCGCTTTCAGCTGTTAACCGAAAGGTTGGTGGTTCGAGCCCACCCGGGAGAGGTGTTGTGGGGTCTCAGATGTAGCGTAAAAAGTCATAACTTTTCCACAATACCTGACAACCATTTAATTTCTGAGCTTCCGTGGCTCAATGGTTAGCGCGTTCGGCTGTTAACGAATAGGTAGGTGGTTCGAGCCCATCCGGGAGCGGTGTTGTGACGTCTCAGATGTGAAGTAAATAGTCAAGGTTTTTCCACAATACCTGACGAACATTTAATTTTTGGGCTTCCGTGGCGCAATGGTTAGCGCGTTCAGCTGCTATTCAGAAGACCGGTGGTTTGAGCCCTCCCGGGAGCGGTGTCGTGACGTCTCAGATGTAGCGTAAAAAGTCATAACTTTTCCACAATACCTGACAACCATTTAATTTCTGAGCTTCCGTGGCTCAATGGTTAGCGCGTTTGGCTGTTAATGAATAGGTTGGTGGTTCGAGCCCACCCTGGAGAGGTGTTGTAGGGTCTCAGATGTGAAGTAAAAAGTCAAGGTTTTTCCACAATACCTGACGACCATTTAATTTTTGGGCTTCCGTGGAGCAAGGGTTAGCGCGTTCAGCTGCTATTCAAAAGACTGGTGGTTTGAGCCCTCCCGGGAGCGGTGTTGTGACGTCCCAGATGTAACGTAAAATGTCTGAGTTTTTCCACAATACCTGACGAACATTTAATTTTTGGGCTTCCGTAGCGCAATGGTTAGCACGTTCAGCTGTTAATCGAAAGGTTGGTGGTTCGAGCCCACCCGGGTGAGGTGTTGTGGGGTCTCAGATGTTGCGTAAAAAGTCATAACATTTCCACAATACCTGACAACCATCTAATTTCTGAGCTTCCGTGGCTCAATGGTTAGCACGTTCGGCTGTTAACGAATAGGTTGGTGGTTCGAGCCCATCCGGTAACGGTGTTGTGACGTCTCAGATGTGAAGTAAAAAGTCAAGGTTTTTCTACAATACCTGACGACCATTTAATTTTTGGGCATCCGTGGCGCAATGGTTAGCGCGTTCAGCTGCTATTCAAAAGACTGGTGTTTTGAGCCCTCCCGGGAGCGGTGTTGTGACGTCTCAGATGTAACGTAAAATGTTAGAGTATTCCCACAATACCTGACGACCATTTAATTTTTGGGCTTCCGTGGCGCAATGGTTAGCGCGTTCAGCTTCTATTCAAAAGACGGGTGTTTTGAACCCTCCCGGGAGCGGTGTTGTGACGTCTCAGATGTAACGTAAAATGTCAGAGTTTTTCCACAATACCTGACGAACATTTAATTTTTGGGCTTCCGTGGCGCAATGGTTAGAACGTTCAGCTGTTAATCGAAAGGTTGGTATTTCGAGCCCACCCAGGGGAGGTGTTGTGGGGTCTCAGATGTAGCGTAAAAAGTCATAACTTTTCCACAATACCTGACAACCATTTAATTTCTGAGCTTCCGTGGCTCAATGGTTAGCGCGTTCGGCTGTTAACGAATAGGTTGGTGGTTCGAGCCCATCCGGGAGGGGTGTTGTGACGTCTCAGATGTGAAGTAAATAGTCAAGGTTTTTCCACAATACCTGACGAACATTTAATTTTTGGGCTTCCGTGGCGCAATGGTTAGCGCGTTCAGCTGCTATTCAGAAGACTGGTGGTTTGAGCCCTCCCGGGAGCGGTAACGTGACGTCTCAGATGTAACGTAAAATGTCAGAGTTTTTCCACAATACCTGACGAACATTTAATTTTTGGGCTTCCGTGGCGCAATGGTTAGCGCTTTCAGCTGTTAACCGAAAGGTTGGTGGTTCGAGCCCACCCGGGAGAGGTGTTGTGGGGTCTCAGATGTAGCGTAAAAAGTCATAACTTTTCCACAATACCTGACAACCATTTAATTTCTGAGCTTCCGTGGCTCAATGGTTAGCGCGTTCGGCTGTTAACGAATAGGTAGGTGGTTCGAGCCCATCCGGGAGCGGTGTTGTGACGTCTCAGATGTGAAGTAAATAGTCAAGGTTTTTCCACAATACCTGACGAACATTTAATTTTTGGGCTTCCGTGGCGCAATGGTTAGCGCGTTCAGCTGCTATTCAGAAGACTGGTGGTTTGAGCCCTCCCGGGAGCGGTGTCGTGACGTCTCAGATGTAACGTAAAATGTCAGAGTTTTTCCACAATACCTGACGAACATTTAATTTTTGGGCTTCCGTGGCGCAATGGTTAGCGCTTTCAGCTGTTAACCGAAAGGTTGGTGGTTCGAGCCCACCTGGGAGAGGTGTTGTGGGGTCTCAGATGTAGCGTAAAAAGTCATAACTTTTCCACAATACCTGACAACCATTTAATTTCTGAGCTTCCGTGGCTCAATGGTTAGCGCGTTTGGCTGTTAATGAATAGGTTGGTGGTTCGAGCCCACCCTGGAGAGGTGTTGTAGGGTCTCAGATGTGAAGTAAAAAGTCAAGGTTTTTCCACAATACCTGACGACCATTTAATTTTTGGGCTTCCGTGGAGCAAGGGTTAGCGCGTTCAGCTGCTATTCAAAAGACTGGTGGTTTGAGCCCTCCCGGGAGCGGTGTTGTGACGTCCCAGATGTAACGTAAAATGTCTGAGTTTTTCCACAATACCTGACGAACATTTAATTTTTGGGCTTCCGTAGCGCAATGGTTAGCACGTTCAGCTGTTAATCGAAAGGTTGGTGGTTCGAGCCCACCCGGGTGAGGTGTTGTGGGGTCTCAGATGTTGCGTAAAAAGTCATAACATTTCCACAATACCTGACAACCATTTAATTTCTGAGCTTCCGTGGCTCAATGGTTAGCACGTTCGGCTGTTAACGAATAGGTTGGTGGTTCGAGCCCATCCGGTAGCGGTGTTGTGACGTCTCAGATGTGAAGTAAAAAGTCAAGGTTTTTCTACAATACCTGACGACCATTTAATTTTTGGGCATCCGTGGCGCAATGGTTAGCGCGTTCAGCTGCTATTCAAAAGACTGGTGTTTTGAGCCCTCCCGGGAGCGGTGTTGTGACGTCTCAGATGTAACGTAAAATGTTAGAGTATTCCCACAATACCTGACGACCATTTAATTTTTGGGCTTCCGTGGCGCAATGGTTAGCGCTTTCAGCTGTTAACCGAAAGGTTGGTGGTTCGAGCCCACCCGGGAGAGGTGTTGTGGGGTCTCAGATGTAGCGTAAAAAGTCATAAGTTTTCCACAATACCTGACAACCATTTAATTTCTGAGCTTCCGAGGCTCAATGGTTAGCGCATTCGGCTGTTAACGAGTAGGTTGGTGGTTCGAGCAAATCCGGGAGCGGTGTTGTGACGTCTCAGATGTGAAAAGTCAAGGTTTTTCCATAATACCTGACGACCATTTAATTTTTGGGCTTCCGTGGCGCAATGGTTAGCGCGTTCAGCTGCTATTCAAAAGACTGGTGTTTTGAACCCTCCCGGGAGCGGTGTTGTGACGTCTCAGATGTAACGTAAAATGTCAGAGTTTTTCCACAATACCTGACGAACGTTTAATTTTTGGGCTTCCGTAGCGCAATGGTTAGCACTGTTCAGCTGTTAATGGAAAGGTTGGTGGTTCGAGCCCACCCGGGTGAGGTGTTGTGGGGTCTCAGATATTGCGTAAAAAGTCATAACATTTCCACAATACCTGACAACCATTTAATTTCTGAGCTTCCGTGGCTCAATGGTTAGCACGTTCGGCTGTTAACGAATAGGTTGGTGGTTCGAGCCCATCCGGGAGCGGTGTTGTGACGTCTCAGATGTGAAGTAAAAAGTCAAGGTTTTTCTACAATACCTGACAACCATTTAATTTTTGGGCATCCGTGGCGCAATGGTTAGCGCGTTCAGCTGCTATTCAAAAGACTGGTGTTTTGAGCCCTCCCGGGAGCGGTGTTGTGACGTCTCAGATGTAACGTAAAATGTTAGAGTATTCCCACAATACCTGACTACCATTTAATTTTTGGGCTTCCGTGGCGCAATGGTTAGCGCGTTCAGCTGCTATTCAAAAGACGGGTGTTTTGAACCCTCCCGGGAGCGGTGTTGTGACGTCTCAGATGTAACGTAAAATGTCAGAGTTTTTCCACAATACCTGACGAACATTTAATTTTTGGGCTTCCGTGGCGCAATGGTTAGAGCGTTCATCTGTTAATCGAAAGGTTGGTATTTCGAGCCCACCCAGGAGAGGTGTTGTGGGGTCTCAGATGTAGCGTAAAAAGTCATAACTTTTCCACATTACCTGACAACCATTTAATTTCTGAGCTTCCGTGGCTCAATGGTTAGCGCGTTCGGCTGTTAACGAATAGGTTGGTGGTTCGAGCCCATCCGGGAGCGGTGTTGTGACGTCTCAGATGTGAAGTAAATAGTCAAGGTTTTTCCAAAATACCTGACGAACATTTAATTTTTGGGCTTCCGTGGCGCAATGGTTAGCGCGTTCTGCTGCTATTCAAAAGACTGGTGTTTTGAGCCCTCCCGGGAGTGGTGTTGTGACGTCCCAGATGTAACGTAAAATGTCAGAGTTTTTCCACAATACCTGACGAAAATTTAATTTTTGGGCTTCCGTGGCGCAATGGTTAGCACGTTCAGCTGTTAATCGAAAGGTTGGTGGTTCGAGCCCACCCGGGAGAGGTGTTGTGGGATCTCAGTTGTAGCGTAAAAAGTCGTAACTTTTCCACAATACCTGACAACCATTTAATTTCTGAGCTTCCGAGGCTCAATGGTTAGCGCATTTGGCTGTTAACGAATAGGTTGGTGGTTCGAGCAAATCCGGGAGCGGTGTTGTGACGTCTCAGATGTGAAGTAATAAGTCAAGGTTTTTCCACAATACCTGACGACCATTTAATTTTTGGGCTTCCGTGGAGCAATGGTTAGCGCGTTCAGCTGCTATTCAAAAGACTGGTGGTTTGAGCCCTCCCGGGAGCGGTGTTGTGACGTCTCAGATGTAACGTAAAATGTCAGAGTTTTTCCACAATACCTGACGAACATTTAATTTTTGGGCTTCCGTGGCGCAATGGTTAGAGCGTTCAGCTGTTAATCGAAAGGTTGGTATTTCGAGCCCACCCAGGAGAGGTGTTGTGGGGTCTCAGATGTAGCGTAAAAAGTCATAACTTTTCCACAATACCTGACAACCATTTAATTTCTGAGCTTCCGTGGCTCAATGGTTAGCGCGTTCGGCTGTTAACGAATAGGTTGGTGGTTCGAGCCCATCCGGGAGCGGTGTTGTGACGTCTCAGATGTGAAGTAAATAGTCAAGGTTTTTCCACAATACCTGACGAACATTTAATTTTTGGGCTTCCGTGGCGCAATGGTTAGCGCGTTCTGCTGCTATTCAAAAGACTGGTGTTTTGAGCCCTCCCGGGAGTGGTGTTGTGACGTCCCAGATGTAACGTAAAATGTCAGAGTTTTTCCACAATACCTGACGAAAATTTAATTTTTGGGCTTCCGTGGCGCAATGGTTAGCACGTTCAGCTGTTAATCGAAAGGTTGGTGGTTCGAGCCCACCCGGGAGAGGTGTTGTGGGGTCTCAGTTGTAGCGTAAAAAGTCGTAACTTTTCCACAATACCTGACAACCATTTAATTTCTGAGCTTCCGAGGCTCAATGGTTAGCGCATTTGGCTGTTAACGAATAGGTTGGTGGTTCGAGCAAATCCGGGAGCGGTGTTGTGACGTCTCAGATGTGAAGTAATAAGTCAAGGTTTTTCCACAATACCTGACGACCATTTAATTTTTGGGCTTCCGTGGCGCAATGGTTAGCGCGTTCAGCTGCTATTCAAAAGACTGGTTTTTTGAGCCCTCCCGGGAGCGGTGTTGTGACGTCTCAGATGTAACGTAAAATGTCAGACTTTTTCCACAATACCTGACGAACATTTAATATTCGGGCTTCCGTGGCGCAATGGTTAGCACGTTCAGCTGTTAATCGAAAGGTTGGTGGTTCGAGCCCACCCGTGAGAGGTGTTGTGGGGTCTCAGATGTAGCGTAAAAAGTCATAACTTTTCCACAATACCTGACAACCATTTAATTTCTGAGCTTCCGTGGCGCAATGGTTAACGCGTTCTGCTGCTATTCAAAAGACTGGTGTTTTAAGCCCTCCCGGGAGCGGTGTTGTGACGTCCCAGATGTAACGTAAAATGTCAGAGTTTTTCCACAATACCTGACGAAAATTTAATTTTTGGGCTTCCGTGGCGCAATGGTTAGCACGTTCAGCTGTTAATCGAAAGGTTGGTGGCTCGAGCCCACCCGGGAGAGGTGTTGTGGGGTCTCAGTTGTAGCGTAAAAAGTCATAACTTTTCCACAATACCTGACAACCATTTAATTTCTGAGCTTCCGTGGCTCAATGGTTAGCGCGTTCGGCTGTTAACGAATAGGTTGGTGGTTCGAGCCCACCCTGGAGAGGTGTTGTAGGGTCTCAGATGTAACGTAAAAAGTCATAATTTTTCCACAATACCTGACGACCATTTAATCTTTGGGCTTCCGTGGCTCAATGGTTAGAGCGTTCGGCTGTTAACGAATAGGTTGCTGGTTCGAGCCCAACCGGGTGCGGTTTTGTGACGTCTCAGATGTGAAGTAAAAATTCAAGGTTTTTCCACAATACCTGACGACCATTTAATTTTTGGGCTTCCGTGGCGCAATGGTTAGCGCGTTCATCTGCTATTCAAAAGACTGGTGGTTTGAGCCCTCCCAGGAGCGGTGTTGTGACGTCTCAGATGTGAAGTAAAAAGTCAAGGTTTTTCCACAATTCCTGAAGACCATTTAATTTTTGGGCTTCCGTGGCGCAATGGTTAGCGCGTTCAGCTGCTATTCAAAAGACTGGTGGTTTGAGCCCTAACGGGAGCGGTGTGTTGACGTCTCAGATGTAACGTAAAATGTCAGAGTTTTTCCACAATACCTGACGACCATTTAAATTTTGGGCTTCCGTGGCGCAATGGTTAGCGCGTTCAGCTGCTATTCAAAAGACTGATGTTTTGAACCCTACCGGGAGCGGTGTTGTGACGTCTCAGATGTAACGTAAAATGTCAGAGTTTTTCCACAATACCTGACGAACATTTAATTTTTGGGCTTCCGTGGCGCAATGGTTAGCACGTTCAGCTGTTAATCGAAAGGTTGGTGGTTCGAGCCCACCCGGGAGAGGTGTTGTGGGGTCTCAGATGTAGCGTAAAAAGTCATAACTTTTCCACAATACATGAAAACCATTTAATTTCTGAGCTTCCGTGGCTCAATGGTTAGCGCGTTCGGCTGTTAACGAATAGGTTGGTGGTTCGAGCCCATCCGGGAGCGGTGTTGTGACGTCTCAGATGTGAAGTAAATAGTCAAGGTTTTTCCACAATACCTGACGACCATTTAATTTTTGGGCTTCCGTGGCGCAATGGTTAGCGCGTTCAGCTGCTATTCAAAAGACTGGTGTTTTGAACCCTCCCGGGAGCGGTGTCGTGACGTCTCAGATGTAACGTAAAATGTCAGAGTTTTTCCACAATAAATGACGAACATTTAATTTTTGGGCTTCCGTGGCGCAATGGTTAGCACGTTCAGCTATTAATCGAAAGGTTGGTGGTTCGAGCCCACCCGGGAGAGGTGTTGTGGGGTCTCAGATGTAGCGTAAAAGTCATAACTTTTCCACAATACCTGACAACCATTTAATTTCTGAGATTCCGTGGCTCAATGGTTAGCGCGTTCGGCTGTTAACGAATAGGTTGGTGGTTTGAGCCCATCCGGGAGCGGTGTTGTGACGTCTCAGATGTGAAGTAAATAGTCAAGGTTTTTCCACAATACCTGACGACCATTTAATTTTTGGGCTTCCGTGGCGCAATGGTTAGCGCGTTCAGCTGCTATTCAGAAGACTGGTGGTTTGAGCCCTCCCGGGAGCGGTGTCGTGACATCTCAGATGTAACGAAAAATGTCAGAGTTTTTCCACAATACCTAACGAACACTTAATTTTTGGGCTTCCGTGGCGCAATGGTTAGCGCTTTCAGCTGTTAATCGAAAGGTTGGTGGTTCGAGCCCACCCGGGAGAGGTGTTGTGGGGTCTCAGATGTAGCGTAAAAAGTCATAACTTTTCCACAATACCTGACAACCATTTAATTTCTGAGCTTCCATGGCTCAATGGTTAGCGCGTTCGGCTGTTAACGAATAGGTTGGTGGTTCGAGACCATACGGGAGCGGTGTTGTGACGTCTCAGATGTGAAGTAAATAGTCAAGGTTTTTCCACAATACCTGACGACCATTTAATTTTTGGGCTTCCGTGGCGCAATGGTTAGCGCGTTCAGCTGCTATTCAGAAGACTGGTGGTTTGAGCCCTCCCGGGAGCGGTGTCGTGACGTCTCAGATGTAACGTAAAATGTCAGAGTTTTTCCACAATACCTGACGAACATTTAATTTTTGGGCTTCCTTGGCGCAATGGTTAGCACGTTCAGCTGTTAATCGAAAGGTTGGTGGTTCGAGCCCACCCGGGAGAGATGTTGTGGGGTCTCAGATGTAGCGTAAAAAGTCATAACTTTTCCACAATACCTGACAACCATTTAATTTCTGAGCTTCCGTGGCTCAATGGTTAGCACGTTCGGCTGTTAACGAATAGGCTGGTGGTTCGAGCCCATCCGGAAGCGGTGTTGTGACGTCTCAGATGTGAAGTAAAAAGTCAAGGTTTTTCCACAATACCTGACGACCATTTAATTTTTGGGCTTCCGTGGCGCAATGGTTAGCGCGTTCAGCTGCTATTCAAAAGACTGGTGTTTTGAACCCTCCCGGGAGCGGTGTCGTGACGTCTCAGATGTAACGTAAAATGTCAGAGTTTTTCCACAATAAATGACGAACATTTAATTTTTGGGCTTCCGTGGCGCAATGGTTAGCACGTTCAGCTATTAATCGAAAGGTTGGTGGTTCGAGCCCACCCGGGAGAGGTGTTGTGGGGTCTCAGATGTAGCGTAAAAGTCATAACTTTTCCACAATACCTGACAACCATTTAATTTCTGAGATTCCGTGGCTCAATGGTTAGCGCGTTCGGCTGTTAACGAATAGGTTGGTGGTTTGAGCCCATCCGGGAGCGGTGTTGTGACGTCTCAGATGTGAAGTAAATAGTCAAGGTTTTTCCACAATACCTGACGACCATTTAATTTTTGGGCTTCCGTGGCGCAATGGTTAGCGCGTTCAGCTGCTATTCAGAAGACTGGTGGTTTGAGCCCTCCCGGGAGCGGTGTCGTGACATCTCAGATGTAACGAAAAATGTCAGAGTTTTTCCACAATACCTAACGAACACTTAATTTTTGGGCTTCCGTGGCGCAATGGTTAGCGCTTTCAGCTGTTAATCGAAAGGTTGGTGGTTCGAGCCCACCCGGGAGAGGTGTTGTGGGGTCTCAGATGTAGCGTAAAAAGTCATAACTTTTCCACAATACCTGACAACCATTTAATTTCTGAGCTTCCATGGCTCAATGGTTAGCGCGTTCGGCTGTTAACGAATAGGTTGGTGGTTCGAGACCATACGGGAGCGGTGTTGTGACGTCTCAGATGTGAAGTAAATAGTCAAGGTTTTTCCACAATACCTGACGACCATTTAATTTTTGGGCTTCCGTGGCGCAATGGTTAGCGCGTTCAGCTGCTATTCAGAAGACTGGTGGTTTGAGCCCTCCCGGGAGCGGTGTCGTGACGTCTCAGATGTAACGTAAAATGTCAGAGTTTTTCCACAATACCTGACGAACATTTAATTTTTGGGCTTCCTTGGCGCAATGGTTAGCACGTTCAGCTGTTAATCGAAAGGTTGGTGGTTCGAGCCCACCCGGGAGAGATGTTGTGGGGTCTCAGATGTAGCGTAAAAAGTCATAACTTTTCCACAATACCTGACAACCATTTAATTTCTGAGCTTCCGTGGCTCAATGGTTAGCACGTTCGGCTGTTAACGAATAGGCTGGTGGTTCGAGCCCATCCGGAAGCGGTGTTGTGACGTCTCAGATGTGAAGTAAAAAGTCAAGGTTTTTCCACAATACCTGACGACCATTTAATTTTTGGGCTTCCGTGGCGCAATGGTTAGCGCGTTCAGCTGCTATTCAAAAGACTGGTGGTTTGAGCCCTCCCGGGAGTGGTGTTGTGTCGTCTCAGATGTAACGTAAAATGTCAGAGTTTTTCCACAATACCTGACGAACATTTAATTTTTGGGCTTCCGTGGCGCAATGGTTAGCACGTTCAGCTGTTAATCGAAAGGTTGGTGGTTCGTGCCCACCCGGGAGAGGTGTTGTTGGTCTCAGATGTAGCGTAAAAAGTCATAACTTTTCCACAATACCTGACAACCATTAAATTTCTGAGCTTCCGTGGCTCAATGGTTAGCGCGTTCGGCTGTTAACGAATAGGTTGGTGGTTCGAGACCATACGGGAGCGGTGTTGTGACGTCTCAGATGTGAAGTAAAAAGTCAAGGTTTGTCCACAATACCTGACGACCATTTAATTTTTGGGCTTCAGTGGCGCAATGGTTAGCACGTTCAGCTGTTAATCGAAAGGTTGGTGGTTCGAGCCCACCCGGGAGAGGTGTTGTGGGGTCTCAGATGTAGCGTAAGAAGTCATAACTTTTCCACAATACCTGACAACCATTTAATTTCTGAGCTTCCGTGGCTCAATGGTTAGCGCGTTCGGCTGTTAACGAATAGGTTGGTGGTTCGAGCCCATCCGGGAGCGGTGTTGTGACGTCTCAGATGTGAAGTAAAAAGTCAAGGTTTTTCCACAATACCTGACGATCATTTAATTTTTGGGCTTCCGTGGCGCAATGGTTAGCGCGTTCAGCTGCTATTCAAAAGACTGGTGTTTTGAGCCCTCCCGGGAGCGGTGTTGTGACGTCTCAGATGTGAAGTAAAAAGTCAAGGTTTTTCCACAATGCCTGACGAACATTTAATTTTTGGGCTTCCGTGGGGGAATTGTTAGCACTTTCAGCTGTTAATCGAAAGGTTGATGGTTCGAGCCCACCCGGGAAAGGTGTTGTGGGGTCTCAGATGTAGCGTGAAAAGTCAAAACTTTTCCACAATACGTGACAACCATTTAATTTCTGAGCTTCCGTGGCTCAATGGTTAACGCGTTTCGCTGTCAACCAATAGGTTGGTGGTTCGACCCCATCCGCGAGCGGTGTTGTGACGTCCCAGATGTGAAGTAAAAAGTCAAGGTTTTTCCACAATACCTGACGACCATTTAATTTTTGGGCTTCCGTGGCGCAATGGTTAGCGCGTTCAGCTGCTATGGAAAAGACTGGTGGTTTGAGCCCTCCCGGGAGCGGTGTTGTGGCGTCTCAGATGTAACGTAAAATGTCAGAGTTTTTCCACAATACCTGACGAACATTTAATTTTTGGGCTTCCGTGGCGCAATGGTAAGCGCTTTCAGCTGTTAACCGAAAGGTTGGTGGTTCGAGCCCACCCGGGAGAGGTGTTGTGGGGTCTCAGATGTAGCGTAAAAAGTCATAACTTTTCCACAATACCTGACAACCATTTAATTTCTGAGCTTCCGTGGCTCAATGGTTAGCGCGTTCGGCTGTTAACGAATAGGTTGGTGGTTCGAGCCCATCCGGGAGCGGTGTTGTGACGTCTCAGATGTGAAGTAAATAGTCAAGGTTTTTCCACAATACCTGACGACCATTTAATTTTTGGGCTTCCGTGGCGCAATGGTTAGCGCGTTCAGCTGCTATTCAAAAGACTGGTGTTTTGAGCCCTCCCGGGAGCGGTGTTGTGACGTCTCAGATGTGAAGTAAAAAGTCAAGGTTTTTCCACAATACCTGACGATCATTTAATTTTTGGGCTTCCGTGGCGCAATGGTTAGCGCGTTCAGCTGCTATTCAAAAGACTGGTGTTTTGAGCCCTCCCGGGAGCGGTGTTGTGACCTCTCAGATGTGAAGTAAAAAGTCAAGGTTTTTCCACAATGCCTGACGAACATTTAATTTTTGGGCTTCCGTGGCGGAATTGTTAGCACTTTCAGCTGTTAATCGAAAGGTTGGTGGTTCGAGCCCACCCGGGAAAGGTGTTGTGGGGTCTCAGATGTAGCGTAAAAAGTCAAAACTTTTCCACAATTCGTGACAACCATTTAATTTCTGAGCTTCCGTGGCTCAATGGTTAACGCGTTTGGCTGTCAACCAATAGGTTGGTGGTTCGACCCCATCCGCGAGCGGTGTTGTGACGTCTCAGATGTGAAGTAAAAAGTCAAGGTTTTTCCACAATACCTGACGACCATTTAATTTTTGGGCTTCCGTGGCGCAATGGTTAGCGCGTTCAGCTGCTATTCAAAAGACTGGTGGTTTGAGCCCTCCCGGGAGCGGTGTTGTGGCGTCTCAGATGTAACGTAAAATGTCAGAGTTTTTCCACAATACCTGACGAACATTTAATTTTTGGGCTTCCGTGGCGCAATGGTTAGCGCTTTCAGCTGTTAACCGAAAGGTTGGTGGTTCGAGCCCTCCCGGGAGCGGTGTTGTGACGTCTCAGATGTGAAGTAAAAAGTCAAGGTTTTTCCACAATACCTGACGAACATTTAATTTTTGGGCTTCCGTGGCGCAATGGTTAGCGCGTTCAGCTGCTATTCAAAAGACTGGTGTTTTGAGCCCTCCCGGGAGCGGTGTTGTGACGTCTCAGATGTGAAGTAAAAAGTCAAGGTTTTTCGTCAATGCCTGACGAACATTTAATTTTTGGGCTTCCGTGGCGGAATTGTTAGCACTTTCAGCTGTTAATCGAAAGGTTGGTGGTTCGAGCCCACCCGGGAAAGGTGTTGTGGGGTCTCAGATGTAGCGTGAAAAGTCAAAACTTTTCCACAATACGTGACAACCATTTAATTTCTGAGCTTCCGTGGCTCAATGGTTAACGCGTTTCGCTGTCAACCAATAGGTTGGTGGTTCGACCCCATCCGCGAGCGGTGTTGTGACGTCCCAGATGTGAAGTAAAAAGTCAAGGTTTTTCCACAATACCTGACGACCATTTAATTTTTGGGCTTCCGTGGCGCAATGGTTAGCGCGTTCAGCTGCTATGGAAAATACTGGTGGTTTGAGCCCTCCCGGGAGCGGTGTTGTGGCGTCTCAGATGTAACGTAAAATGTCAGAGTTTTTCCACAATACCTGACGAACATTTAATTTTTGGGCTTCCGTGGCGCAATGGTAAGCGCTTTCAGCTGTTAACCGAAAGGTTGGTGGTTCGAGCCCACCCGGGAGAGGTGTTGTGGGGTCTCAGATGTAGCGTAAAAAGTCATAACTTTTCCACAATACCTGACAACCATTTAATTTCTGAGCTTCCGTGGCTCAATGGTTAGCGCGTTCGGCTGTTAACGAATAGGTTGGTGGTTCGAGCCCATCCGGGAGCGGTGTTGTGACGTCTCAGATGTGAAGTAAATAGTCAAGGTTTTTCCACAATACCTGACGACCATTTAATTTTTGGGCTTCCGTGGCGCAATGGTTAGCGCGTTCAGCTGCTATTCAAAAGACTGGTGTTTTGAGCCCTCCCGGGAGCGGTGTTGTGACGTCTCAGATGTGAAGTAAAAAGTCAAGGTTTTTCCACAATGCCTGACGAACATTTAATTTTTGGGCTTCCGTGGCGGAATTGTTAGCACTTTCAGCTGTTAATCGAAAGGTTGGTGGTTCGAGCCCACCCGGGAAAGGTGTTGTGGGGTCTCAGATGTAGCGTAAAAAGTCAAAACTTTTCGACAATTCGTGACAACCATTTAATTTCTGAGCTTCCGTGGCTCAATGGTTAACGCGTTTGGCTGTCAACCAATAGGTTGGTGGTTCGACCCCATC
Organism: Phalangium opilio; assembly: GCF_054372755.1. Taxonomy (NCBI): domain Eukaryota; kingdom Metazoa; phylum Arthropoda; class Arachnida; order Opiliones; family Phalangiidae; genus Phalangium; species Phalangium opilio. Next base: position 4,356,642 of record NW_028324173.1, read on the forward strand.
CGCGAGCGGTGTTGTGACGTCTCAGATGTGAAGTAAAAAGTCAAGGTTTTTCCACAATACCTGACGACCATTTAATTTTTGGGCTTCCGTGGCGCAATGGTTAGCGCGTTCAGCTGCTATTCAAAAGACTGGTGGTTTGAGCCCTCCCGGGAGCGGTGTTGTGGCGTCTCAGATGTAACGTAAAATGTCAGAGTTTTTCCACAATACCTGACGAACATTTAATTTTTGGGCTTCCGTGGCGCAATGGTTAGCGCTTTCAGCTGTTAACCGAAAGGTTGGTGGTTCGAGCCCACCCGGGAGAGGTGTTGTGGGGTCTCAGATGTAGCGTAAAAAGTCATAACTTTTCCACAATACCTGACAACCATTGAATTTCTGAGCTTCCGTGGCTCAATGGTTAGCGCGTTCGGCTGTTAACGAATAGGTTGGTGGTTCGAGCCCACCGTGGAGAGGTGTTGTAGGGTCTCAGATGTGAAGTAAAAGTCAAGGTTTTTCCACAATACCTGACGACCATTTAATTTTTGGGCTTCAGTGGCGCAATGGTTAGCACGTTCAGCTGTTAATCGAAAGGTTGGTGGTTCGAGCCCACCCGGGAGAGGTGTTGTGGGGTCTCAGATGTAGCGTAAAAAGTCATAACTTTTCCACAATACCTGACAACCATTTAATTTCTGAGCTTCCGTGGCTCAATGGTTAGCGCGTTCGGCTGTTAACGAATAGGTTGGTGGTTCGAGCCCACCGTGGAGAGGTGTTGTAGGGTCTCAGATGTGAAGTAAAAGTCAAGGTTTTTCCACAATACCTGACGAACATTTAATTTTTGGGCTTCCGTGGCGCAATGGTTAGCGCTTTCAGCTGTTAACCGAAAGGTTGGTGGTTCGAGCCCACCCGGGAGAGGTGTTGTGGGGTCTCAGATGTAGCGTAAAAAGTCATAACTTTTCCACAATACCTGACAACCATTGAATTTCTGAGCTTCCGTGGCTCAATGGTTAGCGCGTTCGGCTGTTAACGAATAGGTTGGTGGTTCGAGCCCACCGTGGAGAGGTGTTGTAGGGTCTCAGATGTGAAGTAAAAGTCAAGGTTTTTCCACAATACCTGACGACCATTTAATTTTTGGGCTTCAGTGGCGCAATGGTTAGCACGTTCAGCTGTTAATCGAAAGGTTGGTGGTTCGAGCCCACCCGGGAGAGGTGTTGTGGGGTCTCAGATGTAGCGTAAAAAGTCATAACTTTTCCACAATACCTGACAACCATTTAATTTCTGAGCTTCCGTGGCTCAATGGTTAGCGCGTTCGGCTGTTAACGAATAGGTTGGTGGTTCGAGCCCATCCGGGAGCGGTGTTGTGACGTCTCAGATGTGAAGTAAAAAGTCAAGGTTTTTCCACAATACCTGACGACCATTTAATTTTTGGGCTTCCGTGGCGCAATGGTTAGCGCGTTCAGCTGCTATTCAAAAGACTGGTGGTTTGAGCCCTCCCGGGAGCGGTGTTGTGGCGTCTCAGATGTAACGTAAAATGTCAGAGTTTTTCCACAATACCTGACGAACATTTAATTTTTGGGCTTCCGTGGCGCAATGGTTAGCGCTTTCAGCTGTTAACCGAAAGGTTGGTGGTTCGAGCCCACCCGGGAGAGGTGTTGTGGGGTCTCAGATGTAGCGTAAAAAGTCATAACTTTTCCACAATACCTGACAACCATTGAATTTCTGAGCTTCCGTGGCTCAATGGTTAGCGCGTTCGGCTGTTAACGAATAGGTTGGTGGTTCGAGCCCACCGTGGAGAGGTGTTGTAGGGTCTCAGATGTGAAGTAAAAGTCAAGGTTTTTCCACAATACCTGACGACCATTTAATTTTTGGGCTTCAGTGGCGCAATGGTTAGCACGTTCAGCTGTTAATCGAAAGGTTGGTGGTTCGAGCCCACCCGGGAGAGGTGTTGTGGGGTCTCAGATGTAGCGTAAAAAGTCATAACTTTTCCACAATACCTGACAACCATTTAATTTCTGAGCTTCCGTGGCTCAATGGTTAGCGCGTTCGGCTGTTAACGAATAGGTTGGTGGTTCGAGCCCACCGTGGAGAGGTGTTGTAGGGTCTCAGATGTGAAGTAAAAGTCAAGGTTTTTCCACAATACCTGACGAACATTTAATTTTTGGGCTTCCGTGGCGCAATGGTTAGCGCTTTCAGCTGTTAACCGAAAGGTTGGTGGTTCGAGCCCACCCGGGAGAGGTGTTGTGGGGTCTCAGATGTAGCGTAAAAAGTCATAACTTTTCCACAATACCTGACAACCATTGAATTTCTGAGCTTCCGTGGCTCAATGGTTAGCGCGTTCGGCTGTTAACGAATAGGTTGGTGGTTCGAGCCCACCGTGGAGAGGTGTTGTAGGGTCTCAGATGTGAAGTAAAAGTCAAGGTTTTTCCACAATACCTGACGACCATTTAATTTTTGGGCTTCAGTGGCGCAATGGTTAGCACGTTCAGCTGTTAATCGAAAGGTTGGTGGTTCGAGCCCACCCGGGAGAGGTGTTGTGGGGTCTCAGATGTAGCGTAAAAAGTCATAACTTTTCCACAATACCTGACAACCATTTAATTTCTGAGCTTCCGTGGCTCAATGGTTAGCGCGTTTGGCTATTAACGAATAGGTTGGTGGTTCGAGCCAACCGTGGAGAGGTGTTGTAGGGTCTCAGATGTGAAGTAAAAAGTCAAGGTTTTTCCACAATACCTGACGACCATTTAATTTTTGGGCTTCCGTGGCGCAATGGTTAGCGCGTTCAGCTGCTATTCAAAAGACTGGTGGTTTGAGCCCTCCCGGGAGCGGTGTTGTGACGTCTCAGATGTAACGTAAAATGTCAGAGTTTTTCCACAATACCTGACGAACATTTAATTTTTGGGCTTCAGTGGCGCAATGGTTAGCACGTTCAGCTGTTAATCGAAAGGTTGGTGGTTCGAGCCCACCCGGGAGAGGTGTTGTGGGGTCTCAGATGTAGCGTAAAAAGTCATAACTTTTCCACAATACCTGACAACCATTTAATTTTTGAGCTTCCGTTGCTCAATGGTTAGCGCGTTCGGCTGTTAACGAATAGTTTGGTGGTTCGAGCCCATCCGGGAGCGGTGTTGTGACGTCTCAGATGTGAAGTAAAAAGTCAAGGTTTTTCCACAATACCTGACGACCATTTAATTTTTGGGCTTCCGTGGCGCAATGGTTAGCGCGTTCAGCTGCTATTCAAAAGACTGGTGTTTTGAGCCCTCCCGGGAGCGGTGTTGTGACGTCTCAGATGTAACGTAAAATGTCAGAGTTTTTCCACAATACCTGACGAACATTTAATTTTTGGGCTTCCGTGGCGCAATGGTTAGCACGTTCAGCTGTTAATCGAAAGGTTGGTGGTTCGAGCACACCCGGGAGAGGTGTTGTGGGGTCTCAGATGTAGCGTAAAAAGTCATAACTTTTCCACAATACCTGACAACCATTTAATATCTGAGCTTCCGTGACTCAATGGTTAGCGCGTTCGGCAGTTAACGAATAGGTTGGTGGTCCGAGCCCATCCGGGAGCGGTGTTGTGACGTCTCAGATGTGAAGTAAATAGTCAAGGTTTTTCCACAATACCTGACGAACATTTAATTTTTGGGCTTCCGTGGCGCAATGGTTAGCGCTTTCAGCTGTTAACCGAAAGGTTGGTGGTTCGAGCCCACCCGGGAGAGGTGTTGTGGGGTCTCAGATGTAGCGTAAAAAGTCATAACTTTTCCACAATACCTGACAATCATTTAATTTCTGAGCTTCCGTGGCTCAATGGTTAGCGCGTTTGGCTATTAACGAATAGGTTGGTGGTTCGAGCCCACCGTGGAGAGGTGTTGTAGGGTCTCAGATGTGAAGTAAAAAGTCAAGGTTTTTCCACAATACCTGACGACCATTTAATTTTTGGGCTTCCGTGGCGCAATGGTTAGCGCGTTCAGCTGCTATTCAAAAGACTGGTGGTTTGAGCCCTCCCGGGAGCGGTGTTGTGACGTCTCAGATGTAACGTAAAATGTCAGAGTTTTTCCACAATACCTGACGAACATTTAATTTTTGGGCTTCAGTGGCGCAATGGTTAGCACGTTCAGCTGTTAATCGAAAGGTTGGTGGTTCGAGCCCACCCGGGAGAGGTGTTGTAGGGTCTCAGATGTGAAGTAAAAAGTCAAGGTTTTTCCACAATACCTGACGACCATTTAATTTTTGGGCTTCCGTGGCGCAATGGTTAGCGCGTTCAGCTGCTATTCAAAAGACTGGTGGTTTGAGCCCTCCCGGGAGCGGTGTTGTGACGTCTCAGATGTAACGTAAAATGTCAGAGTTTTTCCACAATACCTGACGAACATTTAATTTTTGGGCTTCAGTGGCGCAATGGTTAGCACGTTCAGCTGTTAATCGAAAGGTTGGTGGTTCGAGCCCACCCGGGAGAGGTGTTGTGGGGTCTCAGATGTAGCGTAAAAAGTCATAACTTTTCCACAATACCTGACAACCATTTAATTTCTGAGCTTCCGTTGCTCAATGGTTAGCGCGTTCGGCTGTTAACGAATAGTTTGGTGGTCCGAGCCCATCCGGGAGCGGTGTTGTGACGTCTCAGATGTGAAGTAAAAAGTCAAGGTTTTTCCACAATACCTGACGACCATTTAATTTTTGGGCTTCCGTGGCGCAATGGTTAGCGCGTTCAGCTGCTATTCAAAAGACTGGTGTTTTGAGCCCTCCCGGGAGCGGTGTTGTGACGTCTCAGATGTAACGTAAAATGTCAGAGTTTTTCCACAATACCTGACGAACATTTAATTTTTGGGCTTCCGTGGCGCAATGGTTAGCACGTTCAGCTGTAAATCGAAAGGTTGGTGGTTCGAGCACACCCGGGAGAGGTGTTGTGGGGTCTCAGATGTAACGTAAAAAAACATAACTTTTCCACAATACCTGACAACCATTTAATTTCTGAGCTTCCGTGGCTCAATGGTTAGCGCGTTCGGTTGTTAACGAATAGGTTGGTGGTTCGAGCCCATCCGGGAGCGGTGTTGTAGGGTCTCAGATGTGAAGTAAAAGTCAAGGTTTTTCCACAATACCTGACGACCATTTAATTTTTGGGCTTCAGTGGCGCAATGGTTAGCACGTTCAGCTGTTAATCGAAAGGTTGGTGGTTCGAGCCCACCCGGGAGAGGTGTTGTGGGGCCTCAGATGTAGCGTAAAAAGTCATAACTTTTCCAAAATACCTGACAACCATTTAATTTCTGAGCTTCCGTGGCTCAATGGTTAGCGCGTTCGGCTGTTAACGAATAGGTTGGTGGTTCGAGCCCATCCGGGAGCGGTGTTGTGACGTCTCAGATGTGAAGTAAATAGTCAAGGTTTTTCCACAATACCTGACGACCATTTAATTTTTGGGCTTCCGTGGCGCAATGGTTAGCGCGTTCAGCTGCTATTCAAAAGACTGGTGTTTTGAGCCCTCCCGGGAGCGTTGTTGTGACGTCTCAGATGTGAAGTAAAAAGTCAAGGTTTTTCCACAATACCTGACGATCATTTAATTTTTGGGCTTCCGTGGCGCAATGGTTAGCGCGTTCAGCTGCTTTTCAAAAGACTGGTGTTTTGAACCCTCCCGGGAGCGGTGTAGTGACGTCTCAGATGTCACGTAAAATGTCAGAGTTTTTCCACAATACCTGACGAACATTTAATTTTTGGGCTTCCGTGGCGCAATGGTTAGCACGTTCTGCTGTTAATCGAAAGGTTGGTGGTTCGAGCACACCCGGGAGAGGTGTTGTGGGGTCTCAGATGTAGCGTTAAAAGTCATAACTTTTCCACAATACCTGACAACCATTTAATATCTGAGCTTCCGTGACTCAATTGTTAGCGCGTTCGGCAGTTAACGAATAGGTTGGTGGTCCGAGCCCATCCGGGAGCGGTGTTGTGACGTCTCAGATGTGAAGTAAATAGTCAAGGTTTTTCCACAATACCTGACGAACATTTAATTTTTGGGCTTCCGTGGCGCAATGGTTAGCGCTTTCAGCTGTTAACCGAAAGGTTGGTGGTTCGAGCCCACCCGGGAGAGGTGTTGTGGGGTCTCAGATGTAGCGTAAAAAGTCATAACTTTTCCACAATACCTGACAATCATTTAATTTCTGAGCTTCCTAGGCTCAATGGTTAGCGCGTTTGGCTATTAACGAATAGGTTGGTGGTTCGAGCCCACCGTGGAGAGGTGTTGTAGGGTCTCAGATGTGAAGTAAAAAGTCAAGGTTTTTCCACAATACCTGACGACCATTTAATTTTTGGGCTTCCGTGGCGCAATGGTTAGCGCGTTCAGCTGCTATTCAAAAGACTGGTGTTTGAGCCCTCCCGGGAGCGGTGTTGTGACGTCTCAGATGTAACGTAAAATGTCAGGGTTTTTCCACAATACCTGACGAACATTTAATTTTTGGGCTTCAGTGGCGCAATGGTTAGCACGTTCAGCTGTTAATCGAAAGGTTGGTGGTTCGAGCCCACCCGGGAGAGGTGTTGTGGGGTCTCAGATGTAGCGTAAAAAGTCATAACTTTTCCACAATACCTGACAACCATTTAATTTCTGAGCTTCCGTTGCTCAATGGTTAGCGCGTTCGGCTGTTAACGAATAGTTTGGTGGTTCGAGCCCATCCGGGAGCGGTGTTGTGACGTCTCAGATGTGAAGTAAAAAGTCAAGGTTTTTCCACAATACCTGACGACCATTTAATTTTTGGGCTTCCGTGGCGCAATGGTTAGCGCGTTCAGCTGCTGTTCAAAAGACTGGTGTTTTGAGCCCTCCCGGGAGCGGTGTTGTGACGTCTCAGATGTAACGTAAAATGTCAGAGTTTTTCCACAATACCTGACGAACATTTAATTTTTGGGCTTCCGTGGCGCAATGGTTAGCACGTTCAGCTGTAAATCGAAAGGTTGGTGGTTCGAGGACACCCGGGAGAGGTGTTGTGGGGTCTCAGATGTAACGTAAAAAAACATAACTTTTCCACAATACCTGACAACCATTTAATTTCTGAGCTTCCGTGGCTCAATGGTTAGCGCGTTCGGTTGTTAACGAATAGGTTGGTGGTTCGAGCCCATCCGGGAGCGGTGTTGTGACGTCTCAGATGTGAAGTAAAAAGTCAGAGTTTTTCCACAATACCTGACGAACATTTAATTTTTGGGCTTCCGTGGCGCAATGGTTAGCACGTTCAGCTGTAAATCGAAAGGTTGGTGGTTCGAGCCCACCCGGGATAGGTGTTGTGGGGTCTCAGATGTAGCGTAAAAAGTCATAACTTTTCCACAATACCTGACAACCATTTAATTTCTGAGCTTCCGTGGCTCAATGGTTAGCGCGTTCCGCTGTTAACGAATAGGTTGGTGGTTCGAGCCCACCCGGGAGAGGTGTTGTGGGGTCTCAGATGTAGCGTAAAAAGTCATAACTTTTCCACAATACCTGACAATCATTTAATTTCTGAGCTTCCGTGGCTCAATGGTTAGCGCGTTTGGCTATTAACGAATAGGTTGGTGGTTCGAGCCCACCGTGGAGAGGTGTTGTAGGGTCTCAGATGTGAAGTAAAAAGTCAAGGTTTTTCCACAATACCTGACGACCATTTAGTTTTTGGGCTTCCGTGGCGCAATGGTTAGCGCGTTCAGCTGCTATTCAAAAGACTGGTGGTTTGAGCCCTCCCGGGAGCGGTGTTGTGACGTCTCAGATGTAACGTAAAATGTCAGGGTTTTTCCACAATACCTGACGAACATTTAATTTTTGGGCTTCAGTGGCGCAATGGTTAGCACGTTCAGCTGTTAATCGAAAGGTTGGTGGTTCGAGCCCACCCGGGAGAGGTGTTGTGGGGTCTCAGATGTAGCGTAAAAAGTCATAACTTTTCCACAATACCTGACAACCATTTAATTTCTGAGCTTCCGTTGCTCAATGGTTAGCGCGTTCGGCTGTTAACGAATAGTTTGGTGGTTCGAGCCCATCCGGGAGCGGTGTTGTGACGTCTCAGATGTGAAGTAAAAAGTCAAGGTTTTTCCACAATACCTGACGACCATTTAATTTTTGGGCTTCCGTGGCGCAATGGTTAGCGCGTTCAGCTGCTATTCAAAAGACTGGTGTTTTGAGCCCTCCCGGGAGCGGTGTTGTGACGTCTCAGATGTAACGTAAAATGTCAGAGTTTTTCCACAATACCTGACGAACATTTAATTTTTGGGCTTCCGTGGCGCAATGGTTAGCACGTTCAGCTGTAAATCGAAAGGTTGGTGGTTCGAGCACACCCGGGAGAGGTGTTGTGGGGTCTCAGATGTAACGTAAAAAAACATAACTTTTCCACAATACCTGACAACCATTTAATTTCTGAGCTTCCGTGGCTCAATGGTTAGCGCGTTCGGTTGTTAACGAATAGGTTGGTGGTTCGAGCCCATCCGGGAGCGGTGTTGTGACGTCTCAGATGTGAAGTAAAAAGTCAGAGTTTTTCCACAATACCTGACGAACATTTAATTTTTGGGCTTCCGTGGCGCAATGGTTAGCACGTTCAGCTGTAAATCGAAAGGTTGGTGGTTCGAGCCCACCCGGGATAGGTGTTGTGGGGTCTCAGATGTAGCGTAAAAAGTCATAACTTTTCCACAATACCTGACAACCATTTAATTTCTGAGCTTCCGTGGCTCAATGGTTAGCGCGTTCCGCTGTTAACGAATAGGTTGGTGGTTCGAGCCCACCCGGGAGAGGTGTTGTGGGGTCTCAGATGTAGCGTAAAAAGTCATAACTTTTCCACAATACCTGACAATCATTTAATTTCTGAGCTTCCGTGGCTCAATGGTTAGCGCGTTTGGCTATTAACGAATAGGTTGGTGGTTCGAGCCCACCGTGGAGAGGTGTTGTAGGGTCTCAGATGTGAAGTAAAAAGTCAAGGTTTTTCCACAATACCTGACGACCATTTAATTTTTGGGCTTCCGTGGCGCAATGGTTAGCGCGTTCAGCTGCTATTCAAAAGACTGGTGGTATGAGCCCTCCCGGGAGCGGTGTTGTGACGTCTCAGATGTAACGTAAAATGTCAGAGTTTTTCCACAATACCTGACGAACATTTAATTTTTGGGCTTCAGTGGCGCAATGGTTAGCACGTTCAGCTGTTAATCGAAAGGTTGGTGGTTCGAGCCCACCCGGGAGAGGTGTTGTAGGGTCTCAGATGTGAAGTAAAAAGTCAAGGTTTTTCCACAATACCTGACGACCATTTAATTTTTGGGCTTCCGTGGCGCAATGGTTAGCGCGTTCAGCTGCTATTCAAAAGACTGGTGGTTTGAGCCCTCCCGGGAGCGGTGTTGTGACGTCTCAGATGTAACGTAAAATGTCAGAGTTTTTCCACAATACCTGACGAACATTTAATTTTTGGGCTTCAGTGGCGCAATGGTTAGCGCGTTTGGCTATTAACGAATAGGTTGGTGGTTCGAGCCCACCGTGGAGAGGTGTTGTAGGGTCTCAGATGTGAAGTAAAAAGTCAAGGTTTTTCCACAATACCTGACGACCATTTAATTTTTGGGCTTCCGTGGCGCAATGGTTAGCGCGTTCAGCTGCTATTCAAAAGACTGGTGGTTTGAGCCCTCCCGGGAGCGGTGTTGTGACGTCTCAGATGTAACGTAAAATGTCAGAGTTTTTCCACAATACCTGACGAACATTTAATTTTTGGGCTTCAGTGGCGCAATGGTTAGCACGTTCAGCTGTTAATCGAAAGGTTGGTGGTTCGAGCCCACCCGGGAGAGGTGTTGTGGGGTCTCAGATGTAGCGTAAAAAGTCATAAGTTTTCCACAATACCTGACAACCATTTAATTTCTGAGCTTCCGTTGCTCAATGGTTAGCGCGTTCGGCTGTTAACGAATAGTTTGGTGGTTCGAGCACATCCGGGAGCGGTGTTGTGACGTCTCAGATGTGAAGTAAAAAGTCAAGGTTTTTCCACAATACCTTACGACCATTTAATTTTTGGGCTTCCGTGGCGCAATGGTTAGCGCGTTCAGCTGCTATTCAAAAGACTGGTGGTTTGAGCCCTCCCGGGAGCGGTGTTGTGACGTCTCAGATGTAACGTAAAATGTCAGAGTTTTTCCACAATACCTGACGAACATTTAATTTTTGGGCTTCCGTGGCGCAATGGTTAGCACGTTCAGCTGTTAATCGAAAGGTTGGTGGTTCGAGCACACCCGGGAGAGGTGTTGTGGGGTCTCAGATGTAGCGTAAAAAGTCATAACTTTTCCACAATACCTGACAACCATTTAATATCTGAGCTTCCGTGACTCAATGGTTAGCGCGTTTGGCTATTAACGAATAGGTTGGTGGTCCGAGCCCATCCGGGAGCGGTGTTGTGACGTCTCAGATGTGAAGTAAATAGTCAAGGTTTTTCCACAATACCTGACGAACATTTAATTTTTGGGCTTCCGTGGCGCAATGGTTAGCGCTTTCAGCTGTTAACTGAAAGGTTGGTGGTTCGAGCCCACCCGGGAGAGGTGTTGTGGGGTCTCAGATGTAGCGTAAAAAGTCATAACTTTTCCACAATACCTGACAATCATTTAATTTCTGAGCTTCTGTGGCTCAATGGTTAGCGCGTTTGGCTATTAACGAATAGGTTGGTGGTTCGAGCCCACCGTGGAGAGGTGTTGTAGGGTCTCATATGTGAAGTAAAAAGTCAAGGTTTTTCCACAATACCTGACGACCATTTAATTTTTGGGCTTCCGTGGCGCAATGGTTAGCACGTTCAGCTGTTAATCGAAAGGTTGGTGGTTCGAGCACACCCGGGAGAGGTGTTGTGGGGTCTCAGATGTAGCGTAAAAAGTCATAACTTTTCCACAATACCTGACAACCATTTAATATCTGAGCTTCCGTGACTCAATGGTTAGCGCGTTTGGCTATTAACGAATAGGTTGGTGGTCCGAGCCCATCCGGGAGCGGTGTTGTGACGTCTCAGATGTGAAGTAAAAAGTCAAGGTTTTTCCACAATACCTGACGACCATTTAATTTTTGGGCTTCCGTGGCGCAATGGTTAGCGCGTTCAGCTGCTATTCAAAAGACTGGTGTTTTGAGCCCTCCCGGGAGCGGTGTTGTGACGTCTCAGATGTAACGTAAAATGTCAGAGTTTTTCCACAATACCTGACGAACATTTAATTTTTGGGCTTCCGTGGCGCAATGGTTAGCACGTTCAGCTGTTAATCGAAAGGTTGGTGGTTCGAGCACACCCGGGAGAGGTGTTGTGGGGTCTCAGATGTAGCGTAAAAAGTCATAACTTTTCCACAATACCTGACAACCATTTAATATCTTAGCTTCCGTGACTCAATGGTTAGCGCGTTTGGCTATTAACGAATAGGTTGGTGGTCCGAGCCCATCCGGGAGCGGTGTTGTGACGTCTCAGATGTGAAGTAAATAGTCAAGGTTTTTCCACAATACCTGACGAACATTTAATTTTTGGGCTTCCGTGGCGCAATGGTTAGCGCTTTCAGCTGTTAACCGAAAGGTTGGTGGTTCGAGCCCACCCGGGAGAGGTGTTGTGGGGTCTCAGATGTAGCGTAAAAAGTCATAACTTTTCCACAATACCTGACAATCATTTAATTTCTGAGCTTCTGTGGCTCAATGGTTAGCGCGTTTGGCTATTAACGAATAGGTTGGTGGTTCGAGCCCACCGTGGAGAGGTGTTGTAGGGTCTCAGATGTGAAGTAAAAAGTCAAGGTTTTTCCACAATACCTGACGACCATTTAATTTTTGGGCTTCCGTGGCGCAATGGTTAGCGCGTTCAGCTGCTATTCAAAAGACTGTTGGTTTGAGCCCTCCCGGGAGCGGTGTTGTGACGTCTCAGATGTAACGTAAAATGTCAGAGTTTTTCCACAATACCTGACGAACATTTAATTTTTGGGCTTCCGTGGCGCAATGGTTAGCACGTTCAGCTGTTAATCGAAAGGTTGGTGGTTCGAGCACACCCGGGAGAGGTGTTGTGGGGTCTCAGATGTAGCGTAAAAAGTCATAACTTTTCCACAATACCTGACAACCGTTTAATATCTGAGCTTCCGTGACTCAATGGTTAGCGCGTTTGGCTATTAACGAATAGGTTGGTGGTTCGAGCCCACCGTGGAGAGGTGTTGTAGGGTCTCAGATGTGAAGTAAAAAGTCAAGGTTTTTCCACAATACCTGACGACCATTTAATTTTTGGGCTTCCGTGGCGCAATGGTTAGCACGTTCAGCTGTTAATCGAAAGGTTGGTGGTTCGAGCACACCCGGGAGAGGTGTTGTGGGGTCTCAGATGTAGCGTAAAAAGTCATAACTTTTCCACAATACCTGACAACCATTTAATATCTGAGCTTCCGTGACTCAATGGTTAGCGCGTTTGGCTATTAACGAATAGGTTGGTGGTTCGAGCCCACCGTGGAGAGGTGTTGTGGGGTCTCAGATGTAGCGTAAAAAGTCATAACTTTTCCACAATACCTGACAACCATTTAATTTCTGAGTTTCCGTTGCTCAATGGTTAGCGCGTTCGGCTGTTAACGAATAGGTTGGTGGTTCGAGCCCATCCGGGAGCGGTGTTGTGACGTCTCAGATGTGAAGTAAAAAGTCAAGGTTTTTCCACAATACCTGACGACCATTTAATTTTTGGGCTTCCGTGGCGCAATGGTTAGCACGTTCAGCTGTTAATCGAAAGGTTGGTGGTTCGAGCACACCCGGGAGAGGTGTTGTGGGGTCTCAGATGTAGCGTAAAAAGTCATAACTTTTCCACAATACCTGACAACCATTTAATATCTTAGCTTCCGTGACTCAATGGTTAGCGCGTTTGGCTATTAACGAATAGGTTGGTGGTCCGAGCCCATCCGGGAGCGGTGTTGTGACGTCTCAGATGTGAAGTAAATAGTCAAGGTTTTTCCACAATACCTGACGATCATTTAATTTTTGGGCTTCCGTGGCGCAATGGTTAGCGCGTTCAGCTGCTATTCAAAAGACTGGTGGTTTGAGCCCTCCCGGGAGCGGTGTTGTGACGTCTCAGATGTAACGTAAAATGTCAGAGTTTTTCCACAATACCTGACGAACATTTAATTTTTGGGCTTCCGTGGCGCAATGGTTAGCGCGTTCAGCTGCTATTCAAAAGACTGGTGGTTTGAGCCCTCCCGGGAGCGGTGTTGTGACGTCTCAGATGTAACGTAAAATGTCAGAGTTTTTCCACAATACCTGACGAACATTTAATTTTTGGGCTTCAGTGGCGCAATGGTTAGCACGTTCAGCTGTTAATCGAAAGGTTGGTGGTTCGAGCCCACCCGGGAGAGGTGTTGTGGGGTCTCAGATGTAGCGTAAAAAGTCATAACTTTTCCACAATACCTGACAACAATTTAATTTCTGAGCTTCCGTTGCTCAATGGTTAGCGCGTTCGGCTGTTATCGAATAGGTTGGTGGTTCGAGCCCATCCGGGAGCGGTGTTGTGACGTCTCAGATGTGAAGTAAAAAGTCAAGGTTTTTCCACAATACCTGACGACCATTTAATTTTTGGGCTTCCGTGGCGCAATGGTTAGTGCGTTCAGCTCCTATTCAAAAGACTGGTGTTTTGAGCCCTCCCGGGAGCGGTGTTGTGACGTCTCAGATGTAACGTAAAATGTCAGAGTTTTTCCACAATACCTGACGAACATTTAATTTTTGGGCTTCCGTTGCTCAATGGTTAGCGCGTTCGGCTGTTAACGAATAGGTTGGTGGTTCGAGCCCATCCGGGAGCGGTGTTGTGACGTCTCAGATGTGAAGTAAAAAGTCAAGGTTTTTCCACAATACCTGACGACCATTTAATTTTTGGGCTTCCGTGGCGCAATGGTTAGCACGTTCAGCTGTTAATCGAAAGGTTGGTGGTTCGAGCACACCCGGGAGAGGTGTTGTGGGGTCTCAGATGTAGCGTAAAAAGTCATAACTTTTCCACAATACCTGACAACCATTTAATATCTGAGCTTCCGTGACTCAATGGTTAGCGCGTTTGGCTATTAACGAATAGGTTGGTGGTTCGAGCCCACCCGGGAGAGGTGTTGTGGGGTCTCAGATGTAGCATAAAAAGTCATAACTTTTCCACAATACCTGACAACCATTTAATATCTGAGCTTCCGTGACTCAATGGTTAGCGCGTTTGGCTATTAACGAATAGGTTGGTAGTTCGAGCCCACCGTGGAGAGGTGTTGTAGGGTCTCAGATGTGAAGTAAAAAGTCAAGGTTTTTCCACAATACCTGACGACCATTTAATTTTTGGGCTTCCGTGGCGCAATGGTTAGCGCGTTCAGCTGCTATTCAAAAGACTGGTGTTTTGAGCCCTCCCGGGAGCGGTGTTGTGACGTCTCAGATGTAACGTAAAATGTGAGAGTTTTTCCACAATACCTGACGAACATTTAATTTTTGGGCTTCCGTGGCGCAATGGTTAGCACGTTCAGCTGTTAATCGAAACGTTGGTGGTTCGAGCACACCCGGGAGAGGTGTTGTGGGGTCTCAGATGTAGCGTAAAAAGTCATAACTTTTCCACAATACCTGACAACCATTTAATTTCTGAGCTTCCGTGACTCAATGGTTAGCGCGTTCGGCTGTTAACGAATAGGTTGGTGGTTCGAGCCCATCCGGGAGCGGTGTTGTGACGTCTCAGATGTGAAGTAAATAGTCAAGGTTTTTCCACAATACCTGACGACCATGTAATTTTTGGGCTTCCGTGGCGCAATGATTAGCGCGTTCAGCTGCTATTCAAAAGACTGGTGGTTTGAGCCCTCCCGGGAGCGGTGTTGTGACGTCTCAGATGTAACGTAAAATGTCAGAGTTTTTCCACAATACCTGACGAACATTTAATTTTTGGGCTTCCGTGGCGCAATGGTTAGCTCGTTCAGCTGTTAATCGAAAGGTTGGTGGTTCGAGCACACCCGGGAGAGGTGTTGTGGGGTCTCAGATGTAGCGTAAAAAGTCATAACTTTTCCACAATACCTGACAACCATTTAATATCTGAGATTCCGTGACTCAATGGTTAGCGCGTTCGGCAGTTAACGAATGGGTTGGTGGTTCGAGCCCATCCGGGAGCAGTGTTGTGACGTCTCAGATGGGAAGTAAATAGTCAAGGTTTTTCCACAATACCTGAGGACCATTTAATTTTTGGGCTTCCGTGGCGCAATGGTTAGCGCGTTCAGCTGCTATTCAAAAGACTGGTGGTTTGAGCCCTCCCGGGAGCGGTGTTGTGACGTCTCAGATGTAACGTAAAATGTCAGAGTTTTTCCACAATACCTGACGAACATTTAATTTTTGGGCTTCCGTGGCGCAATGGTTAGCACGTTCAGCTGTTAATCGAAAGGTTGGTGGTTCGAGTACACCCGGGAGAGGTGTTGTGGGGTCTCAGATGTAGCGTAAAAAGTCATAACTTTTCCACAATACCTGACAACCATTTAATTTCTGAGCTTCCGTGACTCAATGGTTAGCGCGTTCGGCTGTTAACGAATAGGTTGGTGGTTCGAGCCCATCCGGGAGCAGTGTTGTGACGTCTCAGATGTGAAGTAAATAGTCAAGGTTTTTCCACAATACCTGACGACCATGTAATTTTTGGGCTTCCGTGGCGCAATGGTTAGCGCGTTCAGCTGCTATTCAAAAGACTGGTGGTTTGAGCCCTCCCGGGAGCGGTGTCGTGACGTCTCAGATGTAACGTAAAATGTCAGAGTTTTTCCACAATACCTGAGGAACATTTAATTTTTGGGCTTCCGTGGCGCAATGGTTAGCACGTTCAGCTGTTAATCGAAAGGTTGGTGGTTCGAGCACACCCGGGAGAGGTGTTGTGGGGTCTCAGATGTAGCGTAAAAATTCATAACTTTTCCACAATACCTGACAACCATTTAATATCTGAGCTTCCGTGACTCAATGGTTAGCGCGTTTGGCTATTAACGAATAGGTTGGTGGTTCGAGCCCACCGTGGAGAGGTGTTGTAGGGTCTCAGATGTGAAGTAAAAAGTCAAGGTTTTTCCACAATACCTGACGACCATTTAATTTTTGGGCTTCCGTGGCGCAATGGTTAGCACGTTCAGCTGTTAATCGAAAGGTTGGTGGTTCGAGCACACCCGGGAGAGGTGTTGTGGGGTCTCAGATGTAGCGTAAAAAGTCATAACTTTTCCACAATACCTGACAACCATTTAATTTCTGAGTTTCCGTTGCTCAATGGTTAGCGCGTTCGGCTGTTAACGAATAGGTTGGTGGTTCGAGCCCATCCGGGAGCGGTGTTGTGACGTCTCAGATGTGAAGTAAAAAGTCAAGGTTTTTCCACAATACCTGACGACCATTTAATTTTTGGGCTTCCGTGGCGCAATGGTTAGCGCGTTCAGCTGCTATTCAAAAGACTGGTGTTTTGAGCCCTCCCGGGAGCGGTGTTGTGACGTCTCAGATGTAACGTAAAATGTCAGAGTTTTTCCACAATACCTGACGAACATTTAATTTTTGGGCTTCCGTGGCGCAATGGTTAGCACGTTCAGCTGTTAATCGAAAGGTTGGTGGTTCGAGCACACCCGGGAGAGGTGTTGTGGGGTCTCAGATGTAGCGTAAAAAGTCATAACTTTTCCACAATACCTGACAACCATTTAATTTCTGAGCTTCCGTGGCTCAATGTTTAGCGCGTTCGGCTGTTAGCGAATAGGTTGGTGGTTCGAGCCCATCCGGGAGCGGTGTTGTGACGTCTCAGATGTGAAGTAAATAGTCAAGGTTTTTCCACAATACCTGACGACCATGTAATTTTTGGGCTTCCGTGGCGCAATGGTTAGCGCGTTCAGCTGCTATTCAAAAGACTGGTGGTTTGAGCCCTCCCGGGAGCGGTGTTGTGACGTCTCAGATGTAACGTAAAATGTCAGAGTTTTTCCACAATACCTGACGAACATTTAATTTTTGGGCTTCCGTGGCGCAATGGTTAGCTCGTTCAGCTGTTAATCGAAAGGTTGGTGGTTCGAGCACACCCGGGAGAGGTGTTGTGGGGTCTCAGATGTAGCGTAAAAAGTCATAACTTTTCCACAAT
The DNA here is from genome assembly GCF_054372755.1 of Phalangium opilio. Lineage (NCBI taxonomy): Eukaryota > Metazoa > Arthropoda > Arachnida > Opiliones > Phalangiidae > Phalangium > Phalangium opilio. The sequence continues at coordinate 4,373,597 of NW_028324173.1, forward strand.
ACCTGACAACCATTTAATATCTGAGATTCCGTGACTCAATGGTTAGCGCGTTCGGCAGTTAACGAATGGGTTGGTGGTTCGAGCCCATCCGGGAGCAGTGTTGTGACGTCTCAGATGGGAAGTAAATAGTCAAGGTTTTTCCACAATACCTGAGGACCATTTAATTTTTGGGCTTCCGTGGCGCAATGGTTAGCGCGTTCAGCTGCTATTCAAAAGACTGGTGGTTTGAGCCCTCCCGGGAGCGGTGTTGTGACGTCTCAGATGTAACGTAAAATGTCAGAGTTTTTCCACAATACCTGACGAACATTTAATTTTTGGGCTTCCGTGGCGCAATGGTTAGCACGTTCAGCTGTTAATCGAAAGGTTGGTGGTTCGAGTACACCCGGGAGAGGTGTTGTGGGGTCTCAGATGTAGCGTAAAAAGTCATAACTTTTCCACAATACCTGACAACCATTTAATTTCTGAGCTTCCGTGACTCAATGGTTAGCGCGTTCGGCTGTTAACGAATAGGTTGGTGGTTCGAGCCCATCCGGGAGCAGTGTTGTGACGTCTCAGATGTGAAGTAAATAGTCAAGGTTTTTCCACAATACCTGACGACCATGTAATTTTTGGGCTTCCGTGGCGCAATGGTTAGCGCGTTCAGCTGCTATTCAAAAGACTGGTGGTTTGAGCCCTCCCGGGAGCGGTGTCGTGACGTCTCAGATGTAACGTAAAATGTCAGAGTTTTTCCACAATACCTGACGAACATTTAATTTTTGGGCTTCCGTGGCGCAATGGTTAGCACGTTCAGCTGTTAATCGAAAGGTTGGTGGTTCGAGCACACCCGGGAGAGGTGTTGTGGGGTCTCAGATGTAGCGTAAAAAGTCATAACTTTTCCACAATACCTGACAACCATTTAATATCTGAGCTTCCGTGACTCAATGGTTAGCGCGTTTGGCTATTAACGAATAGGTTGGTGGTTCGAGCCCACCGTGGAGAGGTGTTGTAGGGTCTCAGATGTGAAGTAAAAAGTCAAGGTTTTTCCACAATACCTGACGACCATTTAATTTTTGGGCTTCCGTGGCGCAATGGTTAGCACGTTCAGCTGTTAATCGAAAGGTTGGTGGTTCGAGCACATCCGGGAGAGGTGTTGTGGGGTCTCAGATGTAGCGTAAAAAGTCATAACTTTTCCACAATACCTGACAACCATTTAATTTCTGAGTTTCCGTTGCTCAATGGTTAGCGCGTTCGGCTGTTAACGAATAGGTTGGTGGTTCGAGCCCATCCGGGAGCGGTGTTGTGACGTCTCAGATGTGAAGTAAAAAGTCAAGGTTTTTCCACAATACCTGACGACCATTTAATTTTTGGGCTTCCGTGGCGCAATGGTTAGCGCGTTCAGCTGCTATTCAAAAGACTGGTGTTTTGAGCCCTCCCGGGAGCGGTGTTGTGACGTCTCAGATGTAACGTAAAATGTCAGAGTTTTTCCACAATACCTGACGAACATTTAATTTTTGGGCTTCCGTGGCGCAATGGTTAGCACGTTCAGCTGTTAATCGAAAGGTTGGTGGTTCGAGCACACCCGGGAGAGGTGTTGTGGGGTCTCAGATGTAGCGTAAAAAGTCATAACTTTTCCACAATACCTGACAACCATTTAATTTCTGAGCTTCCGTGGCTCAATGTTTAGCGCGTTCGGCTGTTAGCGAATAGGTTGGTGGTTCGAGCCCATCCGGGAGCGGTGTTGTGACGTCTCAGATGTGAAGTAAAAAGTCAAGGTTTTTCCACAATACCTGACGACCATTTAATTTTTGGGCTTCCGTGGCGCAATGGTTAGCGCGTTCAGCTGCTATTCAAAAGACTGGTGTTTTGAGCCCTCCCGGGAGCGGTGTTGTGACGTCTCAGATGTAACGTAAAATGTGAGAGTTTTTCCACAATACCTGACGAACATTTAATTTTTGGGCTTCCGTGGCGCAATGGTTAGCACGTTCAGCTGTTAATCGAAAGGTTGGTGGTTCGAGCACACCCGGGAGAGGTGTTGTGGGGTCTCAGATGTAGCGTAAAAAGTCATAACTTTTCCACAATACCTGACAACCATTTAATTTCTGAGTTTCCGTTGCTCAATGGTTAGCGCGTTCGGCTGTTAACGAATAGGTTGGTGGTTTTAGCCCATCCGGGAGCGGTGTTGTGACGTCTCAGATGTGAAGTAAAAAGTCAAGGTTTTTCCACAATACCTGACGACAATTTAATTTTTGGGCTTCCGTGGCGCAATGGTTAGCGCGTTCAGCTGCTATTCAAAAGACTGGTGTTTTGAGCCCTCCCGGGAGCGGTGTTGTGACGTCTCAGATGTAACGTAAAATGTCAGAGTTTTTCCACAATACCTGACGAACATTTAATTTTTGGGTTTCCGTGGCGCAATGGTTAGCTCGTTCAGCTGTTAATCGAAAGGTTGGTGGTTCGAGCACACCCGGGAGAGGTGTTGTGGGGTCTCAGATGTAGCGTAAAAAGTCATAACTTTTCCACAATACCTGACAACCATTTAATATCTGAGATTCCGTGACTCAATGGTTAGCGCGTTCGGCAGTTAACGAATGGGTTGGTGGTTCGAGCCCATCCGGGAGCAGTGTTGTGACGTCTCAGATGTGAAGTAAATAGTCAAGGTTTTTCCACAATACCTGAGGACCATTTAATTTTTGGGCTTCCGTGGCGCAATGGTTAGCGCGTTCAGCTGCTATTCAAAAGACTGGTGGTTTGAGCCCTCCCGGGAGCGGTGTCGTGACGTCTCAGATGTAACGTAAAATGTCAGAGTTTTTCCACAATAAATGAGGAACATTTAATTTTTGGGCTTCAGTGGCGCAATGGTTAGCACGTTCAGCTGTTAATCGAAAGGTTGGTGGTTCTAGCCCACCCGGGAGAGGTGTTGTGGGGTCTCAGATGTAGCGTAAAAAGTCATAACTTTTCCACAATACCTGACAACCATTTAATTTCTGAGTTTCCGTTGCTCAATGGTTAGCGCGTTCGGCTGTTAACGAATAGGTTGGTGGTTCGAGCCCATCCGGGAGCGGTGTTGTGACGTCTCAGATGTGAAGTAAAAAGTCAAGGTTTTTCCACAATACCTGACGACCATTTAATTTTTGGGCTTCCGTGGCGCAATGGTTAGCGCGTTCAGCTGCTATTCAAAAGACTGGTGTTTTGAGCCCTCCCGGGAGCGGTGTTGTGACGTCTCAGATGTAACGTAAAATGTCAGAGTTTTTCCACAATACCTGACGAACATTTAATTTTTGGGCTTCCGTGGCGCAATGGTTAGCACGTTCAGCTGTAAATCGAAAGGTTGGTGGTTCGAGCACACCCGGGAGAGGTGTTGTGGGGTCTCAGATGTAACGTAAAAAAACATAACTTTTCCACAATACCTGACAACCATTTAATTTCTGAGCTTCCGTGGCTCAATGGTTAGCGCGTTCGGTTGTTAACGAATAGGTTGGTGGTTCGAGCCCATCCGGGAGCGGTGTTGTGACGTCTCAGATGTGAAGTAAAAAGTCAAGGTTTTTCCACAATACCTGACGACCATTTAATTTTTGGGCTTCCGTGGCGCAATGGTTAGCGCGTTCAGCTGCTATTCAAAAGACTGGTGTTTTGAGCCCTCCCGGGAGCGGTGTTGTGACGTCTCAGATGTAACGTAAAATGTCAGAGTTTTTCCACAGTACCTGACGAACATTTAATTTTTGGGCTTCCGTGGCGCAATGGTTAGCACGTTCAGCTGTTAATCGAAAGGTTGGTGGTTCGAGCACACCCGGGAGAGGTGTTGTGGGGTCTCAGATGTAGCGTAAAAAGTCATAACTTTTCCACAATACCTGACAACCATTTAATTTCTGAGCTTCCGTGGCTCAATGTTTAGCGCGTTCGGCTGTTAGCGAATAGGTTGGTGGTTCGAGCCCATCCGGGAGCGGTGTTGTGACGTCTCAGATGTGAAGTAAAAAGTCAAGGTTTTTCCACAATACCTGACGACCATTTAATTTTTGGGCTTCCGTGGCGCAATGGTTAGCGCGTTCAGCTGCTATTCAAAAGACTGGTGTTTTGAGCCCTCCCGGGAGCGGTGTTGTGACGTCTCAGATGTAACGTAAAATGTGAGAGTTTTTCCACAATACCTGACGAACATTTAATTTTTGGGCTTCCGTGGCGCAATGGTTAGCACGTTCAGCTGTTAATCGAAAGGTTGGTGGTTCGAGCACACCCGGGAGAGGTGTTGTGGGGTCTCAGATGTAGCGTAAAAAGTCATAACTTTTCCACAATACCTGACAACCATTTAATTTCTGAGTTTCCGTTGCTCAATGGTTAGCGCGTTCGGCTGTTAACGAATAGGTTGGTGGTTTTAGCCCATCCGGGAGCGGTGTTGTGACGTCTCAGATGTGAAGTAAAAAGTCAAGGTTTTTCCACAATACCTGACGACAATTTAATTTTTGGGCTTCCGTGGCGCAATGGTTAGCGCGTTCAGCTGCTATTCAAAAGACTGGTGTTTTGAGCCCTCCCGGGAGCGGTGTTGTGACGTCTCAGATGTAACGTAAAATGTCAGAGTTTTTCCACAATACCTGACGAACATTTAATTTTTGGGTTTCCGTGGCGCAATGGTTAGCTCGTTCAGCTGTTAATCGAAAGGTTGGTGGTTCGAGCACACCCGGGAGAGGTGTTGTGGGGTCTCAGATGTAGCGTAAAAAGTCATAACTTTTCCACAATACCTGACAACCATTTAATATCTGAGATTCCGTGACTCAATGGTTAGCGCGTTCGGCAGTTAACGAATGGGTTGGTGGTTCGAGCCCATCCGGGAGCAGTGTTGTGACGTCTCAGATGTGAAGTAAATAGTCAAGGTTTTTCCACAATACCTGAGGACCATTTAATTTTTGGGCTTCCGTGGCGCAATGGTTAGCGCGTTCAGCTGCTATTCAAAAGACTGGTGGTTTGAGCCCTCCCGGGAGCGGTGTCGTGACGTCTCAGATGTAACGTAAAATGTCAGAGTTTTTCCACAATAAATGAGGAACATTTAATTTTTGGGCTTCAGTGGCGCAATGGTTAGCACGTTCAGCTGTTAATCGAAAGGTTGGTGGTTCTAGCCCACCCGGGAGAGGTGTTGTGGGGTCTCAGATGTAGCGTAAAAAGTCATAACTTTTCCACAATACCTGACAACCATTTAATTTCTGAGTTTCCGTTGCTCAATGGTTAGCGCGTTCGGCTGTTAACGAATAGGTTGGTGGTTCGAGCCCATCCGGGAGCGGTGTTGTGACGTCTCAGATGTGAAGTAAAAAGTCAAGGTTTTTCCACAATACCTGACGACCATTTAATTTTTGGGCTTCCGTGGCGCAATGGTTAGCGCGTTCAGCTGCTATTCAAAAGACTGGTGTTTTGAGCCCTCCCGGGAGCGGTGTTGTGACGTCTCAGATGTAACGTAAAATGTCAGAGTTTTTCCACAATACCTGACGAACATTTAATTTTTGGGCTTCCGTGGCGCAATGGTTAGCACGTTCAGCTGTTAACCGAAAGGTTGGTGGTTCGAGCCCACCCGGGAGAGGTGTTGTGGGGTCTCAGATGTAGCGTAAAAAGTCATAACTTTTCCACAATACCTGACAACCATTTAATTTCTGAGCTTCCGTGGCTCAATGGTTAGCGCGTTTGGCTGTTAACGAATAGGTTGGTGGTTCGAGCCCACCCTGGAGAGGTGTTGTAGGGTCTCAGATGTGAAGTAAAAAGTCAAGGTTTTTCCACAATACCTGACGACCATTTAATTTTTGGGCTTCCGTGGAGCAATGGTTAGCGCGTTCAGCTGCTATTCAAAAGACTGGTGGTTTGAGCCCTCCCGGGAGCGGTGTTGTGACGTCTCAGATGTAACGTAAAATGTCTGAGTTTTTCCACAATACCTGACGAACATTTAATTTTTGGGCTTCCGTGGCGCAATGGTTAGCACGTTCAGCTGCTAATCGAAAGGTTGGTGGTTCGAGCCCACCCGGGAGAGGTGTCGTGGGGTCTCAGATGTAGCGTAAAAAGTCATAACTTTTCCACAATACCTGACAACCATTTAATTTTTGGGCTTCCGTGGCGCAATGGTTAGCGCGTTCACCTGCTTTTCAAAAGACTGGTGTTTTGAAACCTCCCGGGAGCGGTGTTGTGACGTCTCAGATGTGAAGTAAATAGTCAATGTTTTTCCACAATACCTGACGACCATTTAATTTTTGGGCTTCCTTGGCGCAATGGTTAGCGCGTTCAGCTGCTATTCAAAAGACTGGTGGTTTGAGCCCTCCCGGGAGCGGTGTTGTGACGTCTCAGATGTGAAGTAAAAAGTCAAGGTTTTTCCACAATACCTGACGACCATTTAATTTTTGGGCTTCCGTGGCGCAATGGTTAGCGCGTTCACCTGCTTTTCAAAAGACTGGTGTTTTGAGCCCTCCCGGGAGCGGTGTTGTGACGTCTCAGATGTGAAGTAAATAGTCAATGTTTTTCCACAATACCTGACGACCATTTAATTTTTGGGCTTCCTTGGCGCAATGGTTAGCGCGTTCAGCTGCTATTCAAAAGACTGGTGGTTTGAGCCCTCCCGGGAGCGGTGTTGTGACGTCTCAGATGTAACGTAAAATGTCTGAGTTTTTCCATAATACCTGACGAACATTTAATTTTTGGGCTTCCGTGGCGCAATGGTTAGCGCGTTCAGCTGCTTTTCAAAAGACTGGTGTTTTGAGCCCTCCCGGGAGAGGTGTTGTGACGTCTCAGATGTAACGTAAAATGTCTGAGTTTTTCCATAATACCTGACGAACATTTAATTTTTGGGCTTCCGTGGCGCAATGGTTAGCGCGTTCAGCTGCTATTCAAAAGACTGGTGTTTTGAGCCCTCCCGGGAGCGGTGTTGTGACGTCTCAGATGTGAAGTAAAAAGTCAAGGTTTTTCCACAATACCTGACGACCATTTAATTTTTGGGCTACCGTGGCGCAATGGTTAGCGCGTTCACCTGCTTTTCAAAAGACTGGTGTTTTGAGCCCTCCCGGGAGCGGTGTTGTGACGTCTCAGATGTGAAGTAAATAGTCAATGTTTTTCCACAATACCTGACGACCATTTAATTTTTGGGCTTCCTTGGCGCAATGGTTAGCGCGTTCAGCTGCTATTCAAAAGACTGGTGGTTTGAGCCCTCCCGGGAGCGGTGTTGTGACGTCTCAGATGTAACGTAAAATGTCTGAGTTTTTCCATAATACCTGACGAACATTTAATTTTTGGGCTTCCGTGGCGCAATGGTTAGCGCGTTCAGCTGCTTTTCAAAAGACTGGTGGTTTGAGCCCACCCGGGAGCGGTGTTGTGACGTCTCAGATATAACGTAAAATGTCAGAGTTTTTCCACAATACCTGACGAGCATTTAAATTTGGGCTTCCGTGGCGCAATGGTTAGCACGTTCAGCTGTTAATCGAAAGGTTGGTGGTTCGAACCCACCCGGGAGAGGTGTTGTGGGGTCTCAGATGTAGCGTAAAAAGTCATAACTTTTCCACAATACCTGACAACCATTTAATTTCTGAGCTTCCGTGGCTCAATGGTTAGCGCGTTTGGCTCTTAACGAATAGGTTGGTGGTTCGAGCCCACCCTGGAGAGGTGTTGTAGGGTCTCAGATGTGAAGTAAAAAGTCAAGGTTTTTCCACAATACCTGACGACCATTTAATTTTTGGGCTTCCGTGGAGCAATGGTTAGCGCGTTCAGCTGCTATTCAAAAGACTGGTGGTTTGAGCCCTCCCGGGAGCGGTGTTGTGACGTCTCAGATGTAACGTAAAATGTCTGAGTTTTTCCACAATACCTGACGAACATTTAATTTTAGGGCTTCCGTGGCGCAATGGTTAGCACGTTCAGCTGTTAATCGAGAGGTTGGTGGTTCGAGCCCACCCGGGAGAGGTGTTGTGGGGTCTCAGATGTAGCGTAAAAAGTCATAACTTTTCCACAATACCTGACAACCATTTAATTTCTGAGCTTCCGTGGCTCAATGGTTAGCGCGTTCGGCTGTTAACGAATAGGTTGGTGGTTCGAGCCCACCCTGGAGAGGTGTTGTAGGGTCTCAGATGTGAAGTAAAAAGTCAAGGTTTTTCCACAATACCTGACGACCATTTAATTTTTGGGCTTCCGTGGAGCAATGGTTAGCGCGTTCAGCTGCTATTCAAAAGACTGGTGGTTTGAGCCCTCCCGGGAGCGGTGTTGTGACGTCTCAGATGTAACGTAAAATGTCTGAGTTTTTCCACAATACCTGACGAACATTTAATTTTTGGGCTTCCGTGGCGCAATGGTTAGCACGTTCAGCTGCTAATCGAAAGGTTGGTGGTTCGAGCCCACCCGGGAGAGGTGTCGTGGGGTCTCAGATGTAGCGTAAAAAGTCATAACTTTTCCACAATACCTGACAACCATTTAATTTTTGGGCTTCCGTGGCGCAATGGTTAGCGCGTTCACCTGCTTTTCAAAAGACTGGTGTTTTGAAACCTCCCGGGAGCGGTGTTGTGACGTCTCAGATGTGAAGTAAATAGTCAATGTTTTTCCACAATACCTGACGACCATTTAATTTTTGGGCTTCCTTGGCGCAATGGTTAGCGCGTTCAGCTGCTATTCAAAAGACTGGTGGTTTGAGCCCTCCCGGGAGCGGTGTTGTGACGTCTCAGATGTGAAGTAAAAAGTCAAGGTTTTTCCACAATACCTGACGACCATTTAATTTTTGGGCTTCCGTGGCGCAATGGTTAGCGCGTTCACCTGCTTTTCAAAAGACTGGTGTTTTGAGCCCTCCCGGGAGCGGTGTTGTGACGTCTCAGATGTGAAGTAAATAGTCAATGTTTTTCCACAATACCTGACGACCATTTAATTTTTGGGCTTCCTTGGCGCAATGGTTAGCGCGTTCAGCTGCTATTCAAAAGACTGGTGGTTTGAGCCCTCCCGGGAGCGGTGTTGTGACGTCTCAGATGTAACGTAAAATGTCTGAGTTTTTCCATAATACCTGACGAACATTTAATTTTTGGGCTTCCGTGGCGCAATGGTTAGCGCGTTCAGCTGCTTTTCAAAAGACTGGTGTTTTGAGCCCTCCCGGGAGAGGTGTTGTGACGTCTCAGATGTAACGTAAAATGTCTGAGTTTTTCCATAATACCTGACGAACATTTAATTTTTGGGCTTCCGTGGCGCAATGGTTAGCGCGTTCAGCTGCTATTCAAAAGACTGGTGTTTTGAGCCCTCCCGGGAGCGGTGTTGTGACGTCTCAGATGTGAAGTAAAAAGTCAAGGTTTTTCCACAATACCTGACGACCATTTAATTTTTGGGCTACCGTGGCGCAATGGTTAGCGCGTTCACCTGCTTTTCAAAAGACTGGTGTTTTGAGCCCTCCCGGGAGCGGTGTTGTGACGTCTCAGATGTGAAGTAAATAGTCAATGTTTTTCCACAATACCTGACGACCATTTAATTTTTGGGCTTCCTTGGCGCAATGGTTAGCGCGTTCAGCTGCTATTCAAAAGACTGGTGGTTTGAGCCCTCCCGGGAGCGGTGTTGTGACGTCTCAGATGTAACGTAAAATGTCTGAGTTTTTCCATAATACCTGACGAACATTTAATTTTTGGGCTTCCGTGGCGCAATGGTTAGCGCGTTCAGCTGCTTTTCAAAAGACTGGTGGTTTGAGCCCACCCGGGAGCGGTGTTGTGACGTCTCAGATATAACGTAAAATGTCAGAGTTTTTCCACAATACCTGACGAGCATTTAAATTTGGGCTTCCGTGGCGCAATGGTTAGCACGTTCAGCTGTTAATCGAAAGGTTGGTGGTTCGAACCCACCCGGGAGAGGTGTTGTGGGGTCTCAGATGTAGCGTAAAAAGTCATAACTTTTCCACAATACCTGACAACCATTTAATTTCTGAGCTTCCGTGGCTCAATGGTTAGCGCGTTTGGCTCTTAACGAATAGGTTGGTGGTTCGAGCCCACCCTGGAGAGGTGTTGTAGGGTCTCAGATGTGAAGTAAAAAGTCAAGGTTTTTCCACAATACCTGACGACCATTTAATTTTTGGGCTTCCGTGGAGCAATGGTTAGCGCGTTCAGCTGCTATTCAAAAGACTGGTGGTTTGAGCCCTCCCGGGAGCGGTGTTGTGACGTCTCAGATGTAACGTAAAATGTCTGAGTTTTTCCACAATACCTGACGAACATTTAATTTTAGGGCTTCCGTGGCGCAATGGTTAGCACGTTCAGCTGTTAATCGAAAGGTTGGTGGTTCGAGCCCACCCGGGAGAGGTGTTGTGGGGTCTCAGATGTAGCGTAAAAAGTCATAACTTTTCCACAATACCTGACAACCATTTAATTTCTGAGCTTCCGTGGCTCAATGGTTAGCGCGTTCGGCTGTTAACGAATAGGTTGGTGGTTCGAGCCCATCCGGGAGCGGTGTTGTGACGTCTCAGATGTGAAGTAAAAAGTCAAGGTTTTTCCACAATACCTGACGACCATTTAATTTTTGGGCTTCCGTGGCGCAATGGTTAGCGCGTTCAGCTGCTATTCAAAAGACTGGTGGTTTGAGCCCTCCCGGGAGCGGTGTTGTGGCGTCTCAGATGTAACGTAAAATGTCAGAGTTTTTCCACAATAAATGACGAACATTTAATTTTTGGGCTTCCGTGGCGCAATGGTTAGCGCTTTCAGCTGTTAACCGAAAGGTTGGTGGTTCGAGCCCACCCGGGAGAGGTGTTGTGACGTCTCAGATGTAACGTAAAATGTCTGAGTTTTTCCACAATACCTGACGAACATTTAATTTTTGGGCTTCCGTGGCGCAATGGTTAGCACGTTCAGCTGTTAATCGAAAGGTTGGTGGTTCGAGCCCACCCGGGAGAGGTGTTGTGGGGTCTCAGATGTAGCGTAAAAAGTCATAACTTTTCCACAATACCTGACAACCATTTAATTTCTGAGCTTCCTTGGCTCAATGGTTAGCGCGTTCGGCTGTTAACGAATAGGTTGGTGGTTCGAGCCCATCCGGGAGCGGTGTTGTGACGTCTCAGATGTGAAGTAAAAAGTCAAGGTTTTTCCACAATACCTGACGACCATTTAATTTTTGGGCTTCCGTGGCGCAATGGTTAGCGCGTTCAGCTGCTTTTCAAAAGACTGGTGTTTTGAACCCTCCCGGGAGCGGTGTTTTGACGTCTCAGATGTAACGTAAAATGTCAGAGTTTTTCCACAATACCTGACGAACATTTAATTTTTGGGCTTCCGTGGCGCAATGGTTAGCACGTTCAGCTGTTAATCGAAAGGTTGGTGGTTCGAGCACACCCGGGAGAGGTGTTGTGGGGTCTCAGATGTAGCGTAAAAAGTCATAACTTTTCCACAATACCTGACAACCATTTAATTTCTGAGCTTCCGTGGCTCAATGGTTAGCGCGTTCGGCTGTTAACGAATGGTTGGTGGTTCGAGCCCATCCGGGAGCGGTGTTGTGACGTCTCAGATGTGAAGTAAATAGTCAAGGTTTTTCCATAATACCTGACGACCATTTAATTTTTGGGCTTCCGTGGCGCAATGGTTAGCGCGTTCAGCTGCTATTCAAAAGACTGGTGGTTTGAGCCCTCCCGGGAGCGGTGTTGTGCCGTCTCAGATGTAACGTAAAATGTCTGAGTTTTTCCATAATACCTGACGAACATTTAATTTTTGGGCTTCCGTGGCGCAATGGTTAGCGCGTTCAGCTGCTTTTCAAAAGACTGGTGGTTTGAGCCCACCCGGGAGCGGTGTTGTGACGTCTCAGATATAACGTAAAATGTCAGAGTTTTTCCACAATACCTGACGAGCATTTAAATTTGGGCTTCCGTGGCGCAATGGTTAGCACGTTCAGCTGTTATTCGAAAGGTTGGTGGTTCGAACCCACCCGGGAGAGGTGTTGTGGGGTCTCAGATGTAGCGTAAAAAGTCATAACTTTTCCACAATACCTGACAACCATTTAATTTCTGAGCTTCCGTGGCTCAATGGTTAGCGCGTTTGGCTGTTAACGAATAGGTTGGTGGTTCGAGCCCACCCTGGAGAGGTGTTGTAGGGTCTCAGATGTGAAGTAAAAAGTCGAGGTTTTTCCACAATACCTGACGACCATTTAATTTTTGGGCTTCCGTGGAGCAATGGTTAGCGCGTTCAGCTGCTATTCAAAAGACTGGTGGTTTGAGCCCTCCCGGGAGCGGTGTTGTGACGTCTCAGATGTAACGTAAAATGTCTGAGTTTTTCCACAATACCTGACGAACATTTAATTTTTGGGCTTCCGTGGCGCAATGGTTAGCACGTTCAGCAGTTAATCGAAAGGTTGGTGGTTCGAGCCCACCCGGGAGAGGTGTTGTGGGGTCTCAGATGTAGCGTAAAAAGTCATAACTTTTCCACAATACCTGACAACCATTTAATTTCTGAGCTTCCGTGGCGCAATGGTTAGCGCGTTCAGCTGCTATTCAAAATACTGGTGTTTTGAACCCTCCCGGGAGCGGTGTTGTGACGTCTCAGATGTAACGTAAAATGTCAGAGTTTTTCCACAATACCTGACGAACATTTAATTTTTGGGCTTCCGTGGCGCAATGGTTAGCGCGTTCAGCTGCTATTCAAAAGACTGGTGGTTTGAGCCCTCCCGGGAGCGGTGTTGTGACGTCTCAGATGTAACGTAAAATGTCTGAGTTTTTCCATAATACCTGACGAACATTTAATTTTTGGGCTTCCGTGGCGCAATGGCTAGCGCGTTCAGCTGCTTTTCAAAAGACTGGTGGTTTGAGCCCTCCCGGTAGCGGTGTTGTGACGTCTCAGATATAACGTAAAATGTCAGAGTTTTTCCACAATACCTGACGAACATTTAATTTTTGGGCTTCCGTGGCGCAATGGTTAGCACGTTCAGCTGTTAACGAATAGGTTGGTGGTTCGAGCCCATCCGGGAGCGGTGTTGTGACGTCTCAGATGTGAAGTAAAAAGTCAAGGTTTTTCCACAATACCTGACGACCATTTAATTTTTGGGCTTCCGTGGCGCAATGGATAGCGCGTTCAGCTGCTATTCAAAAGACTGGTGTTTTGAGCCCTCCCGGGAGCGGTGTTGTGACGTCTCAGATGTGAAGTAAAAAGTCAAGGTTTTTCCACAATACCTGACGACCATTTAATTTTTGGGCTTCCGTGGCGCAATGGTTAGCTTGTTCAGCTGCTTTTCAAAAGACTGGTGGTTTGAGCCCACCCGGGAGCGGTGTTGTGACGTCTCAGATATAACGTAAAATGTCAGAGTTTTTCCACAATACCTGACGAACATTTAATTTTTGGGCTTCCGTGGCGCAATGGTTAGCACGTTCAGCTGTTAATCGAAAGGTTGGTGGTTCGAACCCACCCGGGATAGGTGTTGTGGGGTCTCAGATGTAGCGTAAAAAGTCATAACTTTTCCACAATACCTGACAACCACTTAATTTCTGAGCTTCCGTGGCTTAATGGTTAGCACGTTTGGCTGTTAACGAATAGGTTGGTGGTTCGAGCCCATCCGGGAGCGGTGTTGTGACGTCTCAGATGTGAAGTAAAAAGTCAAGGTTTTTCCACAATACCTGACGACCATTTAATTTTTGGGCTTCCGTGGCGCAATGGTTAGCGCGTTCAGCTGCTATTCAAAAGACTGGTGGTTTGAGCCCTCCCGGGAGCGGTGTCGTGACGTCTCAGATGTAACGTAAAATGTCAGAGTTTTTCCACAATACCTGACGACCATTTAATTTTTGGGCTTCCGTGGCGCAATGATTAGCGCGTTCAGCTGCTATTCAAAAGACTGGTGTTTTGAACCCTCCCGGGAGCGGTGATGTGACGTCTCAGATGTAACGTAAAATGTCAGAGTTTTTCCACAATACCTGACGAACATTTAATTTTTGGGCTTCCGTGGCGCAATGGTTAGCACGTTCAGCTGTTAATCGAAAGGTTGGTGGTTCGAGCACACCCGGGAGAGGTGTTGTGGGGTCTCAGATGTAGCGTAAAAAGTCATAACTTTTCCACAATACCTGACAACCATTTAATTTCTGAGCTTCCGTGGCTCAATGGTTAGCGCGTTCGGCTGTTAACGAATAGGTTGGTGGTTCGAGCCCATCCGGGAGCGGTGTTGTGACGTCTCAGATGTGAAGTAAAAAGTCAAGGTTTTTCCACAATACCTGACGACCATTTAATTTATGGGCTTCCGTGGCGCAATGGTTAGCGCGTTCAGCTGCTATTCAAAAGACTGGTGTTTTGAGCCCTCCCGGGAGCGGTGTTGTGACGTCTCAGATGTGAAGTAAAAAGTCAAGGTTTTTCCACAATACCTGACGACCATTTAATTTTTGGGCTTCCGTGGCGCAATGGTTAGCACGTTCAGCTGTTATTCGAAAGGTTGGTGGTTCGAACCCACCCGGGAGAGGTGTTGTAGGGTCTCAGATGTGAAGTAAAAAGTCAAGGTTTTTCCACAATACCTGACGACCATTTAATTTTTGGGCTTCCGTGGCGCAATGGTTAGCGCGTTCAGCTGCTATTCAAAATACTGGTGTTTTGAACCCTCCCAGGAGCGGTGTTGTGACGTCTCAGATGTAACGTAAAATGTCAGAGTTTTTCCACAATACCTGACGACCATTTAATTTTTGGGCTTCCGTGGCGCAATGGTTAGCGCGTTCAGCTGCTATTCAAAAGACTGGTGTTTTGAACCCTCCCGGGAGCGGTGATGTGACGTCTCAGATGTAACGTAAAATGTCAGAGTTTTTCCACAATACCTGACGAACATTTAATTTTTGGGCTTCCGTGGCTCTATGGTTAGCGCGTTTGGCTGTTAACGAATAGGTTGGTGGTTCGAGCCCACCCTGGAGAGGTGTTGTAGGGTCTCAGATGTGAAGTAAAAAGTCATAACTTTTCCACAATACCTGACAACCATTTAATTTCTGAGCTTCCGTGGCTCAATGGTTAGCGCGTTTGGCTGTTAACGAATAGGTTGGTGGTTCGAGCCCACCCTGGAGAGGTGTTGTAGGGTCTCAGATGTGAAGTAAAAAGTCAAGGTTTTTCCACAATACCTGACGACCATTTAATTTTTGGGCTTCCGTGGCGCAATGGTTAGCGCGTTCAGCTGCTATTCAAAATACTGGTGTTTTGAACCCTCCCGGGAGCGGTGTTGTGACGTCTCAGATGTAACGTAAAATGTCAGAGTTTTTCCACAATACCTGACGACCATTTAATTTTTGGGCTTCCGTGGCGCAATGGTTAGCGCGTTCAGCTGCTATTCAAAAGACTGGTGTTTTGAACCCTCCCGGGAGCGGTGATGTGACGTCTAAGATGTAACGTAAAATGTCAGAGTTTTTCCACAATACCTGACGAACATTTAATTTTTGGGCTTCCGTGGCGCAATGGTTAGCGCGTTCAGCTGCTATTCAAAAGACTGGTGGTTTGAGCCCTCCCGGGAGCGGTGTCGTGACGTCTCAGATGTAACGTAAAATGTCAGAGTTTTTCCACAATACCTGACGACCATTTAATTTTTGGGCTTCCGTGGCGCAATGGTTAGCGCGTTCAGCTGCTATTCAAAAGATTGGTGTTTTGAACCCTCCCGGGAGCGGTGATGTGACGTCTCAGATGTAACGTAAAATGTCAGAGTTTTTCCACAATACCTGAGGAACATTTAATTTTTGGGCTTCCGTGGCGCAATGGTTAGCACGTTCGGCTGTTAATCGAAAGGTTGGTGGTTCGAGCACACCCGGGAGAGGTGTTGTGGGGTCTCAGATGTAGCGTAAAAAGTCATAACTTTTCCACAATACCTGACAACCATTTAATTTCTGAGCTTCCGTGGCTCAATGGTTAGCACGTTCGGCTGTTAACGAATAGGTTGGTGGTTCGAGCCCATCCGGGAGCGGTGTTGTGACGTCTCAGATGTGAAGTAAAAAGTCAAGGTTTTTCCACAATACCTGACGACCATTTAATTTTTGGGCTTCCGTGGCGCAATGGTTAGCGCGTTCAGCTGCTATTCAAAAGACTGGTGGTTTGAGCCCTCCCGGGAGCGGTGTCGTGACGTCTCAGATGTAACGTAAAATGTCAGAGTTTTTCCACAATACCTGACGACCATTTAATTTTTGGGCTTCCGTGGCGCAATGGTTAGCGCGTTCAGCTGCTATTCAAAAGACTGGTGTTTTGAACCCTCCCGGGAGCGGTGATGTGACGTCTCAGATGTAACGTAAAATGTCAGAGTTTTTCCACAATACCTGACGAACATTTAATTTTTGGGCTTCCGTGGCGCAATGGTTAGCACGTTCAGCTGTTAATCGAAAGGTTGGTGGTTCGAGCACACCCGGGAGAGGTGTTGTGGGGTCTCAGATGTAGCGTAAAAAGTCATAACTTTTCCACAATACCTGACAACCATTTAATTTCTGAGCTTCCGTGGCTCAATGGTTAGCACGTTCGGCTGTTAACGAATAGGTTGGTGGTTCGAGCCCATCCGGGAGCGGTGTTGTGACGTCTCAGATGTGAAGTAAAAAGTCAAGGTTTTTCCACAATACCTGACGACCATTTAATTTATGGGCTTCCGTGGCGCAATGGTTAGCGCGTTCAGCTGCTATTCAAAAGACTGGTGTTTTGAGCCCTCCCGGGAGCGGTGTTGTGACGTCTCAGATGTGAAGTAAAAAGTCAAGGTTTTTCCACAATACCTGACGACCATTTCATTTTTGGGCTTCTGTGGCGCAATGGTTAGCTTGTTCAGCTGCTTTTCAAAAGACTGGTGGTTTGAGCCCACCCGGGAGCGGTGTTGTGACGTCTCAGATATAACGTAAAATGTCAGAGTTTTTCCACAATACCTGACGAACATTTAATCTTTGGGCTTCCGTGGCGCAATGGTTAGCACGTTCAGCTGTTAATCGAAAGGTTGGTGGTTCGAACCCACCCGGGAGAGGTGTTGTGGGGTCTCAGATGTAGCGTAAAAAGTCATAACTTTTCCACAATACCTGACAACCATTTAATTTCTGAGCTTCCGTGGCTCAATGGTTAGCACGAATAGGTTGGTGGTTCGAGCCCATCCGGGAGCGGTGTTGTGACGTCTCAGATGTGAAGTAAAAAGTCAAGGTTTTTCCACAATACCTGACGACCATTTAATTTTTGGGCTTCCGTGGCGCAATGGTTAGCGCGTTCAGCTGCTATTCAAAATACTGGTGTTTTGAACCCTCCCGGGAGCGGTGTTGTGACGTCTCAGATGTAACGTAAAATGTCAGAGTTTTTCCACAATACCTGACGACCATTTAATTTTTGGGCTTCCGTGGCGCAATGGTTAGCGCGTTCAGCTGCTATTCAAAAGACTGGTGTTTTGAACCCTCCCGGGAGCGGTGATGTGACGTCTCAGATGTAACGTAAAATGTCAGAGTTTTTCCACAATACCTGACGAACATTTAATTTTTGGGCTTCCGTGGCGCAATGGTTAGCACGTTCAGCTGTTAATCGAAAGGTTGGTGGTTCGAGCACACCCGGGAGAGGTGTTGTGGGGTCTCAGATGTAGCGTAAAAAGTCATAACTTTTCCACAATACCTAACAACCATTTAATTTCTGAGCTTCCGTGGCTCAATGGTTAGCACGTTCGGCTGTTAACGAATAGGTTGGTGGTTCGAGCCCATCCGGGAGCGGTGTTGTGACGTCTCAGATGTGAAGTAAAAAGTCAAGGTTTTTCCACAATACCTGACGACCATTTAATTTTTGGGCTTCCGTGGCGCAATGGTTAGAGCGTTCAGCTGCTATTCAAAAGACTGGTGTTTTGAGCCCTCCCGGGAGCGGTATTGTGACGTCTCAGATGTGAAGTAAAAAGTCAAGGTTTTTCCACAATACCTGACGACCATTTAATTTTTGGGCTTCCGTGGCGCAATGGTTAGCTTGTTCAGCTGCTTTTCAAAAGACTGGTGGTTTGAGCCCACCCGGGAGCGGTGTTGTGACGTCTCAGATATAACGTAAAATGTCAGAGTTTTTCCACAATACCTGACGAACATTTAATCTTTGGGCTTCCGTGGCGCAATGGTTAGCACGTTCAGCTGTTAATCGAAAGGTTGGTGGTTCGAACCCACCCGGGAGAGGTGTTGTGGGGTCTCAGATGTAGCGTAAAAAGTCATAACTTTTCCACAATACCTGACAACCATTTAATTTCTGAGCTTCCGTGGCTCAATGGTTAGCACGAATAGGTTGGTGGTTCGAGCCCATCCGGGAGCGGTGTTGTGACGTCTCAGATGTGAAGTAAAAAGTCAAGGTTTTTCCACAATACCTGACGACCATTTAATTTTTGGGCTTCCGTGGCGCAATGGTTAGCGCGTTCAGCTGCTATTCAAAAGACTGGTGGTTTGTGCCCTCCCGGGAGCGGTGTCGTGACGTCTCAGATGTAACGTAAAATGTCAGAGTTTTTCCACAATACCTGACGACCATTTAATTGTTTGGGCTTCCGTGGCGCAATGGTTAGCGCGTTCAGCTGCTATTCAAAAGACTGGTGTTTTGAACCCTCCCGGGAGCGGTGATGTGACGTCTCAGATGTAACGTAAAATGTCAGAGTTTTTCCACAATACCTGACGAACATTTAATTTTTGGGCTTCCGTGGCGCAATGATTAGCACGTTCAGCTGTTAATCGAAAGGTTGGTGGTTCGAGCACACCCGGGAGAGGTGTTGTGGGGTCTCAGATGTAGCGTAAAAAGTCATAACTTTTCCACAATACCTGACAACCATTTAATTTCTGAGCTTCCGTGGCTCAATGGTTAGCACGAATAGGTTGGTGGTTCGAGCCCATCCGGGAGCGGTGTTGTGACGTCTCAGATGTGAAGTAAAAAGTCAAGGTTTTTCCACAATACCTGACGACCATTTAATTTTTGGGCTTCCGTGGCGCAATGGTTAGCGCGTTCAGCTGCTATTCAAAATACTGGTGTTTTGAACCCTCCCGGGAGCGGTGTTGTGACGTCTCAGATGTAACGTAAAATGTCAGAGTTTTTCCACAATACCTGACGACCATTTAATTTTTGGGCTTCCGTGGCGCAATGGTTAGCGCGTTCAGCTGCTATTCAAAAGACTGGTGTTTTGAACCCTCCCGGGAGCGGTGATGTGACGTCTCAGATGTAACGTAAAATGTCAGAGTTTTTCCACAATACCTGACGAACATTTAATTTTTGGGCTTCCGTGGCGCAATGGTTAGCACGTTCAGCTGTTAATCGAAAGGTTGGTGGTTCGAGCACACCCGGGAGAGGTGTTGTGGGGTCTCAGATGTAGCGTAAAAAGTCATAACTTTTCCACAATACCTAACAACCATTTAATTTCTGAGCTTCCGTGGCTCAATGGTTAGCACGTTCGGCTTTTAACGAATAGGTTGGTGGTTCGAGCCCATCCGGGAGAGGTGTTGTGACGTCTCAGATGTGAAGTAAAAAGTCAAGGTTTTTCCACAATACCTGACGACCATTTAATTTTTGGGCTTCCGTGGCGCAATGGTTAGCGCGTTCAGCTGCTATTCAAAAGACTGGTGTTTTGAGCCCTCCCGGGAGCGGTATTGTGACGTCTCAGATGTGAAGTAAAAAGTCAAGGTTTTTCCACAATACCAACGACCATTTCATTTTTGGGCTTCCGTGGCGCAATGGTTAGCTTGTTCAGCTGCTTTTCAAAAGACTGGTGGTTTGAGCCCACCCGGGAGCGGTGTTGTGACGTCTCAGATATAACGTAAAATGTCAGAGTTTTTCCACAATACCTGACGAACATTTAATCTTTGGGCTTCCGTGGCGCAATGGTTAGCACGTTCAGCTGTTAATCGAAAGGTTGGTGGTTCGAACCCACCCGGGAGAGGTGTTGTGGGGTCTCAGATGTAGTGTAAAAAGTCATAACTTTTCCACAATACCTGACAACCATTTAATTTCTGAGCTTCCGTGGCTCAATGGTTAGCACGAATAGGTTGGTGGTTCGAGCCCATCCGGGAGCGGTGTTGTGACGTCTCAGATGTGAAGTAAAAAGTCAAGGTTTTTCCACAATACCTGACGACCATTTAATTTTTGGGCTTCCGTGGCGCAATGGTTAGCGCGTTCAGCTGCTATTCAAAAGACTGGTGGTTTGTGCCCTCCCGGGAGCGGTGTCGTGACGTCTCAGATGTAACGTAAAATGTCAGAGTTTTTCCACAATACCTGACGACCATTTAATTTTTGGGCTTCCGTGGCGCAATGGTTAGCGCGTTCAGCTGCTATTCAAAAGACTGGTGTTTTGAACCCTCCCGGGAGCGGTGATGTGACGTCTCAGATGTAACGTAAAATGTCAGAGTTTTTCCACAATACCTGACGAACATTTAATTTTTGGGCTTCCGTGGCGCAATGATTAGCACGTTCAGCTGTTAATCGAAAGGTTGGTGGTTCGAGCACACCCGGGAGAGGTGTTGTGGGGTCTCAGATGTAGCGTAAAAAGTCATAACTTTTCCACAATACCTGACAACCATTTACTTTCTGAGCTTCCGTGGCTCAATGGTTAGCACGTTCGGCTGTTAACGAATAGGTTGGTGGTTCGAGCCCATCCGGGAGCGGTGTTGTGACGTCTCAGATGTGAAGTAAAAAGTCAAGGTTTTTCCACAATACCTGACGGACATTTAATTTTTGGGCTTCCGTGGCGCAATGGTTAGCGCGTTCAGCTGCTTTTCAAAAGACTGGTGGTTTGAGCCCACCCGGGAGCGGTGTTGTGACGTCTCAGATATAACGTAAAATGTCAGACTTTTTCCACAATACCTGACGAACATTTAAATTTGGGCTTCCGTGGCGCAATGGTTAGCACGTTCAGCTGTTAATCGAAAGGTTGGTGGTTCGAACCCACCCGGGAGAGGTGTTGTGGGGTCTCAGATGTAGCGTAAAAAGTCATAACTTTTCCACAATACCTGACAACCATTTAATTTCTGAGCTTCCGTGGCTCAATGGTTAGCACGTTTGGCTGTTAACGAATAGGTTGGTGGTTCGAGCCCATCCGGGAGCGGTGTTGTGACGTCTCAGATGTGAAGTAAAAAGTCAAGGTTTTTCCACAATACCTGACGACCTTTTAATTTTTGGGCTTCCGTGGCGCAATGGTTAGCGCGTTCAGCTGCTATTCAAAAGACTGGTGGTTTGAGCCCTCCCGGGAGCGGTGTCGTGACGTCTCAGATGTAACGTAAAATGTCAGAGTTTTTCCACAATACCTGACGACCATTTAATTTTTGGGCTTCCGTGGCGCAATGGTTAGCGCGTTCAGCTGCTATTCAAAAGACTGTTATTTTGAACCCTCCCGGGAGCGGTGATGTGACGTCTCAGATGTAACGTAAAATGTCAGAGTTTTTCCACAATACCTGACGAACATTTAATTTTTGGGCTTCCGTGGCGCAATGGTTAGCACGTTCAGCTGTTAATCGAAAGGTTGGTGGTTCGAGCACACCCGGGAGAGGTGTTGTGGGGTCTCAGATGTAGCGTAAAAAGTCATAACTTTTCCACAATACCTGACAACCATTTACTTTCTGAGCTTCCGTGGCTCAATGGTTAGCACGTTCGGCTGTTAACGAATAGGTTGGTGGTTCGAGCCCATCCGGGAGCGGTGTCGTGACGTCTCAGATGTAACGTAAAATGTCAGAGTTTTTCCACAATACCTGACGAACATTTAAATTTTGGGCTTCCGTGGCGCAATGGTTAGCGCTTTCAGCTGTTAACCGAAAGGTTGGTGGTTCGAGAGTAGGGTTCATATGAGTCTCCCAGGCCAAGCACTGTGGAAGGCAGGGGCGGTGCACGCACCGCGTGCGGTGCAAGCGGTGCGTGCGGTGCAAGCGGTGCGAGGGGTGCGAGCGGTGCGAGGGGGGAGTCGATGGCGCCAGTGGAACTTTCGAGAAGTTTAATTTTATCGCAAACACTAAGATAAGATAAGGGATAAGAAAAATAAAAAGTGGGAATTCAAATCAGTTCAATTCTAGTGTAGTTTAAAAATGGATTTTAACTTGTGGGGGTAAAACCCCGGAAAAGGGCGTCATGGATAACCCGGGGAAAACCAACGCCATGGGAAAATATTCTGTCCCCAAATGAAACCCGATTGCGACATGTGGCGCCTCAGAAAACCCATTACTCACCCCCAAAAATGCACAGTTAAAGCTACAATGACGTAGAATATAATGGCACTATAAATAGTAATTGTAAATTTAGTTGTAATTGTAAATTAACAATTTTGAATTGGACAGAATGTCCGCCACAACGTTCCTCCCCATATCGTCGGAAAAAGGCATCGAGGTTACGCCGGATCTCGACGTACGACTGGGGTGCCAAGATAGTTCTACGGGGATCACCCTAGCGGAGTCGGACTTCAACGAACTCTACCAAAGAAAGGCCGTAATATTAGCGTTTTTCGAGGCAAACGACGCACCGGGGACATCGTGGTTTTTCACCGGTTCCAAGACGAAGCGTGTAGAGTTGAGAACGTACCAGGGTCGCAAGATAATGGACATCAGGGTGATGTATCCCGGAACGGGTGTGATGTACGGCACGATGCTACCAACCAAGAAGAGCTTCGCGGTTGGATACTTCGCCACCGAGACGTTGATGTCAACCTATAACGACGTGGTTACGCTCCTCAACGAGGGAAAACGCGTGCGCGAGTTAATTAAAAACTGCATTCTCGAACAATTGCGTATAAATATAAAAAAATGTTGTTACGGGTGTGGTGTCGATCACCCATCCCAGACACAACACAATTGTTTAGATGGTTGGGAGATGCGCGTGGCCATGAACTATGAGACCGCGGTGGATAACTTGGATTACGTTGAAATATATAAAGTATTTCAAAACAAAACCTTTTTGGAAGATGAATTTTGTAAACGTGTGATAACAAAAATTATTTTTAAGAGCAGAGAATATTTATTAATAAAAGCTAATGGTATATGAAAATGTGTGTCATTCGTTAAAATGGACTTCAGCCTACAACACCCTTTTTAACGGTCTTATCGCCGGGGCGACTCAGTCGGGGAAATCATTCTTTGTAGCTAATCTCATTAAGCATAGAGATATATGTATTACCCCGCCACCAGATAGAATAATCAGGGTTGGCAAGTTTTAAACAATTTGTTTTAAACTTTTGTTTAAAACTTGTTTTAAACAGCCATGAAAAATAAACATTAATTTGTTTAAAACGTTTTAAACAAACAGTTTAAAACATGTTTTTTATGGAGAGGAATTTCGAATATTTTTAACTCGTTTTATTTGAAAATGAGCGAAAATAACAGAATAATAATAGAAATAATAAGCTTCAGTCAAAACCTTGCAATAATTTGACTGTTTCATATGAGTGTTTAATTGTTTGGAAACCTTACCAGTTGATTTATTCGTTACCAATCTGTATTGAAGACTGATATTCAATAATTTGATTAAGAATAACTTATTTTGTCGTCTACCTAAGGTAAAGGAACAACGTTTTTCTACACTGATGGTACATTTTACTGTTCTAAAGTGATTACGCATAATATTTAAAGCCAGGCCCTTGACAGTGCTAAAATAATACGCTTAATCCGTAAACGGAAAACATGAAGCGCCTACAAAGTAGAAAGGGGTGGTGAAGTTTCAAATGGATGAGTTCTGACCAAGAAACTCTGCAGTATGGAAGCGAAAATTCCTTAATAGTGGCCACAAAAGAAACCAAGCATTTGGACATTTGGGGTTAAATGAACAATTTTACCCATCACCCTCATTTTGTATGCGCTATTAAAAAATTACACTTTCGTTTCAAAAAGATCTCTTGCGCTCTTTTTAAACAGTCAGTAGAACATTGCAAATATTAAAATTTGATCCCTCAACACGTACTCCATTTTAAATAATTAATTTCATGATAAAATGTTTTCGGAAAATCTAATTTTAAATCGTGTTTTAAACAATAAAAACACAACTTTTTTTTTACTTCATTTTTGCCAACCCTGGCAAGGACCCTTTCTTACACCTTCAAATTCTAAATTTTAGGAGCTCTTGATTTCGTCTTTTTGTGTTTTTCTTCTCAATACTTTTTCGTGGTCCGTTGGTCAAGCTTTATGATACTCGCTTTGGGTTCAAGTGGTCCCTGGTTCTAATTCCACACGGACAATTTCTTACACCTTAATATTCTAAATTTAAGGAGCTCTTGCTCTTATTAAACAGTCAGTAGAATATTTCACATATTCTGTATTGATCGCTTAACACGCACTCCCTTCAAAATAATTAATATCATAAAATAAGTTCGGATAATCTAATTTGTTCTTGAAAAAGCTCAAATATGTTATTTTTCAATTAATTTGGAGGGAATAAATTGATTGAATTAAATTGTGATTAAGGAATAAATTAATATAAATAAAGAAAAATCGCAATATCGGATCTTCAGTCAATTGATAAACGTCACTCTCATCGTTTGTTTTCTCTGTCTTGGTCCAAACCAAGACCATTTTGTTTAATCAAGCAAGCTGTGAAAATAAGCGCCTTGCGCTAGCGGGAGTAGTGGCTTAAATGGAGAGCCGCGATGTATAATATATAGGCTATTAGTTCTGCAAGAGTGATTTTAAACATGTTTAAAACTAGGTTTTTTTTGTGTTTTTTACGGTTTTTTTTCTACTTGTTTAAAAAACAGTTTAAAACAATAAATCGTGTTTTAAACAATAAAAAACACAACTTTTGTTTTTTTTAAAAAAAACTCAATTTTTGCCAACCCTGAGAATAATATGGTGTTATACAGAATATCAACCGAAACTTTTTAATTCGGTATTGGATCACACCCCGTCAGTTGAATTTCACGAGGGTATATTAAACGTAAATCTATTAGACCCCAATGTCAAGAACTTTGTCATTCTCGATGACTTGCTTTGTGAAATTTCAAATAACAAGGATGTAACGAATTTGTTCATACGTGGATCCCATCATAAAAATACGTCGGTCTTCATTCTCATGCAAAACTTATATTATCCCGGGAAGGAAATAAGAACATTAAATTTAAACGCCCACTATCTGATAATATTCAAATCTCCGCGAGACAAATCGCCTATATTTCATTTGGCGAAACAGATATGCCCCACAAACAGTAAATACGTCATCGACGCATTCCATCAAGCCATATCTAGAGATTACGGGTACTTATGGGTTGATTTAAAACCAACCACGTCAGATGAACATCGGCTGCGAACGGGTGTTATACCGGGAGAAGAAGCTGCCGTCTTTGTACCAAAATGAAGAGAATTCACACGCACCGAGATTTTTTAAAGTTTTTAACTACGTGCAATCCGAGTCAGAGAAAACACGCAATCAAACACGCCAGTAATGACTCCATCAAAGCCATCGTGGAGGGGTGTATAAATGTCTTACGTGGGAATGTGAAATTATCAGATGATCAGAAGAAGCGACTGAGGAAATACACGCGAAAGTTAAGGAAGCTGTCTCAACAGAAAACAGTAGCGAAGCGAAAGAAGATTCTCTCTCAAAACGGAGGTTTTCTCCCACTTTTGTTAGCACCACTCTTATCTCTTGCGAGCACGGCGGCGGGTGCTGCCATAAGTAGAGCTATTAATAGAAATGGCTAGGAAGATGATTCTGGTTCCGGAGGAAGTTTATCGTCGATTGAATTCGCAACCCAAAATCGAACTTGACGAACACCTAGATACTAATGCCGTTTTGAATAATAGAAAATTAAATAAATCGCAAAAGATAAATTTGTATAATCATCTATTATCGAGCGCCGTTAACAAAAGAAGGAGGAAGAAAACGGTTAAGGCACCGAAAAAGAAGGACTGCCATCCGGAAATAGCTCTCGCTATTCCAGATACGCACCTCAAAAAGGCAATCGCTTTATACAAATGGATTCATAATAACACCAAGATTGACTGGACCGCTAATGGCGAACTGATATTCAAAGGTCACCCCATCGTCGGATCTAATATCGTGGACAAGCTACACGAATCCGTCAGGGCTTTAAGAAATAAACCGAAAGACACTGTCACCGGAATAGACCACTTTTACGAACTGCTTTCGAGTGAAAGTGTACCGAAAACCTTAATTTAAAATGTACAACATTATAACATAGATAGTCTACCGAATATTGACAGCGTAAAAAGTTCACCAAGTGTTGTGCATAAACTTGATTTTTTACCTCCATCTCCGGAGTCTATGTTCGGTAATGGAAATTGGATTACTTTGTAATAAAGAATGATATAAACGAATATACCATGTGCACATTCTTTCACAATTCATTCACACATCATCATGGAAGGGTGTAATGATTCAGCGCCCACCGGGGTTTTAACGTCCCTATATTTAAATTCACCCAAAGTTATTACGGCGTTGTTAATATTAGTAATTATTATAATTATTGAACTATTTGACTTCGCGTATTGGTACGCCCAAAACAACACGAACAGTACGAGACATGGATAAACTTGAAGAGATTTACTACAACGAAAGAGACCCGGGGAGTTACGGGGGCGTGCATGGACTATATCGCGCCGCTATCTCAAAAGGAATTAACGTCAACTTGAACGATGTTCGGGAATTTTTAATGCGTCAAGATACGTATACGCTACACAAACCGGCGAGATACAAATTCAAAAGAAACAAGACTATAGTGTATGGAATAGACGAACAGTGGCAAATTGACTTGGCAGACATGCAAAACATCAAACGTCACAACGACGGTTATCGATATTTATTATGCTGTATCGATATATTCAGCAAATTCGCGTTCGCAGTTGCGACCAAGGACAAAAAGGGTTCTACGATGGTAGCCGCATTTAGATCTATTTTAGAATCGGGCAGAAAACCCAAGATTGTGCAATCCGACCACGGCAAGGAATTTCTTTGCAAAGAACTACAAGAATAATTTAAACGTAAGCGCATTAGGTTTTTCGCCACTCACTCGGAAGTTAAATCTAGCGTCGTCGAACGATTTAATCGAACTTTGAAAGCGCGCATGTACCGATATTTCACGCAAAACGATACGTATAGATACATCGACGTATTACCGGATTTATTGGAATCGTATAACATCAACTATCATAGATCTATTAAATGCAAACCGGTTGAAGTCACGAGTGAGAATTCCAAAAAGGTTTGGGATAACCTATACGGGCGTGTTGATTTTTCTCCCCCAGCTTCCTACCCCTTTGAGGTGGGCGACCTAGTTAGAATAAGCAAAAATAAAAGGACATTTGAAAAGGGGTATTTAGCCAATTACACGGAGGAATTGTTCAAAGTAACGGAACTAATAGCGAGGGATCCTCCAGTATATAAGCTCGCGGATCTAAACTCCGAACTCATTTCCGGTGTTTTCTACAAAGAGGAAATACAGAAAATTGGCAAGGATCTCGAAAACTGTAAATTTAAAATCGAAAGGGTTTTACGAAAAAGAACTAAACC
Source organism: Phalangium opilio (assembly GCF_054372755.1). NCBI lineage: Eukaryota > Metazoa > Arthropoda > Arachnida > Opiliones > Phalangiidae > Phalangium > Phalangium opilio. The sequence goes on from NW_028324173.1 coordinate 4,400,899, forward strand.
CGACGGTACCAAAGAACTGCTAGTTCGTGTGCGTGGATACAGTTCAGAATTTGATTCTTGGGTGCAAGAAATCGAAACAAGATGAGTTTCTACATCACACTACCCTCCGACTCATCGACGCAATATTTCAAGAACAACACCATAAGTAGGTTCCGGACATATCTACCGGAACCCATTAAACTCGACGGATCCTTGTACGAAGTTGGACTGGCCGAAATCAGCTACCCGAGAACTTGGAATAACGTGAAACAAGAATGGGCGTTCATAATTCAGGATACAACTTACGATGGCGATGTCGGAACAAACCTCAGGAACCAAGAGGGGGAGTATAAGAGTGTCGCAGTAGACGCTTATCGAGAGACGCGTGACATAACCATATTTATCCCTCCTGGGTATTACGGTTCGGCGGAAAAATTATTGGAAATAATGTCAACCGACGATGATGGTCAAAAAATAAACTCTAGGGTTGAGTTTCATTACAACAAACCAAACCGACGAGTTGTAGTCGAATTAAAGGGAGCAAACCGAGTTCGTATCCCCCACGAAGTCGCCATTATATTAGGTTTCACTAGAAACCCCGGCGAAGACGTCACCGTGGATAAGTCTATGACCGCTCCATTCAGCTGCGACATGGATGCCGGGTTACACTCTATATTCGTATACTTCGATATAATTCAATGTCGATCGGTCGGAGACTCTGATGTTCCTCTTTTACGAATTATAAGTATAAATGGAAAGGATGGAGACACGGTCGAGAAGGAGTTTTCCAGACCGCATTATATGCCTATAGCGAACAACCAATTTCAAACCATCGAAATAAATATTATGAGCGAGATGGGCGTACCGGTACATTTCGAACGAGGAAAAGTTCACGTCACTCTTCACTTTAGACCCAGGAGACCCTGGACTCTGTTATAAAAGCGTCATGAAAATTATTAAACCCCTCACTTTCCACACGTTTGTCGGGGTTGCAACATGTCGCCGTATAACTCGGGACACCTCTCCGTAGGAGATTATCAAAACTATTATCTGAATCAAATTGGACATGGGTCACTTCCGGTATACCGCGGTGTGGCCGTTCAAAGAGGTTACGGTCTCGGAAATATATTAGCCTCGGCATTTCGATCCGCCATGCCCATTCTAAAAAGGGGTGCGAAATTTCTCGGACGAAAAGCTTTAAATACGGGTGCAAAAATTGCGACAGACCTCACGGAGGGTGTATCGTTTAAAGAGGCATTAAAAACAAGAGGAAGCGAAGCGGGCAAGGAAACGTTGAGAAAGGCGGCCGAAACAGTAACGGGATTAACCGGAAACGGTCGTAAAAGGAAGAGTACGACTTCGCGTATCGTCAGTTCAGTTCGAACCAGGAAGAAGAGAAGGTCGTACCCGTTGCAGCCCGATATATTTTCATAATGTCCCTGGCGCATCCAAGCTCTCAAAGCAGCATCAGCTCGGAATTGGATTTATTCCACGTACCGTACACCCAAACCGGAATATTAGGGAGTCAGTGGGTAGAGTATAACCCAACGTCCAACGTTAATGAAAATCAGGCAATCATATTCTCCATTACTGGAAACTCGGAAACATACATCGATTTGAAGAACACTCTCATTCAAGTACAAGTCAAAGTGGTAAAACCCGACGGAACACTACCCAAGGCCGAAGTTCGCGATGCGTCAAATACCGTAGTAACGGCCGCTGATAAAATTGGACCGGAAAATCTATTTCTAAGTAGCCTTTTTAGCGAAGTCCACGCGTCGTTGGGCGATAGATCGGTTACATCGTGCCCTCAACAATACCCATTCAAGAGTATGATTCAAACGCAGTTGACTTTCGGAGGACCCGCCAAAGAGAGTTTTTTGACGGGGGCGCTCTTCTACAAGGATTCATCGGGAAAATTCGACGATTATTTTGAAAATGAAGGGTTCGAGAAGCGTGCAAAATTCGCCCAAGAAGGTGTTATCGATTTAATCGGCATAGTACACGTGGATATTTGTCAACAAAACCTTTTTATACCAAACTTGATCGACCTTAATTTCAAGTTTATCAAAAGTCCCAACGAATTCTGTTTACACACGGATGGAACAAAGTTTAAGGTTGTATTCTCGCACGCGTCAATGTTCGTCAGAAGAGTCAGATTAACACCCGAGATTATGATATCCCATGCCAAAACCCTGGAAATGGCCACGATTAAATACCCAATTACTCGTACCGAGTGTAATTCATTTTCAATATCTCAAGGAAATAAAATAGCCGTGAAAGACAATTTATTTAGCGGACAATTACCGAATAAAGTAGTGATTGGCTTTGTCGATCAAAACGCGTTTTTGGGTGATTACAAAATGTCGTCTTTCAATTTTAAAAACTATGCGGTATCTCAAATCGCTTTGTACGTTGACGGGGTTAGCGTGCCGCATAAACCGCTGAACCCAAACTTCAAGGATAACCTATACATGCGATCGTATACTAATCTATTCCTCCAAACTGGACAATGGAATATCGACGAGGGAAACTTTATCGGGCGAGATGAATTCGCCAATGGAAACGCTCTATTCGTCTTCGACCTAACTCCCGATCTCAACGGTAGTTCCGGTGAAAGTTTCAACCTTATAAAGAATGGGAGTGTGCGATTGGAATTAATTTTCGGGGAATCACTGCCGTCTACGGTTAGCGTGATTTACTATTCAGAGTTTCAATCCCTGATTGAAATTGATAAAAACAGAGCCGTTTTATTCGACCAAAGTTCGTAAGAACCGCGCCAGGGGGGCCAGCCCGCGCTCGCGAGTTGAGTACATATTTGAAATCGCGCGCGCCAGTCACGTACATTTGAATACGCGCGCGTCGCGAAACGCGTTGAAAATGGACACTCAACAACTTGAACGAATATTAAGACGTGATCGCTACACCAAGAATCTGTTTAGAGGGATATTCCCAGCGGATAAACTCCCAAAGACCGTTACAACGTTTCCCTCATTATTCATCGTGAATACCGATACGTCGAGAGGTCGCGGAGAACATTGGACAACGATCTACATTTCGAGGAAAAAGAACACTGAATTTTTTGAAAGTTACGGCAACCCACCTGATGTGTTTAAATTTAACGATTTCGTGGAACGAAACAGCCTAACTGTGACGTACAATTCGCGTCAATTACAAGGAGAATCTAGTATAACATGCGGTGGATATTGCGTCTATTTTTCCCTCTATCGATGTCGAGGAATTAAAATGTATAAAATAATAGAGAGATTCTCTACAAACAAAAATGTAAACGATCGTATGATTGTGGAATATATGTATAAGAATTACTCAATAAATTTGTCTTAAAATTTTTTATTTTGTATCTTTATGACCATGGGCGAGTGTAGAAACACCGTCATCTAAAATGAACCTCTTGTCGTCGCAAGGGTTAAGACATAGTTTATTCTGTCTCACCGTTGTTAAAACATGTTTTTGCTCACGATTCGAGTCATTTCTGCTACAGTCAACTCGCGATTAAACAAGCAGTCGCGGTACTGCTCGTGTCGAACATTCTTCTTGACCACACGCTTGCATACACCTTTACAAGTCTTCTTCTCGCCCTTTGCAGATAATATACTATACATTTTGGGTCTTAGACCACAAAACTGTTCGATCGGTGTACCATCTAGCTCATCTTTGAATTTTCCGAGTTTTTTCTTGTTCGCTTCACTAAAAAGCGGGTGATCGCGAGGGTAACCAGAAAAATCGTACATGTCCGCTTGGGCGGCGAAATCGGCGTATAGGTCGGGGGTTTCGATGCAGTACGTGAGACTGTCTGTAATTATAAGATGGATTAGTTTAAAATCGGGTTAACACCTTAAAAACCTCGTACCTGTATCTGTGAAAAGTAATTTCGCCCTCTCACCATATCGTCTCTGGATTACATCGTAATGAAATTGGTACATCAGAAGTTTTGATAAGTCCAGAATAACGAACCCCGTGTAGATGGGGCGGTTTAGGACCAACTTCTTTTTTGTCATGTGAATACCGACCAATTGATTGTGAAAGATGGTAAACTTCTCAAAGGCGGGAGAACTGGCCTTTTTAACCGCCTTCTCTGGTGTTGTAACTAGTTTGAAATCCTGACGATTTCTCAAGTTTTCCATAGTTTTACCTGAAAAATCATTTTAATTTTTATTTATTTTTTTAATTTTGTAAATTAAGTTAATTACGTACCAAAGACGGCATTGTTCATTAATTTATATAGATCTTTTTCGAAATCGTCTGTTGCTAGTTTTCTTTTATCCGTATTGAAGTTAATATATTCCTTCAACCAGGCACCCTGTTCGAACTTCAAAATCCGATGAATCTTGGTGATCTTTAACCCCTTTGATACGTAATACTTCAAGTTACGGTAGTGAACTACGTATCGTTCCTTATTGAAAAGGTTGGGGACTAATTTCGGTAGCGATTCCTTGATTTTTATGTTGAGCGAGGTCATCTGGTCCTTTGAATATTCGGAGAGCATCTCGGGTTTGATTGTCATTGATTCTGGTGCCAATGGGTAAGAGTTATGATCGTTGTGCAAGTCCTCCGGGTATTCGAGGTCCACCTCAACTATGAAACCTTCTGGTGAGATGTCTGAACAACGTAGAATTTCGGTTTCAGAGTTCGGGGTTGGTTCAATCCATCGGAAGTTCTTCACCGGTAGGGCGTCGCACATGACAGTACCGTACAAGTTGTTACAATCTATGAATGCTAGTTATTAGTTTGTTTCGCTGATTTTAATCTAAAATTTCTTACCAAGGTAGCAGATGTAACTACTAGGCTTCGATTCGTCATGTGATTCTAGATATTTGTTGTTGGCTGCGGCAAAACGATGACTTATCATCGAGACACCTCCCCTAATCCCCTTTTCGATGAATATCCTCATCCAAAAGAAGGTCTAAGCGTACCTTCGTTTTACAAAGGGCGGCGCTCCATGCAAAACCTGGTAGGGTATAAGCATGGGCCGGATCGAGTCGATAGGATGTCATACACATTTTGCGGAAATTGTGGAACACATCGGCTAGAAGGAGTGTGTCGGACAACACGTACAGATCGTGATACCCTCCCAGATTTTGTATGTTAAAAGATTGCCACACGTTTTGAGCGTGGGCGTAATCTTCCTGGGCCAAGGGTTCGTCAGTGAGGTCATTATGGAAGCACTCAATTGGTGGTAGTTGCCTCTCGTCAAAGCGCTTCTCCGAATCCATGTAGGTGTACGGGTAAACACCCTTCCTAAGAAGTAACTTGACCTCGTCTGGGTTGAATACAGAGTTCAACAATGGGAATTTCGCCGGTCCGCCCTTCGCCACATTCGAAACAAGTGTCTCGAGTGACGCTGGTAAGAACCGAATACTATCCACAAAACGTAAATTCCCTAGTGTGAATGAAATGTACGTTTCACTGTTGGACGCGATACAGTCAATCTTCTTGTTTCTTATCAGGGCGATTTGCTGCATGATAAGGTGGGCGTCGTATCTGTTGGCGTTATGTAATTAGCATACAGTTATAATTATCGATTATGGTTAATTACCTGCTCAAGTTATGCATCACGACTGGGATGAATTTAGGTGCTTTTAACTTCAGATTACAACTCTGGCATGCGCACCCCCTATACACTCCGGTGTAGTGGTCGTGGTCACGTGTTTTGACCATCTTTCCAACGAATGGTTCCTCGCAAACGTAGCAGCGCGTTGAAGTTTGGAATGCGATTTCTTCATCCGCAGAAAGTTGCATGGGAATATTTTCCTTCAACATTTCGGCGATATCATCGGCGTCACCCAAAAGCATTTTCAGAAATTTCAAAGCTCCATCTCCCCCTCTGTACGTCTCATGCTTGACGAGATTTCCTGCGAATAATCAAATATGTTAGATAATAGGACACGTGATTCACGGTTTTGAACTCACCAGTTGGACCGACAATAGCGTATGAAAACCCACACGCTACGTGTAGCGCTAATGTCGTAGTTGACGACAGTGACGAGTCCGGCAGACACGTTGAGACTTTTGGTAGAAGAGATTCGAAATCAGCAACGATGATATATGGAACCTGTTTATGTAACAAATATTATGATATATCCCACGTTAAAATAAAACGTTTCTCGTATATTACCATTTGATTCCATCCAAAGTTTTCGAATTTTAAAACTGGTTTATCGTGAGGCATGATAACGCGTTGTGGATCATGCACATTACACTCTCGGACATGGTTATTGTGTACTTCTTCCATGCTGCTTCTCTTCAAGCAATACCGACAATAATAGGCTGTTCCTTTGTGTTTCGTGAAGTCGCTTAGAAGGCGACTTAGGTGTCGGATCAATACAAAATGTTTTGATTCACCATTTGAAACCAAAAGCAAATCAATTTGTCGTACTTCGGGGACTTTCTTCTCACTCACATACCGGGGAAAGTAACCCTTTTCATAAGCGAAAATATTGATGGAGAGGTTATTCTTTTCCTCGAAGGTCTTAAGTTTATATGAGTCCAACTCGAAGGGGAATGTAATGCCGAACACGTTCAGCTCGTCCTCATATGGTCTATAATGGGTGATTCGACTAGGATGGTTGGTCGCGGGATGTAACTTGGCCAAAATTGACCACAAGAAACACTTGTTGTCGAGTGGGTCCTCCGGGTCCACGTTCACTGTCGCTTTTTTGTTTTCAATTACGGGTGGTAATTGAAAATAGGTTCCACCAACAAGGGGTAGATATTGGATGATGTTGATTTGGACGTATAGAATACGGTCCAAAACCCAGCCACTTCCCATCGATTCGAAATTGTTCATACTTTCAGCTATTTTCTCCCGACTTAAGTCTAGCTGTCGGGGAATAACCTCTGGTGTTAGAGTTGCGTGTGTGAACCCGCGGAAGTATGGACTAGTTTCGACGTCTGTACCCGTATTCCCGAGTTCCCGCGTGTATCGCGCTCGCACCACCATGTACCATTTTATTCCTCTTTTTTCCGAGAGTTTGTTTCTGAGATATGTTTCCAGTTTATCACGGTGTTCATTTAAGAACAATACGGGATCTGTAACCCCTTCCGGCGCGGTAAGTCGAGCTGAAAAAATCGCGTCCTCGAGCGCGTTAATTTCCTCGATTTCTGGTTCAGGTGGGTTAACCGCGTTTTGTTGAACCTCCCAATTGTCTATGAATTCATTTATTCCCACGTCATCTTGAGACGAGAGTTCATCCTTTTGTTCATCCTCCCATTTCTCCATAAAGGTGTTAAGTCCTTCGTCATCTTGTGAGAGAAGGTTATCCGGATCTAAACATACATTTAATGTAAGTTTTTCAACTGGAGAGGGTAGGGTTTCCGAATCAAGTTGTATTTTTTCATCTAAATTAAACATAAACTTACCATTTTCCACTCGACGCTTTTTCGGTATTCCCACCAACGTGGGCGAAGTGGCCCTCTTTACGGGAGAATTTGGCGGGGTAATACGGTGTGACGGTCCGGGTTGTGGTGACGCTCCCCGCGGAGGGTTTAAGTTTACCCCGGGCTCGTCGTGGTTAAATTTCCGTTGGTGTCGAATCAAAATATCCCGACGCGTAAATACTTTACCGCAGAAGTTACAATTAAATTTTACATTACCGTGTACACTGCGCGTGTGTCGATCTAGGCTCCGTTTACAGCTGAAGGTAGTTGTACATTTCTCGCAGAGGAACATCTTGAGGAGTGATCTATTCACTCGTGTAACCCCGTTTTATTCTAGTTGGCTTATCTTTGTATGATTTCCCCGGGTTTCGTTGACTTGGCGCCGAGTTTGTGGTATTTTCCCACCAGCTCCGCGCGTAGATTGTATTTCCCACTACACGTCAAACCCCACGTGACTTTTTAAACTTTATAAGTATGTGTACGCTCCATCCCCGAATGTGTCTAATCAAAATACCAATATTATATCAAATCTTAGAATTCTTTTTATTTCAAACAACAATAAGTGAATTTTTATTTATTTTCAATCTATTTGTGTATATACATCATCTTGGTGTTTATACAACCATTCAGAATAAAGTATACATTTAGATAGGGCACATACATATTTCCCATTTTTAAAAATTGTCTTATGACCCACCAAACACGTGATCATGGGTCCATCCTCGTCAATATCTGATGCTTTGGGACACCCCACGCCATTTAAGTCAATAACGTCCCGGTGAATTATATTTAAGAGAAAAAAACACTTTTCTTCGCCTTTACAAAACACCCTTTCGTATCCTTGGACGACTTGAGATAAACACACCTCCAGTTTGTTGTATGACGCAACTCCATGACTCCAGGGGAGACCGTGTAAATTGTGGCAAATCCACCGGTTTTGTTGTTTGGCCTCCTGCGAGAGTTCCTGATCCGAGTACGGTGGTTCAAAGGACCATGATGCTACCCTCGGCGTTAGTTCGACCGTTGTTGCAGCCGCTTCCTTTACAATTTTTTCCCGTCCCCCAACCGTTGATCGACCTTCCAAGAATTCAAAGTCAACGACGATTGAGTTTTTAAACCTAGGATGAGTATGGGTTATTACTATTCCGGGGTGATGAAATGTAATTGTGTGGTTAAGTACTTACATGGTACATGTTGGGTCCCTTCTTCGTCCTTTCTACGAACTTTGAGGCTGGAATGATTTTCTACTTTGCCTGGTCTGACTATTTATACAACCATTATATTCTACGTCATTATAGCTTTAACTTGGGGGTGAGTAATGGGTTTTCTGGGGCGTCACATGTTGCAATCTGGGTTTGAGAATATTTTCACGTGGCACCCTTTCCGGGGTTTTACCCCCCACAATAGGTTTCACACATTGGGATTTCCCTCATTCATTCGCCATTTTATTAATACGGGGGAAATTAATGGCTCGAATTTTAATCTAATTAACATATTGAAGTGTCGTTTATTTCTTGCGTCATAATTGACCCTATCTTCATATGGTATTATATGCACTATGCACCCTGAGAAGCGAACGCGTTTCATTTCAAATAGAGTGTTATCAAACTTTGTCTATATTGAATTTTATGGTATATAACATCCCACTACTGTATTGATTTAATTTTCTCCGAGGTATCTTATCAGCATTAAGAAATTAAATTTTAAACTACACTAGAATTGAACTGATTTGAATTCCGAGTTTTTATTTTTCTTATCCCTTATCTTATCTTAGTGTTTGCGATAAAATTAAACTTCTCGAAAGTTCCACTGGCGCCATCGACTCCCCCCCCCTCGCACCGCCCCTGCCTTCCACAGTGCTTGGCCTGGGAGACTCATATGAACCCTACTTTCGAGCCCACCCGGGAGAGGTGTTGTGGGGTCTCAGATGTAGCGTAAAAAGTCATAATTTTTCCACAATACCTGACAACCATTTAATTTCTGAGCTTCCGTGGCTCAATGGTTAGCGCGTTTGGCTGTTAACGAATAGGTTGGTGGTTCGAGCCCACCATGGAGAGGTGTTGTAGGGTCTCAGATGTGAAGTAAAAAGTCAAGGTTTTTCCACAATACCTGACGAACATTTAATTTTTGGGCTTCCGTGGCGCAATGGTTAGCGCGTTCAGCTGCTTTTCAAAAGACTGGTGGTTTGAGCCCACCCGGGAGCGGTGTTGTGACGTCTCAGATATAACGTAAAATGTCAGACTTTTTCCACAATACCTGACGAACATTTAAATTTGGGCTTCCGTGGCGCAATGGTTAGGACGTTCAGCTGTTAATCGAAAGGTTGGTGGTTCGAACCCACCCGGGAGAGGTGTTGTGGGGTCTCAGATGTAGCGTAAAAAGTCATAACTTTTCCACAATACCTGACAACCATTTAATTTCTGAGCTTCCGTGGCTCAATGGTTAGCACGTTTGGCTGTTAACGAATAGGTTGGTGGTTCGAGCCCATCCGGGAGCGGTGTTGTGACGTCTCAGATGTGAAGTAAAAAGTCAAGGTTTTTCCACAATACCTGACGACCATTTAATTTTTGGGCTTCCGTGGCGCAATGGTTAGCGCGTTCAGCTGCTATTCAAAAGACTGGTGTTTTGAGCCCTCCCGGGAGCGGTGTTGTCACGTCTCAGATGTGAAGTAAAAAGTCAAGGTTTTTCCACAATACCTGACGACCATTTAATTTTTGGGCTTCCGTGGCGCAATGGTTAGCTTGTTCAGCTGCTTTTCAAAAGACTGGTGGTTTGAGCCCACCCGGGAGCGGTGTTGTGACGTCTCAGATATAATGTAAAATGTCAGAGTTTTTCCACAATACCTGACGAACATTTAATTTTTGGGCTTCCGTGGCGCAATGGTTAGCACGTTCAGCTGTTAATCGAAAGGTTGGTGGTTCGAACCCACCCGGGAGAGGTGTTGTGGGGTCTCAGATGTAGCGTAAAAAGTCATAACTTTTCCACAATACCTGACAACCATTTAATTTCTGAGCTTCCGTGGCTCAATGGTTAGCACGTTCGGCTGCTAACGAATAGGTTGGTGGTTCGAGCCCATCCGGGAGCGGTGTTGTGACGTCTCAGATGTGAAGTAAAAAGTCAAGGTTTTTCCACAATACCTGACGACCATTTAATTTTTGGGCTTCCGTGGCGCAATGGTTAGCGCGTTCAGCTGCTATTCAAAAGACTGGTGTTTTGAGCCCTCCCGGGAGCGGTGTTGTCACGTCTCAGATGTGAAGTAAAAAGTCAAGGTTTTTCCACAATACCTGACGACCATTTAATTTTTGGGCTTCCGTGGCGCAATGGTTAGCTTGTTCAGCTGCTTTTCAAAAGACTGGTGGTTTGAGCCCACCCGGGAGCGGTGTTGTGACGTCTCAGATATAATGTAAAATGTCAGAGTTTTTCCACAATACCTGACGAACATTTAATTTTTGGGCTTCCGTGGCGCAATGGTTAGCACGTTCAGCTGTTAATCGAAAGGTTGGTGGTTCGAACCCACCCGGGAGAGGTGTTGTGGGGTCTCAGATGTAGCGTAAAAAGTCATAACTTTTCCACAATACCTGACAACCATTTAATTTCTGAGCTTCCGTGGCTCAATGGTTAGCACGTTCGGCTGCTAACGAATAGGTTGGTGGTTCGAGCCCATCCGGGAGCGGTGTTGTGACGTCTCAGATGTGAAGTAAAAAGTCAAGGTTTTTCCACAATACCTGACGACCATTTAATTTTTGGGCTTCCGTGGCGCAATGGTTAGCGCGTTTAGCTGCTATTCAAAAGACTGGTGTTTTGAGCCCTCCCGGGAGCGGTGTTGTGACGTCTCAGATGTAACGTAAAATGTCAGAGTTTTTCCACAATACCTGACGACCATTTAATTTTTGGGCTTCCGTGGCGCAATGGTTAGCGCTTTCAGCTGTTAACCGAAAGGTTGGTGGTTCGAGCCCACCCGGGAGAGGTGTTGTGGGGTCTCAGATGTAGCGTAAAAAGTCATAACTTTTCCACAATACCTGACATCCATTTAATTTCTGAGCTTCCGTGGCTCAATGGTTAGCGCGTTTGGCTGTTAACGAATAGGTTGGTGGTTCGAGCCCACCATGGAGAGGTGTTGTAGGGTCTCAGATGTGAAGTAAAAAGTCAAGGTTTTTCCACAATACCTGACGAACATTTAATTTTTGGGCTTCCGTGGCGCAATGGTTAGCGCGTTCAGCTGCTTTTCAAAAGACTGGTGGTTTGAGCCCACCCGGGAGCGGTGTTGTGACGTCTCAGATATAACGTAAAATGTCAGACTTTTTCCACAATACCTGACGAACATTTAAATTTGGGCTTCCGTGGCGCAATGGTTAGCACGTTCAGCTGTTAATCGAAAGGTTGGTGGTTCGAACCCTCCCGGGAGAGGTGTTGTGGGGTCTCAGATGTAGCGTAAAAAGTCATAACTTTTCCACAATACCTGACAACCAGTTAATTTCTGAGCTTCCGTGGCTCAATGGTTAGCACGTTTGGCTGTTAACGAATAGGTTGGTGGTTCGAGCCCATCCGGGAGCGGTGTTGTGACGTCTCAGATGTGAAGTAAAAAGTCAAGGTTTTTCCACAATACCTGACGACCATTTAATTTTTGGGCTTCCGTGGCGCAATGGTTAGCGCGTTCAGCTGCTATTCAAAAGACTGGTGTTTTGAGCCCTCCCGGGAGCGGTGTTGTGACGTCTCAGATGTGAAGTAAAAAGTCAAGGTTTTTCCACAATACCTGACGACCATTTAATTTTTGGGCTTCCGTGGCGCAATGGTTAGCTTGTTCAGCTGCTTTTCAAAAGACTGGTGGTTTGAGCCCACCCGGGAGCGGTGTTGTGACGTCTCAGATATAATGTAAAATGTCAGAGTTTTTCCACAATACCTGACGAACATTTAATTTTTGGGCTTCCGTGGCGCAATGGTTAGCACGTTCAGCTGTTAATCGAAAGGTTGGTGGTTCGAACCCACCCGGGAGAGGTGTTGTGGGGTCTCAGATGTAGCGTAAAAAGTCATAACTTTTCCACAATACCTGACAACCATTTAATTTCTGAGCTTCCGTGGCTCAATGGTTAGCACGTTCGGCTGCTAACGAATAGGTTGGTGGTTCGAGCCCATCCGGGAGCGGTGTTGTGACGTCTCAGATGTGAAGTAAAAAGTCAAGGTTTTTCCACAATACCTGACGACCATTTAATTTTTGGGCTTCCGTGGCGCAATGGTTAGCGCGTTCAGCTGCTATTCAAAAGACTGGTGTTTTGAGCCCTCCCGGGAGCGGTGTTGTGACGTCTCAGATGTAACGTAAAATGTCAGAGTTTTTCCACAATTCCTGACGACCATTTAATTTTTGGGCTTCCGTGGCGCAATGGTTAGCGCTTTCAGCTGTTAACCGAAAGGTTGGTGGTTCGAGCCCACCCGGGAGAGGTGTTGTGGGGTCTCAGATGTAGCGTAAAAAGTCATAACTTTTCCACAATACCTGACAACCATTTAATTTCTGAGCTTCCGTGGCTCAATGGTTAGCGCGTTTGGCTGTTAACGAATAGGTTGGTGGTTCGAGCCCACCATGGAGAGGTGTTGTAGGGTCTCAGATGTGAAGTAAAAAGTCAAGGTTTTTCCACAATACCTGACGAACATTTAATTTTTGGGCTTCCGTGGCGCAATGGTTAGCGCGTTCAGCTGCTTTTCAAAAGACTGGTGGTTTGAGCCCACCCGGGAGCGGTGTTGTGACGTCTCAGATATAACGTAAAATGTCAGAGTTTTTCCACAATACCTGACGAACATTTAAATTTGGACTTCCGTGGCGCAATGGTTAGCACGTTCAGCTGTTAATCGAAAGGTTGGTGGTTCGAACCCACCCGGGAGAGGTGTTGTGGGGTCTCAGATGTAGCGTAAATAGTCATAACTTTTCCACAATACCTGACAACCATTTAATTTCTGAGCTTCCGTGGCTCAATGGTTAGCACGTTCGGCTGTTAACGAATAGGTTGGTGGTTCGAGCCCATCCGGGAGCGGTGTTGTGACGTCTCAGATGTGAAGTAAAAAGTCAAGGTTTTTCCACAATACCTGACGACCATTTAATTCTTGGGCTTCCGTGGCGCAATGGTTAGCGCGTTCAGCTGCTATTCAAAAGACTGGTGTTTTGAGCCCTCCCGGGAGCGGTGTTGTGACGTCTCAGATGTGAAGTAAGAAGTCAAGGTTTTTCCACAATACCTGACGACCATTTAATTTTTGGGCTTCCGTGGCGCAATGGTTAGCGCGTTCAGCTGCTTTTCAAAAGACTGGTGGTTTGAGCCCACCCGGGAGCGGTGTTGTGACGTCTCAGATATAACGTAAAATGTCAGAGTTTTTCCACAATACCTGACGAACATTTAATTTTTGGGCTTCCGTGGCGCAATGGTTAGCACGTTCAGCTGTTAATCGAAAGGTTGGTGGTTCGAACCCACCCGGGAGAGGTGTTGTGGGGTGTCAGATGTAGCGTAAAAAGTCATAACTTTTCCACAATACCTGACAACGATTTAATTTCTGAGCTTCCGTGGCTCAATGGTTAGCGCGTTCGGCTGTTAACGAATGGTTGGTGGTTCGAGCCCATCCGGGATCGGTGTTGTGACGTCTCAGATGTGAAGTAAATAGTCAAGGTTTTTCCACAATACCTGACGACCATTTAATTTTTGGGCTTCCGTGGCGCAATGGTTAGCGCGTTCAGCTGCTATTCAAAAGACTGGTGGTTTGAGCCCTCCCGGGAGCGGTGTTGTGACGTCTCAGATGTAACGTAAAATATCTGAGATTTTCCATAATACCTGACGAACATTTAATTTTTGGGCTTCCGTAGCGCAATGGTTAGCGCGTTCAGCTGCTTTTCAAAAGACTGGTGGTTTGAGCCCACCCGGGAGCGGTGTTGTGAAGTCTCAGATGTAACGTAAAATGTCAGAGTTTTTCCACAATACCTGACGACCATTTAATTTTTGGGCTTCCGTGGCGCAATGGTTAGCGCTTTCAGCTGTTAACCGAAAGGTTGGTGGTTCGAGCCCACCCGGGAGAGGTGTTGTGGGGTCTCAGATGTAGCGTAAAAAGTCATAACTTTTCCACAATACCTGACAACCATTTAATTTCTGAGCTTCCGTGGCTCAATGGTTAGCGCGTTTGGCTGTTAACGAATAGGTTGGTGGTTCGAGCCCACCATGGAGAGGTGTTGTAGGGTCTCAGATGTGAAGTAAAAAGTCAAGGTTTTTCCACAATACCTGACGAACATTTAATTTTTGGGCTTCCGTGGCGCAATGGTTAGCGCGTTCAGCTGCTTTTCAAAAGACTGGTGGTTTGAGCCCACCCGGGAGCGGTGTTGTGACGTCTCAGATATAACGTAAAATGTCAGAGTTTTTCCACAATACCTGACGAACATTTAAATTTGGGCTTCCGTGGCGCAATGGTTAGCACGTTCAGCTGTTAATCGAAAGGTTGGTGGTTCGAACCCACCCGGGAGAGGTGTTGTGGGGTCTCAGATGTAGCGTAAATAGTCATAACTTTTCCACAATACCTGACAACCATTTAATTTCTGAGCTTCCGTGGCTCAATGGTTAGCACGTTCGGCTGTTAACGAATAGGTTGGTGGTTCGAGCCCATCCGGGAGCGGTGTTGTGACGTCTCAGATGTGAAGTAAAAAGTCAAGGTTTTTCCACAATACCTGACGACCATTTAATTCTTGGGCTTCCGTGGCGCAATGGTTAGCGCGTTCAGCTGCTATTCAAAAGACTGGTGTTTTGAGCCCTCCCGGGAGCGGTGTTGTGACGTCTCAGATGTGAAGTAAAAAGTCAAGGTTTTTCCACAATACCTGACGACCATTTAATTTTTGGGCTTCCGTGGCGCAATGGTTAGCGCGTTCAGCTGCTTTTCAAAAGACTGGTGGTTTGAGCCCACCCGGGAGCGGTGTTGTGACGTCTCAGATATAACGTAAAATGTCAGAGTTTTTCCACAATACCTGACGAACATTTAATTTTTGGGCTTCCGTGGCGCAATGGTTAGCACGTTCAGCTGTTAATCGAAAGGTTGGTGGTTCGAACCCACCCGGGAGAGGTGTTGTGGGGTGTCAGATGTAGCGTAAAAAGTCATAACTTTTCCACAATACCTGACAACGATTTAATTTCTGAGCTTCCGTGGCTTAATGGTTAGCGCGTTCGGCTGTTAACGAATGGTTGGTGGTTCGAGCCCATCCGGGATCGGTGTTGTGACGTCTCAGATGTGAAGTAAACAGTCAAGGTTTTTCCACAATACCTGACGACCATTTAATTTTTGGGCTTCCGTGGCGCAATGGTTAGCGCGTTCAGCTGCTATTCAAAAGACTGGTGGTTTGAGCCCTCCCGGGAGCGGTGTTGTGACGTCTCAGATGTAACGTAAAATATCTGAGATTTTCCATAATACCTGACGAACATTTAATTTTTGGGCTTCCGTAGCGCAATGGTTAGCGCGTTCAGCTGCTTTTCAAAAGACTGGTGGTTTGAGCCCACCCGGGAGCGGTGTTGTGAATTTTCAGATGTAACGTAAAATGTCAGAGTTTTTCCACAATACCTGACGACCATTTAATTTTTGGGCTTCCGTGGCGCAATGGTTAGCGCTTTCAGCTGTTAACCGAAAGGTTGGTGGTTCGAGCCCACCCGGGAGAGGTGTTGTGGGGTCTCAGATGTAGCGTAAAAAGTCATAACTTTTCCACAATACCTGACAACCATTTAATTTCTGAGCTTCCGTGGCTCAATGGTTAGCACGTTCGGCTGTTAACGAATAGGTTGGTGGTTCGAGCCCATCGGGGAGCGGTGTTGTGACGTCTCAGATGTGAAGTAAAAAGTCAAGGTTTTTCCACAATACCTGACGACCATTTAATATTTGGGCTTCCGTGGCGCAATGGTTAGCGCGTTCAGCCGCTATTCAAAAGACTGGTGTTTTGAGCCCTCCCGGGAGCGGTGTTGTGACGTCTCAGATGTGAAGTAAAAAGTCAAGGTTTTTCCACAATACCTGACGACCATTTAATTTTTGGGCTTCCGTGGCGCAATGGTTAGCGCGTTCAGCTGCTTTTCAAAAGACTGGTGGTTTGAGCCCACCCGGGAGCGGTGTTGTGACGTCTCAGATATAACGTAAAATGTCAGAGTTTTTCCACAATACCTGACGAACATTTAATTTTTGGGCTTCCGTGGCGCAATGGTTAGCACGTTCAGCTGTTAATCGAAAGGTAGGTGGTTCGAACCCACCCGGGAGAGGTGTTGTGGGGTCTCAGATGTAGCGTAAAAAGTCATAACTTTTCCACAATACCTGACAACCATTTAATTTCTGAGCTTCCGTGGCTCAATGGTTAGCGCGTTCGGCTGTTAACGAATGGTTGGTGGTTCGAGCCCATCCGGGAGCGGTGTTGTGACGTCTCAGATGTGAAGTAAATAGTCAAGGTTTTTCCATAATACCTGACGACCATTTAATTTTTGGGCTTCCGTGGCGCAATGGTTAGCGCGTTCAGCTGCTATTCAAAAGACTGGTGGTTTGAGCCCTCCCGGGAGCGGTGTTGTGACGTCTCAGATGTAACGTAAAATGTCTGAGTTTTTCCATAATACCTGACGAACATTTAATTTTTGGGCTTCCGTGGCGCAATGGTTAGCGCTTTCAGCTGTTAACCGAAAGGTTGGTGGTTCGAGCCCACCCGGGAGAGGTGTTGTGGGGTCTCAGATGTAGCGTAAAAAGTCATAACTTTTCCACAATACCTGACAACCATTTAATTTCTGAGCTTCCGTGGCTCAATGGTTAGCGCGTTTGGCTGTTAACGAATAGGTTGGTGGTTCGAGCCCACCATGGAGAGGTGTTGTAGGGTCTCAGATGTGAAGTAAAAAGTCAAGGTTTTTCCACAATACCTGACGACCATTTAATATTTGGGCTTCCGTGGCGCAATGGTTAGCGCGTTCAGCTGCTTTTCAAAAGACTGGTGGTTTGATCCCACCCGGGAGCGGTGTTGTGACGTCTCAGATATAACGTAAAATGTCAGAGTTTTTCCACAATACCTGACGAACATTTAATTTTTGGGCTTCCGTGGCGCAATGGTTAGCGCGTTCAGCTGCTTTTCAAAAGACTGGTGGTTTGAGCCCACCCGGGAGCGGTGTTGTGACGTCTCAGATATAACGTAAAATGTCAGAGTTTTTCCACAATACCTGACGAACATTTAAATTTGGGCTTCCGTGGCGCAATGGATAGCACGTTCAGCTGTTAATCGAAAGGTTGGTGGTTCGAACCCACCCGGGAGAGGTGTTGTGGGGTCTCAGATGTAGCGTAAAATGTCATAACTTTTCCACAATACCTGACAACCATTTAATTTCTGAGCTTCCGTGGCTCAATAGTTAGCACGTTCGGCTGTTAACGAATAGGTTGGTGGTTCGAGCCCATCCGGGAGCGGTGTTGTGACGTCTCAGATGTGAAGTAAAAAGTCAAGGTTTTTCCACAATACCTGACGACCATTTAATTTTTGGGCTTCCGTGGCGCAATGGTTAGCGCGTTCAGCTGCAATTCAAAAGACTGGTGTTTTGAACCCTCCCGGGAGCGGTGTTGTGACGTCTCAGATGTAACGTAAAAAAGTCATAACTTTTCCACAATACCTGACGACCATTTAATTTTTGGGCTTCCGTGGTGCAGTGGTTAGCGCGTTCAGCTGCTATTCAAAAGACTGGTGTTTTGAGCCCTCCCGGGAGCGGTGTTGTGACGTCTCAGATATAACGTAAAATGTCAGAGTTTTTCCACAATACCTGACGAACATTTAATTTTTGGGCTTCCGTGGCGCAATGGTTAGCACGTTCAGCTCTTAATCGAAAGGTTGGTGGTTCGAACCCACCCGGGAGAGGTGTTGTGGGGTCTCAGATGTAGCGTAAAAAGTCATAACTTTTCCACAATACCTGACAACCATTTAATTTCTGAGCTTCCGTGGCTAAATGGTTAGCACGTTCGGCTGTTAACGAATAGATTGGTGGTTCGAGCCCATCCGGGAGCGGTGTTGTGACGTTTCAGATGTGAATCAAAAAGTCAAGGTTTTTCCACAATACCTGACGACCATTTAATTTTTGGGCTTCCGTGGCGCAATGGTTAGCGCGTTCAGCTGCTATTCAAAATACTGGTGTTTTGAACCCTCCCGGGAGCGGTGTTGTGAAGTCTCAGATGTAACGTAAAATGTCAGAGTTTTTCCACAATACCTGACGACCATTTAATTTTTGGGCTTCCGTGGCGCAATGGTTAGCGCTTTCAGCTGTTAACCGAAAGGTTGGTGGTTCGAGCCCACCCGGGAGAGGTGTTGTGGGGTCTCAGATGTAGCGTAAAAAGTCATAACTTTTCCACAATACCTGACAACCATTTAATTTCTGAGCTTCCGTGGCTCAATGGTTAGCGCGTTTGGCTGTTAACGAATAGGTTGGTGGTTCGAGCCCACCATGGAGAGGTGTTGTAGGGTCTCAGATGTGAAGTAAAAAGTCAAGGTTTTTCCACAATACCTGACGAACATTTAATTTTTGGGCTTCCGTGGCGCAATGGTTAGCGCGTTCAGCTGCTTTTCAAAAGACTGGTGGTTTGAGTCCACCCGGGAGCGGTGTTGTGACGTCTCAGATATAACGTAAAATGTCAGAGTTTTTCCACAATACCTGACGAACATTTAAATTTGGGCTTCCGTGGCGCAATGGTTAGCACGTTCAGCTGTTAATCGAAAGGTTGGTGGTTCAAACCCACCCGGGAGAGGTGTTGTGGGGTCTCAGATGTAGCGTAAAAAGTCATAACTTTTCCACAATACCTGACAACCATTTAATTTCTGAGCTTCCGTGGCTCAATGGTTAGCACGTTCGGCTGTTAACGAATAGGTTGGTGGTTCGAGCCCATCCGGGAGCGGTGTTGAGACGTCTCAGATGTGAAGTAAAAAGTCAAGGTTTTTCCACAATACCTGACGACCATTTAATTTTTGGGCTTCCGTGGCGCAATGGTTAGCGCGTTCAGCTGCTATTCAAAATACTGGTGTTTTGAACCCTCCCGGGAGCGGTGTTGTGAAGTCTCAGATGTAACGTAAAATGTCAGAGTTTTTCCACAATACCTGACGACCATTTAATTTTTGGGCTTCCGTGGCGCAATGGTTAGCGCTTTCAGCTGTTAACCGAAAGGTTGGTGGTTCGAGCCCACCCGGGAGAGGTGTTGTGGGGTCTCAGATGTAGCGTAAAAAGTCATAACTTTTCCACAATACCTGACAACCATTTAATTTCTGAGCTTCCGTGGCTCAATGGTTAGCGCGTTTGGCTGTTAACGAATAGGTTGGTGGTTCGAGCCCACCATGGAGAGGTGTTGTAGGGTCTCAGATGTGAAGTAAAAAGTCAAGGTTTTTCCACAATACCTGACGAACATTTAATTTTTGGGCTTCCGTGGCGCAATGGTTAGCGCGTTCAGCTGCTTTTCAAAAGACTGGTGGTTTGAGTCCACCCGGGAGCGGTGTTGTGACGTCTCAGATATAACGTAAAATGTCAGAGTTTTTCCACAATACCTGACGAACATTTAAATTTGGGCTTCCGTGGCGCAATGGTTAGCACGTTCAGCTGTTAATCGAAAGGTTGGTGGTTCAAACCCACCCGGGAGAGGTGTTGTGGGGTCTCAGATGTAGCGTAAAAAGTCATAACTTTTCCACAATACCTGACAACCATTTAATTTCTGAGCTTCCGTGGCTCAATGGTTAGCACGTTCGGCTGTTAACGAATAGGTTGGTGGTTCGAGCCCATCCGGGAGCGGTGTTGAGACGTCTCAGATGTGAAGTAAAAAGTCAAGGTTTTTCCACAATACCTGACGACCATTTAATTTTTGGGCTTCCGTGGCGCAATGGTTAGCGCGTTCAGCTGCTATTAAAAAGACTGGTGTTTTGAGCCCTCCCGGGAGCGGTGTTGTGACGTCTCAGATGTGAAGTAAAAAGTCAAGGTTTTTCCACAATACCTGACGACCATTTAATTTTTGGGCTTCCGTGGCGCAATGGTTAGCGCGTTCAGCTGCTTTTCAAAAGACTGGTGGTTTGAGCCCACCCGGGAGCGGTGTTGTGACGTCTCAGATATAACGTAAAATGTCAGAGTTTTTCCACAATACCTGACGAACATTTAATTTTTGGGCTTCCGTGGCGCAATGGTTAGCACGTTCAGCTGTTAATCGAAAGGTTGGTGGTTCGAACCCACCCGGGAGAGGTGTTGTGGGGTCTCAGATGTAGCGTAAAAAGTCATAACTTTTCCACAATACCTGACAACCATTAAATTTCTGAGCTTCCGTGGCTCAATGGTTAGCGCGTTCGGCTGTTAACGAATGGTTGGTGGTTCGAGCCCATCCGGGAGCGGTGTTGTGACGTCTCAGATGTGAAGTAAATAGTCAAGGTTTTTCCACAATACCTGACGACCATTTAATTTTTGGGCTTCCGTGGCGCAATGGTTAGCGCGTTCAGCTGCTATTCAAAAGACTGGTGGTTTGAGCCCTCCCGGGAGCGGTGTTGTGACGTCTCAGATGTATCGTAAAATGTCTGAGTTTTTCCATAATACCTGACGAACATTTAATTTTTGGGCTTCCGTAGCGCAATGGTTAGCGCGTTCAGCTGCTTTTCAAAAGACTGGTGGTTTGAGCCCACCCGGGAGCGGTGTTGTGACGTCTCAGATATAACGTAAAATGTCAGAGTTTTTCCACAATACCTGACGAACATTTAAATTTGGGCTTCCGTGGCGCAATGGTTAGCACGTTCAGCTGTTAATCGAAAGGTTGGTGGTTCGAACCCACCCGGGAGAGGTGTTGTGGGGTCTCAGATGTAGCGTAAAAAGTCGTAAATTTTCTACAATACCTGACAACCATTTAATTTCTGAGCTTCCGTGGCTCAATGGTTAGCGCGTTCGGCTGTTAACGAATAGGTTGGTGGTTCGAGCCCATACGGGAGCGGTGTTGTGACGTCTCAGATGTGAAGTAAAAAGTCAAGGTTTTTCACAATACCTGACGACCATTTAATTTTTGGGCTTCCGTGGCGCAATGGTTAGCACGTTCAGCTGTTAATCGAAAGGTTGGTGGTTCGAGCCCACCCGGGAGAGGTGTTGTGGGGTCTCAGATGTAGCGTAAAAAGTCATAACTTTTCCACAATACCTGACAACCATTTAATTTCTGAGCTTCCGTGGCTCATTGGTTAGCACGTTCGGCTGTTAACGAATAGGTTGGTGGTTCGAGCCCATCCGGGAGCGGTGTTGTGACGTCTCAGATGTGAAGTAAAAAGTCAAGGTTTTTCCACAATACCTGACGACCTTTTAATTTTTGGGCTTCCGTGGCGCAATGGTTAGCGCGTTCAGCTGATATTCAAAAGACTGGTGGTTTGAGCCCTCCCGGGAGCGGTGTTGTGACGTCTCAGATGTAACGTAAAATGTCTGAGTTTTTCCATAATACCTGACGAACATTTAATTTTTGGGCTTCCGTAGCGCAATGGTTAGCGCGTTCAGCTTCTTTTCAAAAGACTGGTGGTTTGAGCCCACCCGGGAGCGGTGTTGTGACGTCTCAGATATAACGTAAAATGTCAGAGTTTTTCCACAATACCTGACGAACATTTAAATTTGGGCTTCCGTGGCGCAATGGTTAGCACGTTCAGCTGTTAATCGAAAGGTTGGTGGTTCGAACCCACCCGGGAGAGGTGTTGTGGGGTCTCAGATGTAGGGTAAAAAGTCATAACTTTTCCACAATACCTGACAACCATTTAATTTCTGAGCTTCCGTGGCTCAATGGTTAGCACGTTCGGCTGTTAACGAATAGGTTGGTGGTTCGAGCCCATCCGGGAGCGGTGTTGTGACGTCTCAGATGTGAAGTAAAAAGTCAAGGTTTTTCCACAATACCTGACGACCATTTAATTTTTGGGCTTCCGTGGCGCAATGGTTAGCGCGTTCAGCTGCTATTCAAAATACTGGTGTTTTGAACCCTCCCGGGAGCGGTGTTGTGACGTCTCAGATGTAACGTAAAATGTCAGAGTTTTTCCACAATGCCTGACGACCATTTAATTTTTGGGCTTCCGTGGCACAATGGTTAGCGCGTTCAGCTGCTATTCAAAAGACTGGTGTTTTGAACCCTCCCGGGAGCGGTGTTGTGACGTCTCAGATATAACGTAAAAAGTCAAGGTTTTTCCACAATACTTGACGACCATTTAATTTTTGGGCTTCCGTGGCACAATGTATAGCGCGTTCAGCTGCTATTCAAAAGACTGGTGTTTTGAGCCCTCCCGGGAGCGGTGTTGTGACGTCTCAGATGTAACGTAAAATGTCAGAGTTTTTCCACAATACCTGACGAACATTTAATTTTTGGGCTTCCGTGGCGCAATGGTTAGCACGGTCAGCTATTAATCGAAAGGTTGGTGGTTCGAGCCCACCCGGGAGAGGTGTTGTGGGGTCTCAGATTTAGCGTAAAAAGTCGTAACTTTTCTACAATACCTGACAACCATTTAATTTCTGAGCTTCCGTGGCTCAATGGTTAGCGCGTTCGGCTGTTAACGAATAGGTTGGTGGTTCGAGCCCATACGGGAGCGGTGTTGTGACGTCTCAGATGTGAAGTAAAAAGTCAAGGTTTTTCCACAATACCTGACGACCATTTAATTTTTGGGCTTCCGTGGCGCAATGGTTAGCACGTTCAGCTGTTAATCGAAAGGTTGGTGGTTCGAGCCCACCCGGGAGAGGTGTTGTGGGGTCTCAGATGTAGCGTAAAGGCTGGTTTTCACGGGACCGAAATTTGGCGCAAAATTCCGCTTTCTCGCACCGAAATTTCGCTTATCACCGCAGCGAGAGGTTTTCACAGAGCCGTTTTTTCGGCGAGCAATATTTTTTTCTCTCTCTTTTCTCTCGTCTGCTTTATTTTATTTTTTATTGAACTTCCATTTTTAGAGAATTCCGTATGTCTGGCCCGTTTTTTCCTCTCTTCTTTCAGTAGTCTGCTCTATGGTCTGCTTGATTATTTATTTATATTCCCAAAAATAAAATGGATAACAATAGCCAAGCATTAATTAGAGCCAATTTAGGAGTTATTAACCTTGCGGTTATAATATTGGCTACTCAGGTGTTAAATAGGAATAATCGCAAGTATAAAAAATCCATATGGGTGAGAAATATATTTCGAAAGAGAAAAGAACAAGGCTGTTTTTCTAATCTCATCAGAGAAATGAGGGAATCTTCTCGATAAAATCTTCATTGTTCACATCCTTTTTTAAAACTCTCAACTTCATCGCGGCCGCCATTTTATTTTACCAAAAAAAAAAACCCTAAAAGATCGAGAAACGACGTCAGAGTGACGTACGATCATACGGCCCTATTATTGGCTGCGACAATATTCGGCGGCCAAAAAGTAGAGCTCCAGTCTACTCCGGCGAAAAGAGACTTTTCGTTTCGGCGCGCCGAATTTTTTTCGGTGGCGGCAGGTTTTCGCCCGATTTCGCCCCGATTTTCGCCCCGTGAAAACCGGCTTTAAAAAGTCATAACTTTTCCACAATACCTGACAACCATTTAATTTCTGAGCTTCCGTGGCTCAATGGTTAGCACGTTCGGCTGTTAACGAATAGGTTGGTGGTTCGAGCCCATCCGGGAGCGGTGTTGTGACGTCTCAGATGTGAAGTAAAAAGTCAAGGTTTTTCCACAATACCTGACGACCATTTAATTTTTGGGCTTCCGTGGCGCAATGGTTAGTGCGTTCAGCTGCTATTCAAAATACTGGTGTTTTGAACCCTCCCGGGAGCGGTGTTGTGACGTCTCAGATGTAACGTAAAATGTCAGAGTTTTTCCACAATGCCTGACGACCATTTAATTTTTGGGCTTCCGTGGCACAATGGTTAGCGCGTTCAGCTGCTATTCAAAAGACTGGTGTTTTGAACCCTCCCGGGAGCGGTGTTGTGACGTCTCAGATGTAACGTAAAAAGTCAAGGTTTTTCCACAATACTTGACGACCATTTAATTTTTGGGCTTCCGTGG
The DNA here is from genome assembly GCF_054372755.1 of Phalangium opilio. Taxonomy (NCBI): domain Eukaryota; kingdom Metazoa; phylum Arthropoda; class Arachnida; order Opiliones; family Phalangiidae; genus Phalangium; species Phalangium opilio. The sequence goes on from NW_028324173.1 coordinate 4,425,273, forward strand.
CGCAATGGTTAGCGCGTTCAGCTGCTATTCAAAAGACTTGTGTTTTGAGCCCTCCCGGGAGCGGTGTTGTGACGTCTCAGATGTGAAGTAAAAAGTCAAGGTTTTTCACAATACCTGACGACCATTTAATTTTTGGGCTTCCGTGGCGCAATGGTTAGCACGTTCAGCTGTTAATCGAAAGGTTGGTGGTTCGAGCCCACCCGGGAGAGGTGTTGTGGGGTCTCAGATGTAGCGTAAAAAGTCATAACTTTTCCACAATACCTGACAACCATTTAATTTCTGAGCTTCCGTGGCTCATTGGTTAGCACGTTCGGCTGTTAACGAATAGGTTGGTGGTTCGAGCCCATCCGGGAGCGGTGTTGTGACGTCTCAGATGTGAAGTAAAAAGTCAAGGTTTTTCCACAATACCTGACGACCATTTAATTTTTGGGCTTCCGTGGCGCAATGTTTAGCGCGTTCAGCTGCTATTCAAAATACTGGTGTTTTGAACCCTCCCGGGAGCGGTGTTGTGACGTCTCAGATGTAACGTAAAATGTCAGAGTTTTTCCACAATGCCTGACGACCATTTAATTTTTGGGCTTCCGTGGCGCAATGGTTAGCGCGTTCAGCTGCTATTCAAAAGACTGGTGTTTTGAACCCTCCCGGGAGCGGTGTTGTGACGCCTCAGATGTAACGTAAAAAGTCAAGGTTTTTCCACAATACTTGACGACCATTTAATTTTTGGGCTTCCGTGGCGCAATGGTTAGCGCGTTCAGCTGCTATTCAAAAGACTTGTGTTTTGAGCCCTCCCGGGAGCGGTGTTGTGACGTCTCAGATGTGAAGTAAAAAGTCAAGGTTTTTCACAATACCTGACGACCATTTAATTTTTGGGCTTCCGTGGTGCAATGGTTAGCTCGTTCAGCTGCTATTCAAAAGACTGGTGGTTTGAGCCCTCCCGGGAGCGGTGTTGTGACGTCTCAGATATAACGTAAAATGTCAGAGTTTTTCCACAATACCTAACGAACATTTAATTTTTGGGCTTCCGTGGCGCAATGGTTAGCGCGTTCAGCTGCTATTCAAAAGACTTGTGTTTTGAGCCCTCCCGGGAGCGGTGTTGTGACGTCTCAGATGTGAAATAAAAAGTCATGGTTTTTCTCAATACCTGACGACCATTTAATTTTTGGGCTTCCGTGGCGCAATGGTTAGCACGTTCAGCTGTTAATCGAAAGGTTGGTGGTTCGAGCTCACCCGGGAGAGGTGTTGTGGGGTCTCAGATGTAGCGTAAAAAGTCATAACTTTTCCACAATACCTGACAACCATTTAATTTCTGAGCTTCCGTGGGTCAATGGTTAGCACGTTCGGCTGTTAACGAATAGGTTGGTGGTTCGAGCCCATCCGGGAGCGGTGTTGTGACGTCTCAGATGTGAAGTAAAAAGTCAATGTTTTTCCACAATACCTGACGACCATTTAATTTTTGGGCTTCCGTGGTGCAATGGTTAGCGCGTTCAGCTGCTATTCAAAAGACTGGTGGTTTGAGCCCTCCCGGGAGCGGTGTTGTGACGTCTCAGATATAACGTAAAATGTCAGAGTTTTTCCACAATACCTGACGAACATTTAATTTTTGGGCTTCCGTGGCGCAATGGTTAGCACGTTCAGCTGTTAATCGAAAGGTTGGTGGTTCGAGCCCACCCGGGAGAGGTGTTGTGGGGTCTCAGATGTAGCGTAAAAAGTCATAACTTTTCCACAATACCTGACAACCATTTAATTTCTGAGCTTCCGTGGCTCAATGGTTAGCGCGTTCAGCTGCAATTCAAAAGACTGGTGTTTTGAACCCTCCTGGGAGCAGTGTTGTGACGTCTCAGATGTAACGTAAAAAGTCAAGGTTTTTCCACAATACCTGACGACCATTTAATTTTTGGGCTTCCGTGGTGCAATGGTTAGCGCGTTCAGCTGCTATTCAAAAGACTGGTGGTTTGAGCCCTCCCGGGAGCGGTGTTGTGACGTCTCAGATATAACGTAAAATGTCAGAGTTTTTCCACAATACCTGACGAACATTTAATTTTTGGGCTTCCGTGGCGCAATGGTTAGCACGTTCAGCTGTTAATCGAAAGGTTGGTGGTTCGAGCCCACCCGGGAGAGGTGTTGTGGGGTCTCAGATGTAGCGTAAAAAGTCATAACTTTTCCACAATACCTGACAACCATTTAATTTCTGAGCTTCCGTGGCTCAATGGTTAGCACGTTCGGCTGTTAACGAATAGGTTGGTGGTTCGAGCCCATCCGGGAGCGGTGTTGTGACGTCGCAGATGTGAAGTAAAAAGTCAAGGTTTTTCCACAATACCTGACGACCATTTAATTTTTGGGCTTCCGTGGCGCAATGGTTAGCGCGTTCAGCTGCTATTCAAAATACTGGTGTTTTGAACCCTCCCGGGAGCGGTGTTGTGACGTCTCAGATGTGACGTAAAATGTCAGAGTTTTTCCACAATACTTGACGACCATTTAATTTTTGGGCTTCCGTGGCGCAATGGTTAGCACGTTCAGCTGCTATTCAAAAGACTGGTGGTTTGAGCCCTCCCGGGAGCGGTGCTGTGGCGTCTCAGATGTAACGTAAAATGTCAGAGTTTTTCCACAATACCTGACGAACATTTAATTTTTGGGCTTCCGTGGCGCAATGGTTAGCGCTTTCAGCTGTTACCCGAAAGGTTGGTGGTTCGAGCCCACCCGGGAGAGGTGTTGCGGGGTCTCAGATGTAGCGTAAAAAGTCATAACTTTTCCACAATACCTGACAATCATTTAATTTCTGAGCTTCCGTGGCTCAATGGTTAGCGCGTTTGGCTGTTAACGAATAGGTTGGTGGTTCGAGCCCACCCTGGAGAGATGTTGTAGGGTCTCAGATGTGAAGTAAAAAGTCAAGGTTTTTCCACAATACCTGACGACCATTTAATTTTTGGGCTTCCGTGGCGCAATGGTTAGCGCGTTCAGCTGCTATTCAAAAGACTGGTGGTTCGAGCCCACCCGGGAGAGGTGTTGTGGGGTCTCAGATGTAGCGTAAAAAGTCGTAACTTTTCCACAATACCTGACAACCATTTAATTTCTGAGCTTCCGTGGATCAATGGTTAGCGCGTTCGGCTGTTAACGAATAGGTTGGTGGTTCGAGCCCATCCGGGAGCGGTGTTGTGACGTCTCAGTTGTGAAGTAAAAAGTCAAGGTTTTTCCACAATACCTGACGACCATTTAATTTTTGGGCTTCCGTGGCGCAATGGTTAGCGCGTTCAGCTGCTATTCAAAAGACTGGTGTTTTGAGCCCTCCCGGGAGCGGTGTTGTGACGTCTCAGATGTGAAGTAAAAAGTCAAGGTTTTTCCACAATACCTGACGACCATTTAATTTTTGGGCTTCCGTGGCGCAATGGTTAGCGCGTTCAGCTGCTTTTCAAAAGACTGGTGGTTTGAGCCCTCCCGGGAGCGGTGTTGTGAAGTCTCAGATATAACGTAAAATGTCGGAGTTTTTCTACAATACCTGACGACCATTTAATTTTTGGGCTTCCGTGGCGCAATGGTTAGCGCGTTCAGCTGCTATTCAAAATACTGGTGTTTTGAACCCTCCCGGGAGCGGTTTCGTGACGTCTCAGATGTAACGTAAAATGTCAGAGTTTTTCCACAATACCTGACGAACATTTAATTTTTGGGCTTCCGTGGCGCAATGGTTAGCGCTTTCAGCTGTTAACCGAAAGGTTGGTGGTTCGGGCCCACCCGGGAGAGGTGTTGTGGGGTCTCAGATGTAGCGTAAAAAGTCATAACTTTTTCACAATACCTGACAACCATTTAATTTCTGAGTTTCCGTGGCTCAATGGTTAGCGCGTTTGGCTGTTAACGAATAGGTTGATGGTTCGAGCCCACCCTGGAGAGATGTTGTAGGGTCTCAGATGTGAAGTAAAAAGTCAAGGTTTTTCCACAATACCTGACGACCATTTAATTTTTGGGCTTCCGTGGCGCAATGGTTAGCGCGTTCAGCTGCTATTCAAAAGACTGGTGGTTTGAGCCCTCCCGGGAGCGGTGTTGTGACGTCTCAGATGTAACGTAAAATGTCTGAGTTTTTCCACAATACCTGACGAACATTTAATTTTCGGGCTTCCGTGGCGCAATGGTTAGCACGTTCAGCTGTTAATCGAAAGGTTGGTGGTTCGAGCCCACCCGGGAGAGGTGTTGTGGGGTCTCAGATGTAGCGTAAAAAGTCGTAACTTTTCCACAATACCTGACAACCATCTAATTTCTGAGCTTCCGTGGATCAATGGTTAGCGCGTTCGGCTGTTAACGAATAGGTTGGTGGTTCGAGCCCATCCGGGAGCGGTGTTGTGACGTCTCAGTTGTGAAGTAAAAAGTCAAGGTTTTTCCACAATACCTGACGACCATTTAATTTTTGGGCTTCCGTGGCGCAATGGTTAGCGCGTTCAGCTGCTATTCAAAAGACTGGTGTTTTGAGCCCTCCCGGGAGCAGTGTTGTGACGTCTCAGATATGAAGTAAAAAGTCAAGGTTTTTCCACAACACCTGACGACCATTTAATTTTTGGGCTTCCGTGGCGCAATGGTTAGCGCGTTCAGCTGCTTTTCAAAAGACTGGTGGTTTGAGCCCACCCGGGAGCGGTGTTGTGACGTCTCAGATATAACGTAAAATGTCAGAGTTTTTCCACAATACCTGACGAACATTTAATTTTTGGGCTTCCGTGGCGCAATGGTTAGCACGTTCAGCTGTTAATCGAAAGGTTGGTGGTTCGAGCCCACCCGGGAGAGGTGTTGTGGCGCCTCAGATGTGGTGTAAAAAGTCGTTTACTTTTCCACAATACCTGACAACCATTTAATTTCTGAGCTTCCGTGGATCAATGGTTAGCGTTCGGCTGTTAACGAATAGGTTGGTGGTTCGAGCCCATCCGGGAGCGGTGTTGTGACGTCTCAGTTGTGAAGTAAAAAGTCAAGGTTTTTCCACAATACCTGACGACCATTTAATTTTTGGGCTTTCCTTGGCGCAATGGTTAGCGTGTTCAGCTGCTATTCAAAAGACTGGTATTTTGAGCCCTCCCGGGAGCGGTGTTGTGACGTCTCAGATGTGAAGTAAAAAGTCAAGGTTTTTCCACAATACCTGACGACCATTTAATTTTTGGGCTTCCGTGGCGCAATGGTAAGCGCGTTCAGCTGCTTTTCAAAAGACTGGTGTTTTGAGCCCACCCGGGAGCGGTGTTGTGACGTCTCAGATATAACGTAAAATGTCAGAGTTTTTCCGAAATACCTGACGAACATTTAATTTTTGGGCTTCCGTGGTGCAATGGTTTGCACGTTAAGCTGTTAATCGAACCCTCCCGGGAGCGGTGTTGTGACGTCTCAGATATAACGTAAAAAGTCAAAGCTTTTCCACAATACCTGAAGAACATTTAATTTTCGGGCTTCAGTGGCGCAATGGTTAGCGCGTTCGGCTGTTAACCGAAAGGTTGGTGGTTCTAGCCCACCCGGGAGAGGTGAAGTAGGGTCTCAGATGTAACGTAAAAAGTCATAACTTTTCCACAATACCTGACAACCATTTAATTTCTGAACTTCCGTGGCTCAAGGGTTAGCGCGTTCGGCTGTTAACCAATATTTTGGTGGTTCGAGCGCATCCGGGAGCGGTGTTATGAGGTCTCAGATGTGACGTAAAAAGTCAAGGTTTTTCCACAATACCTGACGACCATTTAATTTTTGGGCTTCTGTGGTGCAATGGTTAGCGCGTTCGGCGGTTAACCAATATTTTGGTGGTTCGAGCCCACCCGGAAGCGGTGTTGTGACGTCTCAGATGTAACGTAAAATGCCAGAGTTTTTCCACAATACCTGACGAACGCTTAATTTTTGGGCTTCCGTGGCGCAATGGAAAGCGCGTTGAGCTGTTAATCGAAAGGTTGGTGGCTCGAGCCCACCGGAGAGAGGTGTTGTGGGGTCTCAGATGTAGCGTAAAAAGTCAAAACTTTCCCACAATACGTGACAACCATTTAATTTCTGAACTTCCGTGGCTCAATGGTTAGCGCGTTCGGCTGTTAACCGAAAGGTTGGTGGTTCGAGCCCACCCGGGAGGGGTGTGGTGGGGTCTCAGATGTAGCATAAAAGTCAAAACTTTTCCACAACTCGTGACAACCATGTAATTTCTGAGCTTCCGTGACTCAATGGTTAGCGCGTTCGGCGGTTAACCAATAGGTTGGTGGTTCGAGCCCACCCGGGAGCGGTGTTGTGGGGTCTCAAATGTAATGTAAAAAGCCAAAGTTTTTCCACAATACCTGACGACCATTTAATTTTTGGGCTTCCGTGGCGCAATGGTTAGCGCGTTCGGCTGTTAACCGAAAGGTTGGTTGTTCGAGCCCACCCTGGAGAGGTGTTGTAGGGTCTCAGATGTAACGTAAAAAGTCATAACTTTTCCACAATACCTGACAACCATTTAAGTTCTGAGCTTCCGTGGCTCAATGGTTAGCGCGTTCGGCTGTTAAGCAATAGGTTGGTGGTTCGAGCCCATCCGGGAGCGGTGTTGTGACGTCTCAGATGAGACATAAAAAGTCAAGGTTTTTCCACAATACCTGACGACCATTTAATTTTTGGGCTTCCGTGGCGCAATGGTTAGCGCGTTCAGCTGCTATTAAAAAGACTGGTGGTTTGAGCCCTCCCGGGAGCGGTGTTGTGACGTCTCAGATGTAACGTAAAATGCCAGAGTTTTTCCACAATACCTGACGAACGCTTAATTTTTGGGCTTCCGTGGCGCAATGGTAAGCGCGTTGAGCTGTTAATCGAAAGGTTGGTGGTTCGAGCCCACCCGGGAGAGGTGTTGTGGGGTCTCAGATGTAGCGTAAAAAGTCAAAACTTTTCCACAATTCGTGACAACCATTTAATTTCTGAGCTTCCGTGGCTCAATGGTTAGCGCGTTCGGCGGTTAACCAATAGGTTGGTGGTTCGAGCCCACCCGGGAGCGGTGTTGTGGGGTCTCAAATGTAATGTAGAAAGTCAAAGTTTTTCCACAATACCTGACGACCATTTAATTTTTGGGCTTCCGTGGCGCAATGGTTAGCGCGTTCGGCTGTTAACCGAAAGGTTGGTTGTTCGAGCCCACCCTGGAGAGGTTTTGTAGGGTCTCAGATGTAACGTAAAAAGTCATAACTTTTCCACAATACCTGACAACCATTTAATATCTGAGCTTCCGTGGCTCAATGGTTAGCGCGTTCGGCTGTTAAGCAATAGGTTGGTGGTTCGAGCCCATCCGGGAGCGGTGTTGTGACGTCTCAGATGAGACGTAAAAAGTCAAGGTTTTTCCACAATACCTGACGAACGCTTAATTTTTGGGCTTCCGTGGCGCAATGGTAAGCGCGTTGAGCTGTTAATCGAAAGGTTGGTGGTTCGAGCCCACCCGGGAGAGGTGTTGTGGGGTCTCAGATGTAGCGTAAAAAGTCAAAAATTTTCCACAATTCGTGACAACCATTTAATTTCTGAGCTTCCGTGGCTCAATGGTTAGCGCGTTCGGCGGTTAACCAATAGGTTGGTGGTTCGAGCCCATCCGCGAGCGGTGTTGTGACGTCTCAGATGTGAAGTAAAAAGTCAAGGTTTTTCCACAATACCTGACGACCATTTAATTTTTGGGCTTCCGTGGCGCAATGGTTAGCGCGTTCGGCTGTTAACCGAAAGGTTGGTTGTTCGAGCCCACCCTGGAGAGGTGTTGTAGGGTCTCAGATGTAACGTAAAAAGTCATAACTTTTCCACAATACCTGACAACCATTTAATTTTGAGCTTCCGTGGCTCAATGGTTAGCGCGTTCGGCTGTAAACCAATAGGTTGGTGGTTCGAGCCCATCCGGGAGCGGTGTTGTGACGTCTCAGATGAGACGTAAAAAGTCAAGGTTTTTCCACAATACCTGACGACCATTTAATTTTTGGGCTTCCGTGGCGCAATGGTTAGCGCGTTCGGCTGTTAATCGAAAGGTTGGTTGTTCGAGCCCACCCTGGAGAGGTTTTGTAGGGTCTCAGATGTAACGTAAAAAGTCATAACTTTTCCACAATACCTGACAACCAGTTAACTTCTGAGCTTCCGTGGCTCAATGGTTAGCGCGTTCGGCTGTTAAGCAATAGGTTGGTGGTTCGAGCCCATCCGGGAGCGGAGATGTGACGTCTCAGATGAGACGTAAAAAGTCAAGGTTTTTCCACAATACCTGACGACCATTTAATTTTTGGGCTTCCGTGGCGCAATGGGTAGCGCGTTCAGCTGCTATTCAAAAGACTGGTGGTTTGAGCCCTCCCGGGAGCGGTGTTGTGACGTCTCAGATATAACGTAAAATGTCAGAGTTTTTCCACAATACCTGACGAATGCTTAATTTTTGGGCTTCCGTGGCGCAATGGTTAGCACGTTCAGCTGTTAATCGAAACGTTGGTGGTTCGAGCTCACCCGGGAGAGGTGTTGTGGGGTCTCAGATGTAGCGTAAAAAGTCAAAACTTTTCCACAATACGTGACAACCATTTAATTTCTGAACTTCCGTGGCTCAATGGTTAGCGCGTTCGGCGGTTAACCAATAGGTTGGTGGTTCGAGCCCACCCGGGAGCGGTGTTGTGGGGTCTCAAATGTAATGTAAAAAGCCAAAGTTTTTCCACAATACCTGACGACCATTTAATTTTTGGGCTTCCGTGGCGCAATGGTTAGCGCGTTCGGCTGTTAACCGAAAGGTTGGTTGTTCGAGCCCACCCTGGAGAGGTGTTGTAGGGTCTCAGATGTAACGTAAAAAGTCATAACTTTTCCACAATACCTGACAACCATTTAAGTTCTGAGTTCCGTGGCTCAATCGTTAGCGCGTTCGGCTGTTAAGCAATAGGTTGGTGGTTCGAGCCCATCCGGGAGCGGTGTTGTGACGTCTCAGATGAGACATAAAAAGTCAAGGTTTTTCCACAATACCTGACGACCATTTAATTTTTGGGCTTCCGTGGCGCAATGGTTAGCGCGTTCAGCTGCTATTAAAAAGACTGGTGGTTTGAGCCCATCCGGGAGCGGTGTTGTGACGTCTCAGATGAGACGTAAAAAGTCAAGGTTTTTCCACAATACCTGACGAACGCTTAATTTTTGGGCTTCCGTGGCGCAATGGTAAGCGCGTTGAGCTGTTAATCGAAAGGTTGGTGGTTCGAGCCCACCCGGGAGAGGTGTTGTGGGGTCTCAGATGTAGCGTAAAAAGTCAAAAATTTTCCACAATTCGTGACAACCATTTAATTTCTGAGCTTCCGTGGCTCAATGGTTAGCGCGTTCGGCGGTTAACCAATAGGTTGGTGGTTCGAGCCCACCCGGGAGCGGTGTTGTTGGGTCTCAAATGTAATGTAGAAAGCCAAAGTTTTTCCACAATACCTGACGACCATTTAATTTTTGGGCTTCCGTGGCGCAATGGTTAGCGCGTTCGGCTGTTAACCGAAAGGTTGGTTGTTCGAGCCCACCCTGGAGAGGTGTTGTAGGGTCTCAGATGTAACGTAAAAAGTCATAACTTTTCCACAATACCTGACAACCATTTAATTTCTGAGCTTCCGTGGCTCAATGGTTAGCGCGTTCGGCTGTAAACCAATAGGTTGGTGGTTCGAGCCCATCCGGGAGCGGTGTTGTGACGTCTCAGATGAGACGTAAAAAGTCAAGGTTTTTCCACAATACCTGACGACCATTTAATTTTTGGGCTTCCGTGGCGCAATGGTTAGCGCGTTCGGCTGTTAATCGAAAGGTTGGTTGTTCGAGCCCACCCTGGAGAGGTTTTGTAGGGTCTCAGATGTAACGTAAAAAGTCATAAATTTTCCACAATACCTGACAACCAGTTAACTTCTGAGCTTCCGTGGCTCAATGGTTAGCGCGTTCGGCTGTTAAGCAATAGGTTGGTGGTTCGAGCCCATCCGGGAGCGGAGATGTGACGTCTCAGATGAGACGTAAAAAGTCAAGGTTTTTCCACAATACCTGACGACCATTTAATTTTTGGGCTTCCGTGGCGCAATGGGTAGCGCGTTCAGCTGCTATTCAAAAGACTGGTGGTTTGAGCCCTCCCGGGAGCGGTGTTGTGACGTCTCAGATATAACGTAAAATGTCAGAGTTTTTCCACAATACCTGACGAACGCTTAATTTTTGGGCTTCCGTGGCGCAATGGTTAGCACGTTCAGCTGTTAATCGAAACGTTGGTGGTTCGAGCCCACCCGGGAGCGGTGTTGTGGGGTCTCAAATGTAATGTTAAAAGCCAAAGTTTTTCCACAATACCTGACGACCATTTAATTTTTGGGCTTCCGTGGCGCAATGGTTAGCGCGTTCGGCTGTTAACCGAAAGGTTGGTTGTTCGAGCCCACCCTGGAGAGGTGTTGTAGGGTCTCAGATGTAACGTAAAAAGTCATAACTTTTCCACAATACCTGACAACCATTTAAGTTCTGAGTTCCGTGGCTCAATGGTTAGCGCGTTCGGCTGTTAAGCAATAGGTTGGTGGTTCGAGCCCATCCGGGAGCGGTGTTGTGACGTCTCAGATGAGACATAAAAAGTCAAGGTTTTTCCACAATACCTGACGACCATTTAATTTTTGGGCTTCCGTGGCGCAATGTTTAGCGCGTTCAGCTGCTATTAAAAAGACTGGTGGTTTGAGCCCTCCCGGGAGCGGTGTTGTGACGTCTCAGATGTAACGTAAAATGCCAGAGTTTTTCCACAATACCTGACGAACGCTTAATTTTTGGGCTTCCGTGGCGCAATGGTAAGCGCGTTGAGCTGTTAATCGAAAGGTTGGTGGTTCGAGCCCACCCAGGAGAGGTGTTGTGGGGTCTCAGATGTAGCGTAAAAAGTCAAAACTTTTCCACAATTCGTGACAACCATTTAATTTCTGAGCTTCCGGGGCTCAATGGTTAGCGCGTTCGGCGGTTAACCAATAGGTTGGTGGTTCGAGCCCACCCGGGAGCGGTGTTGTGGGGTCTCAAATGTAATGTAGAAAGCCAAAGTTTTTCCACAATACCTGACGACCATTTAATTTTTGGGCTTCCGTGGCGCAATGGTTAGCGCGTTCGGCTGTTAACCGAAAGGTTGGTTGTTCGAACCCACCCTGGAGAGGTGTTGTAGGGTCTCAGATGTAACGTAAAAAGTCATAACTTTTCCACAATACCTGACAACCATTTAATTTCTGAGCTTCCGTGGCTCAATGGTTATCGCGTTCGGCTGTTAACCAATAGGTTGGTGGTTCGAGCCCATCCGGGAGCGGTGTTGTGACGTCTCAGATGAGACGTAAAAAGTCAAGGTTTTTCCACAATACCTGACGACCATTTAATTTTTGGGCTTCCGTGCCGCAATGGTTAGCGCGTTCGGCTGTTAACCGAAAGGTTGGTTGTTCGAGCCCACCCTGGAGAGGTTTTGTAGGGTCTCAGATGTAACGTAAAAAGTCATAACTTTTCCACAATACCTGACAACCATTTAATATCTGAGCTTCCGTGGCTCAATGGTTAGCGCGTTCGGCTGTTAAGCAATAGGTTGGTGGTTCGAGCCCATCCGGGAGCGGTGTTGTGACGTCTCAGATGAGACGTAAAAAGTCAAGGTTTTTCCACAATACCTGACGAACGCTTAATTTTTTGGGCTTCCGTGGCGCAATGGTAAGCGCGTTGAGCTGTTAATCGAAAGGTTGGTGGTTCGAGCCCACCCGGGAGAGGTGTTGTGGGGTCTCAGATGTAGCGTAAAAAGTCAAAAATTTTCCACAATTCGTGACAACCATTTAATTTCTGAGCTTCCGTGGCTCAATGGTTAGCGCGTTCGGCGGTTAACCAATAGGTTGGTGGTTCGAGCCCACCCGGGAGCGGTGTTGTGGGGTCTCAAATGTAATGTAGAAAGCCAAAGTTTTTCCACAATACCTGACGACCATTTAATTTTTGGGCTTCCGTGGCGCAATGGTTAGCGCGTTCGGCTGTTAACCGAAAGGTTGGTTGTTCGAGCCCACCCTGGAGAGGTGTTGTAGGGTCTCAGATGTAACGTAAAAAGTCATAACTTTTCCACAATACCTGACAACCATTTAATTTCTGAGCTTCCGTGGCTCAATGGTTAGCGCGTTCGGCTGTAAACCAATAGGTTGGTGGTTCGAGCCCATCCGGGAGCGGTGTTGTGACGTCTCAGATGAGACGTAAAAAGTCAAGGTTTTTCCACAATACCTGACGACCATTTAATTTTTGGGCTTCCGTGGCGCAATGGTTAGCGCGTTCGGCTGTTAACCGAAAGGTTGGTTGTTCGAGCCCACCCTGGAGAGGTTTTGTAGGGTCTCAGATGTAACGTAAAAAGTCATAACTTTTCCACAATACCTGACAACCATTTAACTTCTGAGCTTCCGTGGCTCAATGGTTAGCGCGTTCGGCTGTTAAGCAATAGGTTGGTGGTTCGAGCCCATCCGGGAGCGGAGATGTGACGTCTCAGATGAGACGTAAAAAGTCAAGGTTTTTCCACAATACCTGACGACCATTTAATTTTTGGGCTTCCGTGGCGCAATGGGTAGCGCGTTCAGCTGCTATTCAAAAGACTGGTGGTTTGAGCCCTCCCGGGAGCGGTGTTGTGACGTCTCAGATATAACGTAAAATGTCAGAGTTTTTCCACAATACCTGACGAACGCTTAATTTTTGGGCTTCCGTGGCGCAATGGTTAGCACGTTCAGCTGTTAATCGAAACGTTGGTGGTTCGAGCTCACCCGGGAGAGGTGTTGTGGGGTCTCAGATGTAGCGTAAAAAGTCAAAACTTTTCCACAATACGTGACAACCATTAAATTTCTGAACTTCCGTGGCTCAATGGTTAGCGCGTTCGGCTGTTAACCGAAAGGTTGGTGGTTCGAGCCCACCCGGGAGAGGTGTGGTGGGGTCTCAGATGTAGCGTAAAAGTCAAAGCTTTTCCACAATACGTGACAACCATTTAACTTCTGAGCTTCCTTGGCTCAATGAGTAGCTCGTTCGGCTGTTAACCAAAAGGTTGGTGGTTCGAGCCCACCCTGGAGAGGTGTTGTAGGGTCTCAGATGTAACGTAAAAAGTCATAGTTTTTCCACAATACCTGACAACCATTTAATTTCTGAGCTTCCGTGGCGCAATGGTTAGCGCGTTCGTCTGTTAACGAATAGGTTGGTGGTTCGAGCCCATCCGGGAGCGGTGTTGAGACGTCTCAGATGTGAAGTAAAAAGTCAAGGTTTTTCCACAATACCAGACGACCATTTAATTTTTGGGCTTCCGTGGCGCAATGGTTAGCGCGTTCAGCTGCTATTCAAAAGACTGGTGGTTTGAGACCTCCCGGGAGCGGTGTTGTGACGTCTCAGATTTAACGTTAAATGTGAGAGTTTTTCCACAATGCCTGACGAACATTTAATTTTTGGGCTTCCGTGGCGGAATGGTTAGCACTTTCAGCTGTTAATCGAAAGGTTGGTGGTTCGAGCCCACCCGGGAAAGGTGTTGTGGGGTCTCAGATGTAGCGTAAAAAGTCAAAACTTTTCCACAATACGTGACAACCATTTAATTTCTGAGCTTCCGTGGCTCAATGGTTAACGCGTTTGGCTGTCGACCAATAGGTTGGTGGTTCGAGCCCATCCGCGAGCGGTGTTGTGACGTCTCAGATGTGAAGTAAAAAGTCAAGGTTTTTCCACAATACCTGACGACCATTTAATTTTTGGGCTTCCGTGGCGCAATGGTTAGCGCGTTCGGCTGTTAACCGAAAGGTTGGTTGTTCGAGCCCACCCTGGCGAGGTGTTGTAGGGTCTCACATGTAACGTAAAATGTCAGAGTTTTTCCACAATACCTGACGAACATTTAATTTTTGGGCTTAAGTGACGGTATGGTTAGCGCGTTCGGCTGTTAACCGAAAGGTTGGTGGTTCGAGCCTCCCCAGAAGAGGTGTTGTAGGGTCTCAGATGTAACGTAAAAAGTCATAACTTTTCAACAATACCTGACAACCATTTAATTTCTGAGCTTCCGTGGCTCAATGGTTAGCGCGTTCGGCTGTTAACCTATAGGTTGGTAGTTCGAGCCCATCCGGGAGCGGTGTTGTGACGTCTCAGATGAGACGTAAAAAGTCAAGGTTTTTCCACAATGCCTGACGAACATTTAATTTTTGGGCTTCCGTGGCGGAATGGTTAGCACTTTCAGCTGTTAATCGAAAGGTTGGTTGTTCGAGCCCACCCTGGCGAGGTGTTGTAGGGTCTCAGATGTAACGTAAAAAGTCACAACTTTTCCACAATACCTGACAACCATTTAATTTCTGAGCTTCCGTGGCTCAATGGTTAGCGCGTTCGGCTGTTAAGCAATAGGTTGGTGGTTCGAGCCCATCCGGGAGCGGTGTTGTGACGTCTCAGATGAGACGTAAAAAGTCAAGGTTTTTCCACAATACCTGACGACCATTTAATTTTTGGGCTTCCGTGGCGCAATGGGTAGCGCGTTCAGCTGCTATTCAAAAGACTGGTGGTTTGAGCCCTCCCGGGAGCGGTGTTGTGACGTCTCAGATGTAACGTAAAATGCCAGAGTTTTTCCACAATACCTGACGAACGCTTAATTTTTGGGCTTCCGTTGCGCAATGGTTAGCACGTTCAGCTGTTAATCGAAACGTTGGTGGTTCGAGCTCACCCGGGAGAGGTGTTGTGGGGTCTCAGATGTAGCGTAAAAAGTCAAAACTTTTCCACAATACGTGACAACCATTTAATTTCTGAACTTCCGTGGCTCAATGGTTAGCGCGTTCGGCTGTTAACCGAAAGGTTGGTGGTTCGAGCCCACCCGGGAGAGGTGTGGTGGGGTCTCAGATGTAGCGTAAAAGTCAAAGCTTTTCCACAATACGTGACAACCATTTAACTTCTGAGCTTCCTTGGCTCAATGAGTAGCTCGTTCGGCTGTTAACCAAAAGGTTGGTGGTTCGAGCCCACCCTGGAGAGGTGTTGTAGGGTCTCAGATGTAACGTAAAAAGTCATAGTTTTTCCACAATACCTGACAACCATTTAATTTCTGAGCTTCCGTGGCTCAATGGTTAGCGCGTTCGTCTGTTAACGAATAGGTTGGTGGTTCGAGCCCATCCGGGAGCGGTGTTGAGACGTCTCAGATGTGAAGTAAAAAGTCAAGGTTTTTCCTCAATACCAGACGACCATTTAATTTTTGGGCTTCCGTGGCGCAATGGTTAGCGCGTTCAGCTGCTATTCAAAAGACTGGTGGTTTGAGACCTCCCGGGAGCGGTGTTGTGACGTCTCAGATTTAACGTAAAATGTGAGAGTTTTTCCACAATGCCTGACGAACATTTAATTTTTGGGCTTCCGTGGCGGAATGGTTAGCACTTTCAGCTGTTAATCGAAAGGTTGGTGGTTCGAGCCCACCCGGGAAAGGTGTTGTGGGGTCTCAGATGTAGCGTAAAAAGTCAAAACTTTTCCACAATACGTGACAACCATTTAATTTCTGAGCTTCCGTGGCTCAATGGTTAACGCGTTTGGCTGTCAACCAATAGGTTGGTGGTTCGAGCCCATCCGCGAGCGGTGTTGTGACGTCTCAGATGTGAAGTAAAAAGTCAAGGTTTTTCCACAATACCTGACGACCATTTCATTTTTGGGCTTCCGTGGCGCAATGGTTAGCGCGTTCAGCTGCTATTCAAAAGACTGGTGGTTTGAGCCCTCCCGGGAGCGGTGTTGTGACGTCTCACATGTAACGTAAAATGTCAGAGTTTTTCCACAATACCTGACGAACATTTAATTTTTGGGCTTAAGTGACGGTATGGTTAGCGCGTTCGGCTGTTAACCGAAAGGTTGGTGGTTCGAGCCTCCCCAGAAGAGGTGTTGTAGGGTCTCAGATGTAACGTAAAAAGTCATAACTTTTCAACAATACCTGACAACCATTTAATTTCTGAGCTTCCGTGGCTCAATGGTTAGCGCGTTCGGCTGTTAACCTATAGGTTGGTAGTTCGAGCCCATCCGGGAGCGGTGTTGTGACGTCTCAGATGAGACGTAAAAAGTCAAGGTTTTTCCACAATGCCTGACGAACATTTAATTTTTGGGCTTCCGTGGCGGAATGGTTAGCACTTTCAGCTGTTAATCGAAAGGTTGGTGGTTCGAGCCCACCCGGGAAAGGTGTTGTGGGGTCTCAGATGTAGCGTAAAAAGTCAAAACTTTTCCACAATACGTGACAACCATTTAATTTCTGAGCTTCCGTGGCTCAATGGTTAACGCGTTTGGCTGTCAACCAATAGGTTGGTGGTTCGAGCCCATCCGCGAGCGGTGTTGTGACGTCTCAGATGTGAAGTAAAAAGTCAAGGTTTTTCCACAATACCTGACGACCATTTAATTTTTGGGCTTCCGTGGCGCAATGGTTAGCGCGTTCGGCTGTTAATTGAAAGGTTGGTTGTTCGAGCCCGCCCTGGCGAGGTGTTGTAGGGTCTCAGATGTAACGTAAAAAGTCATAACTTTTCCACAATACCTGACAACCATTTAATTTCTGAGCTTCCGTGGCTCAATGGTTAGCGCGTTCGGCTGTTAAGCAATAGGTTGATGGTTCGAGCCCATCCGGGAGCGGTGTTGTGACGTCTCAGATGAGACGTAAAAAGTCAAGGTTTTTCCACAATACCTGACGACCATTTAGTTTTTGGGCTTCCGTGGCGCAATGGTTAGCGCGTTCGGCTGTTAACCGAAAGGTTGGTTGTTCGAGCCCACCCTGGCGATGTGTTGTAGGGTCTCAGATGTAACGTAAAAAGTCATAACTTTTCCACAATACCTGACAACCATTTAATTTCTGAGCTTCCGTGGCTCAATGGTTAGCGCGTTCGGCTGTTAAGCAATAGGTTGGTGGTTCGAGCCCATCCGGGAGCGGTGTTGTGACGTCTCAGATGAGACGTAAAAAGTCAAGGTTTTTCCACAATACCTGACGACCATTTAATTTTTGGGCTTCCGTGGCGCAATGGGTAGCGCGTTCAGCTGCTATTCAAAAGACTGGTGGTTTGAGCCCTCCCGGGAGCGGTGTTGTGACGTCTCAGATGTAACGTAAAATGCCAGAGTTTTTCCACAATACCTGACGAACGCTTAATTTTTGGGCTTCCGTGGCGCAATGGTTAGCACGTTCAGCTGTTAATCGAAACGTTGGTGGTTCGAGCTCACCCGGGAGAGGATTTTGTGGGGTCTCAGATGTAGCGTAAAAAGTCAAAACTTTTCCACAATACGTGACAACCATTTAATTTCTGAACTTCCGTGGCTCAATGGTTAGCGCGTTCGGCTGTTAACCGAAAGGTTGGTGGTTCGAGCCCACCCGGGAGAGGTGTGGTGGGGTCTCAGATGTAGCGTAAAAGTCAAAGCTTTTCCACAATACGTGACAACCATTTAACTTCTGAGCTTCCTTGGCTCAATGAGTAGCTCGTTCGGCTGTTAACCAAAAGGTTGGTGGTTCAAGCCCACCCGGGAAAGGTGTTGTGGGGCCTCAGATGTAGCGTAAAAAGTCAAAACTTTTCCACAATACGTGACAACCATTTTATTTCTGAGCTTCCGTGGCTCAATGGTTAACGCGTTTGGCTGTCAACCAATAGGTTGGTGGTTCGAGCCCATCCGCGAGCGGTGTTGTGACGTCTCAGATGTGAAGTAAAAAGTCAAGGTTTTTCCACAATACCTGACGACCATTTAATTTTTGGGCTTCCGTGGCGCAATGGTTAGCGCGTTCGGCTGTTAACCGAAAGGTTGGTTGTTCGAGCCCACCCTGGCGAGGTGTTGTAGGGTCTCAGATGTAACGTAAAAAGTCATAACTTTTCCACAATACCTGACAACCATTTAATTTCTGAGCTTCCGTGGCTCAATGGTTAGCGCGTTCGGCTGTTAAGCAATAGGTTGGTGGTTCGAGCCCATCCGGGAGCGGTGTTGTGACGTCTCAGATGAGACGTAAAAAGTCAAGGTTTTTCCACAATACCTGACGACCATTTAATTTTTGGGCTTCCGTGGCGCAATGGTTAGCGCGTTCGGCTGTTAACCGAAAGGTTGGTTGTTCGAGCCCACCCTGGCGAGGTGTTGTAGGGTCTCAGATGTAACGTAAAAAGTCATAACTTTTCCACAATACCTGACGACCATTTAATTTTTGGGCTTCCGTGGCGCAATGGTTAGCGCGTTCGGCTGTTAACCGAAAGGTTGGTTGTTCGAGCCCACCCTGGCGAGGTGTTGTAGGGTCTCAGATGTAACGTAAAAAGTCATAACTTTTCCACAATACCTGACAACCATTTAATTTCTGAGCTTCCGTGGCTCAATGGTTAGCGCGTTTGCTGTTAAGCAATAGGTTGGTGGTTCGAGCCCATCCGGGAGCGGTGTTGTGACGTCTCAGATGAGACGTAAAAAGTCAAGGTTTTTCCACAATACCTGACGACCATTTAATTTTTGGGCTTCCGTGGCGCAATGGGTAGCGCGTTCAGCTGCTATTCAAAAGACTGGTGGTTTGAGCCCTCCCGGGAGCGGTGTTGTGACGTCTCAGATGTAACGTAAAATGCCAGAGTTTTTCCACAATACCTGACGAACGCTTAATTTTTGGGCTTCCGTGGCGCAATGGTTAGCACGTTCAGCTGTTAATCGAAACGTTGGTGGTTCGAGCTCACCCGGGAGAGGATTTTGTGGGGTCTCAGATGTAGCGTAAAAAGTCAAAACTTTTCCACAATACGTGACAACCATTTAATTTCTGAACTTCCGTGGCTCAATGGTTAGCGCGTTCGGCTGTTAACCGAAAGGTTGGTGGTTCGAGCCCACCCGGGAGAGGTGTGGTGGGGTCTCAGATGTAGCGTAAAAGTCAAAGCTTTTCCACAATACGTGACAACCATTTAACTTCTGAGCTTCCTTGGCTCAATGAGTAGCTCGTTCGGCTGTTAACCAAAAGGTTGGTGGTTCAAGCCCACCCGGGAAAGGTGTTGTGGGGCCTCAGATGTAGCGTAAAAAGTCAAAACTTTTCCACAATACGTGACAACCATTTTATTTCTGAGCTTCCGTGGCTCAATGGTTAACGCGTTTGGCTGTCAACCAATAGGTTGGTGGTTCGAGCCCATCCGCGAGCGGTGTTGTGACGTCTCAGATGTGAAGTAAAAAGTCAAGGTTTTTCCACAATACCTGACGACCATTTAATTTTTGGGCTTCCGTGGCGCAATGGTTAGCGCGTTCGGCTGTTAACCGAAAGGTTGGTTGTTCGAGCCCACCCTGGCGAGGTGTTGTAGGGTCTCAGATGTAACGTAAAAAGTCATAACTTTTCCACAATACCTGACAACCATTTAATTTCTGAGCTTCCGTGGCTCAATGGTTAGCGCGTTCGGCTGTTAAGCAATAGGTTGGTGGTTCGAGCCCATCCGGGAGCGGTGTTGTGACGTCTCAGATGAGACGTAAAAAGTCAAGGTTTTTCCACAATACCTGACGACCATTTAATTTTTGGGCTTCCGTGGCGCAATGGTTAGCGCGTTCGGCTGTTAACCGAAAGGTTGGTTGTTCGAGCCCACCCTGGCGAGGTGTTGTAGGGTCTCAGATGTAACGTAAAAAGTCATAACTTTTCCACAATACCTGACGACCATTTAATTTTTGGGCTTCCGTGGCGCAATGGTTAGCGCGTTCGGCTGTTAACCGAAAGGTTGGTTGTTCGAGCCCACCCTGGCGAGGTGTTGTAGGGTCTCAGATGTAACGTAAAAAGTCATAACTTTTCCACAATACCTGACAACCATTTAATTTCTGAGCTTCCGTGGCTCAATGGTTAGCGCGTTTGCTGTTAAGCAATAGGTTGGTGGTTCGAGCCCATCCGGGAGCGGTGTTGTGACGTCTCAGATGAGACGTAAAAAGTCAAGGTTTTTCCACAATACCTGACGACCATTTAATTTTTGGGCTTCCGTGGCGCAATGGGTAGCGCGTTCAGCTGCTATTCAAAAGACTGGTGGTTTGAGCCCTCCCGGGAGCGGTGTTGTGACGTCTCAGATGTAACGTAAAATGCCAGAGTTTTTCCACAATACCTGACGAACGCTTAATTTTTGGGCTTCCGTGGCGCAATGGTTAGCACGTTCAGCTGTTAATCGAAACGTTGGTGGTTCGAGCTCACCCGGGAGAGGATTTTGTGGGGTCTCAGATGTAGCGTAAAAAGTCAAAACTTTTCCACAATACGTGACAACCATTTAATTTCTGAACTTCCGTGGCTCAATGGTTAGCGCGTTCGGCTGTTAACCGAAAGGTTGGTGGTTCGAGCCCACCCGGGAGAGGTGTGGTGGGGTCTCAGATGTAGCGTAAAAGTCAAAGCTTTTCCACAATACGTGACAACCATTTAACTTCTGAGCTTCCTTGGCTCAATGAGTAGCTCGTTCGGCTGTTAACCAAAAGGTTGGTGGTTCAAGCCCACCCGGGAAAGGTGTTGTGGGGCCTCAGATGTAGCGTAAAAAGTCAAAACTTTTCCACAATACGTGACAACCATTTTATTTCTGAGCTTCCGTGGCTCAATGGTTAACGCGTTTGGCTGTCAACCAATAGGTTGGTGGTTCGAGCCCATCCGCGAGCGGTGTTGTGACGTCTCAGATGTGAAGTAAAAAGTCAAGGTTTTTCCACAATACCTGACGACCATTTAATTTTTGGGCTTCCGTGGCGCAATGGTTAGCGCGTTCGGCTGTTAACCGAAAGGTAGGTTGTTCGAGCCCACCCTGGCGAGGTGTTGTAGGGTCTCAGATGTAACGTAAAAAGTCATAACTTTTCCACAATACCTGACAACCATTTAATTTCTGAGCTTCCGTGGCTCAATGGTTAGCGCGTTCGGCTGTTAAGCAATAGGTTGGTGGTTCGAGCCCATCCGGGGGCGGTGTTGTGACGTCTCAGATGAGACGTAAAAAGTCAAGGTTTTTCCACAATACCTGACGACCATTTAATTTTTGGGCTTCCGTGGCGCAATGGTTAGCGCGTTCGGCTGTTAACCGAAAGGTTGGTTGTTCGAGCCCACCCTGGCGAGGTGTTGTAGGGTCTCAGATGTAACGTAAAAAGTCATAACTTTTCCACAATACCTGACAACCATTTAATTTCTGAGCTTCCGTGGCTCAATGGTTAGCGCGTTCGGCTGTTAAGCAATAGGTTGGTGGTTCGAGCCCATCCGGGAGCGGTGTTGTGACGTCTCAGATGAGACGTAAAAAGTCAAGGTTTTTCCACAATACCTGACGACCATTTAATTTTTGGGCTTCCGTGGCGCAATGGGTAGCGCGTTCAGCTGCTATTCAAAAGACTGGT
The DNA here is from genome assembly GCF_054372755.1 of Phalangium opilio. Lineage (NCBI taxonomy): Eukaryota > Metazoa > Arthropoda > Arachnida > Opiliones > Phalangiidae > Phalangium > Phalangium opilio. Next base: position 4,446,456 of record NW_028324173.1, read on the forward strand.
GGTTTGAGCCCTCCCGGGAGCGGTGTTGTGACGTCTCAGATGTAACGTAAAATGCCAGAGTTTTTCCACAATACCTGACGAACGCTTAATTTTTGGGCTTCCGTGGCGCAATGGTTAGCACGTTCAGCTGTTAATCGAAACGTTGGTGGTTCGAGCTCACCCGGGAGAGGTGTTGTGGGGTCTCAGATGTAGCGTAAAAAGTCAAAACTTTTCCACAATACGTGACAACCATTTAACTTCTGAGCTTCCTTGGCTCAATGAGTAGCTCGTTCGGCTGTTAACCAAAAGGTTGGTGGTTCAAGCCCACCCGGGAAAGGTGTTGTGGGGCCTCAGATGTAGCGTAAAAAGTCAAACCTTTTCCACAATACGTGACAACCATTTAATTTCTGAGCTTCCGTGGCTCAATGGTTAACGCGTTTGGCTGTCAACCAATAGGTTGGTGGTTCGAGCCCATCCGCGAGCGGTGTTGTGACGTCTCAGATGTGAAGTAAAAAGTCAAGGTTTTTCCACAATACCTGACGACCATTTAATTTTTGGGCTTCCGTGGCGCAATGGTTAGCGCGTTCGGCTGTTAACCGAAAGGTTGGTTGTTCGAGCCCACCCTGGCGAGGTGTTGTAGGGTCTCAGATGTAACGTAAAAAGTCATAACTTTTCCACAATACCTGACAACCATTTAATTTCTGAGCTTCCGTGGCTCAATGCTTAGCGCGTTCGGCTGTTAAGCAATAGGTTGGTGGTTCGAGCCCATCCGGGAGCGGTGTTGTGACGTCTCAGATGAGACGTAAAAAGTCAAGGTTTTTCCACAATACCTGACGACCATTTAATTTTTGGGCTTCCGTGGCCTAATGGGTAGCGCGTTCAGCTGCTATTCAAAAGACTGGTGGTTTGAGCCCTCCCGGGAGCGGTGTTGTGACGTCTCAGATGTAACGTAAAATGCCAGAGTTTTTCCACAATACCTGACGAACGCTTAATTTTTGGGCTTCCGTGGCGCAATGGTTAGCACGTTCAGCTGTTAATCGAAACGTTGGTGGTTCGAGCTCACCCGGGAGAGGTGTTGAGGGGTCTCAGATGTAGTGTAAAAAGTCAAAACTTTTCCACAATACGTGACAACCATTTAATTTCTGAACTTCCGTGGCTCAATGGTTAGCGCGTTCGGCTGTTAACCGAAAGGTTGGTGGTTCGAGCCCACCCGGGACAGGTGTGGTGGGGTCTCAGATGTAGCGTAAAAGTCAAAGCTTTTCCACAATACGTGACAACCATTTAACTTCTGAGCTTCCTTGGCTCAATGAGTAGCTCGTTCGGCTGTTAACCAAAAGGTTGGTGGTTCAAGCCCACCCGGGAAAAGTGTTGTGGGGTCTCAGATGTAGCGTAAAAAGTCAAAACTTTTCCACAATACGTGACAACCATTTAATTTCTGAGCTTCCGTGGCTCAATGGTTAACGCGTTTGGCTGTCAACCAATAGGTTGGTGGTTCGAGCCCATCCGCGAGCGGTGTTGTGACGTCTCAGATGTGAAGTAAAAAGTCAAGGTTTTTCCACAATACCTGACGACCATTTAATTTTTGGGCTTCCGTGGCGCAATGGTTAGCGCGTTCAGCTGCTATTCAAAAGACTGGTGGTTTGAGCCCTCCCGGGAGCGGTGTTGTGACGTCTCACATGTAACGTAAAATGTCAGAGTTTTTCCACAATACCTGACGAACATTTAATTTTTGGGCTTAAGTGAGGGTATGGTTAGCGCGTTCGGCTGTTAACCGAAAGGTTGGTGGTTCGAGCCTACCCAGGAGAGGTGTTGTAGGGTCTCAGATGTAACGTAAAAAGTCATAACTATTCAACAATACCTGACAACCATTTAATTTCTGAGCTTCCGTGGCTCAATGGTTAGCGCGTTCGGCTGTTAACCTATAGGTTGGTAGTTCGAGCCCATCCGGGAGCGGTGTTGTGACGTCTCAGATGAGACGTAAAAAGTCAAGGTTTTTCCACAATGCCTGACGAACATTTAATTTTTGGGCTTCCGTGGCGGAATGGTTAGCACTTTCAGCTGTTAATCGAAAGGTTGGTGGTTCGAGCCCACCCGGGAAAGGTGTTGTGGGGTTTCAGATGTAGCGTAAAAAGTCAAAACTTTTCCACAATACGTGACAACCATTTAATTTCTGAGCTTCCGTGGTTCAATGGTTAACGCGTTTGGCTGTCAACCAATAGGTTGGTGGTTCGAGCCCATCCGCGAGCGGTGTTGTGACGTCTCAGATGTGAAGTAAAAAGTCAAGGTTTTTCCACAATACCTGACGACCATTTAATTTTTGGGCTTCCGTGGCGCAATGGTTAGCGCGTTCAGCTGCTATTCAAAAGACTGGTGGTTTGAGCCCTCCCGGGAGCGGTGTTGTGACGTCTCACATGTAACGTAAAATGTCAGAGTTTTTCCACAATACCTGACGAACATTTAATTTTTGGGCTTAAGTGAGGGTATGGTTAGCGCGTTCGGCTGTTAACCGAAAGGTTGGTGGTTCGAGCCTACCCAGGAGAGGTGTTGTAGGGTCTCAGATGTAACGTAAAAAGTCATAACTATTCAACAATACCTGACAACCATTTAATTTCTGAGCTTCCGTGGCTCAATGGTTAGCGCGTTCGGCTGTTAACCTATAGGTTGGTAGTTCGAGCCCATCCGGGAGCGGTGTTGTGACGTCTCAGATGAGACGTAAAAAGTCAAGGTTTTTCCACAATGCCTGACGAACATTTAATTTTCGGGCTTCCGTGGCGGAATGGTTAGCACTTTCAGCTGTTAATCGAAAGGTTGGTGGTTCGAGCCCACCCGGGAAAGGTGTTGTGGGGTTTCAGATGTAGCGTAAAAAGTCAAAACTTTTCCACAATACGTGACAACCATTTAATTTCTGAGCTTCCGTGGTTCAATGGTTAACGCGTTTGGCTGTCAACCAATAGGTTGGTGGTTCGAGCCCATCCGCGAGCGGTGTTGTGACGTCTCAGATGTGAAGTAAAAAGTCAAGGTTTTTCCACAATACCTGACGACCATTTAATTTTTGGGCTTCCGTGGCGCAATGGTTAGCGCGTTCAGCTGCTATTCAAAAGACTGGTGGTTTGAGCCCTCCCGGGAGCGGTGTTGTGACGTCTCACATGTAACGTAAAATGTCAGAGTTTTTCCACAATACCTGACGAACATTTAATTTTTGGGCTTAAGTGACGGTATGGTTAGCGCGTTCGGCTGTTAACCGAAAGGTTGGTGGTTCGAGCCTACCCAGGAGAGGTGTTGTAGTCTCAGATGTAACGTAAAAAGTCATAACTATTCAACAATACCTGACAACCGTTTAATTTTTGAGCTTCCGTGGCTCAATGGTTAGCGCGTTCGGCTGTTAACCTTTAGGTTGGTAGTTCGAGCCCATCCGGGAGCGGTGTTGTGACGTCTCAGATGAGACGTAAAAAGTCAAGGTTTTTCCACAATGCCTGACGAACATTTAATTTTTGGGCTTCCATGGCGCAATGTTTAGCACTTTCAGCTGTTAATCGAAAGGTTGGTGGTTCGAGCCCACCCGGGAAAGGTGTTGTGGGGTCTCAGATGTAGCGTAAAAAGTCAAAACCTTTCCACAATACGTGACAACCATTTAATTTCTGAGCTTCCGTGGCTCAATGGTTAACGCGTTTGGCTGTCAACCAATAGGTTGGTGGTTCGAGCCCATCCGCGAGCGGTGTTGTGACGTCTCAGATGTGAAGTAAAAAGTCAAGGTTTTTCCACAATGCCTGACGAACATTTAATTTTTGGGCTTCCGTGGCGCAATGGTTAGCACTTTCAGCTGTTAATCGAAAGGTTGGTGGTTCGAGCCCACCCGGGAAAGGTGTTGTGGGGTCTCAGATGTAGCGTAAAAAGTCAAAACTTTTCCACAATACGTGACAACCATTTAATTTCTGAGCTTCCGTGGCTCAATGGTTAACGCGTTTGGCTGTCAACCAATAGGTTGGTGGTTCGAGCCCATCCGGGAGCGGTGTTGTGACGTCTCAGATGAGACGTAAAAAGTCAAGGTTTTTCCACAATGCCTGACGAACATTTAATTTTTGGGCTTCCGTGGCGGAATGGTTAGCACTTTCAGCTGTTAATCGAAAGGTTGGTGGTTCGAGCCCACCCGGGAAAGGTGTTGTGGGGTTTCAGATGTAGCGTAAAAAGTCAAAACTTTTCCACAATACGTGACAACCATTTAATTTCTGAGCTTCCGTGGTTCAATGGTTAACGCGTTTGGCTGTCAACCAATAGGTTGGTGGTTCGAGCCCATCCGCGAGCGGTGTTGTGACGTCTCAGATGTGAAGTAAAAAGTCAAGGTTTTTCCACAATACCTGACGACCATTTAATTTTTGGGCTTCCGTGGCGCAATGGTTAGCGCGTTCAGCTGCTATTCAAAAGACTGGTGGTTTGAGCCCTCCCGGGAGCGGTGTTGTGACGTCTCACATGTAACGTAAAATGTCAGAGTTTTTCCACAATACCTGACGAACATTTAATTTTTGGGCTTAAGTGACGGTATGGTTAGCGCGTTCGGCTGTTAACCGAAAGGTTGGTGGTTCGAGCCTACCCAGGAGAGGTGTTGTAGGGTCTCAGATGTAACGTAAAAAGTCATAACTATTCAACAATACCTGACAAACGTTTAATTTTTGAGCTTCCGTGGCTCAATGGTTAGCGCGTTCGGCTGTTAACCTTTAGGTTGGTAGTTCGAGCCCATCCGGGAGCGGTGTTGTGACGTCTCAGATGAGACGTAAAAAGTCAAGGTTTTTCCACAATGCCTGACGAACATTTAATTTTTGGGCTTCCATGGCGCAATGGTTAGCACTTTCAGCTGTTAATCGAAAGGTTGGTGGTTCGAGCCCACCCGGGAAAGGTGTTGTGGGGTCTCAGATGTAGCGTAAAAAGTCAAAACCTTTCCACAATACGTGACAACCATTTAATTTCTGAGCTTCCGTGGCTCAATGGTTAACGCGTTTGGCTGTCAACCAATAGGTTGGTGGTTCGAGCCCATCCGCGAGCGGTGTTGTGACGTCTCAGATGTGAAGTAAAAAGTCAAGGTTTTTCCACAATGCCTGACGAACATTTAATTTTTGGGCTTCCGTGGCGCAATGGTTAGCACTTTCAGCTGTTAATCGAAAGGTTGGTGGTTCGAGCCCACCCGGGAAAGGTGTTGTGGGGTCTCAGATGTAGCGTAAAAAGTCAAAACTTTTCCACAATACGTGACAACCATTTAATTTCTGAGCTTCCGTGGCTCAATGGTTAACGCGTTTGGCTGTCAACCAATAGGTTGGTGGTTCGAGCCCATCCGGGAGCGGTGTTGTGACGTCTCAGATGAGACGTAAAAAGTCAAGGTTTTTCCACAATGCCTGACGAACATTTAATTTTTGGGCTTCCGTGGCGGAATGGTTAGCACTTTCAGCTGTTAATCGAAAGGTTGGTGGTTCGAGCCCACCCGGGAAAGGTGTTGTGGGGTTTCAGATGTAGCGTAAAAAGTCAAAACTTTTCCACAATACGTGACAACCATTTAATTTCTGAGCTTCCGTGGTTCAATGGTTAACGCGTTTGGCTGTCAACCAATAGGTTGGTGGTTCGAGCCCATCCGCGAGCGGTGTTGTGACGTCTCAGATGTGAAGTAAAAAGTCAAGGTTTTTCCACAATACCTGACGACCATTTAATTTTTGGGCTTCCGTGGCGCAATGGTTAGCGCGTTCAGCTGCTATTCAAAAGACTGGTGGTTTGAGCCCTCCCGGGAGCGGTGTTGTGACGTCTCACATGTAACGTAAAATGTCAGAGTTTTTCCACAATACCTGACGAACATTTAATTTTTGGGCTTAAGTGACGGTATGGTTAGCGCGTTCGGCTGTTAACCGAAAGGTTGGTGGTTCGAGCCTACCCAGGAGAGGTGTTGTAGGGTCTCAGATGTAACGTAAAAAGTCATAACTATTCAACAATACCTGACAACCGTTTAATTTTTGAGCTTCCGTGGCTCAATGGTTAGCGCGTTCGGCTGTTAACCTTTAGGTTGGTAGTTCGAGCCCATCCGGGAGCGGTGTTGTGACGTCTCAGATGAGACGTAAAAAGTCAAGGTTTTTCCACAATGCCTGACGAACATTTAATTTTTGGGCTTCCATGGCGCAATGGTTAGCACTTTCAGCTGTTAATCGAAAGGTTGGTGGTTCGAGCCCACCCGGGAAAGGTGTTGTGGGGTCTCAGATGTAGCGTAAAAAGTCAAAACCTTTCCACAATACGTGACAACCATTTAATTTCTGAGCTTCCGTGGCTCAATGGTTAACGCGTTTGGCTGTCAACCAATAGGTTGGTGGTTCGAGCCCATCCGCGAGCGGTGTTGTGACGTCTCAGATGTGAAGTAAAAAGTCAAGGTTTTTCCACAATGCCTGACGAACATTTAATTTTTGGGCTTCCGTGGCGCAATGGTTAGCACTTTCAGCTGTTAATCGAAAGGTTGGTGGTTCGAGCCCACCCGGGAAAGGTGTTGTGGGGTCTCAGATGTAGCGTAAAAAGTCAAAACTTTTCCACAATACGTGACAACCATTTAATTTCTGAGCTTCCGTGGCTCAATGGTTAACGCGTTTGGCTGTCAACCAATAGGTTGGTGGTTCGAGCCCATCCGGGAGCGGTGTTGTGACGTCTCAGATGAGACGTAAAAAGTCAAGGTTTTTCCACAATGCCTGACGAACATTTAATTTTTGGGCTTCCGTGGCGGAATGGTTAGCACTTTCAGCTGTTAATCGAAAGGTTGGTGGTTCGAGCCCACCCGGGAAAGGTGTTGTGGGGTTTCAGATGTAGCGTAAAAAGTCAAAACTTTTCCACAATACGTGACAACCATTTAATTTCTGAGCTTCCGTGGTTCAATGGTTAACGCGTTTGGCTGTCAACCAATAGGTTGGTGGTTCGAGCCCATCCGCGAGCGGTGTTGTGACGTCTCAGATGTGAAGTAAAAAGTCAAGGTTTTTCCACAATACCTGACGACCATTTAATTTTTGGGCTTCCGTGGCGCAATGGTTAGCGCGTTCAGCTGCTATTCAAAAGACTGGTGGTTTGAGCCCTCCCGGGAGCGGTGTTGTGACGTCTCACATGTAACGTAAAATGTCAGAGTTTTTCCACAATACCTGACGAACATTTAATTTTTGGGCTTAAGTGACGGTATGGTTAGCGCGTTCGGCTGTTAACCGAAAGGTTGGTGGTTCGAGCCTACCCAGGAGAGGTGTTATAGGGTCTCAGATGTAACGTAAAAAGTCATAACTATTCAACAATACCTGACAACCATTTAATTTTTGAGCTTCCGTGGCTCAATGGTTAGCGCGTTCGGCTGTTAACCTTTAGGTTGGTAGTTCGAGCCCATCCGGGAGCGGTGTTGTGACGTCTCAGATGAGACGTAAAAAGTCAAGGTTTTTCCACAATGCCTGACGAACATTTAATTTTTGGGCTTCCGTGGCGCAATGGTAAGCACTTTCAGCTGTTAATCGAAAGGTTGGTGGTTCGAGCCCACCCGGGAAAGGTGTTGTGGGGTCTCAGATGTAGCGTAAAAAGTCAAAACTTTTCCACAATACGTGACAACCATTTAATTTCTGAGCTTCCGTGGCTCAATGGTTAACGCGTTTGGCTGTCAACCAATAGGTTGGTGGTTCGAGCCCATCCGCGAGCGGTGTTGTGACGTCTCAGATGTGAAGTAAAAAGTCAAGGTTTTTCCACAATACCTGACGACCATTTAATTTTTGGGCTTCCGTGGCGCAATGGTTAGCGCGTTCGGCTGTTAACCGAAAGGTTGGTGTTTCGAGCACACCCTGGAGAGGTGTTGTATTGAATCAGATGTAACGTAAAAAAACATAACTTTTCCACAATACCTGACAACCATTTAATTTCTGTGCTTCCGTGGCTCAATGGTTAGCGCGTTCGGTTGTTAACGAATAGGTTGGTGGTTCGAGCCCATCCGGGAGCGGTGTTGTGACGTCTCAGATGTGAAGTAAAAAGTCAAGGTTTTTCCACAATACCTGACGACCATTTAATTTTTGGGCTTCCGTGGCGCAATGGTTATCGCGTTCAGCTGCTATTCAAAATACTGGTGTTTTGAACCCTCCCGGGAGCGGTGTTGTGACGTCTCAGATGTGACGTAAAAAGTCAAGGTTTTTCCACAGTACCTGACGACCATTTAATTTTTGGGCTTCCGTGGCGCAATGGTTAGCACGTTCAGCTGTAAATCGAAAGGTTGTTGGTTCGAGCCCACCCGGGATAGGTGTTGTGGGGTCTCAGATGTAGCGTAAAAAGTCATAATTTTTCCACAATACCTGACAACCATTTAATTTCTGAGCTTCAGTGGCTCAATGGTTAGCGCGTTCGGCTGTTAACGAATAGGTTGGTGGTTCGAGCCCATCCGGGAGCGGTGTTGTGACGTCTCAGATGTGAAGAAAATAGTCAAGGTTTTTCCACAATACCTGACGACCATTTAATTTTTGGGCTTCCGTGGCGCAATGGTTAGCGCGTTCAGCTGCTATTCAATAGACTGGTGGTTTGAGCTCTCCCGGGAGCGGTGTTGTGACGTCTTAGATGTAACGTAAAATGTCAGAGTTTTTCCACAATACCTGACGAATATTTAATTTTTGGGCTTCCGTGGCGCAATGGTTAGCGCTTTCAGCTGTTAACCGAAAGGTTGGTGGTTTGAGCCCTCCCGGGAGCGGTGTTGTGACGTCTCACATGTAACGTAAAATGTCTGAGTTTTTCCACAATACCTGACGAACATTTAATTTTTGGGCTTAAGTGGCGGTATGGTTAGCGCGTTCGGCTGATAACCGAAAGGTTGGTGGTTCGAGCCTACCCAGGAGAGGTGTTGTAGGGTCTCAGGTGTAACGTAAAAAGTCATAACTTTTCAACAATACCTGACAACCATTTAATTTCTGAGCTTCCGTAGCTCAATGGTTAGCGCGTTCGGCTGTTAACGAATAGGTTGGTGGTTCGAGCCCATCCGGGAGCGGTGTTGTGACGTCTCAGATGTGAAGTAAAAAGCCAAGGTTTTTCCACAATACATGACTACCATTTAATTTTTGGGCTTCCGTGGCGCAATGGTTAGCGCGTTCAGCTGCTATTCAAAAGACTGGTGGTTTGAGCCCTCCCGGGAGCGGTGTTGTGGCGTCTGAGATGTAACGTAAAATGTCAGAGTTTTTCCACAATACCTGACGAACATTTAATTTTTGGGCTTCCGTGGCGCAATGGTTAGCGCTTTCAGCTGTTAACCGAAAGGTTGGTGGTTTGAGCCCTCCCGGGAGCGGTGTTGTGACGTCTCACATGTAACGTAAAATGTCAGAGTTTTTCCACAATACCTGACGAACATTTAATTTTTGGGCTTAAGTGGCGGTATGGTTAGCGCGTTCGGCTGATAACCGAAAGGTTGGTGGTTCGAGCCTACCCAGGAGAGGTGTTGTAGGGTCTCAGGTGTAACGTAAAAAGTCATAACTTTTCAACAATACCTGACAACCATTTATTTTCTGAGCTTCCGTGGCTCAATGGTTAGCGCGTTCGGCTGTTAACGAATAGGTTGGTGGTTCGAGCCCATCCGGGAGCGGTGTTGTGGCGTCTCAGATGTAACGTAAAATGTCAGAGTTTTTCCACAATACCTGACGAACATTTAATTTTTGGGCTTCCGTGGCGCAATGGTTAGCGCGTTCGGCTGTTAACGAATAGGTTGGTGGTTCGAGCCTATCCGGGAGCGGTGTTGTGACGTCTCAGATGTGAAGTAAAAAGTCAAGGTTTTTCCACAATACCTGACGACCATTTAATTTTTGGGCTTCCGTGGCGCAATGGTTAGCGCGTTCAGCTGTTATTCAAAAGACTGGTGGTTTGAGCCCTCCCGGGAGCGGTGTTGTGGCGTCTCAGATGTAACGTAAAAAGTCAAGGTTTTTCCACAGTACCTGACGACCATTTAATTTTTGGGCTTCCGTGGCGCAATGGTTAGCGCGTTCAGCTGCTATTCAAAAGACTGGTGGTTTGAGCTCTCCCGGGAGCGGTGTTGACGTCTTAGATGTAACGTAAAATGTCAGAGTTTTTCCACAATACCTGACGAACATTTCATTTTTGGGCATCAGTGGCGCAATGGTTAGCACGTTCAGCTGTTAATCGAAAGGTTGGTGGTTCGAGCCCACCCGGGAGAGGTGTTGTGGGGTCTCAGATGTAGCGTAAAAAGTCATAACTTTTCCACAATACCTGACAACCATTTAATTTCTGAGCTTCCGTGGCTCAATGGTTAGCGCGTTCGGCTGTTAACGAATAGGTTGGTGGTTCGAGCCCATCCGGGAGCGGTGTTGTGACGTCTCAGATGTGAAGTAAATAGTCAAGGAATTCCACAATACCTGACGACCATTTAATTTTTGGGCTTCCGTGGCGCAATGGTTAGCGCGTTCAGCTGCTATTCAAAAGACTGGTGGTTTGAGCCCTCCCGGGAGCGGTGTCGTGACGTCTCAGATGTAACGTAAAATGTCAGAGTTTTTCCACAATACCTGACGAACATTTAATTTTTGGGCTTCCGTGGCGCAATGGTTAGCGCTTTCAGCTGTTAACCGAAAGGTTGGTGGTTTGAGCCCTCCCGGGAGCGGTGTTGTGACGTCTCACATGTAACGTAAAATGTCAGAGTTTTTCCACAATACCTGACGAACATTTAATTTTTGGGCTTAAGTGGCGGTATGGTTAGCGCGTTCGGCTGATAACCGAAAGGTTGGTGGTTCGAGCCTACACAGGAGAGGTGTTGTAGGGTCTCAGGTGTAACGTAAAAAGTCATAACTTTTCAACAATACCTGACAACCATTTAATTTCTGAGCTTCCGTGGCTCAATGGTTAGCGCGTTCGGCTGTTAACGAATAGGTTGGTGGTTCGAGCCCATCCGGGAGCGGTGTTGTGACGTCTCAGATGTGAAGTAAAAAGTCAAGGTTTTTCCACAATACATGACGACCATTTAATTTTTGGGCTTCCGTGGCGCAATGGTTAGCGCGTTCAGCTGCTATTCAAAAGACTGGTGGTTTGAGCCCTCCCGGGAGCGGTGTTGTGGCGTCTCAGATGTAACGTAAAATGTCAGAGTTTTTCCACAATACCTGACGAACATTTAATTTTTGGGCTTCCGTGGCGCAATGGTTAGCGCGTTCGGCTGTTAACGAATAGGTTGGTGGTTCGAGCCTATCCGGGAGCGGTGTTGTGACGTCTCAGATGTGAAGTAAAAAGTCAAGGTTTTTCCACAATACCTGACGACCATTTAATTTTTGGGCTTCCGTGGCGCAATGGTTAGCGCGTTCAGCTGTTATTCAAAAGACTGGTGGTTTGAGCCCTCCCGGGAGCGGTGTTGTGGCGTCTCAGATGTAACGTAAAAAGTCAAGGTTTTTCCACAGTACCTGACGACCATTTAATTTTTGGGCTTCCGTGGCGCAATGGTTAGCGCGCTCAGCTGCTATTCAAAAGACTGGTGGTTTGAGCTCTCCCGGGAGCGGTGTTGACGTCTTAGATGTAACGTAAAATGTCAGAGTTTTTCCACAATACCTGACGAACATTTCATTTTTGGGCATCAGTGGCGCAATGGTTAGCACGTTCAGCTGTTAATCGAAAGGTTGGTGGTTCGAGCCCACCCGGGAGAGGTGTTGTGGGGTCTCAGATGTAGCGTAAAAAGTCATAACTTTTCCACAATACCTGACAACCATTTAATTTCTGAGCTTCCGTGGCTCAATGGTTAGCGCGTTCGGCTGTTAACGAATAGGTTGGTGGTTCGAGCCCATCCGGGAGCGGTGTTGTGACGTCTCAGATGTGAAGTAAATAGTCAAGGAATTCCACAATACCTGACGACCATTTAATTTTTGGGCTTCCGTGGCGCAATGGTTAGCGCGTTCAGCTGCTATTCAAAAGACTGGTGGTTTGAGCCCTCCCGGGAGCGGTGTCGTGACGTCTCAGATGTAACGTAAAATGTCAGAGTTTTTCCACAATACCTGACGAACATTTAATTCTTGGGCTTCCGTGGCGGTATGGTTAGCGCGTTTGGCTGCTAACCGAAAGGTTGGTGGTTCGAGCCTACCCAGGAGAGGTGTTGTAGGGTCTCAGATGTAACGTAAAAAGTCATAACTTATCCACAATACGTGACAATCATTTAATTTCTGAGCTTCCGTGGCTCAATGGTTAGCGCGTTCGGCTGTTAACCAATAGGTTGGTGGTTCGAGCCTACCCGGGAGCGGTGTTGTGGCGTCTCAGATGTAACGTAAAATGTCAGAGTTTTTCCACAATACCTGACGAACATTTAATTTTTGGGCTTCCGTGGCGCAATGGTTAGCGCTTTCAGCTGTTAACCGAAAGTTTGGTGGTTTGAGCCCTCCCGGGAGCGGTGTTGTGACGTCTCACATGTAACGTAAAATGTCAGAGTTTTTCCACAATACCTGACGAACACTTAGTTTTTGGGCTTCCGTGGCGCAATGGTTAGCGCGTTCGGCTGTTAACCGAAAGGTTGGTGGTTCGAGCCCACCCTGGAGAGTTGTTGTATTGAATCAGATGTAACGCAAAAAACATAACTTTTCCACAATACCTGACAACCATTTAATTTCTGAGCTTCCGTGGCTCCATTGGGTTAGCGCAATGGTTAGCACGTTCAGCTGTAAATCGAAAGGTTGGTGGTTCGAGCCTACCCGGGATAGGTGTTGTGGGGTCTCAGATGTAACGTAAAAAAACATAACTTTTCCACAATACCTGACAACCATTTAATTTCTGAGCTTCCGTGGCTCAATGGTTAGCGCGTTCGGTTGTTAACGAATAGGTTGGTGGTTCGAGCCCATCCGGGAGCGGTGTTGTGACGTCTCAGATGTGACGTAAAAAGTCAAGGTTTTTCCACAGTACCTGACGACCATTTAAATTTTGGGCTTCCGTGGCGCAATGGTTAGCGCGTTCAGCTGCTTTTCAAAAGACTGGTGGTTTGAGCTCTCCCGGGAGCGGTGTTGTGACGTCTTAGATGTAAGGTAAAATATCAGAGTTTTTCCACAATACCTGACGAACATTTAATTTTTGGGCTTCCGTGGCGCAATGGTTAGCACGTTCAGCTGTAAATCGAAAGGTTGGTGGTTCGAGCCCACCCGGGATAGGTGTTGTGGGGTCTCAGATGTAGTGTAAAAAGTCATAACGTTTCCACAATACCTGACAACCATTAAATTTCTGAGCTTCCGTGGCTCAATGGTTAGCGCGTTTGGCTGTTAACGAATAGGTTGGTGGTTCGAGCCCATCCGGGAGCGGTGTTGTGACGTCTCAGATGTGAAGTAAAAAGTCAAGGTTTTTCCACAATACCTGACGACCATTTAATTTTTGCGCTTCCGTGGCGCAATGGTTAGCGCGTTCAGCTGCTATTCAAAAGACTGGTGGTTTGAGCCCTCCCGGGCTAATATGGCTAGTCTTGGTCTTCCGAAACCAACCCCCGATTGCCTCTCATCACTTGACATGTTCGAATGTGTCTCAAATCTTGGTTTGCATCAAGTTGTCTCTGACAAGACGAGGAATAATAATACTCTTGACCTTGTGTATATTAATGAGAAAAGATTTATTAAGAATGTAGTCTCTGTGGATAATTTACCTGGTTGTGATCATAATGCTGTGACTGGTGAATTAATTTGTACAGTATCTCAGAATAAGGTGGTGCAGCGTTCGAGTTTTGATTTTCGCAATGCTGATATTGTCTCGCTAAATGGACTTATAAGTCACGCTCCTTGGGACATGGTTTTTAACTTAGAAAATGACATTGACGAGGCCTGGGACTATTGGTTATCAATGATTTCTGCTTGTCTTGATGATAGTATTCCTAAGATTACTTCTCGCCCTAAGCGAAAATCAAATCCTTGGATAACGGGTCAGATAATTCATTTAGCCAATGTGAAAAAAACACTATTTAAAAAGCTCAAATCCAATTTCACCGAGTTTAATAGAGCTAGATTCAGGCGTCTGACAAATAAGATCAAGGAATTATCCCGTACTTCTTATGCGAATCATGTTAGGCAACTCTCTAATAAATTACGCTCTGAGCCTAAAAAATTTTGGAAATTTGTGGCCCTCAAATCGAAACTCCCAATTCCAAACTTTATGAAGAACAATGGGGATAGCATTACTGATTGTGCTATCGTTGCTACTAAATTCAATGAGTACTTTTGTTCTTGTTTCGGTAAATCTGGCCCAATTCCTACCCCAGCTGACACTTTGTATGATCTTCCGCTACCAGTTGATGAGGAGCTAAACTTATTGTTTACTCCATCTTTGGTTATCACTGCTATCAATAACCTGAAATGTAACTCTTCCCCTGGTCCAGATGGTATAACCCCAAAAATGTTACAGCTTTGTCGTGATAGTGTATCGTATCCTCTGTCTGACTTTTTAAATTATTCGTTGAAGGTAGGCAGACTTCCGGCTGCTTGGAAAAGGGTTAATGTTGTCCCTCTATATAAGGGTTCTTCCTTAGACAGGTCTGATATGGCGTCCTACCGTCCTATATCCTTATCCTCTGTTTTCTGTAAAATTATGGAATCAATTGTATCTGATTTCATTAATTCTAAATGTATTAAGCCTGGCGTGCTCCCTGAAAAGCAGTTTGGTTTTAGAAAGGGCTTCAGTTGCGTAACGCAGTTAGTTCAGGCTTTCCATTCATGGGCTTCTTTGTTGGACTTACGTGTACCATCTGATGTACATGTCATAATTTTTGACTGGAAAAAAGCCTTTGACTCTGTTCCTCATGATCGCCTCATTTTTAAGCTTTATGGTGTGGGTATTCGCGGTCCTATCCTAGCTTGGGTTGCTGATTTCTTAAGGAATCGTGAACAGAGAGTTGTCTTTCAAGGTGAATTTTTGGGTTATCAACCTGTTACCTCTGGCGTACCCCAGGGATCAATATTGGGTCCTTTGCTTTTTATTCTGTGCGCCCATGATCTTCACCTTGGTATTTCCCCTGATACTAACCTTTGGCAATACGCTGATGATTCCTTTCTCTCTCGAGCTGTGCGCTCTATGTCGGACACTGTGTTACTTCAGAGAGATATAAATATAATCGTTGACTGGGGAGTTAGAAATCTCTTGTCTCTAAATGTATCGAAATGTTCATATATTATTTTAACTAGACGTCGCAATGTATTTAATGTTGATTATTGTGTATCTAATCAAATCTTGCCTCGGGTCTTTAAATGTAAGTTACTTGGGATTTTTATTTCAAGTGATTTAAAATGGGCTGACCATGTCTTATACATTACCTCTAAAGCCAGGCGCTTGACTGGTTTAATTAATAGAACTTTTGGTCGTTCAAAAGCAGCTGTTATAGCGTTTAAGGCTCTGGTAATTCCTGTTTTGGAATATGGGTCTGTGGTATGGTCTCCTCATTTTCGAAAGGATATTGACTGTGTTGAACGGGTTTTGAGACATTTTACTTCTTATCAATTGAACCAGTCATGGTTTAATAATGTGCAGAATTGCAATAGAGTATACTATGGTGATCGTTTAAAAACACTGAATTTTTTACCCATGTATGCACTCAGACAGTTTTCTAGTCTCGTCTTTTTCTACCGGGTAATCTACGGTCATTATACCTTTCCTTTACTAGATTATGTCATTATTAATGAAAGGCACGAAATTTTGACATTTGCCATTGGTAAAGCTAGATGTGATGCACTTTTTCATTCATTTTTTTTCGTGTTGTTAGGGATTGGAATTCTCTCCCAATTGACATAAGGTGTAGTAATACGCTAGCCTGTTTTAAATTTAAATTGTATCAAAAAATTTTAAATGACGATTGCATATTATAATTACTTTCAATGTCTCTTTGATTTTATATATATAACTATGGTTTTATAGGACTATTGGTTTCTATAATTTTCTCTGTTTTAATTTAATTTATGTATTTTTTTTCTTTTTTGTATTTGTCTGGGTCAACAAGCTTTGTACTGGGAGTTACTCCTTTTCTTGTTGGCCTCCAATTTATATGTTGGGAAATAAATATTATTATGGGAGCGGTGTTGTGGCGTCTCAGATGTAACGTAAAATGTCAGAGTTTTTCCACAATACCTGACGAACATTTAATTTTTGGGCTTCCGTGGCGCAATGGTTAGCGCTTTCAGCTGTTAACCGAAAGGTTGGTGGTTCGAGCCCACCCGGGAGAGGTGTTGTGGGGTCTCAGATGTAGCGTAAAAAGTCATAACTTTTCCACAATACCTGACAATCATTTAATTTCTGAGCTTCCGTGGCTCAATGGTTAGCGCGTTTGGCTATTAACGAATAGGTTGGTGGTTCGAGCCCACCGTGGAGAGGTGTTGTAGGGTCTCAGATGTGAAGTAAAATGTCAAGGTTTTTCCACAATACCTGACGACCATTTAATTTTTGGGCTTCCGTGGCGCAATGGTTAGCGCGTTCAGCTGCTATTCAAAAGACTGGTGGTTTGAGCCCTCCCGGGAGCGGTGTTGTGACGTCTCAGATGTAACGTAAAATGTCAGAGTTTTTCCACAATACCTGACGAACATTTAATTTTTGGGCTTCAGTGGCGCAATGGTTAGCACGTTCAGCTGTTAATCGAAAGGTTGGTGGTTCGAGCCCACCCGGGAGAGGTGTTGTGGGGTCTCAGATGTAGCGTAAAAAGTCATAACTTTTCCACAATACCTGACAACCATTTAATTTCTGAGCTTCCGTGGCTCAATGGTTAGCGCGTTCGGCTGTTAACGAATAGGTTGGTGGTTCGAGCCCATCCGGGAGCGGTGTTGTGACGTCTCAGATGTGAAGTAAAAAGTCAAGGTTTTTCCACAATACCTGACGACCATTTAATTTTTGGGCTTCCGTGGCGCAATGGTTAGCGCGTTCAGCTGCTATTCAAAAGACTTTTGGTTTGAGCCCTCCCAGGAGCGGTGTTGTGACGTCTCAGATGTAACGTAAAATGTCAGAGTTTTTCCACAATACCTGACGAAAATTTAATTTTTGGGCTTCCGTGGCGCAATGGTTAGCACGTTCAGCTGTTAATCGAAAGGTTGGTGGTTCGAGCCCACCCGGGAGAGGTGTTGTGGGGTCTCAGATGTAGCGTAAAAAGTCATAACTTTTCCACAATACCTGACAACCATTTAATTTCTGAGCTTCCGTGGCTCAATGGTTAGCACGTTCGGCTGTTAACGAATAGGTTGGTGGTTCGAGCCCATCCGGGAGCGGTGTTGTGACGTCTCAGATGTGAAGTAAAAAGTCAAGGTTTTTCCACAATTCCTGACGACCATTTAATTTTTGGGCTTCCGTGGCGCAATGGTTAGCGCGTTCAGCTGCTATTCAAAATACTGGTGTTTTGAACCCTCCCGGAAGCGGTGTTGTGACGTCTCAGATGTAACGTAAAATGTCAGAATTTTTCCACAATGCCTGACGACCATTTAATTTTTGGGCTTCCGTGGCGCAATGGTTAGCGCGTTCAGTTGCTATTCAAAAGACTTGTGATTTGAGCCCTCCCGGGAGCGGTGTTGTGACGTCTCAGATGTGAAGTAAAAAGTCAAGGTTTTTCACAATACCTGACGACCATTTAATTTTTGGGCTTCCGTGTTGCAATGGTTAGCGCGTTCAGCTGCTATTCAAAAGACTGGTGGTTTGAGCCCTCCCGGGAGCGGTGTTGTGACGTCTCAGATATAACGTAAAATGTCAGAGTTTTTCCACAATACCTGACGAACATTTAATTTTTGGGCTTCCGTGGCGCAATGGTTAGCACGTTCAGCTGTTAATCGAAAGGTTGGTGGTTCGAGCCCTCCCGGGAGCGGTGTTGTGACGTCTCAGATATAACGTAAAATGTCAGAGTTATTCCACAATACCTGACGACCATTTAATTTTTGGGCTTCCGTGGCGCAATGGTTAGCGCGTTCAGCTGCTATTCAAAAGACTGGTGGTTTGAGCCCTCCCGGGAGCGGTGTTGTGACGTCTCAGATATAACGTAAAATGTCAGAGTTTTTCCACAATACCTGACAATCATTTAATTTCTGAGCTTCCGTGGCTCAATGGTTAGAGCGTTTGGCTATTAACGAATAGGTTGGTGGTTCGAGCCCACCCTGGAGAGGTGTTGTAGGGTCTCAGATGTGAAGTAAAAAGTCAAGGTTTTTCCACAATACCTGACGACCATTTAATTTTTGGGCTTCCGTGGCGCAATGGTTAGCGCGTTCAGCTGCTTTTCAAAAGACTGGTGTTTTGAACCCTCCCGGGAGCGGTGTTGTGACGTCTCAGATGTAACGTAAAATGTCAGAGTTTTTCCACAATACCTGACGAACATTTAATTTTTGGGCTTCCGTGGCGCAATGGTTAGCACGTTCAGCTGTTAACGAATAGGTTGGTGGTTCGAGCCCATCCGGGAGCTGTGTTGTGACGTCTCAGTTGTGAAGTAAAAAGTCAAGGTTTTTCCACAATACCTGACGACCATTTAATTTTTTTGCTTCCGTGGCGCAATGGTTATCCCGTTCAGCTGCTATTCAAAATACTGGTGTTTTGAACCCTCCCGGGAGCGGTGTTGTGACGTCTCAGATGTAACGTAAAATGTCAGAGTTTTTCCACAATGCCTGACGACCATTTAATTTTTGGGCTTCCGTGGCGCAATGGTTAGCGCGTTCAGTTGCTATTCAAAAGACTTGTGATTTGAGCCCTCCCGGGAGCGGTGTTGTGACGTCTCAGATGTGAAGTAAAAAGTCAAGGTTTTTCACAATACCTGACGACCATTTAATTTTTGGGCTTCCGTGGTGCAATGGTTAGCGCGTTCAGCTGCTATTCAAAAGACTGGTGGTTTGAGCCCTCCCGGGAGCGGTGTTGTGACGTCTCAGATATAACGTAAAATGTCAGAGTTTTTCCACAATACCTGACGAACATTTAATTTTTGGGCTTCCGTGGCGCAATGGTTAGCACGTTCAGCTGTTAATCGAAAGGTTGGTGGTTCGAGCCCTCCCGGGAGCGGTGTTGTGACGTCTCAGATATAACGTAAAATGTCAGAGTTATTCCACAATACCTGACGACCATTTAATTTTTGGGCTTCCGTGGCGCAATGGTTAGCGCGTTCAGCTGCTATTCAAAAGACTGGTGGTTTGAGCCCTACCGGGAGCGGTGTTGTGACGTCTCAGATATAACGTAAAATGTCAGAGTTTTTCCACAATACCTGACAATCATTTAATTTCTGAGCTTCCGTGGCTCAATGGTTAGAGCGTTTGGCTATTAACGAATAGGTTGGTGGTTCGAGCCCACCCTGGAGAGGTGTTGTAGGGTCTCAGATGTGAAGTAAAAAGTCAAGGTTTTTCCACAATACCTGACGACCATTTAATTTTTGGGCTTCCGTGGCGCAATGGTTAGCGCGTTCAGCTGCTTTTCAAAAGACTGGTGTTTTGAACCCTCCCGGGAGCGGTGTTGTGACGTCTCAGATGTAACGTAAAATGTCAGAGTTTTTCCACAATACCTGACGAACATTTAATTTTTGGGCTTCCGTGGCGCAATGGTTAGCACGTTCAGCTGTTAACGAATAGGTTGGTGGTTCGAGCCCATCCGGGAGCGGTGTTGTGACGTCTCAGTTGTGAAGTAAAAAGTCAAGGTTTTTCCACAATACCTGACGACCATTTAATTTTTTTGCTTCCGTGGCGCAATGGTTATCCCGTTCAGCTGCTATTCAAAATACTGGTGTTTTGAACCCTCCCGGGAGCGGTGTTGTGACGTCTCAGATGTAACGTAAAATGTCAGAGTTTTTCCACAATACCTGACGACCATTTAATTTTTGGGCTTCCGTGGAGCAATGGTTAGCGCGTTCAGCTGCTATTCAAAAGACTGGTGGTTTGAGCCCTCCCGGGAGCGGTGTTGTGACGTCTCAGATGTGAAGTAAAAAGTCAAGGTTTTTCCACAATACCTGACGACCATTTAATTTTTGGGCTTCCGTGGCGCAATGGTTAGCGCGTTCAGCTGCTTTTCAAAAGACTGGTGTTTTGAACCCTCCCGGGAGCGGTGTTGTGACGTCTTAGATTTAACGTAAAATGTCAGAGTTTTTCCACAATACCTGACGAACATTTAATTTTTGGGCTACCGTGGAGCAATGGTTAGCACGTTCAGCTGTTAATCGAAAGGTTGGTGGTTCGAGCCCACCCGGGAGAGGTGTTGTGGGGTCTCAGATGTAGCTAAAAAAGTCGTAACTTTTCCACAATACCTGACAACCATTTAATTTCTGAGCTTCCGTGGATCAATGGTTAGCGCGTTCGGCTGTTAACGAATAGGTTGGTGGTTCGAGCCCATCCGGGAGCGGTGTTGTGACGTCTCAGTTGTGAAGTAAAAAGTCAAGGCTTTTCCACAACACCTGACGACCATTTAATTTTTGGGCTTCCGTGGCGCAATGGTTAGCGTGTTCAGCTGCTATTCAAAAGACTGGTGTTTTGAGCCCTCCCGGGAGCGGTGTTGTGACGTCTCCGATGTGAAGTAAAAAGTCAAGGTTTTTCCACAATACCTGACGACCATTTAATATTTGGGCTTCCGTGGCGCAATGGTTAGCGCGTTCAGCTGCTTTTCAAAAGACTGGTGGTTTGAGCCCACCCGGGAGCGGTGTTGTGACGTCTCAGATATAACGTAAAATGTCAGAGTTTTTCCACAATACCTGACGAACATTTAATTTTTGGGCTTCCGTGGCGCAATGGTTAGCACGTTCAGCTGTTAATCGAAAGGTTGGTGGTTCGAGCACACCCGGGAGAGGTGTTGTGGGGTCTCAGATGTGAAGTAAAAAGTCAAGGTTTTTCCACAATACCTGACGACCATTTAATTTTTGGGCTTCCGTGGCGCAATGGTTAGCGCGTTCAGCTGCTATTCAAAATACTGGTGTTTTGAACCCTCCCGGGAGCGGTTTCGTGACGTCTCAGATGTAACGTAAAATGTCAGAGTTTTTCCACAATACCTGACGAACATTTAATTTTTGGGCTTCCGTGGCGCAATGGTTAGCACGTTCAGCTGTTAATCGAAAGGTTGGTGGTTCGAGCACACCCGGGAGAGGTGTTGTGGGGTCTCAGATGTGAAGTAAAAAGTCAAGGTTTTTCCACAATACCTGACGACCATTTAATTTTTGGGCTTCCGTGGAGCAATGGTTAGCGCGTTCAGCTGTTATTCAAAAGACTGGTGGTTTGAGCCCTCCCGGGAGCGGTGTTGTGACGTCTCAGATGTAACGTAAAATGTCTGAGTTTTTCCACAATACCTGACGAACATTTAATTTTTGGGCTTCCGTGCCGCAATGGTTAGCGCTTTCAGCTGTTAACCGAAAGGTTGGTGGTTCGAGCCCACCCGGGAGAGGTGTTGTGGGGTCTCAGATGTAGCGTAAAAAGTCATAACTTTTCCACAATACCTGACAACCATTTAATTTCTGAGCTTCCGTGGCTCAATGGTTAGCGCGTTTGGCTGTTAACGAATAGGTATGTGGTTCGAGCCCGCCCTGGAGAGGTGTTGTAGAGTCTCAGATGTGAAGTAAAAAGTCAAGGTTTTTCCACAATACCTGACGACCATTTTTTTGGGCTTCCGTGGAGCAATGGTTAGCGCGTTCAGCTGCTATTCAAAATACTGGTGTTTTGAACCCTCCCGGGACCGGTGTTGTGACGTCTCAGATATAACGTAAAATGTCAGAGTTTTTCCACAATACCTGACGACCATTTAATTTTTGGGCTTCCGTGGCGCAATGGTTAGCGCGTTCAGCTGCTATTCAAAAGACTGGTGTTTTGAAGCCTCCCGGGAGCGGTTTCGTGACGTCTCAGATGTAACGTAAAATGTCAGAGTTTTTCCACAATACCTGACGAACATTTAATTTTTGGGCTTCCGTGGCGCAATGGTTAGCGCTTTCAGCTGTTAACCGAAAGGTTGGTGGTTCGAGCCCACCCGGGAGAGGTGTTGTGGGGTCTCAGATGTAGCGTAAAAAGTCATAACTTTTCCACAATACCTGACAACCATTTAATTTCTGAGCTTCCGTTGCTCAATGGTTAGCGCGTTTGGCTGTTAACGAATAGGTATGTGGTTCGGGCCCGCCCTGGAGAGGTGTTGTAGGGTCTCAGATGTGAAGTAAAAAGTCAAGGTTTTTCCACAATACCTGACGACCATTTAAATTTTGGGCTTCCGTGGAGCAATGGTTAGCGCGTTCAGCTGCTATTCAAAAGACTGGTGGTTTGAGCCCTCCCGGGAGCGGTGTTGTGACGTCTCAGATGTGAAGTAAAAAGGCAAGGTTTTTCCACAATACCTGACGACCATTTAATTTTTGGGCTTCCGTGGCGCAATGGTTAGCGCGTTCAGCTGCTTTTCAAAAGACTGGTGTTTTGAGCCCACCCGGGAGCGGTGTTGTGACGTCTCAGATATAACGTAAAATGTCAGAGTTTTTCCACAATACCTGACGAACATTTAATTTTTGGGCTTCCGTGGCGCAATGGTTAGCACGTTCAGCTGTTAATCGAAAGGTTGGTGGTTCGAACCCACCCGGGAGAGGTGTTGTGGGGTCTCAGATGTAGCGTAAAAAGTTCTTAACTTTTCCACAATACCTGACAACCATTTAATTTCTGAGCTTCCGTGGCTCAATGGTTAGCACGTTCGGCTGTTAACGAATAGGTTGGTGGTTCGAGCCCATCCGGGAGCGGTGTTGTGACGTCTCAGATATGAAGTAAAAAGTCAAGGTTTTTCCACAATACCTGACGACCATTTAATTTTTGGGCTTCCGTGGCGCAATGGTTAGCGCGTTCAGCTGCTATTCAAAATACTGGTGTTTTGAACCCTCCTGGGAGCGGTTTCGTGACGTCTCAGATGTAACGTAAAATGTCAGAGTTTTTCCACAATACCTGAAATACCTGACGAACATTTAATTTTTGGGCTTCCGTGGCGCAATGGTTAGCGCTTTCAGCTGTTAACCGAAAGGTTGATGGTTCGAGCCCACCCGGGAGAGGTGTTGTGGGGTCTCAGATGTAGCGTAAAAAGTCATAACTTTTCCACAATACCTGACAACCATTTAATTTCTGAGCTTCCGTGGCTCAATGGTTAGCGCGTTTGGCTGTTAACGGATAGGTTGGTGGTTCGAGCCCACCCTGGAGAGATGTTGTAGGGTCTCAGATAAGAAGTAAAAAGTCAAGGTTTTTCCACAATACCTGACGACCATTTAATTTTTGGGCTTCCGTGGCGCAATGGTTAGCGCGTTCAGCTGCTATTCAAAATACTGGTGTTTTGAACCCTCCCGGGAGCGGTTTCGTGACGTCTCAGATGTAACGTAAAATGTCAGAGTTTTCCACAATACCTGACGAACATTTAATTTTTGGGCTTCCGTGGCGCAATGGTTAGCGCTTTCAGCTGTTAACCGAAAGGTTGATGGTTCGAGCCCACCCGGGAGAGGTGTTGTGGGGTCTCAGATGTAGCGTAAAAAGTCATAACTTTTCCACAATACCTGACAACCATTTAATTTCTGAGCTTCCGTGGCTCAATGGTTAGCGCGTTTGGCTGTTAACGAATAGGTTGGTGGTTCGAGCCCACCCTGGAGAGATGTTGTAGGGTCTCAGATGTGAAGTAAAACTCAAGGTTTTTCCACAATACCTGACGACCATTTAATTTTTGGTCTTCCTTGGCGCAATGGTTAGCGCGTTCAGCTGCTTTTCAAAAGACTGGTGGTTTGAGCCCACCCGGGAGCGGTGTTGTGACGTCTCAGATATAACGTAAAATGTCAGAGTTTTTCCACAATACCTGACGAACATTTAATTTTTGGGCTTCCGTGCCGCAATGGTTAGCGCTTTCAGCTGTTAACCGAAAGGTTGGTGGTTCGAGCCCACCCGGGAGAGGTGTTGTGGGGTCTCAGATGTAGCGTAAAAAGTCATAACTTTTCCACAATACCTGACAACCATTTAATTTCTGAGCTTCCGTGGCTCAATGGTTAGCACGTTCGGCTGTTAACGAATAGGTTGTTGGTTCGAGCCCATCCGGGAGCGGTGTTGTGACGTCTCAGATTTGAAGTAAAAAGTCAAGGTTTTTCCACAATACCTGACGACCATTTAATTTTTGGGCTTCCGTGGCGCAATGGTTAGCGCGTTCAGCTGCTATTCAAAATACTGGTGTTTTGAACCCTCCCGGGAGCGGTTTCGTGACGTCTCAGATGTAACGTAAAATGTCAGAGTTTTTCCACAATACCTGACGAACATTTAATTTTTGGGCTTCCGTGGCGCAATGGTTAGCGCTTTCAGCTGTTAACCGAAAGGTTGATGGTTGGAGCCCACCCGGGAGAGGTGTTGTGGGGTCTCAGATGTAGCGTAAAAAGTCATAACTTTTCCACAATACCTGACAACCATTTAATTTCTGAGCTTCCGTGGATCAATGGTTAGCGCGTTCGGCTGTTAACGAATAGGTTGGTGGTTCGAGCCCATCCGGGAGCGGGGTTGTGACGTCTCAGTTGTGAAGTAAAAAGTCAAGGTTTTTCCACAATACCTGACGACCATTTAATTTTTGGGCTTCCGTGGCGCAATGGTTAGCGCGTTCAGCTGCTATTCAAAAGACTGGTGTTTTGAACCCTCCCGGGAGCGGTGTTGTGACGTCTCCGATGTGAAGTAAAAAGTCAAGGTTTTTCCACAATACCTGACGACCATTTAATTTTTGGGCTTCCGTGGCGCAATGGTTAGCGCGTTCAGCTGCTTTTCAAAAGACTGGTGGTTTGAGCCCACCCGGGAGCGGTGTTGTGACGTCTCAGATATAACGTAAAATGTCAGAGTTTTTCCACAATACCTGACGAACATCTAATTTTTGGGCTTCCGTGCCGCAATGGTTAGCGCTTTCAGCTGTTAACCGAAAGGTTGGTGGTTCGAGCCCACCCGGGAGAGGTGTTGTGGGGTCTCAGATGTAGCGTAAAAAGTCATAACTTTTCCACAATACCTGACAACCATTTAATTTCTGAGCTTCCGTGGCTCAATGGTTAGCGCGTTTGGCTGTTAACGAATAGGTATGTGGTTCGGGCCCGCCCTGGAGAGGTGTTGTAGGGTCTCAGATGTGAAGTAAAAAGTCAAGGTTTTTCCACAATACCTGACGACCATTTAATTTTTGGGCTTCCGTGGCGCAATGGTTAGCGCGTTCAGCTGCTTTTCAAAAGACTGGTGTTTTGAGCCCACCCAGGAGCGGTGTTGTGACGTCTCAGATATAACGTAAAATGTCAGAGTTTTTCCGAAATACCTGACGAACATTTAATTTTTGGGCTTCCGTGGCGCAATGGTTAGCACGTTAAGCTGTTAATCGAAAGGTTGGTGGTTCGAACCCACCCGGGAGAGGTGTTGTGGGGTCTCAGATGTAGCGTAAAAAGTCATAACTTTTCCACAATACCTGACAACCATTTAATTTCTGAGCTTCCGTGGCTCAATGGTTAGCACGTTCGGCTGTTAACGAATAGGTTGGTGGTTCGAGCCCATCCGGGAGCGGTGTTGTGACGTCTCAGATGTGAAGTAAAAAGTCAAGGTTTTTCCACAATACCTGACGACCATTTAATTTTTGGGCTTCCGTGGCGCAATGGTTAGCGCGTTCAGCTGCTATTCAAAATACTGGTGTTTTGAACCCTCCCGGGAGCGGTTTCGTGACGTCTCAGATGTAACGTAAAAAGTCATAACTTTTCCACAATACCTGACAACCATTTAATTTCTGAGCTTCCGTGGCTCAATGGTTAGCGCGTTTGGCTGTTAACGAATAGGTATGTGGTTCGAGCCCGCCCTGGAGAGGTGTTGTAGGGTCTCAGATGTGAAGTAAAAAGTCAAGGTTTTTCCACAATACCTGACGACCATTTAATTTTTGGGCTTCCGTGGCGCAATGGTTAGCGCGTTCAGCTGCTTTTCAAAAGACTGGTGGTTTGAGCCCACCCGGGAGCGGTGTTGTGACGTCTCAGATATAACGTAAAATGTCAGAGTTTTTCCACAATACCTGACGAACATCTAATTTTTGGGCTTCCGTGCCGCAATGGTTAGCGCTTTCAGCTGTTAACCGAAAGGTTGGTGGTTCGAGCCCACCCGGGAGAGGTGTTGTGGGGTCTCAGATGTAGCGTAAAAAGTCATAACTTTTCCACAATACCTGACAACCATTTAATTTCTGAGCTTCCGTGGCTCAATGGTTAGCGCGTTTGGCTGTTAACGAATAGGTATGTGGTTCGGGCCCGCCCTGGAGAGGTGTTGTAGGGTCTCAGATGTGAAGTAAAAAGTCAAGGTTTTTCCACAATACCTGACGACCATTTAATTTTTGGGCTTCCGTGGCGCAATGGTTAGCGCGTTCAGCTGCTTTTCAAAAGACTGGTGTTTTGAGCCCACCCAGGAGCGGTGTTGTGACGTCTCAGATATAACGTAAAATGTCAGAGTTTTTCCGAAATACCTGACGAACATTTAATTTTTGGGCTTCCGTGGCGCAATGGTTAGCACGTTAAGCTGTTAATCGAAAGGTTGGTGGTTCGAACCCACCCGGGAGAGGTGTTGTGGGGTCTCAGATGTAGCGTAAAAAGTCATAACTTTTCCACAATACCTGACAACCATTTAATTTCTGAGCTTCCGTGGCTCAATGGTTAGCACGTTCGGCTGTTAACGAATAGGTTGGTGGTTCGAGCCCATCCGGGAGCGGTGTTGTGACGTCTCAGATGTGAAGTAAAAAGTCAAGGTTTTTCCACAATACCTGACGACCATTTAATTTTTGGGCTTCCGTGGCGCAATGGTTAGCGCGTTCAGCTGCTATTCAAAATACTGGTGTTTTGAACCCTCCCGGGAGCGGTTTCGTGACGTCTCAGATGTAACGTAAAAAGTCATAACTTTTCCACAATACCTGACAACCATTTAATTTCTGAGCTTCCGTGGCTCAATGGTTAGCGCGTTTGGCTGTTAACGAATAGGTATGTGGTTCGAGCCCGCCCTGGAGAGGTGTTGTAGGGTCTCAGATGTGAAGTAAAAAGTCAAGGTTTTTCCACAATACCTGACGACCATTTAATTTTTGGGCTTCCGTGGAGCAATGGTTAGCGCGTTCAGCTGCTATTCAAAAGACTGGTGGTTTGAGCCCTCCCGGGAGCGGTGTTGTGACGTCTCAGATGTGAAGTAAAAAGTCAAGGTTTTTCCACAATAACTGACGACCATTTAATTTTTGGGCTTCCGTGGCGCAATGGTTAGCGCGTTCAGCTGCTTTTCAAAAGACTGGTGTTTTGAACCCTCCCGGGAGCGGTGTTGTGACGTCTCAGATTTAACGTAAAATGTCAGAGTTTTTCCACAATACCTGACGAACATTTAATTTTTGGGCTACCGTGGAGCAATGGTTAGCACGTTCAGCTGTTAATCGAAAGGTTGGTGGTTCGAGCCCATCCGGGAGAGGTGTTGTGGGGTCTCAGATGTAGCGTAAAAAGTCGTAACTTTTCCACAATACCTGACAACCATTTAATTTCTGAGCTTCCGTGGATCAATGGTTAGCGCGTTCGGCTGTTAACGAATAGGTTGGTGGTTCGAGCCCATCCGGGAGCGGTGTTGTGACGTCTCAGTTGTGAAGTAAAAAGTCAAGGTTTTTCCACAATACCTGACGACCATTTAATTTTTGGGCTTCCGTGGCGCAATGGTTAGCGCGTTCAGCTGCTATTCAAAAGACTGGTGTTTTGAGCCCTCCCGGGAGCGGTGTTGTGACGTCTCCGATGTGAGGTAAAAAGTCAAGGTTTTTCCACAATACCTGACGACCATTTAATTTTTGGGCTTCCGTGGCGCAATGGTTAGCGCGTTCAGCTGCTTTTCAAAAGACTGGTGGTTTGAGCCCACCCGGGAGCGGTGTTGTGACGTCTCAGATATAACGTAAAATGTCAGAGTTTTTCCACAATACCTGACGAACATTTAATTTTTGGGCTTCCGTGGCGCAATGGTTAGCGCTTTCAGCTGTTAACCGAAAGGTTGATGGTTCGAGCCCACCCGGGAGAGGTGTTGTGGGGTCTCAGATGTAGCGTAAAAAGTCATAACTTTTCCACAATACCTGACAACCATTTAATTTCTGAGCTTCCGTGGCTCAATGGTTGGCGCGTTTGGCTGTTAACGAATAGGTTGGTGGTTCGAGCCCACACTGGAGAGATGTTGTAGGGTCTCAGATGTGAAGTAAAAAGTCAAGGTTTTTCCACAATACCTGACGACCATTTAATTTTTGGGCTTCCGTGGCGCAATGGTTAGCGCGTTCAGCTGCTTTTCAAAAGACTGGTGGTTTGAGCCCACCCGGGAGCGGTGTTGTGACGTCTCAGATATAACGTAAAATGTCAGAGTTTTTCCACAATACCTGACGAACATTTAATTTTTGGGCTTCCGTGCCGCAATGGTTAGCGCTTTCAGCTGTTAACCGAAAGGTTGGTGGTTCGAGCCCACCCGGGAGAGGTGTTGTGGGGTCTCAGATATAACGTAAAATGTCAGAGTTTTTCCGAAATACCTGACGAACATTTAATTTTTGGGCTTCCGTGGCGCAATGGTTAGCACGTTAAGCTGTTAATCGAAAGGTTGGTGGTTCGAACCCACCCGGGAGAGGTGTTGTGGGGTCTCAGATGTAGCGTAAAAAGTCATAACCTTTCCACAATACCTGACAACCATTTAATTTCTGAGCTTCCGTGGCTCAATGGTTAGCACTGTCGGCTGTTAACGAATAGGTTGGTGGTTCGAGCCCATCCGGGAGCGGTGTTGTGACGTCTCAGATGTGAAGTAAAAAGTCAAGGTTTTTCCACAATACCTGACGACCATTTAATTTTTGGGCTTCCGTGGCGCAATGGTTAGCGCGTTCAGCTGCTATTCAAAAGACTGGTGTTTTGAACCCTCCCGGGAGCGGTTTCGTGACGTCTCAGATGTAACGTAAAATGTCAGAGTTTTTCCACAATACCTGACGAACATTTAATTTTTGGGCTTCCGTGGCGCAATGGTTAGCGCTTTCAGCTGTTAACCGAACGGTTGGTGGTTCGAGCCCACCCGGGAGAGGTGTTGTGGGGTCTCAGATGTAGCGTAAAAAGTCATAACTTTTGCACAATACCTGACAACCATTTAATTTCTGAGCTTCCGTGGCTCAATGGTTAGCGCGTTTGGCTGTTAACGAATAGGTATGTGGTTCGGGCCCGCACTGGAGAGGTGTTGTAGGGTCTCAGATGTGAAGTAAAAAGTCAAGGTTTTTCCACAATACCTGACGACCATTTAATTTTTGGGCTTCCGTGGAGCAATGGTTAGCGCGTTCAGCTGCTATTCAAAAGACTGGTGGTTTGAGCCCTCCCGGGAGCGGTGTTGTGACGTCTCAGATGTGAAGTAAAAAGGCAAGGTTTTTCCACAATACCTGACGACCATTTAATTTTTGGGCTTCCGTGGCGCAATGGTTAGCGCGTTCAGCTGCTTTTCAAAAGACTGGTGTTTTGAGCCCACCCGGGAGCGGTGTTGTGACGTCTCAGATATAACGTAAAATGTCAGAGTTTTTCCACAATACCTGACGAACATTTAATTTTTGGGCTTCCGTGGCGCAATGGTTAGCACGTTCAGCTGTTAATCGAAAGGTTGGTGGTTCGAACCCACCCGGGAGAGGTGTTGTGGGGTCTCTGATGTAGCGTAAAAAGTCATAACTTTTCCACAATACCTGACAACAATTTAATTTCTGAGATTCCGTGGCTCAATGGTTAGCACTTTCGGCTGTTAACGAATAGGTTGGTGGTTCGAGCCCATCCGGGAGCGGTGTTGTGACGTCTCAGATGTGAAGTAAAAAGTCAAGGTTTTTCCACAATACCTGACGACCATTTAATTTTTGGGCTTCCGTGGCGCAATGGTTAGCGCGTTCAGCTGCTATTCAAAATACTGGTGTTTTGAACCCTCCCGGGAGCGGTTTCGTGACGTCTCAGATGTAACGTAAAATGTCAGAGTTTTTCCACAATACCTGACGAACATTTAATTTTTGGGCTTCCGTGGCGCAATGGTTAGCGCTTTCAACTGTTAACCGAAAGGTTGATGGTTCGAGCCCACCCGGGAGAGGTGTTGTGGGGTCTCAGATGTAGCGTAAAAAGTCATAACTTTTCCACAATACCTGACAACCATTTAATTTCTGAGCTTCCGTGGCTCAATGGTTAGCGCGTTTGGCTGTTAACGAATAGGTTGGTGGTTCGAGCCCACCCTGGAGAGATGTTGTAGGGTCTCAGATGTGAAGTAAAAAGTCAAGGTTTTTCCACAATACCTGACGACCATTTAATTTTTGGGCTTCCGTGGCACAATGGTTAGCGCGTTCAGCTGCTCTTCAAAAGACTGGTGGTTTGAGCCCACCCGGGAGCGGTGTTGTGACGTCTCAGATATAACGTAAAATGTCAGAGTTTTTCCACAATACCTGACGAACATTTAATTTTTGGGCTTCTGTGCCGCAATGGTTAGCGCTTTCAGCTGTTAACCGAAAGGTTGGTGGTTCGAGCCCACCCGGGAGAGGTGTTGTGGGGTCTCAGATGTAGCGTAAAAAGTCATAATTTTTCCACAATACCTGACAACCATTTAATTTCTGAGCTTCCGTGGCTCAATGGTTAGCGCGTTTGGCTGTTAACGAATAGGTATGTGGTTCGAGCCCGCCCTGGAGAGGTGTTGTAGGGTCTCAGATGTGAAGTAAAAAGTCAAGGTTTTTCCACAATACCTGACGACCATTTAATTTTTGGGCTTCCGTGGAGCAATGGTTAGCGCGTTCAGCTGCTATTCAAAATACTGGTGTTTTGAACCCTCCCGGGACCGGTGTTGTGACGTCTCAGATGTAACGTAAAATGTCAGAGTTTTTCCACAATACCTGACGACCATTTAATTTTTGGGCTTCCGTGGCGCAATGGTTAGCGCGTTCAGCTGCTATTCAAAAGACTGGTGTTTTGAACCCTCCCGGGAGCGGTTTCGTGACGTCTCAGATGTAACGTAAAATGTCAGAGTTTTTCCACAATACCTGACGAACATTTAATTTTTGGGCTTCCGTGGCGCAATGGTTAGCGCTTTCAGCTGTTAACCGAAAGGTTGGTGGTTCGAGCCCACCCGGGAGTGGTGTTGTGGGGTCTCAGATGTAGCGTAAAAAGTCATAACTTTTCCACAATACCTGACAACCATTTAATTTCTGAGCTTCCGTGGCTCAATGGTTAGCGCGTTTGGCTGTTAACGAATAGGTATGTGGTTCGGGCCCGCCCTGGAGAGGTGTTGTAGGGTCTCAGATGTGAAGTAAAAAGTCAAGGTTTTTCCACAATACCTGACGACCATTTAATTTTTGGGCTTCCGTGGCGCAATGGTTAGCGCGTTCAGCTGCTTTTCAAAAGACTGGTGTTTTGAACCCTCCCGGGAGCGGTGTTGTGACGTCTCAGATGTAACGTAAAATGTCAGAGTTTTTCCACAATACCTGACGAACATTTAATTTTTGGGCTTACGTGGCGCAATGGTTAGCACGTTCAGCTGTTAACGAATAGGTTGGTGGTTCGAGCCCATCCGGGAGCGGTGTTGTGACGTCTCAGTTGTGAAGTAAAAAGGCAAGGTTTTTCCACAATACCTGACGACCATTTAATTTTTGGGCTTCCGTGGCGCAATGGTTAGCGCGTTCAGCTGCTTTTCAAAAGACTGGTGTTTTGAGCCCACCCGGGAGCGGTGTTGTGACGTCTCAGATATAACGTAAAATGTCAGAGTTTTTCCACAATGCCTGACGAACATTTAATTTTTGGGCTTCCGTGGCGCAATGGTTAGCACGTTCAGCTGTTAATCGAAAGGTTGGTGGTTCGAACCCACCCGGGAGAGGTGTTGTGGGGTCTCAGATGTAGCGTAAAAAGTCATAACTTTTCCACAATACCTGACAACCATTTATTTTCTGAGCTTCCGTGGCTCCATGGTTAGCGCGTTCGGCTGTTAACGAATAGGTTGGTGGTTCGAGCCCATCCGGGAGCGGTGTTGTTACGTCTCAGATGTGAAGTAAAAACCAAGCTTTTTCCACAATACCTGACGACCATTTAATTTTTGGGCTTCCGTGGCGCAATGGTTAGCGCGTTCAGCTGCTTTTCAAAAGACTGGTGTTTTGAGCCCACCCGGGAGCGGTGTTGTGACGTCTCAGATATAACGTAAAATGTCAGAGTTTTTCCACAATGCCTGACGAACATTTAATTTTTGGGCTTCCGTGGCGCAATGGTTAGCACGTTCAGCTGTTAATCGAAAGGTTGGTGGTTCGAACCCACCCGGGAGAGGTGTTGTGGGGTCTCAGATGTAGCGTAAAAAGTCATAACTTTTCCACAATACCTGACAACCATTTATTTTCTGAGCTTCCGTGGCTCCATGGTTAGCGCGTTCGGCTGTTAACGAATAGGTTGGTGGTTCGAGCCCATCCGGGAGCGGTGTTGTTACGTCTCAGATGTGAAGTAAAAACCAAGCTTTTTCCACAATACCTGACGACCATTTAATTTTTGGGCTTCCGTGGCGCAATGGTTAGCGCGTTCAGCTGCTATTCAAAATACTGGTGGTTTGAGCCCTCCCGGGAGCGGTGTTGTGACGTCTCAGATGTAACGTAAAATGTCAGAGTTTTTCCACAATACCTGACGAACATTTAATTTATGGGCTTCCGTGGCGCAATGGTTAGCACGTTCAGCTATTAATCGAAAGGTTGGTGGTTCAAGCACACCCGGGAGAGGTGTTGTGGGGTCTCAGATGTAGCGTAAAAAGTCATAACTTTTCCACAATACCTGACAACCATTTACTTTCTGAGCTTCCGTGGCTCCATGGTTAGCGCGTTCGGCTGTTAACGAATAGGTTGGTGGTTCGAGCCCATCCGGGAGCGGTGTTGTGACGTCTCAGATGTGAAGTAAAAAGTCAAGGTTTTTCCACAATACCTGACGACCATTTAATTTTTGGGCTTCCGTGGCGCAATGGTTAGCGCGTTCAGCTGCTATTCAAAAGACTGGTGTTTTGAGCCCTCCCGGGAGCGGTGTTGTGACGCCTCAGATGTAACGTAAAATGTCAGAGTTTTTCCACAATACCTGACGACCATTTAATTTTTGGGCTTCCGTGGCGCAATGGTTTGCGCGTTCAGCTGCTATTCAAAAGACTGGTGTTTTGAACCCTCCCGGGAGCGGTGTTGTGACGTCTCAGATGTAACGTAAAAAGTCAAGGTTTTTCCACAATACCTGACGACCATTTAATTTTTGGGCTTCCGTGGCGCAATGGTTAGCGCGTTCAGCTGCTATTCAAAAGACTGGTGTTTTGAGCCCTCCCGGGAGCGGTGTTGTGACGTCTCAGATGTGAAGTAAAAAGTCAAGGCTTTTCACAATACCTGACGACCATTTAATTTTTGGGCTTCCGTGGTGCAATGGTTAGCGCGTTCAGCTGCTATTCAAAAGACTGGTGGTTTGAGCCCACCCGGGAGTGGTGTTGTGGGTTCTCAGATGTAGCGTAAAAAGTCATAACTTTTCCACAATACCTGACAACCATTTAATTTCTGAGCTTCCGTGGCTCAATGGTTAGCGCGTTTGGTTGTTAACGAATAGGTATGTGGTTCGGGCCCGCCCTGGAGAGGTGTTGTAGGGTCTCAGATGTGAAGTAAAAAGTCAAGGTTTTTCCACAATACCTGACGACCATTTAATTTTTTGGGCTTCCGTGGAGCAATGGTTAGCGCGTTCAGCTGCTATTCAAAAGACTGGTGGTTTGAGCCCTCCCGGGAGCGGTGTTGTGACGTCTCAGATGTGAAGTAAAAAGGCAAGGTTTTTCCACAATACCTGACGACCATTTAATTTTTGGGCTTCCGTGGCGCAATGGTTAGCGCGTTCAGCTGCTTTTCAAAAGACTGGTGTTTTGAGCCCACCCGGGAGCGGTGTTGTGACGTCTCAGATATAACGTAAAATGTCAGAGTTTTTCCACAATGCCTGACGAACATTTAATTTTTGGGCTTCCGTGGCGCAATGGTTAGCACGTTCAGCTGTTAATCGAAAGGTTGGTGGTTCGAACCCACCCGGGAGAGGTGTTGTGGGGTCTCAGATGTAGCGTAAAAAGTCATAACTTTTCCACAATACCTGACAACCATTTATTTTCTGAGCTTCCGTGGCTCCATGGTTAGCGCGTTCGGCTGTTAACGAATAGGTTGGTGGTTCGAGCCCATCCGGGAGCGGTGTTGTTACGTCTCAGATGTGAAGTAAAAACCAAGGTTTTTCCACAATACCTGACGACCATTTAATTTTTGGGCTTCCGTGGCGCAATGGTTAGCGCGTTCAGCTGCTATTCAAAATACTGGTGGTTTGAGCCCTCCCGGGAGCGGTGTTGTGACGTCTCAGATGTAACGTAAAATGTCAGAGTTTTTCCACAATACCTGACGAACATTTAATTTATGGGCTTCCGTGGCGCAATGGTTAGCACGTTCAGCTATTAATCGAAAGGTTGGTGGTTCAAGCACACCCGGGAGAGGTGTTGTGGGGTCTCAGATGTAGCGTAAAAAGTCATAACTTTTCCACAATACCTGACAACCATTTATTTTCTGAGCTTCCGTGGCTCCATGGTTAGCGCGTTCGGCTGTTAACGAATAGGTTGGTGGTTCGAGCCCATCCGGGAGCGGTGTTGTTACGTCTCAGATGTGAAGTAAAAACCAAGGTTTTTCCACAATACCTGACGACCATTTAATTTTTGGGCTTCCGTGGCGCAATGGTTAGCGCGTTCAGCTGCTATTCAAAAGACTGGTGTTTTGAACCCTCCCGGGAGCGGTGTTGTGACGTCTCAGATGTAACGTAAAAAGTCAAGGTTTTTCCACAATACCTGACGACCATTTAATTTTTGGGCTTCCGTGGCGCAATGGTTAGCGCGTTCAGCTGCTATTCAAAAGACTGGTGTTTTGAGCCCTCCCGGGAGCGGTGTTGTGACGTCTCAGATGTGAAGTAAAAAGTCAAGGCTTTTCACAATACCTGACGACCATTTAATTTTTGGGCTTCCGTGGTGCAATGGTTAGCGCGTTCAGCTGCTATTCAAAAGACTGGTGGTTTGAGCCCTCCCGGGAGCGGTGTTGTGGGGTCTCAGATGTAGCGTAAAAAGTCGTAACTTTTCCACAATACCTGACAACCATTTAATTTCTGAGCCTCCGTGGATCAATGGTTAGCGCGTTCGGCTGTTAACGAATAGGTCGGTGGTTCGAGCCCATCCGGGAGCGGTGTTGTGACGTCTCAGATGTGAAGTAAAAAGTCAAGGTTTTTCCACAATACCTGACGACCATTTAATTTTTGGGCTTCCGTGGCGCAATGGTTAGCGCGTTCAGCTGCTATTCAAAATACTGGTGTTTTGAACCCTCCCGGGAGCGGTGTTGTGACGTCTCAGATGTAACGTAAAATGTCAGAGTTTTTCCACAATACCTGACGACCATTTAATTTTTGGGCTTCCTTGGCGCAAGGGTTAGCGCGTTCAGCTGCTATTCAAAAGACTGGTGTTTTGAACCCTCCCGGGAGCGGTGTTGTGACGTCTCAGATGTAACGTAAAAAGTCAAGGTTTTTCCACAATACCTGACGACCATTTAATTTTTGGGCTTCCGTGGCGCAATGGTTAGCGCGTTCAGCTGCTATTCAAAAGACTGGTGGTTTGAGCCCTCCCGGGAGCGGTGTTGTGGGGTCTCAGATGTAGCGTAAAAAGTCGTAACTTTTCCACAATACCTGACAACCATTTAATTTCTGAGCCTCCGTGGATCAATGGTTAGCGCGTTCGGCTGTTAACGAATAGGTCGGTGGTTCGAGCCCATCCGGGAGCGGTGTTGTGACGTCTCAGATGTGAAGTAAAAAGTCAAGGTTTTTCCACAATACCTGACGACCATTTAATTTTTGGGCTTCCGTGGCGCAATGGTTAGCGCGTTCTGCTGCTATTCAAAAGTTTGGTGTTTTGAGCCCTCCGGGGAGCGGTGTTGTGACGTCTCAGATGTCAAGTAAAAAGTCAAGGTTTTTCCACAATACCTGACGACCATTTAATTTTTGGGCTTCCGTGGCGCAATGGTTAGCGCGTTCTGCTGCTATTCAAAAGACTGGTGTTTTGAGCCCTTCGGGGAGCGGTGTTGTGACGTCTCAGATGTAACGTAAAAAGTCAAGGTTTTTCCACAATACCTGACGAACATTTAATTTTTGGGCGTCCGTGGAGCAATGGTTAGCGCTTCCAGCTGTTAACCAAAAGGTTAGTGGTTCGAGCCTACCTGGAGAGGTGTTGTGGGGTCTCAGATGTAGCGTAAAAAGTCAAAGCTTTTCCACAATACGTGACAACCATTTAATTTCTGAGCTTCCGTGGCTCAATGGTTAGCGCGTTCGGCTGTTAAGCAATAGGTTGGTGGTTCGAGCCTATCCGAGAGCGGTGTTGTGAGGTCTCAGATGTGACGTAAAAAGTTAAGGTTTTTCCACAATACCTGACGACCATTTAATTTTTGGGCTTCCGTGGCGCAATGGTTAGCGCTTTCAGCTGTTAACCGAAAGGTTGGTGGTTCGAGCCCACCCGGGAGAGGTGTGGTGGGGTCTCAGATGTAGCGTAAAGAGTCAAAGCTTTTCCACAATACGTGACAACCATTTAACTTCTGAGCTTCCGTGGCTCAATGAGTAGCGCGTTCGGCTGTTAACCGAAAGGTTGGTGGTTCGAGACCACCCGGGAGTGGTGTTGTGGGGTCTCAAATGTAATGTAGAAAGCCAAAGTTTTTCCACAATACCTGACGAACTCTTAATTTTTGGGCTTCCGTGGCGCAATGGTAAGCGCGTTGAGCTGTTAGTCGAAAGGTTGGTGGTTCGAGCCCACCCGGGAGAGGAGTTGTGGGGTCTCAGATGTAGCGTAAAAAGTCAAAACGTTTCCACAATACGTGACAACCATTTAATTTCTGAACTTCCGTGGCTCAATGGTTAGCGCGTTCGGCTGTTAACCGAAAGGTTGGTGGTTCGAGCCCACCCGGGAGCGGTGTTGAGATGTGTCAGATGTGAAGTAAAAAGTCAAGGTTTTTCCACAATACCAGACGACCATTTAATTTTTGGGCTTCCGTGGCGCAATGGTTAGCGCGTTCAGCTGTTAATCGAAAGGTTGGTGGTTCGAGCCCACCCGGGAGAGTTGTTGTGGGGTCTCAGATGTAGCGTAAAAAGTCAAAACTTTCCACAATACGTGACAAACATTTAATTTCTGAACTTCCGTGGCTCAATGGTTAGCGCGTTCGGCTGTTAACCGAAAGGTTGGTGGTTCGAGCCCACCCAGGAGAGGTGTGGTGGGGTCTCAGATGTAGCGTAAAAGTCAAAGCTTTTCCACAATACGTGACAACCATTTAATTTCTGAGCTTCCGTGGCTCAATGGTTAACGCGTTCGGCTGTCAACCAATAGGTTGGTGGTTCGAGCCCATCCGCGAGCGGTGTTGTGACGTCTCAGATGTGAAGTAAAAAGTCAAGGTTTTTCCACAATACCTGACGACCATTTAATTTTTGGGCTTCCGTGGCGCAATGGTTAGCGCGTTCTGCTGCTATTCAAAAGTTTGGTGTTTTGAGCCCTCCGGGGAGCGGTGTTGTGACGTCTCAGATGTCAAGTAAAAAGTCAAGGTTTTTCCACAATACCTGACGACCATTTAATTTTTGGGCTTCCGTGGCGCAATGGTTAGCGCGTTCTGCTGCTATTCAAAAGACTGGTGTTTTGAGCCCTTCGGGGAGCGGTGTTGTGACGTCTCAGATGTAACGTAAAAAGTCAAGGTTTTTCCACAATACCTGACGAACATTTAATTTTTGGGCGTCCGTGGAGCAATGGTTAGCGCTTTCAGCTGTTAACCAAAAGGTTAGTGGTTCGAGCCTACCTGGAGAGGTGTTGTGGGGTCTCAGATGTAGCGTAAAAAGTCAAAGCTTTTCCACAATACGTGACAACCATTTAATTTCTGAGCTTCCGTGGCTCAATGGTTAGCGCGTTCGGCTGTTAAGCAATAGGTTGGTGGTTCGAGCCTATCCGAGAGCGGTGTTGTGAGGTCTCAGATGTGACGTAAAAAGTTAAGGTTTTTCCACAATACCTGACGACCATTTAATTTTTGGGCTTCCGTGGCGCAATGGTTAGCGCTTTCAGCTGTTAACCGAAAGGTTGGTGGTTCGAGCCCACCCGGGAGAGGTGTGGTGGGGTCTCAGATGTAGCGTAAAGAGTCAAAGCTTTTCCACAATACGTGACAACCATTTAACTTCTGAGCTTCCGTGGCTCAATGAGTAGCGCGTTCGGCTGTTAACCGAAAGGTTGGTGGTTCGAGACCACCCGGGAGTGGTGTTGTGGGGTCTCAAATGTAATGTAGAAAGCCAAAGTTTTTCCACAATACCTGACGAACTCTTAATTTTTGGGCTTCCGTGGCGCAATGGTAAGCGCGTTGAGCTGTTAGTCGAAAGGTTGGTGGTTCGAGCCCACCCGGGAGAGGAGTTGTGGGGTCTCAGATGTAGCGTAAAAAGTCAAAACGTTTCCACAATACGTGACAACCATTTAATTTCTGAACTTCCGTGGCTCAATGGTTAGCGCGTTCGGCTGTTAACCGAAAGGTTGGTGGTTCGAGCCCACCCGGGAGCGGTGTTGAGATGTGTCAGATGTGAAGTAAAAAGTCAAGGTTTTTCCACAATACCAGACGACCATTTAATTTTTGGGCTTCCGTGGCGCAATGGTTAGCGCGTTCAGCTGTTAATCGAAAGGTTGGTGGTTCGAGCCCACCCGGGAGAGTTGTTGTGGGGTCTCAGATGTAGCGTAAAAAGTCAAAACTTTTCCACAATACGTGACAAACATTTAATTTCTGAACTTCCGTGGCTCAATGGTTAGCGCGTTCGGCTGTTAACCGAAAGGTTGGTGGTTCGAGCCCACCCAGGAGAGGTGTGGTGGGGTCTCAGATGTAGCGTAAAAGTCAAAGCTTTTCCACAATACGTGACAACCATTTAATTTCTGAGCTTCCGTGGCTCAATGGTTAACGCGTTCGGCTGTCAACCAATAGGTTGGTGGTTCGAGCCCATCCGCGAGCGGTGTTGTGACGTCTCAGATGTGAAGTAAAAAGTCAAGGTTTTTCCACAATACCAGACGACCATTTAATTTTTGGGCATCCGTGGCGCAATGGGTAGCGCGTTCAGGTGCTTTTCAAAAGACTGGTGGTTTGAACCCTCCCGGGAGCGGTGTTGTGACGTCTCAGATTTAACGTAAAATGTGAGAGTTTTTCCACAATGCCTGACGAACATTAAATTTTTGGGCTTTCGTGGCGCAATGGTTAGCACGTTCAGCTGTTAATCGAAAGGTTGGTGGTTCGAGCTCACCCGGGAGAGGTGTTGTGGGGTCTCAGATGTAGCGTAAAAAGTCAAAACTTTTCCACAATACGTGACAACCATTTAATTTCTGAACTTCCGTGGCTCTATGGTTAGCGCGTTCGGCTGTTAACCGAAAGGTTGGTGGTTCGAGCCCACCCGGGAGAGGTGTGGTGGGGTCTCAGATGTAGCGTAAAAGTCAAAGCTTTTCCACAATACGTGACAACCATTTAACTTCTGAGCTTCCTTGGCTCTATGAGTAGCTCGTTCGGCTGTTAACCAAAAGCTTGGTGGTTCGAGCCCACCCTGGAGAGGTGTTGTAGGGTCTCAGATGTAACGTAAAAAGTCATAACTTTTCCACAATACCTGACAACCATTTAATTTCTGAGCTTCCGTGGCTCAATGGTTAGCGCGTTCGTCTGTTAACGAATAGGTTGGTGGTTCGAGCCCATCCGGGAGCGGTGTTGAGACGTCTCAGATGTGAAGTAAAAAGTCAAGGTTTTTCCACAATACCAGACGACTATTTAATTTTTGGGCTTCCGTGGCGCAATGGTTAGCGCGTTCAGCTGCTATTCAAAAGACTGGTGGTTTGATACCTCCCGTGAGCGGTGTTGTGACGTCTCAGATGTTACGTAAAATGTGAGAGTTTTCCCACAATGCCTGACGAACATTTAATTTTTGGGCTTCCGTGGCGCATTGTTAGCACTTTCAGCTGTTAATCGATAGGTTAGTGGTTCGAGCTCACCCGGGAGAGGTGTTGTGGGGTCTCAGATGTAGCGTAAAAAGTCAAAACTTTTCCACAATACGTGACAACCATTTAATTTCTGAACTTCCGTGGCTCAATGGTTAGCGCGTTCGGCTGTTAACCGAAAGGTTGGTGGTTCGAGCCCACCCGTGAGAGGTGTGGTGGGGTCTCAGATGTAGCGTAAAAGTCAAAGATTTTCCACAATACGTGACAACCATTTAACTTCTGAGCTTCCTTGGCTCTATGAGTAGCTCGTTCGTCTGTTAACGAATAGGTTGGTGGTTCGAGCCCATCCGGGAGCGGTGTTGAGACGTCTCAGATGTGAAGTAAAAAGTCAAGGTTTTTCCACAATACCAGACGACTATTTAATTTTTGGGCTTCCGTGGCGCAATGGTTAGCGCGTTCAGCTGCTATTCAAAAGACTGGTGGTTTGATACCTCCCGTGAGCGGTGTTGTGACGTCTCAGATGTAACGTAAAATGTGAGAGTTTTCCCACAATACCTGACGAACATTTAATTTTTGGGCTTCCGTGGCGCAATGGTTAGCACGTTCAGCTGTAAATCGAAAAGTTGGTGGTTCGAGCCCACCCGGGATAGGTGGTGTGGGGTCTCAGATGTGAAGTAAAAAGTCAAGGTTTTTCCACAATACCTGACGACCATTTAATTTTTGGGCTTCCGTGGCGCAATGGTTAGCGCGTTCAGCTGCTATTCAAAAGACTGGTGGTTTGAGCCCTCCCGGGAGCGGTGTTGTGGCGTCTCAGATGTAACGTAAAATGTCAGAGTTTTTCCACAATACCTGACGAACATTTAATTTTTGGGCTTCCGTGGCGCAATGGTTAGCGCTTTCAGCTGTTAACCGAAAGGTTGGTGGTTTAAGCCCTCCCGGGAGCGGTGTTGTGACGTCTCACATGTAACGTAAAATGTCAGTGTTTTTCCACAATACCTGACGAACATTTAAATTTTGGGCTTAAGTGGCGGTATGTTTAGCGCGTTCGGCTGTTAACCGAAAGGTTGGTGGTTCGAGCCTACCCAGGAGAGGTGTTGTAGGGTCTCAGATGTAACGTAAAAGTCATAACTTTTCAAAAATACCTGACAACCATTTAATTTCTGAGCTTCCGTGGCTCAATGGTTAGCGCGTTCGGCTGTTAACCAATAGGTTGGTGGTTCGAGCCCATCCGGGAGCGGTGTTGTGGGGTCTCAGATGTA
Source organism: Phalangium opilio (assembly GCF_054372755.1). NCBI lineage: Eukaryota > Metazoa > Arthropoda > Arachnida > Opiliones > Phalangiidae > Phalangium > Phalangium opilio. The sequence goes on from NW_028324173.1 coordinate 4,487,608, forward strand.
GCGTAAAAAGTCAAAACTTATCCACAATACGTGACAACCATTTAATTTCTGAGCTTCCGTGGCTCAATGGTTAGCGCGTTCGGCTGTTAACCAATAGGTTGGTGGTTCGAGCCTACCCGGGAGCGGTGTTGTGGGATCTCAAATGTAACGTAGAAAGTCAAAGGTTTTCCACAATACCTGACGACCATTTAATTTTTGGGCTTCCGTGGCGCAATGGTTAGCGCGTTCGGCTGTTAACCGAAAGGTTGGGGGTTCAAGCCCACCCTGGAGAGGTGTTGTATTGAATCAGATGTAACGTAAAAAAACATAACTTTTCCACAATACCTGACAACCATTTAATTTCTGAGCTTCCGTGGCTCAATGGTTAGCGCGTTCGGTTGTTAACGAATAGGTTGGTGGTTCGAGCCCATCCAGGAGCGGTGTTGTGACGTCTCAGATGTGACGTAAAAAGTCAAGGTTTTTCCACAGTACCTGACGAAAATTTAATTTTTGGGCTTCCGTGGCGCAATGGTTAGCGCTTTCAGCTGTTAACCGAAAGGTTGGTGGTTCGAGCCCACCCGGGAGAGGTGTTGTGGGGTCTCAGATGTAGCGTAAAAAGTCATAACTTTTCCACAATACCTGACAATCATTTAATTTCTGAGCTTCCGTGGCTCAATGGTTAGCGCGTTTGGTTATAAACGAATAGGTTGGTGGTTCGAGCCCACCGTGGAGAGGTGTTGTAGGGTCTCAGATGTGAACTAAAAAGTCAAGGTTTTTCCACAATACCTGACGACCATTTAATTTTTGGGCTTCCCTGTCGCAATGGTTAGCGCGTTCAGCTGCTATTCAAAAGACTGGTGGTTTGAGCCCTCCCGGGAGCGGTGTTGTGACGTCTCAGATGTAACGTAAAATGTCAGAGTTTTTCCACAATACCTGACGACCATTTAATTTTTGGGCTTCCGTGGCGCAATGGTTAGCGCGTTCAGCTGCTATTCAAAAGACTGGTGTTTTGAGCCCATCCGCGAGCGGTGTTGTGACGTCTCAGATGTGAAGTAAAAAGTCAAGGTTTTTCCACAATACCTGACGACCATTTAATTTTTGGGCTTCCGTGGCGCAATGGTTAGCGCGTTCAGCTGCTTTTCAAAAGACTGGTGTTTTGAACCCTCCCGGGAGCGGTGTTGTGACGTCTCAGATGTAACGTAAAATGTCAGAGTTTTTCCACAATACCTGACGAACATTTAATTTTTGGGCTTCCGTGGCGCAATGGTTAGCACGTTCAGCTTTTAATCGAAAGGTTGGTGGTTCGAGCACACCCGGGAGAGGTGTTGTGGGGTCTCAGATGTAGCGTAAAAAGTAATAACTTTTCCACAATACCTGACAACCATTTAATTTCTGAGCTTCCGTGGCTCAATGGTTAGCGCGTTCGGCTGTTAACGAATAGGTTGGTGGTTCGAGCCCATCCGGGAGCAGTGTTGTGACGTCTCAGATGTGAAGTAAATAGTCAAGGTTTTTCCACAATACCTGACGACCATTTAATTTTTGGGCTTCCGTGGCGCAATGGTTAGCGCGTTCAGCTGCTTTTCTAAAGACTGGTGTTTTGAGCCCTCCCGGGAGCGGTGTTGTGACGTCTCAGATGTAACGTAAAATGTCAGAGTTTTTCCACAATACCTGACGAACATTTAATTTTTGGGCTTCCGTGGCGCAATGGTTAGCACGTTCAGCTTTTAATCGAAAGGTTGGTGGTTCGAGCACACCCGGGAGAGGTGTTGTGGGGTCTCAGATGTAGCGTAAAAAGTAATAACTTTTCCACAATACCTGACAACCATTTAATTTCTGAGCTTCCGTGGCTCAATGGTTAGCGCGTTCGGCTGTTAACGAATAGGTTGGTGGTTCGAGCCCATCCGGGAGCGGTGTTGTGGGGTCTCAGATGTAGCGTAAAAAGTCAAAACTTATCCACAATACGTGACAACCATTTAATTTCTGAGCTTCCGTGGCTCAATGGTTAGCGCGTTCGGCTGTTAACCAATAGGTTGGTGGTTCGAGCCTACCCGGGAGCGGTGTTGTGGGATCTCAAATGTAACGTAGAAAGTCAAAGGTTTTCCACAATACCTGACGACCATTTAATTTTTGGGCTTCCGTGGCGCAATGGTTAGCGCGTTCGGCTGTTAACCGAAAGGTTGGGGGTTCAAGCCCACCCTGGAGAGGTGTTGTATTGAATCAGATGTAACGTAAAAAAACATAACTTTTCCACAATACCTGACAACCATTTAATTTCTGAGCTTCCGTGGCTCAATGGTTAGCGCGTTCGGTTGTTAACGAATAGGTTGGTGGTTCGAGCCCATCCAGGAGCGGTGTTGTGACGTCTCAGATGTGACGTAAAAAGTCAAGGTTTTTCCACAGTACCTGACGAAAATTTAATTTTTGGGCTTCCGTGGCGCAATGGTTAGCGCTTTCAGCTGTTAACCGAAAGGTTGGTGGTTCGAGCCCACCCGGGAGAGGTGTTGTGGGGTCTCAGATGTAGCGTAAAAAGTCATAACTTTTCCACAATACCTGACAATCATTTAATTTCTGAGCTTCCGTGGCTCAATGGTTAGCGCGTTTGGTTATAAACGAATAGGTTGGTGGATCGAGCCCACCGTGGAGAGGTGTTGTAGGGTCTCAGATGTGAACTAAAAAGTCAAGGTTTTTCCACAATACCTGACGACCATTTAATTTTTGGGCTTCCCTGTCGCAATGGTTAGCGCGTTCAGCTGCTATTCAAAAGACTGGTGGTTTGAGCCCTCCCGGGAGCGGTGTTGTGACGTCTCAGATGTAACGTAAAATGTCAGAGTTTTTCCACAATACCTGACGACCATTTAATTTTTGGGCTTCCGTGGCGCAATGGTTAGCGCGTTCAGCTGCTATTCAAAAGACTGGTGTTTTGAGCCCATCCGCGAGCGGTGTTGTGACGTCTCAGATGTGAAGTAAAAAGTCAAGGTTTTTCCACAATACCTGACGACCATTTAATTTTTGGGCTTCCGTGGCGCAATGGTTAGCGCGTTCAGCTGCTTTTCAAAAGACTGGTGTTTTGAACCCTCCCGGGAGCGGTGTTGTGACGTCTCAGATGTAACGTAAAATGTCAGAGTTTTTCCACAATACCTGACGAACATTTAATTTTTGGGCTTCCGTGGCGCAATGGTTAGCACGTTCAGCTTTTAATCGAAAGGTTGGTGGTTCGAGCACACCCGGGAGAGGTGTTGTGGGGTCTCAGATGTAGCGTAAAAAGTAATAACTTTTCCACAATACCTGACAACCATTTAATTTCTGAGCTTCCGTGGCTCAATGGTTAGCGCGTTCGGCTGTTAACGAATAGGTTGGTGGTTCGAGCCCATCCGGGAGCAGTGTTGTGACGTCTCAGATGTGAAGTAAATAGTCAAGGTTTTTCCACAATACCTGACGACCATTTAATTTTTGGGCTTCCGTGGCGCAATGGTTAGCGCGTTCAGCTGCTTTTCTAAAGACTGGTGTTTTGAGCCCTCCCGGGAGCGGTGTTGTGACGTCTCAGATGTAACGTAAAATGTCAGAGTTTTTCCACAATACCTGACGAACATTTAATTTTTGGGCTTCCGTGGCGCAATGGTTAGCACGTTCAGCTTTTAATCGAAAGGTTGGTGGTTCGAGCACACCCGGGAGAGGTGTTGTGGGGTCTCAGATGTAGCGTAAAAAGTAATAACTTTTCCACAATACCTGACAACCATTTAATTTCTGAGCTTCCGTGGCTCAATGGTTAGCGCGTTCGGCTGTTAACGAATAGGTTGGTGGTTCGAGCCCATCCGGGAGCAGTGTTGTGACGTCTCAGATGTGAAGTAAATAGTCAAGGTTTTTCCACAATACCTGACGACCATTTAATTTTTGGGCTTCCGTGGCGCAATGGTTAGCGCGTTCAGCTGCTATTCAAAAGACTGGTGGTTTGAGCCCTCCCGGGAGCGGTGTCGTGACGTATCAGATGTAACGTAAAATGTCAGAGTTTTTCCACAATACCTGACGAACATTTAATTTTTGGGCTTCCGTGGCGCAATGGTTAGCGCGTTCAGCTGCTATTCAAAAGACTGGTGGTTTGAGCTCTCCCAGGAGCGGTGTTGTGACGTCTTAGATGTAACGTAAAATGTCAGAGTTTTTCCACAATACCTGACGACCATTTAATTTTTGGGCTTCCGTGGCGCAATGGTTAGCGCGTTCAGCTGCTATTCAAAAGACTGGTGGTTTGAGCTCTCCCGGGAGCGGTGTCGTGACGTCTCAGATGTAACGTAAAATGTCAGAGTTTTTCCACAATACCTGACGAACATTTAATTTTTGGGCTTCCGTGGCGCAATGGTTAGCGCGTTCAGCTGCTATTCAAAAGACTGGTGGTTTGAGCTCTCCCAGGAGCGGTGTTGTGACGTCTTAGATGTAACGTAAAATGTCAGAGTTTTTCCACAATACCTGACGACCATTTAATTTTTGGGCTTCCGTGGCGCAATGGTTAGCGCGTTCAGCTGATTTTCAAAAGACTGGTGTTTTGAACCCTCCCGGGAGCGGTGTTGTGACGTCTCAGATGTAACGTAAAATGTCAGAGTTTTTCCACAATACCTGACGAACATTTAATTTTTGGGCTTCAGTGGCGCAATGGTTAGCACGTTCAGCTGTTAATCGAAAGGTTGGTGGTTCGAACCCACCCGGGAGAGTGTTGTGGGGTCTCAGATGTAGCGTAAAAAGTCATAACTTTTCCACAATACCTGACAACCATTCAATTTCTGAGCTTCCGTGGCTCAATGGTTAGCGCGTTCGGCTGTTAACGAATAGGTTGGTGGTTCGAGCCCATCCGGGAGCGGTGTTGTGACGTCTCAGATGTGAAGTAAAAAGTCAAGGTTTTTCCACAATACCTGACGACAATTTAATTTTTGGGCTTCCGTGGCGCAATGGTTAGCGCGTTCAGCTGCTATTCAAAAGACTGGTGTTTTGAGCCCTCCCGGGAGCGGTGTTGTGACGTCTCAGATGTGAAGTAAAAAGTCAAGGTTTTTCCACAATACCTGACGACCATTTAATTTATGGGCTTCCGTGGCGCAATGGTTAGCGCGTTCAGCTGCTTTTCAAAAGACTGGTGTTTTGAACCCTCCCGGGAGCGGTGTTGTGACGTCTCAGATGTAACGTAAAATGTCAGAGTTTTTCCACAATACCTGACGAACATTTAATTTTTGGGCTTCCGTGGCGCAATGGTTAGCACGTTCAGCTTTTAATCGAAAGGTTGGTGGTTCGAGCACACCCAGGAGAGGTGTTGTGGGGTCTCAGCTGTAGCGTAAAAAGTCATAACTTTTCCACAATACCTGACAACCATTTATTTTCTGAGCCTTCGTGGCTCAATGGTTAGCGCGTTCGGCTGTTAACGAATAGGTTGGTGGTTCGAGCCCATCCGGGAGCGGTGTTGTGACGTCTCAGATGTGAAGTAAATAGTCAAGATTTTTCCACAATACCTGACGACCATTTAATTTTTGGGCTTCCGTGGCGCAATGGTTAGCGCGTTCAGCTGCTATTCAAAAGACTGGTGGTTTGAGCCCTCCCGGGAGCGGTGTTGTGACGTCTTAGATGTAACGTAAAATGTCAGAGTTTTTCCACAATACCTGACGACCATTTAATTTTTGGGCTTCCGTGGCGCAATGGTTAGCGCGTTCAGCTGCTATTCAAAAGACTGGTGGTTTGAGCCCTCCCGGGAGCGGTGTCGTGACGTCTCAGATGTAACGTAAAATGTCAGAGTTTTTCCACAATACCTGACGAACATTTAATTTTTGGGCTTCCGTGGCGCAATGGTTAGCGCGTTCAGCTGCTATTCAAAAGACTGGTGGTTTGAGCTCTCCCGGGAGTGGTGTTGTGACGTCTCAGATGTGAAGTAAAAAGTCAAGGTTTTTCCACAATACCTGACGACCATTTAATTTTTGGGCTTCCGTGGCGCAATGGTTAGCGCGTTCAGCTGCTATTCAAAAGAGTGGTGGTTTGAGCCCTCCCGGGAGCGGTGTCGTGACGTCTCAGATGTAACGTAAAATGTCAGAGTTTTACCACAATACCTGACGAACATTTAATTTTTGGGCTTCCGTGGCGCAATGGTTAGCGCTTTCAGCTGTTAACCGAAAGGTTGGTGGTTTGAGCTCTCCCGGGAGCGGTGTTGTGACGTCTTAGATGTAACGTAAAATGTCAGAGTTTTTCCACAATACCTGACGACCATTTAATTTTTGGGCTTCCGTGGCGCAATGGTTAGCGCGTTCAGCTGCTATTCAAAAGACTGGTGGTTTGAGCCCTCCCGGGAGCGGTGTCGTGACGTCTCAGATGTAACGTAAAATGTCAGAGTTTTTCCACAATACCTGACGAACATTTAATTTTTGGGCTTCCGTGGCGCAATGGTTAGCGCGTTCAGCTGCTATTCAAAAGACTGGTGGTTTGAGCTCTCCCGGGAGTGGTGTTGTGACGTCTCAGATGTGAAGTAAAAAGTCAAGGTTTTTCCACAATACCTGACGACCATTTAATTTTTGGGCTTCCGTGGCGCAATGGTTAGCGCGTTCAGCTGCTATTCAAAAGACTGGTGGTTTGAGCCCTCCCGGGAGCGGTGTCGTGACGTCTCAGATGTAACGTAAAATGTCAGAGTTTTACCACAATACCTGACGAACATTTAATTTTTGGGCTTCCGTGGCGCAATGGTTAGCGCTTTCAGCTGTTAACCGAAAGGTTGGTGGTTCGAGCCCACCCGGGAGAGGTGTTGTGGGGTCTCAAATGTAGCGTAAAAAGTCATAACTTTTCCACAATACCTGACAACCATTTAAGTTCTGAGCTTCCGTGGCTCAATGGTTAGCGCGTTTGGCTGTTAACGAATAGGTTGGTGGTTCGACCGCACCCTGGAGAGGTGTTGTAGGGTCTCAGGTGTGAAGTAAAAAGTCAAGGTTTTTCCACAATACCTGACAACCATTTAATTTCTGAGCTTCCGTGGCTCAATGGTTAGCGCGTTCGGCTGTTAACGAATAGGTTGGTGGTTCGAGCCCATCCGTGAGCGGTGTTGTGACGTCTCAGATGTGAAGTAAATAGTCAAGGTTTTTCCACAATACCTGACGAACATTTAATTTTTGGGCTTCCGTGGCGCAATGGTTAGCGCGTTCAGCTGCTATTCAGAAGACTGGTGGTTTGAGCCCTCCCGGGAGCGGTGTCGTGACGTCTCAGATGTAACGTAAAATGTCAGAGTTTTTCCACAATACCTGACGAACATTTAATTTTTGGGCTTCCGTGGCGCAATGGTTAGCGCTTTCAGCTGTTAACCGAAAGGTTGGTGGTTCAAGCCCACCCGGGAGAGGTGTTGTGGGGTCTCAGATGTAGCGTAAAAAGTCATAACTTTTCCACAATACCTGACAACCATTTAATTTCTGAGCTTCCGTGGCTCAATGGTTAGCGCGTTTGGCTGTTAACGAATAGGTTGATGGTTCGAGCCCATCCGGGAGCGGTGTTGTGAAGTCTCAGATGTGAAGTAAAAAGTCAAGGTTTTTCCACAATACCTGACGACCATTTAATTTTTGGGCTTCCGTGGCGCAATGGTTAGCGCGGTCCGCTGCTATTCAAAAGACTGGTGTATTGAGCCGTCCCGGGAGCGGTGTTGTGACGTCCCAGATGTAACGTAAAATGTCAGAGTTTTTCCACAATACCTGACGAAAATTTAAGTTTTGGGCTTCCGTGGCGCAATGGTTAGCACGTTCAGCTGTTAATCGAAAGGTTGGTGGTTCGAGCCCACCCGGGAGAGGTGTTGTGGGGTCTCAGATGTAGCGTAAAAAGTCATAACTTTTCCACAATACCTGACAACCATTTAATTTCTGAGCTTCCGAGGCTCAATGGTTAGCGCATTCGGCTGTTAACGAATAGGTTGGTGGTTCGAGAAAATCCGGGAGCGGTGTTGTGACGTCTCAGATGTGAAAAGTCAAGGTTTTTCCACAATACCTGACGACCATTTAATTTTTGGGCTTCCGTGGCGCAATGGTTAGCGCGTTCAGCTGCTATTCAAAAGACTGGTGTTTTGAACCCTCCCGGGAGCGGTTTTGTGACGTCTCAGATGTAACGTAAAATGTCAGAGTTTTTCCACAATACCTGACGAACATTTAATTTTTGGACTTCCGTAGCGCAATGGTTAGCACGTTCAGCTGTCAATCGGAAGGGTGGTGATTCGAGCCCACCCGGGTGAGGTGTTGTGGAGTCTTAGATGTAGCGTAAAAAGTCATAACATTTCCACAATACCTGACAACCATTTAATTTCTGAGCTTCCGTGGCTCAATGGTTAGCGCGTTCGGCTGTTAACGAATAGGTTGGTGGTTCGAGCCCATCCGGGAGCGGTGTTGTGACGTCTCAGATGTGAAGTAAAAAGTCAAGGTTTTTCCACAATACCTGACGACCATTTAATTTTTGGGCTTCCGTGGCGCAATGGTTAGCGCGTTCTGCTGCTATTCAAAAGACTGGTGTTTTGAGCCCTCCCGGGAGCGGTGTTGTGACGTCCCAGATGTAACGTAAAATGTCAGAGTTTTTCCACAATACCTGACGAAAATTTAAGTTTTGGGCTTCCGTGGCGCAATGGTTAGCACGTTCAGCTGTTAATCGAAAGGTTGGTGGTTCGAGCCCACCCGGGAGAGGTGTTGTGGGGTCTCAGATGTAGCGTAAAAAGTCATAACTTTTCCACAATACCTGAAAACCATTTAATTTCTGAGCTTCCGAGGCTCAATGGTTAGCGCATTCGGCTGTTAACGAATAGGTTGGTGGTTCGAGCAAATCCGGGAGCGGTGTTGTGACGTCTCAGATGTGAAGTAAAAAGTCAAGATTTTTCCACAATACCTGATGCCCATTTAATTTTTGGGCTTCCGTGGCGCAATGGTTAGCGCGTTCAGCTGCTATTCAAAAGACTGGTGGTTTGAGCCGTCCCGGGAGCGGTGTTGTGACGTCTCAGATATTACGTAAAATATCAGAGTTTTTCCAAAATACCTGACGAACATTTAATTTTTGGGCTTCCGTGGCGCAATGGTTAGCACGTTCAGCTGTTAATCGAAAGGTTGGTGGTTCGAGCCCACCCGGGTGAGGTGTTGTGGGGTCTCAGATGTAGCGTAAAAAGTCATAACGTTTCCACAATACCTGACAACCATTTAATTTCTGAGCTTCCGTGGCTCAATGGTTAGCACGTTCGGCTGTTAACGAATAGGTTGGTGGTTCGAGCCCATCCGGGAGCGGTGTTGTGACGTCTCAGATGTGAAAAGTCAAGGTTTTTCCACAATACCTGACGACCATTTAATTTTTGGGCTTCCGTGGCGCAATGGTTAGCGCGTTCTGCTGCTATTCAAAAGACTGGTGTTTTGAACCCTCCCGGGAGCGGTGTTGTGACGTCCCAGATGTAACGTAAAATGTCAGAGTTTTTCCACAATACCTGACGAAAATTTAATTTTTGGGCTTCCGTGGCGCAATGGTTAGCACGTTCAGCTGTTAATCGAAAGGTTGGTGGTTCGAGCCCACACGGGAGAGGTGTTGTGGGGTCTCAGATGTAGCGTAAAAAGTCATAACTTTTCCACAATACCTGAAAACCATTTAATTTCTGAGCTTCCGAGGCTCAATGGTTAGCGCATTCGGCTGTTAACGAATAGGTTGGTGGTTCGAGCAAATCCGGGAGCGGTGTTGTGACGTCTCAGATGTGAAGTAAAAAGTCAAGATTTTTCCACAATACCTGACGCCCATTTAATTTTTGGGCTTCCGTGGCGCAATGGTTAGCGCGTTCAGCTGCTATTCAAAAGACTGGTGGTTTGAGCCCTCCCGGGAGCGGTGTTGTGACGTCTCAGATATTACGTAAAATATCCGAGTTTTTCCAAAATACCTGACGAACATTTAATTTTTGGGCTTCCGTGGCGCAATGGTTAGCACGTTCAGCTGTTAATCGAAAGGTTGGTGGTTTGAGCCCTCCCGGGAGCGGTGTCGTGACGTCTCAGATGTAACGTAAAATGTCAGAGTTTTTCCACAATACCTGACGAACATTTAATTTTTGGGCTTCCGTGGCGCAATGGTTAGCGCGTTCAGCTGCTATTCAAAAGACTGGTGGTTTGAGCTCTCCCGGGAGTGGTGTTGTGACGTCTCAGATGTGAAGTAAAAAGTCAAGGTTTTTCCACAATACCTGACGACCATTTAATTTTTGGGCTTCCGTGGCGCAATGGTTAGCGCGTTCAGCTGCTATTCAAAAGACTGGTGGTTTGAGCCCTCCCGGGAGCGGTGTCGTGACGTCTCAGATGTAACGTAAAATGTCAGAGTTTTACCACAATACCTGACGAACATTTAATTTTTGGGCTTCCGTGGCGCAATGGTTAGCGCTTTCAGCTGTTAACCGAAAGGTTGGTGGTTCGAGCCCACCCGGGAGAGGTGTTGTGGGGTCTCAAATGTAGCGTAAAAAGTCATAACTTTTCCACAATACCTGACAACCATTTAAGTTCTGAGCTTCCGTGGCTCAATGGTTAGCGCGTTTGGCTGTTAACGAATAGGTTGGTGGTTCGACCGCACCCTGGAGAGGTGTTGTAGGGTCTCAGATGTGAAGTAAAAAGTCAAGGTTTTTCCACAATACCTGACGACCATTTAATTTTTGGGCTTCCGTGGAGCAATGGTTAGCGCGTTCAGCTGCTATTCAAAAGACTGGTGGTTTGAGCCCTCCCGGGAGCGGTGTTGTGACGTCTCAGATGTAACGTAAAATGTCTGAGTTTTTCCAATATACCTGACGAACATTTAATTTTTGGGCTTCCGTGGCGCAATGGTTAGCACGTTCAGCTGTTAATCGAAAGGTTGGTGGTTCGAGCCCACCCGGGTGAGGTGTTGTGGGGTCTCAGATGTAGCGTAAAAAGTCATAACTTTTCCACAATACCTGACAACCATTTAATTTCTGAGCTTCCGTGGCTCAATGGTTAGCGCGTTCGGCTGTTAACGAATAGGTTGGTGGTTCGAGCCCATCCGTGAGCGGTGTTGTGACGTCTCAGATGTGAAGTAAATAGTCAAGGTTTTTCCACAATACCTGACGAACATTTAATTTTTGGGCTTCCGTGGCGCAATGGTTAGCGCGTTCAGCTGCTATTCAGAAGACTGGTGGTTTGAGCCCTCCCGGGAGCGGTGTCGTGACGTCTCAGATGTAACGTAAAATGTCAGAGTTTTTCCACAATACCTGACGAACATTTAATTTTTGGGCTTCCGTGGCGCAATGGTTAGCGCTTTCAGCTGTTAACCGAAAGGTTGGTGGTTCAAGCCCACCCGGGAGAGGTGTTGTGGGGTCTCAGATGTGAAAAGTCAAGGTTTTTCCACAATACCTGACGACCATTTAATTTTTGGGCTTCCGTGGCGCAATGGTTAGCGCGTTCTGCTGCTATTCAAAAGACTGGTGTTTTGAACCCTCCCGGGAGCGGTGTTGTGACGTCCCAGATGTAACGTAAAATGTCAGAGTTTTTCCACAATACCTGACGAAAATTTAATTTTTGGGCTTCCGTGGCGCAATGGTTAGCACGTTCAGCTGTTAATCGAAAGGTTGGTGGTTCGAGCCCACACGGGAGAGGTGTTGTGGGGTCTCAGATGTAGCGTAAAAAGTCATAACTTTTCCACAATACCTGAAAACCATTTAATTTCTGAGCTTCCGAGGCTCAATGGTTAGCGCATTCGGCTGTTAACGAATAGGTTGGTGGTTCGAGCAAATCCGGGAGCGGTGTTGTGACGTCTCAGATGTGAAGTAAAAAGTCAAGATTTTTCCACAATACCTGACGCCCATTTAATTTTTGGGCTTCCGTGGCGCAATGGTTAGCGCGTTCAGCTGCTATTCAAAAGACTGGTGGTTTGAGCCCTCCCGGGAGCGGTGTTGTGACGTCTCAGATATTACGTAAAATATCCGAGTTTTTCCAAAATACCTGACGAACATTTAATTTTTGGGCTTCCGTGGCGCAATGGTTAGCACGTTCAGCTGTTAATCGAAAGGTTGGTGGTTTGAGCCCTCCCGGGAGCGGTGTCGTGACGTCTCAGATGTAACGTAAAATGTCAGAGTTTTTCCACAATACCTGACGAACATTTAATTTTTGGGCTTCCGTGGCGCAATGGTTAGCGCGTTCAGCTGCTATTCAAAAGACTGGTGGTTTGAGCTCTCCCGGGAGTGGTGTTGTGACGTCTCAGATGTGAAGTAAAAAGTCAAGGTTTTTCCACAATACCTGACGACCATTTAATTTTTGGGCTTCCGTGGCGCAATGGTTAGCGCGTTCAGCTGCTATTCAAAAGACTGGTGGTTTGAGCCCTCCCGGGAGCGGTGTCGTGACGTCTCAGATGTAACGTAAAATGTCAGAGTTTTACCACAATACCTGACGAACATTTAATTTTTGGGCTTCCGTGGCGCAATGGTTAGCGCTTTCAGCTGTTAACCGAAAGGTTGGTGGTTCGAGCCCACCCGGGAGAGGTGTTGTGGGGTCTCAAATGTAGCGTAAAAAGTCATAACTTTTCCACAATACCTGACAACCATTTAAGTTCTGAGCTTCCGTGGCTCAATGGTTAGCGCGTTTGGCTGTTAACGAATAGGTTGGTGGTTCGACCGCACCCTGGAGAGGTGTTGTAGGGTCTCAGATGTGAAGTAAAAAGTCAAGGTTTTTCCACAATACCTGACGACCATTTAATTTTTGGGCTTCCGTGGAGCAATGGTTAGCGCGTTCAGCTGCTATTCAAAAGACTGGTGGTTTGAGCCCTCCCGGGAGCGGTGTTGTGACGTCTCAGATGTAACGTAAAATGTCTGAGTTTTTCCAATATACCTGACGAACATTTAATTTTTGGGCTTCCGTGGCGCAATGGTTAGCACGTTCAGCTGTTAATCGAAAGGTTGGTGGTTCGAGCCCACCCGGGTGAGGTGTTGTGGGGTCTCAGATGTAGCGTAAAAAGTCATAACTTTTCCACAATACCTGACAACCATTTAATTTCTGAGCTTCCGTGGCTCAATGGTTAGCGCGTTCGGCTGTTAACGAATAGGTTGGTGGTTCGAGCCCATCCGTGAGCGGTGTTGTGACGTCTCAGATGTGAAGTAAATAGTCAAGGTTTTTCCACAATACCTGACGAACATTTAATTTTTGGGCTTCCGTGGCGCAATGGTTAGCGCGTTCAGCTGCTATTCAGAAGACTGGTGGTTTGAGCCCTCCCGGGAGCGGTGTCGTGACGTCTCAGATGTAACGTAAAATGTCAGAGTTTTTCCACAATACCTGACGAACATTTAATTTTTGGGCTTCCGTGGCGCAATGGTTAGCGCTTTCAGCTGTTAACCGAAAGGTTGGTGGTTCAAGCCCACCCGGGAGAGGTGTTGTGGGGTCTCAGATGTAGCGTAAAAAGTCATAACTTTTCCACAATACCTGACAACCATTTAATTTCTGAGCTTCCGTGGCTCAATGGTTAGCGCGTTTGGCTGTTAACGAATAGGTTGATGGTTCGAGCCCATCCGGGAGCGGTGTTGTGAAGTCTCAGATGTGAAGTAAAAAGTCAAGGTTTTTCCACAATACCTGACGACCATTTAATTTTTGGGCTTCCGTGGCGCAATGGTTAGCGCGGTCCGCTGCTATTCAAAAGACTGGTGTATTGAGCCGTCCCGGGAGCGGTGTTGTGACGTCCCAGATGTAACGTAAAATGTCAGAGTTTTTCCACAATACCTGACGAAAATTTAAGTTTTGGGCTTCCGTGGCGCAATGGTTAGCACGTTCAGCTGTTAATCGAAAGGTTGGTGGTTCGAGCCCACCCGGGAGAGGTGTTGTGGGGTCTCAGATGTAGCGTAAAAAGTCATAACTTTTCCACAATACCTGACAACCATTTAATTTCTGAGCTTCCGAGGCTCAATGGTTAGCGCATTCGGCTGTTAACGAATAGGTTGGTGGTTCGAGAAAATCCGGGAGCGGTGTTGTGACGTCTCAGATGTGAAAAGTCAAGGTTTTTCCACAATACCTGACGACCATTTAATTTTTGGGCTTCCGTGGCGCAATGGTTAGCGCGTTCAGCTGCTATTCAAAAGACTGGTGTTTTGAACCCTCCCGGGAGCGGTTTTGTGACGTCTCAGATGTAACGTAAAATGTCAGAGTTTTTCCACAATACCTGACGAACATTTAATTTTTGGACTTCCGTAGCGCAATGGTTAGCACGTTCAGCTGTCAATCGGAAGGGTGGTGATTCGAGCCCACCCGGGTGAGGTGTTGTGGAGTCTTAGATGTAGCGTAAAAAGTCATAACATTTCCACAATACCTGACAACCATTTAATTTCTGAGCTTCCGTGGCTCAATGGTTAGCGCGTTCGGCTGTTAACGAATAGGTTGGTGGTTCGAGCCCATCCGGGAGCGGTGTTGTGACGTCTCAGATGTGAAGTAAAAAGTCAAGGTTTTTCCACAATACCTGACGACCATTTAATTTTTGGGCTTCCGTGGCGCAATGGTTAGCGCGTTCTGCTGCTATTCAAAAGACTGGTGTTTTGAGCCCTCCCGGGAGCGGTGTTGTGACGTCCCAGATGTAACGTAAAATGTCAGAGTTTTTCCACAATACCTGACGAAAATTTAAGTTTTGGGCTTCCGTGGCGCAATGGTTAGCACGTTCAGCTGTTAATCGAAAGGTTGGTGGTTCGAGCCCACCCGGGAGAGGTGTTGTGGGGTCTCAGATGTAGCGTAAAAAGTCATAACTTTTCCACAATACCTGAAAACCATTTAATTTCTGAGCTTCCGAGGCTCAATGGTTAGCGCATTCGGCTGTTAACGAATAGGTTGGTGGTTCGAGCAAATCCGGGAGCGGTGTTGTGACGTCTCAGATGTGAAGTAAAAAGTCAAGATTTTTCCACAATACCTGATGCCCATTTAATTTTTGGGCTTCCGTGGCGCAATGGTTAGCGCGTTCAGCTGCTATTCAAAAGACTGGTGGTTTGAGCCGTCCCGGGAGCGGTGTTGTGACGTCTCAGATATTACGTAAAATATCAGAGTTTTTCCAAAATACCTGACGAACATTTAATTTTTGGGCTTCCGTGGCGCAATGGTTAGCACGTTCAGCTGTTAATCGAAAGGTTGGTGGTTCGTGCCCACCCGGGAGAGGTGTTGTGGGGTCTCAGATGTAGCGTAAAAAGTCATAACTTTTCCACAATACCTGACAACCATTTAACTTCTGAGCTTCCGTGGCTCAATGGTTAGCGCGTTCGGCTGTTAACGAATAGGTTGGTGGTTCGAGCCCATCCGGGAGCGGTGTTGTGACGTCTCAGATGTGAAAAGTCAAGGTTTTTCCACAATACCTGACGACCATTTAATTTTTGGGCTTCCGTGGCGCAATGGTTAGCGCGTTCTGCTGCTATTCAAAAGACTGGTGTTTTGAGCCCTCCCGGGAGCGGTGTTGTGACGTCCCAGATGTAACGTAAAATGTCAGAGTTTTTCCACAATACCTGACGAAAATTTAATTTTTGGGCTTCCGTGGCGCAATGGTTAGCACGTTCAGCTGTTAATCGAAAGGTTGGTGGTTCGAGCCCACCCGGGAGAGGTGTTGTGGGGTCTCAGATGTAGCGTAAAAAGTCATAACTTTTCCACAATACCTGACAACCATTTAATTTCTGAGCTTCCGAGGCTCAATGGTTAGCGCATTCGGCTGTTAACGAATAGGTTGGTGGTTCGAGAAAATCCGGGAGCGGTGTTGTGACGTCTCAGATGTGAAAAGTCAAGGTTTTTCCACAATACCTGACGACCATTTAATTTTTGGGCTTCCGTGGCGCAATGGTTAGCGCGTTCAGCTGCTATTCAAAAGACTGGTGTTTTGAACCCTCCCGGGAGCGGTTTTGTGACGTCTCAGATGTAACGTAAAATGTCAGAGTTTTTCCACAATACCTGACGAACATTTAATTTTTGGACTTCCGTAGCGCAATGGTTAGCACGTTCAGCTGTCAATCGGAAGGGTGGTGATTCGAGCCCACCCGGGTGAGGTGTTGTGGAGTCTTAGATGTAGCGTAAAAAGTCATAACATTTCCACAATACCTGACAACCATTTAATTTCTGAGCTTCCGTGGCTCAATGGTTAGCGCGTTCGGCTGTTAACGAATAGGTTGGTGGTTCGAGCCCATCCGGGAGCGGTGTTGTGACGTCTCAGATGTGAAGTAAAAAGTCAAGGTTTTTCCACAATACCTGACGACCATTTAATTTTTGGGCTTCCGTGGCGCAATGGTTAGCGCGTTCTGCTGCTATTCAAAAGACTGGTGTTTTGAGCCCTCCCGGGAGCGGTGTTGTGACGTCCCAGATGTAACGTAAAATGTCAGAGTTTTTCCACAATACCTGACGAAAATTTAAGTTTTGGGCTTCCGTGGCGCAATGGTTAGCACGTTCAGCTGTTAATCGAAAGGTTGGTGGTTCGAGCCCACCCGGGAGAGGTGTTGTGGGGTCTCAGATGTAGCGTAAAAAGTCATAACTTTTCCACAATACCTGAAAACCATTTAATTTCTGAGCTTCCGAGGCTCAATGGTTAGCGCATTCGGCTGTTAACGAATAGGTTGGTGGTTCGAGCAAATCCGGGAGCGGTGTTGTGACGTCTCAGATGTGAAGTAAAAAGTCAAGATTTTTCCACAATACCTGATGCCCATTTAATTTTTGGGCTTCCGTGGCGCAATGGTTAGCGCGTTCAGCTGCTATTCAAAAGACTGGTGGTTTGAGCCGTCCCGGGAGCGGTGTTGTGACGTCTCAGATATTACGTAAAATATCAGAGTTTTTCCAAAATACCTGACGAACATTTAATTTTTGGGCTTCCGTGGCGCAATGGTTAGCACGTTCAGCTGTTAATCGAAAGGTTGGTGGTTCGTGCCCACCCGGGAGAGGTGTTGTGGGGTCTCAGATGTAGCGTAAAAAGTCATAACTTTTCCACAATACCTGACAACCATTTAACTTCTGAGCTTCCGTGGCTCAATGGTTAGCGCGTTCGGCTGTTAACGAATAGGTTGGTGGTTCGAGCCCATCCGGGAGCGGTGTTGTGACGTCTCAGATGTGAAAAGTCAAGGTTTTTCCACAATACCTGACGACCATTTAATTTTTGGGCTTCCGTGGCGCAATGGTTAGCGCGTTCTGCTGCTATTCAAAAGACTGGTGTTTTGAGCCCTCCCGGGAGCGGTGTTGTGACGTCCCAGATGTAACGTAAAATGTCAGAGTTTTTCCACAATACCTGACGAAAATTTAATTTTTGGGCTTCCGTGGCGCAATGGTTAGCACGTTCAGCTGTTAATCGAAAGGTTGGTGGTTCGAGCCCACCCGGGAGAGGTGTTGTGGGGTCTCAGATGTAGCGTAAAAAGTCATAACTTTTCCACAATACCTGAAAACCATTTAATTTCTGAGCTTCCGAGGCTCAATGGTTAGCGCATTCGGCTGTTAACGAATAGGTTGGTGGTTCGAGCAAATCCGGGAGCGGTGTTGTGACGTCTCAGATGTGAAGTAAAAAGTCAAGATTTTTCCACAATACCTGACGCCCATTTAATTTTTGGGCTTCCGTGGCGCAATGGTTAGCGCGTTCAGCTGCTATTCAAAAGACTGGTGTATTGAGCCCTCCCGGGAGCGGTGTTGTGACGTCTCAGATATTACGTAAAATATCAGAGTTTTTCCAAAATACCTGACGAACATTTAATTTTTGGGCTTCCGTGGCGCAATGGTTAGCACGTTCAGCTGTTAATCGAAAGGTTGGTGGTTCGTGCCCACCCGGGAGAGGTGTTGTGGGGTCTCAGATGTAGCGTAAAAAGTCATAACGTTTCCACAATACCTGACAACCATTTAATTTCTGAGCTTCCGTGGCTCAATGGTTAGCACGTTCGGCTGTTAACGAATAGGTTGGTGGTTCGAGCCCATCCGGGAGCGGTGTTGTGACGTCTCAGATGTGAAAAGTCAAGGTTTTTCCACAATACCTGACGACCATTTAATTTTTGGGCTTCCGTGGCGCAATGGTTAGCGCGTTCTGCTGCTATTCAAAAGACTGGTGTTTTGAACCCTCCCGGGAGCGGTGTTGTGACGTCCCAGATGTAACGTAAAATGTCAGAGTTTTTCCACAATACCTGACGAAAATTTAATTTTTGGGCTTCCGTGGCGCAATGGTTAGCACGTTCAGCTGTTAATCGAAAGGTTGGTGGTTCGAGCCCACACGGGAGAGGTGTTGTGGGGTCTCAGATGTAGCGTAAAAAGTCATAACTTTTCCACAATACCTGAAAACCATTTAATTTCTGAGCTTCCGAGGCTCAATGGTTAGCGCATTCGGCTGTTAACGAATAGGTTGGTGGTTCGAGCAAATCCGGGAGCGGTGTTGTGACGTCTCAGATGTGAAGTAAAAAGTCAAGATTTTTCCACAATACCTGACGCCCATTTAATTTTTGGGCTTCCGTGGCGCAATGGTTAGCGCGTTCAGCTGCTATTCAAAAGACTGGTGGTTTGAGCCCTCCCGGGAGCGGTGTTGTGACGTCTCAGATATTACGTAAAATATCCGAGTTTTTCCAAAATACCTGACGAACATTTAATTTTTGGGCTTCCGTGGCGCAATGGTTAGCACGTTCAGCTGTTAATCGAAAGGTTGGTGGTTCGAGCCCACCCGGGAGAGGTGTTGTGGGGTCTCAGATGTAGCGTAAAAAGTCATAACTTTTCCACAATACCTGACAACCATTTAATTTCTGAGCTTCCGTGGCTCAATGGTTAGCGCGTTCGGCTGTTAACGAATAGGTTGGTGGTTCGAGCCCATCCGGGAGCGGTGTTGTGACGTCTCAGATGTGAAAAGTCAAGGTTTTTCCACAATACCTGACGACCATTTAATTTTTGGGCTTCCGTGGCGCAATGGTTAGCGCGTTCTGCTGCTATTCAAAAGACTGGTGTTTTGAGCCCTCCCGGGAGCGGTGTTGTGACGTCCCAGATGTAACGTAAAATGTCAGAGTTTTTCCACAATACCTGACGAAAATTTAATTTTTGGGCTTCCGTGGCGCAATGGTTAGCACGTTCAGCTGTTAATCGAAAGGTTGGTGGTTCGAGCCCACCCGGGAGAGGTGTTGTGGGGTCTCAGATGTAGCGTAAAAAGTCATAACTTTTCCACAATACCTGAAAACCATTTAATTTCTGAGCTTCCGAGGCTCAATGGTTAGCGCATTCGGCTGTTAACGAATAGGTTGGTGGTTCGAGCAAATCCGGGAGCGGTGTTGTGACATCTCAGATGTGAAGTAAAAAGTCAAGATTTTTCCACAATACCTGACGCCCATTTAATTTTTGGGCTTCCGTGGCGCAATGGTTAGCGCGTTCAGCTGCTATTCAAAAGACTGGTGGTTTGAGCCCTCCCGGGAGCGGTGTTGTGACGTCTCAGATATTACGTAAAATATCAGAGTTTTTCCACAATACCTGACGAACATTTAATTTTTGGGCTTCCGTGGCGCAATGGTTAGCACGTTCAGCTGTTAATCGAAAGGTTGGTCGTTCAAGCCCACCCGGGAGAGGTGTTGTGGGGTCTCAGATGTAGCGTAAAAAGTCATAACGTTTCCACAATACCTGACAACCATTTAATTTCTGAGCTTCCGTGGCTCAATGGTTAGCACGTTCGGCTGTTAACGAATAGGTTGGTGGTTCGAGCCCATCCGGGAGCGGTGTTGTGACGTCTCAGATGTGAAGTAAAAAGTCAAGGTTTTTCCACAATACCTGACGACCATTTAATTTTTGGGCTTCCGTGGCGTAATGGTTAGCGCGTTCAGCTGCTATTCAAAAGACTGGTGTTTTGAGCCCTCCCGGGAGCGGTGTTGTGACGTCTCAGATGTAACGTAAAATGTCAGAGTTTTTCCACAATACCTGACGACCATTTAAATTTTGGGCTTCCGTGGCGCAATGGTTAGCGCGTTCAGCTGCTATTCAAAAGACTGGTGTTTTGAACCCTCCCGGGAGCGGTGTTGTGACGTCTCAGATGTATCGTAAAATGTCAGAGTTTTTCCACGATACCTGACGAACATTTAATTTTTGGGCTTCCGTGGCGCAATGGTTAGCACGTTCAGCTGTTAATCGAAAGGTTGCTGGTTCGAGCCCACCCGGGAGAGGTGTTGTGGGGTCTCAGATGTAGCGTAAAAAGTCATAACTTTTCCACAATACCTGACAACCATTTAATTTCTGAGCTTCCGTGGCTCAATGGTTAGCGCGTTCGGCTGTTAACGAATAGGTTGGTGGTTCGAGCCCATCCGGGAGCGGTGTTGTGACGTCTCAGATGTGAAGTAAATAGTCAAGGTTTTTCCACAATACCTGACAACCATCTAATTTTTGGGCTTCCGTAGCGCAATGGTTAGCGCGTTCGGCTGTTAACGAATAGGTTGGTGGTTCGAGCCCAACCGGGAGCGGTGTTGTAACGTCTCAGATGTGAAGTAAAAAGTCAAGGTTTTTCCACAATACCTGACGACCATTTAATTTTTGGGCTTCCGTGGCGCAATGGTTAGCGTGTTCAGCTGCTATTCAAAAGACTGGTGGTTCGAGCCCATCCGGGAGCGGTGTTGTGACGTCTCAGATGTGAAAAGTCAAGGTTTTTCCACAATACCTGACGACCATTTAATTTTTGGGCTTCCGTGGCGCAATGGTTAGCGCGTTCTGCTGCTATTCAAAAGACTGGTGTTTTGAGCCCTCCCGGGAGCGGTGTTGTGACGTCCCAGATGTAACGTAAAATGTCATAACTTTTCCACAATACCTGAAAACCATTTAATTTCTGAGCTTCCGAGGCTCAATGGTTAGCGCATTCGGCTGTTAACGAATAGGTTGGTGGTTCGAGCAAATCCGGGATCGGTGTTGTGACGTCTCAGATGTGAAGTAAAAAGTCAAGATTTTTCCACAATACCTGACGCCCATTTAATTTTTGGGCTTCCGTGGCGCAATGGTTAGCGCGTTCAGCTGCTATTCAAAAGACTGGTGGTTTGAGCCCTCCCGGGAGCGGTGTTGTGACGTCTCAGATATTACGTAAAATATCAGAGTTTTTCCAAAATACCTGACGAACATTTAATTTTTGGGCTTCCGTGGCGCAATGGTTAGCACGTTCAGCTGTTAATCGAAAGGTTGGTGGTTCGAGCCCACCCGGGAGAGGTGTTGTGGGGTCTCAGATGTAGCGTAAAAAAAGTCATAACTTTTCCACAATACCTGACAACCATTTAATTTCTGAGCTTCCGTGGCTCAATGGTTAGCACGTTCGGCTGTTAACGAATAGGTTGGTGGTTCGAGCCCATCCGGGAGCGGTGTTGTGACGTCTCAGATGTGAAGTAAAAAGTCAAGGTTTTTCCACAATACCTGACGACCATTTAATTTTTGGGCTTCCGTGGCGCAATGGTTAGCGCGTTCAGCTGCTATTCAAAAGACTGGTGGTTTGAGCCCTCCCGGGAGCGGTGTTGTGACGTCTCAGATATTACGTAAAATATCAGAGTTTTTCCAAAATACCTGACGAACATTTAATTTTTGGGCTTCCGTGGCGCAATGGTTAGCACGTTCAGCTGTTAATCGAAAGGTTGGTGGTTCGAGCCCACCCGGGAGAGGTGTTGTGGGGTCTCAGATGTAGCGTAAAAAAAGTCATAACTTTTCCACAATACCTGACAACCATTTAATTTCTGAGCTTCCGTGGCTCAATGGTTAGCACGTTCGGCTGTTAACGAATAGGTTGGTGGTTCGAGCCCATCCGGGAGCGGTGTTGTGACGTCTCAGATGTGAAGTAAAAAGTCAAGGTTTTTCCACAATACCTGACGACCATTTAATTTTTGGGCTTCCGTGGCGCAATGGTTAGCGCGTTCAGCTGCTATTCAAAAGACTGGTGTTTTGAGCTATCCCGGGAGCGGTGTTGTGACGTCTCAGATGTAACGTAAAATGTCAGAGTTTTTCCACAATACCTGACGACCATTTAAATTTTGGGCTTCCGTGGCGCAATGGTTAGCGCGTTCAGCTGCTATTCAAAAGACTGGTGTTTTGAACCCTCCCGGGAGCGGTGTTGTGACGTCTCAGATGTAACGTAAAATGTCAGAGTTTTTCCACAATACCTGACGAACATTTAATTTTTGGGCTTCCGTGGCGCAATGGTTAGCGCGTTCAGCTGCTATTCAAAAGACTGGTGGTTTGAGCCCTCCCGGGAGCGGTGTTGTGACGTCTCAGATATTACGTAAAATATCAGAGTTTTTCCAAAATACCTGACGAACATTTAATTTTTGGGCTTCCGTGGCGCAATGGTTAGCACGTTCAGCTGTTAATCGAAAGGTTGGTGGTTCGAGCCCACCCGGGAGAGGTGTTGTGGGGTCTCAGATGTAGCGTAAAAAAAGTCATAACTTTTCCACAATACCTGACAACCATTTAATTTCTGAGCTTCCGTGGCTCAATGGTTAGCACGATCGGCTGTTAACGAATAGGTTGGTGGTTCGAGCCCATCCGGGAGCGGTGTTGTGACGTCTCAGATGTGAAGTAAAAAGTCAAGGTTTTTCCACAATACCTGACGACCATTTAATTTTTGGGCTTCCGTGGCGCAATGGTTAGCGCGTTCAGCTGCTATTCAAAAGACTGGTGTTTTGAGCTATCCCGGGAGCGGTGTTGTGACGTCTCAGATGTAACGTAAAATGTCAGAGTTTTTCCACAATACCTGACGACCATTTAAATTTTGGGCTTCCGTGGCGCAATGGTTAGCGCGTTCAGCTGCTATTCAAAAGACTGGTGTTTTGAACCCTCCCGGGAGCGGTGTTGTGACGTCTCAGATGTAACGTAAAATGTCAGAGTTTTTCCACGATACCTGACGAACATTTAATTTTTGGGCTTCCGTGGCGCAATGGTTAGCACGTTCAGCTGTTAATCGAAAGGTTGCTGGTTCGAGCCCACCCGGGAGAGGTGTTGTGGGGTCTCAGATGTAGCGTAAAAAGTCATAACTTTTCCACAATACCTGACAACCATTTAATTTCTGAGCTTCCGTGGATCAATGGTTAGCGCGTTCGGCTGTTAACGAATAGGTTGGTGGTTCGAGCCCATCCGGGAGCGGTGTTGTGACGTCTCAGATGTGAAGTAAATAGTGAAGGTTTTTCCACAATACCTGACGACCATCTAATTTTTGGGCTTCCGTTGCGCAATGGTTAGCGCGTTCGGCTGTTAACGAATAGGTTGGTGGTTCGAGCCCAACCGGGAGCGGTGTTGTAACGTCTCAGATGTGAAGTAAAAAGTCAAGGTTTTTCCACAATACCTGACGACCATTTAATTTTTGGGCTTCCGTGGCGCAATGGTTAGCGCGTTCTGCTGCTATTCAAAAGACTGGTGTTTTGAGCCCTCCCGGGAGCGGTGTTGTGACGTCCCAGATGTAACGTAAAATGTCAGAGTTTTTCCACAATACCTGACGAAAATTTAATTTTTGGGCTTCCGTTGTGCAATGGTTAGCACGTTCAGCTGTTCATCGAAAGGTTGGTGGTTCGAGCCCACCCGGGAGAGGTGTTGTGGGGTCTCAGATGTAGCGTAAAAAGTCATAACTTTTCCACAATACCTGAAAACCATTTAATTTCTGAGCTTCCGAGGCTCAATGGTTAGCGCATTCGGCTGTTAACGAATAGGTTGGTGGTTCGAGCAAATCCGGGAGCGGTGTTGTGACGTCTCAGATGTGAAGTAAAAAGTCAAGATTTTTCCACAATACCTGACGCCCATTTAATTTTTGGGCTTCCGTGGCGCAATGGTTAGCGCGTTCAGCTGCTATTCAAAAGACTGGTGGTTTGAGCCCTCCCGGGAGCGGTGTTGTGACGTCTCAGATATTACGTAAAATATCAGAGTTTTTCCAAAATACCTGACGAACATTTAATTTTTGGGCTTCCGTGGCGCAATGGTTAGCACGTTCAGCTGTTAATCGAAAGGTTGATGGTTCGAGCCCACCCGGGAGAGGTGTTGTGGGGTCTCAGATGTAGCGTAAAAAGTCATAACTTTTCCACAATACCTGACAACCATTTAATTTCTGAGCTTCCGTGGCTCAATGGTTAGCACGTTCGGCTGTTAACGAATAGGTTGGTGGTTCGAGCCCATCCGGGAGCGGTGTTGTGACGTCTCAGATGTGAAGTAAAAAGTCAAGGTTTTTCCACAATACCTGACGACCATTTAATTTTTGGGCTTCCGTGGCGCAATGGTTAGCGCGTTCAGCTGCTATTCAAAAGACTGGTGTTTTGAGCTATCCCGTGAGCGGTGTTGTGACGTCTCAGATGTAACGTAAAATGTCAGAGTTTTTCCACAATACCTGACGACAATTTAAATTTTGGGCTTCCGTGGCGCAATGGTTAGCGCGTTCAGCTGCTATTCAAAAGACTGGTGTTTTGAACCCTCCCGGGAGCGGTGTTGTGACGTCTCAGATGTAACGTAAAATGTCAGAGTTTTTCCACAATACCTGACGAACATTTAATTTTTGGGCTTCCGTGGCGCAATGGTTAGCACGTTCAGCTGTTAATCGAAAGGTTGGTCGTTCGAGCCCACCCGGGAGAGGTGTTGTGGGGTCTCAGATGTAGCGTAAAAAGTCATAACGTTTCCACAATACCTGACAACCATTTAATTTCTGAGCTTCCGTGGCTCAATGGTTAGCACGTTCGGCTGTTAACGAATAGGTTGGTGGTTCGAGCCCATCCGGGAGCGGTGTTGTGACGTCTCAGATGTGAAGTAAAAAGTCAAGGTTTTTCCACAATACCTGACGACCATTTAATTTTTGGGCTTCCGTGGCGTAATGGTTAGCGCGTTCAGCTGCTATTCAAAAGACTGGTGTTTTGAGCCCTCCCGGGAGCGGTGTTGTGACTTCTCAGATGTAACGTAAAATGTCAGAGTTTTTCCACAATACCTGACGACCATTTAAATTTTGGGCTTCCGTGGCGCAATGGTTAGCGCGTTCAGCTGCTATTCAAAAGACTGGTGTTTTGAACCCTCCCGGGAGCGGTGTTGTGACGTCTCAGATGTAACGTAAAATGTCAGAGTTTTTCCACAATACCTGACGACCATTTAATTTTTGGGCTTCCGTGGCGCAATGGTTAGCACGTTCAGCTGTTAATCGAAAGGTTGGTGGTTCGAGCCCACCCGGGAGAGGTGTTGTGGGGTCTCAGATGTAGCGTAAAAAGTCATAACTTTTCCACAATACCTGACAACCATTTAATCTCTGATCTTCCGTGGCTCAATGGTTAGCACCTTCGGCTGTTAACGAATAGGTTGGTGGTTCGAGCCCATCCGGGAGCGGTGTTGTGACGTCTCAGATGTGAAGTAAAAAGTCAAGGATTTTCCACAATACCTGACGACCATTTAATTTTTGGGCTTCCGTGGCGCAATGGTTAGCGCGTTCTGCACTATTCAAAAGACTGGTGTTTTGAGCCCTCCCGGGAGCGGTGTTGTGACGTCTCAGATGTAACGTAAAATGTCTGAGTTTTTCCACAATACCTGACGAACATTTAATTTTTGGGCTTCCGTGGCTCAATGGTTAGCACCTTCGGCTGTTAACGAATAGGTTGGTGGTTCGAGCCCATCCGGGAGCGGTGTTGTGACGTCTCAGATGTGAAGTAAATAGTCAAGGTTTTTCCACAATACCTGACGACCATCTAATTTTTGGGCTTCCGTAGCGCAATGGTTAGCGCGTTCGGCTGTTAACGAATAGGTTGGTGGTTCGAGCCCAACCGGGAGCGGTGTTGTAACGTCTCAGATGTGAAGTAAAAAGTCAAGGTTTTTCCACAATACCTGACGACCATTTAATTTTTGGGCTTCCGTGGCGCAATGGTTAGCGTGTTCAGCTGCTATTCAAAAGACTGGTGGTTTGAGCCCTCCCGGGAGCGGTGTTGTGACGTCTCAGATGTAACGTAAAATGTCATAACTTTTCCACAATACCTGACAACCATTTAATTTCTGAGCTTCCGTGGCTCAATGGTTAGCGCGTTCGGCTGTTAACGAATAGGTTGGTGGTTCGAGCCCATCCGGGAGCGGTGTTGTGACGTCTCAGATGTGAAGTAAAAAGTCAAGGTTTTTCCACAATACCTGACGACCATTTAATTTTTGGGCTTCCGTGGCGCAATGGTTAGCACGTTCAGCTGTTAATCGAAAGGTTGGTGGTTCGAGCCCACCCGGGAGAGGTGTTGTGGGGTCTCAGATGTAGCGTAAAAAGTCATAACTTTTCCACAATACCTGACAACCATTTAATCTCTGATCTTCCGTGGCTCAATGGTTAGCACCTTCGGCTGTTAACGAATAGGTTGGTGGTTCGAGCCCATCCGGGAGCGGTGTTGTGACGTCTCAGATGTGAATTAAAAAGTCAAGGATTTTCCACAATACCTGACGACCATTTAATTTTTGGGCTTCCGTGGCGCAATGGTTAGCGCGTTCTGCACTATTCAAAAGACTGGTGTTTTGAGCCCTCCCGGGAGCGGTGTTGTGACGTCTCAGATGTAACGTAAAATGTCTGAGTTTTTCCACAATACCTGACGAACATTTAATTTTTGGGCTTCCGTGGCGCAATGGTTAGCACGTTCAGCTATTAATCGAAAGGTTGGTGGTTCGAGCCCACCCGGGAGAGGTGTTGTGGGGTCTCAGATGTAGCGTAAAAAGTCATAACTTTTCCACAATACCTGACAACCATTTAATTTCTGAGCTTCCGTGGCTCAATGGTTAGCGCGTTTGGCTGTTAACGAATAGGTTGGTGGTTCGAGCCCACCCTGGAGAGGTGTTGTAGGGTCTCAGATGTGAAGTAAAAAGTCAAGGTTTTTCCACAATACCTGACGACCATTTAATTTTTGGGCTTCCGTAGCGAAATGGTTAGCGCATACAGCTGCTATTCAAAAGACTGGTGGTTTGAGCCCTCCCGGGAGGGGTGTTGTGACGTCTCAGATGTAACGTAAAATGTCAGAGTTTTTCCAAAATACCTGACGAAAATTTAATTTTTGGGCTTCCGTGGCGCAATGGTTAGCACGTTCAGCTGTTAATCGAAAGGTTGGTGGTTCGAGCCCACCCGGGAGAGGTGTTGTGGGGTCTCAGATGTAGCGTAAAAAGTCATAACTTTTCCACAATACCTGACAACCATTTAATTTCTGAGCTTCCGAGGCTC